>NC_135959.1:65501241-66108116 GCF_053455715.1 Rhinoraja longicauda | reverse complement strand
GTTTCTCCCCCACATCCCAATGACATGATTCTGCAATTGGAACATATTTAAGAACAATGAAATGCTTTGCAATGAACTCCATGAAATCGAATATAAAGGAAATTACCTTTATAGTTACTATTCTCTCCACAGGCATTTCTTCCTATTGATTCAAAAAGCTCAGAACTTCAGAGGACCATCTCTGCTGAGCCTCCGAAGAGGTAGAATGCCAGTCACATCAGCAAGCAATCAATTGTTGAGCAAGCAGTAGGAATGCTGAGAAGGTTCAGGCCTGGAGGTTCTCCAGGTTAGTCGTCAGGTTACTGCATGTTAAGCTGCGTACTGCTGTCGACTAATCCACAGTGCTGGGAAATCGTCTGAAGCCTGCGCAGCACTGGTGTCCCGGGATCATTGAACAGCTCAGCAGAGTCCCAAGCCCCTGCTTGTTAAATAGATAAAAACCTGCATTATTAAGTAGATCCATCAGAAGACCAACCTCCCGAATGTTTTAACCCCCTGTGATCTGGTGCTGGTGAGACCGCACCTAGAGTACTGTGTGCAGTTTTGGTCTCCAAATTTGAGGAAGGATATTCTTGCTATTGAGGGCGTGCAGCGTAGGTTCACTAGGTTAATTCCCGGAATGGCGGGACTGTCATATGTTGAAAGGCTGGAGCAATTAGGCTTGTATACACTGGAATATAGAAGGATGAGGGGGGATCTTATTGAAACATATAAGATAATTAGGGGATTGGACACATTAGAGGCAGGAAACATGTTCCCAATGTTGGGGGAGTCCAGAACAAGGGGCCACAGTTTAAGAATAAGGGGTAGGCCATTTAGAATGGAGATGAGGAAGAACTTTTTCAGTCAGAGAGTGGTGAAGGTGTGGAATTCTCTGCCTCAGAAGGCAGTGGAGGCCAGTTCGTTGGATGCTTTCAAGAGAGAGCTGGATAGAGCTCTTAAGGATAGCGGAGTGAGGGGGTATGGGGAGAAGGCAGGAATGGGGTACTGATTGAGAGTGATCAGCCATGATCACATTGAATGGCGGTGCTGGCTCGAAGGGCTGAATGGCCTACTCTTGCACCTATTGTCTATTGTCTATTGTCTATTGTCTATTGTCTATCTATATACACTCTTCTCTTTCTTTGCCTACAACGTCTATGTAGTGCTTCTGAGTCTTCAGCAATGATTAGTCTCATGAAAAGGTTCTGGAGTTTATGGGGACGCTGCCACTGAATATTTCTTCAGTTGCGCCAACTGACATTGAGGCATGGTGTTGAACACTGGTTAGCAAGTTGCAATGGGTAAAACAATAATATTCTGCAGTGACCTCTCCTGCTGCCTGCAAAACATATCATTCAATAGTGCATACTCCGCAAGTATTAACTCCTCTGCGCAAGCTTCATCCTCTCCCACTGGGAGCTATTGACCTTTATCGAGAAAGCAGATAATATTAAGTGATCGTATGTTGAAAATGTCAATCCGCACCTTGTCAGTGTTGTCAATGCTCTGCGGTTTACTGTAGATGCATCTACTTTGCAGAAAATGCAATTCTGAAAGATTAATGATCTGGAACTTCCCTCGTGGGTTGCAGGACTTCATTGCCTTCCCTCATGGAGAGAATGTTATATGCTGCTAACTTCTAAAGCTTGCTCCTCAGCTGAATAAGTAGTTATTACGTGTTGAAGTACTTTGATGTTCTTCACATCCTTCCAGGGACTTTGCACGTCATTCTCCTACAATGAGAGGTATGGAAGAATGTTTTCATCCAATGGGCATGATATGGACAAAGCAGCAAAGAATCAGTACAAAAGAGGTACATCATAAGTCTGAAGAAGGGTCTCGATCCGAAACCTCACCCATTCCTTCTCTCCTGAGATGCTGCCTGACCCGCTGAGTTACTCCAGCATTTTGTGTCTACCTTCAATTTGAACCAGCATCTGCAGTTATTTTCCTATAAATCATAATCATAATCATCATAATCATGATTTATTAGTCAAGTATGTTTTGCAACATACGAGGAATTTGGTTTGCCATACAGTCATACCAAAAAAGCAACAAGACACAAAACTACATACAAATTTGACACAAACATCCACCAAGGCGGCACCTCCCCATTCCCCACTGTGATGGAAGGCAATAAAGTCTTATCTTCTTTCCTTCTTTTGTCCTGCGGTCGGGGGAGTCGAACCATCCGCAGTCAGGGCGATTGAAGCTCCCACAGCCGGCGATCGAAGCTCTGGCGTCGGGGCGATCGAAGCTCCCGCAGCTTGGAGCTCCCGAAGTCGGTCTCTAACCAGGGACCGTGAGCTCCACATTGTTAAAGTCCGCAGGCTTCCGCGGTTGGGACTCCGAGGTCGATCCCTGGCAAAGGGATCACCAGCTCCACAATGTTAAGTCTGCAGGCTCCCGCAGTTGGAGCTCCCGAGGCCCCAGCAAGAGGCCACCAGCTCCATGATGTTAGGCCACAGTGCGAACGGAGATACGGTACGGAAAAAGTCGCATCACCATCGAGGAAAGAGATAAAAAAGTTCCCCCCACTCCCCCCCATCCCCCCCATCCCCCCACCACCACCCTCCACATAATACAAAACTAAAGATAAACTAAAACATACATTTCACAACAAACTAAAAACACAAAGAAGGAAAAAGACGAAACAGACTGTTGGCGAGGCAGTCATTGTATGGCGCCCCCTGGTGATGACATTACATAGAAACATAGAAAATAGGTGCAGGAGTAGGCCATTCGGCCCTTCGAGCCAAAACCGCCATTCAATATGATCATGGCTGACCATCCAAAATTAGTACCCCGTTCCTGCTTTCTCCCCATATCCCTTGATTCCGTTAGCCCTAAGAGCTATATCTAACTCGCTCTTGAAAACATCTGCAGAATTACATTGTGGTTATGTAACTGAACCTACATCCAGATCCTACTTAGGAATTTAAAGTAAATTAATTATATAATTCTACAGTAACAAGCCGTTCTGAAGAGTGATAACTATACTGCAGGACTGCCATTAAAAAAACATCCATTTCACTAATGAGTTTTCAGGGAACAAAATCTTCTGTCCTTACTTGGTCTGAGCTATATTTGATTCCAGAACCATCTGTATGGTTGATTCTCATCTGCTTCCTCGCTTCAGGGGCAATTTAAAGATAGACAATCAATGTTGACATTGGCAGTGATATGAGCAGCCTATGAATGAATAAATAACAAAGATGAATATTATCTAAATGCTGGCAAATTATAGAGCTTTGAGTTTCAAAGGGATCTAGATATCCTTGTGCATGATTCACGAAGGGTTAGTAGGCAGGATGCATGTGTAATTAAAAAAGTTAACAGAACGTTAACATTTATTGCTCAGGGGAATTCATGCTAAACTAGGAAGCCTATGCTTCAGTTATATAGGACATTGGTGAGATTGCATTTGAAGCACCTCATACAGTACCAGTCTCCTTATCTGAGGAAGGATGCTAAAGCATAAGAAATACTTTGGAGGTTTACTAGATTAATACCTGCATTGGGCAGGTTGTATAATAAGGAAAGGTTGGATCTGGTGTGGGGGAACCACCACAAGGGAGTGGGGGAGAAGAAAGGAGGTCATGTGCCGGCGCCCTTTATGAGGCGACTCTTTGTATACGCTGGGTATGCAAACAAAGACTTTAACTCTGACTTGTCACATGTGATAATAAAATATTCATCCATCCATTCATCCATTCATTCATTCATTCATTCATCCATTCATTCATTCATTCATTCATTCATTCATTCATTCATTCATTCATTCATTCATTCATTCAACCCTACCTCTGCAACATTCTTCTATAGACTTCATTTTTGATTGCACTATGTATATTAGTTTTGCACTATTATGGTTCAATGGTTCTTTATTGTCACGTATGCACAGAACAGTGAAATTCTTTTGCACAGCCACAAATACACAGTTGCCACAATTTTGGCGTTGTTAAAAATTCTAAAAATCCTAGAAAACTCAAACAGTCCAAAGTCCAAAGTCCAGTCCATGTGTTGAAAGTCTTGGTGCGCCCCCAATCCAGGAAGCCTGAAGGCCTGTGACCTGGTCAGGTTACTTAGTATTGTTGATTATTAATTTAGTGTACTATCGATTATTCTGTATTTATTTGTTATGCTATTGCATTAATGGGGCTGTAAAGCTGCAGCAATTGAAATGTCCCTGATCTGTTCCTCATATATGACAAATAAACACTCTTGACCTTTTGATGGCACCTTTTTTTCTGTTGTTGTGAGAGTTATGAGTCTTTGGAACTCATATCCTCAAAGTGTGGTGGAAGCAGTATTTTTAAGGCATAGGGATTGAATGGCTAACTTCTGTTCCTAATTTGTCAGTTTTCATGCTTGTGAATCATACCCAAAGAATATGAATGTGTGTGACTTCAGGTTGAATGTTGCAAGTGGTTGTAAATTTCTACGAGAACCGGAAGTTTGTGATTACCGGTAGTTGTGGAGAGAGGAAAAAAGAGATAAGTGTGGCAGGTGATGATGGATGAAAGGAAGACTAGGTTGCCTGAGATGGCAGTGTTATGGGGATGAGGGTGATGAGTGGGATTAATGAAGCAGAGCTGACCAGAGAAGGTCAGGAGATATGCCATGCTGGGCCTGTGAATATAACGGCATCTCGGTAATTGTGCCCAGGTGATTGTGAAACCATGACTTCAGGGTTACACTAATGCTTCAAACCTCTTTTGCCATTTCCAGACAGCATTTGAAGGCATTCTTATTCCCCATCTGGATGAGGACTCTCCTCCCAATGCTATGATCTTCAGTGGCACATACTGATACACATTAGAAAATATCAGGGCAGCTTTTCCTCTTTACTGACTCATAGAAACATAGAAACATAGAAAATAGGTGCATGAGTAGGCCATTCGGCCCTTCGAGCCTGCACTGCCATTCAATATGATCATGGCTGATCGTCCAGCTCAGTAACCTGTACCTGTCTTCTCTCCATACCCCCTGATCCCACATCTAAGTCCCTCTTAAATATAGCCAATTAACTGGCCTCAACTACCTTCTGTGGCAGAGAATTTCATGCTGAAAATTTCCAACTGCCTCTCTACAAGTGAGTTCAACAAATCACCTCCTCCGTTTTATCTGAACTGGAGCTTTAGCTGAGGAAAATCGAGCATTGCAGATCCACTTTACACCTGTTCATGTGCTTTGGAGATGTGAAACCCAAAAATGAACAACATTCTATATTTGTATCTATTCCAGGATATTGCATGTTCTTCTCATTTACATCTCCATCTGTTCTCATCTCTTTCTTCATATCAGGGCCATAAAACTATGGGTAGGAAGGATGCTGGTTTAAACCAAAGATAGACACAAAAAGCTGAAGTAACTCAACGAGTCAGACAGCATCTCTGGAGAAAAGTAATAGGTGACATTTCGGGTTGAGAAGAAATCTGAAGAAGGGTCTTGACCCGAAATGTCACCTATACCGTTTCCTTTTCTCCAGAGATGTTGTCTGACTTGCTGAGTTACTCCAGCTTTTTGGTTCCATGGCTTGGTGCAGTGATTTATTCAGAAATTTACCTTGGACTCCATAGAACATCTTCTTCCATCTGGTACTGTAGTCCTTAACTACAAAGATTAGAATACTTATTTCTTCTTTAGCACACTGCAGTTCTTTTGGTTTGCATGCATCACTTTATTATAAACTTGAGATAAAATCTACCAATTTGTTCTTCAGCATTGTAATAATAAAACAAGGAAAAATGTGTACAAAGAGAGTATGAGTCGTGTATTCTGTTCTCTGCAAAAGTATGACCATTATGTTCTTGGTAATTTTTCCTAATGAGAAAGCTATATTCCTGTTGGAGGTGTCTGTTTTATTTTGTTTTGGTTCAAGAAAGATAGATCCAGCAATTCAGCAACTTTTCTCTGTCAAATCCTTTTTTTTTAGGTCGTCTACATTAATGAAATCATCCATCTTATCCAAACAAGTGGAAGTGCTTACAATTGAAAGAGATTTTCTGTTTGGCTTGATTCTCATAACTTTGGATAATGGAAAACAAATCATTATACAACTAAATTAACTGTCAATAAATCCATATTAGTCATTCTATATGTATGGTATTTTCTACAAACTGAATACCACCCAATACATCATCTAAAAAGGATTTTGAATCTAAGTCTAGAACCCTCATCAAGATAAATGAAGTTATACCATTTCTCCATTTAAAGATTCTTAAATGAAATAATTACTTGATGTAAATAAATCTTTGTTTTAATTGTCAGTAATTTATGTACATTTATAGTCATTCAATATTTCCTATGTAAACTCCAATGTGAAGATTGGTCTCCTTAACTCAAATATAAAACAAAATCTACTTTTATTACTGGCATTATAAACAATGATTGTTATTATTCCGCAGGTAGTGAAATCATAAACATTTTCTATTCAAATACATTTATCATTCCAAGCTTTGTTTAAATAACAGAAAAATAGTACGTGTACATGTTGCATTTCAAAATGTCCCAAAAATGCTTCAATCAATGAAATAGTTTTTCAAGCTGTAGTTAGTGTTTTACTCTAGGAATTGGTGTAGCCAATTTGTAGACTGCAAGTTCCTATAAGCAAATTAAGATTTACAAGACCACATCTTCTGCTTTCAGTTGGTGGTTGATTATATCTAGAAGAAGAAACCTTCTTTCTTCAAAGTAATTTACCACCGATTGAGAAGCAGACATTTCAATCATGCATCTGTTGAAAGACCCAATTTTTAAGAGTGCAGCATTCTCTCAGTATTGCACAGGAGAATCAACCCAGAGTATGCTCATGTGGGACATGATGCCAAAATCTTTTGATTCATAAATCATGGTGTCATCACTGAGTCAAAACTAATACTTAACATAAATTGTCCTAGAGTATTTTATTGAAAATAATAATAGTGCAAATCCAAAGAAAGGGTAAACAAAAGCTTCACAGAAAAGTGGAGGAAGGAACTGTAGATGCTGGTTTAAACCGAAGAAAGACACAAAAAGCTGGAGTAACTCAACGGGTCATATAGCCTCTCTGGAGAAAAGGAATAGGTGAAGTTTCGGGTCGAAGAAGGGTCTCGATCTGAAATGTCACCTATTCCTTTTCTCCAGAGATTCTGAGCTGAGTTACTCCAACTTTTTGTGCCTATCTTCAGCTTAATTGAAAAGTTAGGTTCAGGGAAGTGGCCGATGGGTGGACAAAGGCCATAGATGAAAAGGAGACAAAGGGGTGCAAGATAAAGGGAGAAGAGGCATGAAACGTGAAGCCAGAGGAAGAGACGGAGGTGGAAAGGGACTGGTGGCTGTTGAGAGGGGGTGGGGTAGTGGGAGAAATGGGTGCTCATTCAGTTGGGGCATGGGGAAGAGCGGAGTGGGGTAAAGGAGGGGGGGGGGGGTTGGGGGGAGGTTGCTGGCTAATTACCTGAGCTTGGAGAATTCAATATTCATACCATTATTAACTAAGCTATCCAAATATGGAGTGATATCTTTCTGTTTTTTTGTTGTTTTAACAAAGAAGGAATGAAAACTCTTTTTGCCTTATGGGTAAAATGGCTGCTCAAAGCATTTCAAAAGGCCTGGAACAGTTGGTTCTTAACTTTAAACATACAGTATTTTTTTGCTGATTCATTTAAAATATGTTTTCTTTTCAAAATCATAAGATGACTATGTCCCAATTCTTAACCCTATTTGAGTACTCAGCACAATCCTTTCGGATATTACTGGGTGAAACTCAGGGTACCCTCCTGGTATTCTTTGTTGATATGGCGATAAAAACTCCTGCCAGCTACAGGTATGTCTGAGTGACCATAGCTTTCAGTTGCTCTGGTAGCTCCTTAATTAAGAAGGAAAGGTTGATGATTGCCACAGTATGACGCACAGAGTGTTTGCGGAATTACCCAATTTGGATCCTCTTAAAGAAGATCCAATTTAGACATTCCCCAGGCTAAACTTAGACCCAGAAATGCTCATGGATCACATCTGTTAGCACGGCCATTAAGGAATAAACTGTACCTGGAGCTCAGTGGAGCTGATTTTTGATCAGAAGGCATTCTTTCCTGTGTGTTTGAATCTTTCCTGTGTGTTTGAAGGTTGTCAGTGTTTATACGAATTGACTTCCCACCATCACACATTTCTCAGACTAAATCACCAAAATACCGGGTTATTTACCAATAAAATTCAATAAATTTACTATTTTGTCTGGTGACCAAAATTGACTGGTTATTTTATATATATTACAGATGCAAGAAATTGAGGAATGGATACAATTATATTGAATGAAATGTTGTGAACGATCCATGTATATTACTGTTGCAATAAATAGAGGAATACGCCCGTTTATAATAATGGTAGACACAAAATGCTGGAGTAACTCATCTCTGGAGTAACTCATCTCTGGAGTAACCCAGGCAGCATCTCTGGAGAGAAGGAATGGGTGACTTTTCGGGTTTATACCTTTCTTCAGACTAGTTAGGGAAAAGGGAAATGAGAGATATAGACGATGATGTAGCGAGAAAAAGAAAGGCGAATGAAAGATATGCAGTAAAGTAGCGATGATACAGGAAACAGGCCATGGTTAGCTGGAAATTCAATATGAAAAAACTATGAAAGTATCCAAAATATTCAGAACTGTGAGCTGCCTACTGTGAATGTGAGAAGGCTGCCAACTGTGTCTGCTTATGCATTCAGCCAGGTTAAAGGTGATTAATAGCTCGAACCGATTTACTTGTCTTTCATCCAATTGGCAGTATGATCTTATTGAGCAAGAATTTATTTATCTTGACCTTGAAAGCTTCATCTGACTCAATATCTCTGCAGGGGACCTCCTCGTGCAATATTCATCATATGTTTCCTGTCTTTCATTTGATGCCCAAGAATACAATTGTTTTCTATGCTTTGAAGGAATTATTGGGGATTAATGAACTTCTTTTAAAACATTGCATTAATGTGTGAGGGGAAAGATGCCACAATGATTAAATACTAATGTGCCTTTTTTTAGTGCTTTGGCTCCATTACCAATTGTGCTATAGTGAGTCTAATTATTCAGTGACTCTGGATACTGGATTAATTTTATCCCATTTAAAGTTAAATGCAAGTTGTCTATTTATTAAGGAATTATGAATTAAATTGACTGATTATTTTTACATTTTCAAATGTATTGAGCTTGTGTGCCAAAACTTAAAACTTAAACAGATTTAAATGCCTACTAAATCAGCAATAGTTAAATCTAACATTTTAAGTCACTGCAGATATTGGTCAGTTGAAGCTTTCAAGGCTAAGATCAATAAATAGTGGTTGGATATGACAATAGACAATAGACAATAGACAATAGGTGCAGGAGTAGGCCATTCAGCCCTTCGAGCCAGCACCGCCATTCAATGCGATCATGGCTGATCACTCTCAATCAGTACCCCGTTCCTGCCTTCTCCCCATACCCCCTCACTCCGCTATCCTTAAGAGCTCTATCCAGCTCTCTCTTGAAAGCATCCAACGAACTGGCCTCCACTGCCTTCTGAGGCAGAGAATTCCACACCTTCACCACCCTCTGACTGAAAAAGTTCTTCCTCATCTCCGTTCTAAATGGCCTACCCCTTATTCTCAAACTGTGGCCCCTTGTTCTGGACTCCCCCAACATTGGGAACATGTTATCTGCCTCTAATGTGTCCAATCCCCTAATTATCTTATATGTTTCAATAAGATCCCCCCTCATCCTTCTAAATTCCAGTGTATACAAGCCCAATCGCTCCAGCCTTTCAACATACGACAGTCCCGCCATTCCGGGAATTAACCTAGTGAACCTACGCTGCACGCCCTCCATAGCAAGAATATCCTTCCTCAAATTTGGAGACCAAAACTGCACACAGTACTCCAGGTGCGGTCTCACCAGGGCCCGGTACAACTGTAGAAGGACCTCTTTGCTCCTATACTCAACTCCTCTTGTTACGAAGGCCAACATTCCATTGGCTTTCTTCACTGCCTGCTGAACCTGCATGCTTCCTTTCATTGACTGATGCACTAGGACACCCAGATCTCGTTGAACTCCCCCTCCTCCTAACTTGACACCATTCAGATAATAATCTGCCTTTCTATTCTTACTTCCAAAGTGAATAACCTCACACTTATCTACATTAAACTGCATCTGCCATGTATCCGCCCACTCACACAACCTGTCCAAGTCACCCTGCAGCCTTATTGCATCTTCCTCACAATTCACACTACCCCCCAACTTAGTATCATCTGCAAATTTGCTAATGGTACTTTTAATCCCTTCGTCTAAGTCATTAATGTATATCGTAAATAGCTGGGGTCCCAGCACCGAACCTTGCGGTACCCCACTGGTCACTGCCTGCCATTCCGAAAGGGACCCATTTATCCCCACTCTTTGCTTTCTGTCTGTCAACCAATTTTCTATCCATGTCAGTACCCTACCCCCAATACCATGTGCCCTAATTTTGCCCACTAATCTCCTATGTGGGACCTTGTCGAAGGCTTTCTGAAAGTCGAGGTACACCACATCCACTGACTCTCCCTTGTCAATTTTCCTAGTTACATCCTCAAAAAATTCCAGTAGATTTGTCAAGCATGATTTCCCCTTCGTAAATCCATGCTGACTCGGAATGATCCCGTTACTGCTATCCAAATGCTCAGCAATTTCGTCTTTTATAATTGACTCCAGCATCTTCCCCACCACTGATGTCAGACTAACTGGTCTATAATTACCCGTTTTCTCTCTCCCTCCTTTCTTAAAAAGTGGGATAACATTTGCTATCCTCCAATCCACAGGAACTGATCCTGAATCTATAGAACATTGAAAAATGATCTCCAATGCTTCCACTATTTCTAGAGCCACCTCCTTAAGTACTCTGGGATGCAGACCATCAGGCCCTGGGGATTTATCAGCCTTCAGTCCCATCAGTCTACCCAAAACCATTTCCTGCCTAATGTGGATTTCCTTCAGTTCCTCCATCACCCTAGGTTCTCCGGCCCCTAGAACATTTGGGAGATTGTGTGTATCTTCCTCAGTGAAGACAGATCCAAAGTAACGGTTTAACTCGTCTGCCATTTCTTTGTTCCCCATAATAAATTCCCCTGCTTCTGTCTTCAAGGGACCCACATTTGCCTTGACTATTTTTTTCCTCTTCACGTACCTAAAAAAACTTTTGCTATCCTCCTTTATATTATTGGCTAGTTTACCCTCGTACCTCATCTTTTCTCCCCGTATTGCCTTTTTAGTTAACTTTTGTTGCTCTTTAAAAGAGTCCCAATCCTCTGTCTTCCCACTCTTCTTTGCTATGTTATACTTCCTCTCCTTAATTTTTATGCTGTCCTTGACTTCCCTTGTCAGCCACAGGTGTCTCTTACTCCCCTTAGAGTCTTTCCACCTCTTTGGAATAAATTGATCCTGCAACCTCTGCATTATTCCCAGGAATACCTGCCATTGCTGTTCTACCGTCTTCCCTGCTAGGGCCTCCTTCCAATCAATTTTGGCCAGCTCCTGCCTCATGCCTCTGTAATCCCCTTTGCTATACTGTAATACCGACACTTCCGATTTTCCCTTCTGCCTTTCCATTTGCAGAGTAAAACTTATCATGTTGTGATCACTGCCTCCTAATGGCTCTTTTACCTCTAGTCCCCTTATCAGATCAGGATCATTACACAACACTAAATCCAGAATTGCCTTCTCCCTGGTAGGCTCCAGTACAAGCTGTTCTAAGAATCCATCTCGAAGGCACTCTACAAACTCTCTTTCCTGGGGTCCATTTCCAACCTGATTTTCCCAGTCTACCTGCATGTTGAAATCTCCCATAACCACCGTAGCATTACATTTTTGACACGCCAATTTTATCTCCTGATTCAACTTGCACCCTATGTCGAGGCTACTGTTTGGGGGCCTATAGATAACTCCCATTAGGGTCTTTTTACCCTTACAATTTCTCATTTCTATCCATACTGATTCAACATCTCCTGATTCTATGTCACCCCTTGCAAGGGAATGAATATCATTCCTTACCATCAGAGCAACCCCACCCCCTCTGCCCACCTGTCTGTCTTTTCTATACGTTGTGTACCCCTGAATATTCAGTTCCCAGCCCTGGTCCTCTTGTAGCCATGTCTCAGTGATCCCTACAACATCATACTTGCCCATGACTAACTGAGCCTCAAGCTCATCCACTTTATTTTTTATACTACGCGCATTTAAGTACAACACTTTAACTTCTGTATTTACCTCCCCTCTCACATCGTTCACAATTGGCCCTGCCCTTAATTTCTTTTCCGCTCTAGAACTTCTGTTCCCATTCTTCCGAGAGTCTTTTGCAATATCTCCTGTATTCCCTTTTACCTCATCTTCATATTCACAATTTGTTAACCCCTCCCCCCCACTACTTAGTTTAAAGCCATAGGTGTCACACTAGCAAACCTGCCTGCCATGAGTTATTTTTGTCATAAATCTTCAACAATGTTATTTTTTAATTAACTGGTTGGAACTTGGACTGATTGCAGATATTTGGGAATAGGCGTATCTTTAAACAAGTCAGATTTGAATATCTCATTCAGACACAATGATGTAAAAACATCAATGCTATTAACCATACCATACCATACTACACCATACCATACCATAAAACTTTATTCACTCCCGGAGGGAAATTGGTCTGCCAACAGTCACAACACGCGAGGTACACGAAAAAGTGAAATTAAAAATGAAAACAAAAAGAAAAGGACAAGCGACTGTTGGCTGGCTGCCATGTGCACAGCGCCTTCACCGGAACAAACCGTAACGAACCGGAACGAACAACAAACAAACAGACCAATGCAGGCTTATCCCCATGGCAGAAGATTCTAAAACTAAAGTGCCCCCCCCTCCTCCACACCGGGTCCTCCATTGTTCATTACGGCGGTCCCCCCAAAAGTTTCACCACCACCGAGGTTCCCACTGCTGCCCAGGTTCCCGCCACCGCCGAAGCTCCCGTGGCCGCTGAGGCCCCATCACCGCCCAGGCTCCCTTTGTTTTTGAGGCTCAAGCTGCCGCCGAGTCTCCCGCTGCTGCCGCTAAGGCTCCCACTGCTGCCGCCGCTGAGGATCCTTCGACCCAGGCAGGCCTCGTCGCTCGGCTTCTCCGCAGTCCCCTGAGGTGCCTGTGGAGCGAGTCGGGCCTACCAGGGCACGTTCCGGTTGTCGGTCGACCCTTCGGTCGTTGGCGCCATGGTTGTTCGGCGGGTGGATCGAGCCTGCGCGACTCCGCGGGACACTCCCACCGCGCGCGCTGCTCCCCGGGACACTGCCTACAGGAATCAGTGCTATTGCCTACAGGAGGCATTGCAGGAACTTACCAATGTTTCCTTGGAATCAGCTACAAAAACCATGGTTTCTCCCATTACCAGTCAAAACTAGCAGGTGCATGAGAACACCAAATCCACATGATGGAAGTTGTGCAATTTTAATACCAACTCATGCACTTCATGGTTTGGATCCATATCATTGCTGCTTCATTGATCCAAGGTCAAAATCCTGGAACTCCATGCCCAATAGATTTGTTGACGCACCTCTACATGGGGTTTGTCAAGCCTCAAGTAAGATGCTCCATCATCTTTCCGAGCTGATGAAGGGTAATGTCACTGGTCAATCCAACAAAACTTAAATTATATATTATTAATAACAAAGGTACACGTGTTTTAAATAGCAAGACAAATATCCTCACTGTAATTTACTGAACCATAAAAGTTCTCAATACTTCATTGCTTCTTGGCTCTTTTCCTTTCTACTTACATTATCCTTAATTGTATTTTCCACAGAACATGTATCATTTTCTCCAACCTATTTTTCTTCCTTTATTTCACAAAGATTGTCATTTTCTCCAACTATGTTCTTTTTCTCCATATGTTAGAAGTAGGACTAACTTTAAAAAAAGTTAAAACTTGTTTTTATCACCAATTTTTCCATTCCTGATGAAAACTTTGTTTCTCTTACAATGGATATTGCTTGCCTTGCTGAGTAGTTCGATCATTTTCTGTTTTAATATTTCAGATTTCCACTATCTGCACTATTTTGCCTGAGCACTGATGAAATTGGAACCTGCTTTGCAGAGAACTCACTTCCAGGCCCATTTTTAGACAATCAAACATGAAAGGTGAAAGATTAACAGCTGTGTCATGATGAATGACCAAGTCCATATCTACTGTGCAAAAGCTTGGAGCTTGGCAAGATAACGACAGGGTGGTGCTGGTCAAAGATTACAACCTCCACATGTGAGGCAAAATGAATGCCTGTAATCACTTTTGGATGTACTTCTGGTTTTCACTTTTTAAATTCTAATCGTACAGAGAGTGTTTGCATTCTGTCTGTTGCGAGGACTGGTGGCTTCTGCAGACACTTTGCATTGCCGGTGCTCCGTGTTAGTAAAATATCCCAATTACTGCTCCTATCGGAGACTTGGACACATAATCAAGGAGAGTGCAGAACTGAGGAAGTGCTGCACCATTTGGAAATGGCACAGCGGTGAATCTGATGGAGTCGCTATCTTATAGCCCCATTGGGTTCGATCCTCATCAATGATTTCTGTGTGGAGTTTGCACATCATCCCTGTGAATGCATGGGTTCTCCAGTTTCATCTCACATGTCAAGGATGTGCTGGGTTGGGCATGTTAATTGATTACTATATATTACTAATCTGAGTATAGATGGGTGGCAGGAATATCAGGTTGCAGTTGATAGGCATAGCAGAGACAATATGCTACAAGGTGAAGAGTGGAATTGATGGCTTTCCTCTGAGAGCCAGCACTGATTCAATGGGCCAAATGGCCTCTTTTATTTCAGAGAATATAAAACTAATGGGATTAAAAGTCAGAGAATTTCATAAATGGTGGATGACCAATCGTATATCATTGGTGGTATACCACGACCATCTTGGGCCTCATCACAGACAACAATGAGACGGCCTACAGAGAGGAGGTAAAGGCACTAAACAGCTGGTGCCAGGAAAATAACCTCTCTCTCAATGTCAGCAAAACTAAAGAGATGATTGTGGACTACAGGAGACAGCGGGGGAGTGGTCACCTTCCCATCCACATCGGTGATGCTGAGGTTGAAAGAGTCAGCAGCTTTAAGTTCCTCGGTGTGCACATCACTGAGGACCTTTCCTGGACACTGCACACGGACACAATAACAAAGAAGGCCCACCAGCGGCTCTGTTTCCTGAGAAGACTGAGGAAGTTTGGCACGAACGCCAGCATCCTCACAAACTTCTACAGATGCACCATCGAGAGCCTGCTGACGGGCTGCATTACAGTCTGGTACGGGAACTGTTCTGCCCACAGCCACAAATCACTACAGAGAGTGGTGAAGACGGCACAGCACATCACTGGCAACTGTCTCCCGGCCATTCAGGACATTTTCTACCGGTGGTGCCTGCGGAAGGCACGCAGCATCATCAAGGACCACAGCCACCCAGCACGCTGGCTGTTCTCCTTGTTACCGTCAGGCAGACGATACAGGAGTATGGCTGCACGTACCACCAGACTTAAGAACAGTTTCTACCATCGGGCTTCTGAGCTCATAAACACATTTAAAATCATATTTGTTGATTATTTTTAATATTGCCTTTTTACCTATTTTTAATATTGTCTTTTTACCTAACTAATGTCATTTTTAAAATCTTATTTACCCTTGGAATATTACTGCTGAGGTGACCCGTTGTCTTGTCAAATACATTTCATTGTACCGTTGACCCTGTGCCAACCTACATATGACAAATAAAATGTATTATTATTGTGCGCAATCAAAATTAACTCCAAATAATTCTCTTCAGGATTGCAAATCATAGCTAAAATACTTCCCAATAAAATCTGGATATTTTTACCTCAGTTTTTTTTAGATTTAATGGTAAGGCCAAAATAAACTCCAAATCAGAGAGTCAAATGGTTCATTTCTAATTGCTTTGGTGACTCATTTGTATGATTCTGCTCACTTAACTATTAAATTGATTAGTTCACCACAGTCAGTAAATTACTATGGAAACAACACGCACCATCTCAATTGCTTTAGTAATCAGTTCACCTGCTTTCAAAACTGCCCTCTGCACCTCAATACACCTAAATATCTATATTTGAAACAGAGAAAACAAATTTCTGCTGAAGTTATTAATTATTTTAAGGCTATATACAGTGCATTCAGAAAGTATTCAGACTCCTTCACTTTTTCCACATTTTGTTACGTTACAGCCTTATTTTAAAATGGATTAAATTAATTTATTTTTACCAACAATCTACACACAATGCCCCAGAATGAAGAAGTGAAAACAGGTGTTTAGAAATTTTTGCAAAGTAATTTTTAAAAAAAATTGAAATATCGCACTTACATAAGTATTCAGATCCTTTACTATGACACTCAAAATTGAGCTTAAGTTCATCCTGTTTCCATTGATTATCCTTGAGATGTTTCTACAACTTGATTGGAGTCCACCAGTGGTAAATTAAATTGATTGGACATGATTTCAAAAGGCACACACGTGTCCAATTAAGGTCCCACAGTTGACAGTGCATGTCAGAGCAAAAACCAAGCCATGAAGACGAAGGAATTGTCCGTAGACCTCCAAGATAGAATTGTGTTGAGACACAGATCTGGGGAAGGGTATAAAACAATTTCTGCAGCATTGCAGGCCCCGAAGAGCACAGTGGCCTCCGTCTTTCTTAAATTGAAGAACCTTGGAACCACCAGGACTCTTCACAGAACTGGCCGCCCGGCCAAACTGAGCAATCGGGGGAGAAGGGCCTTAGTCAGGGAGGTGACCAAGAACCCGACGGTCACTCTGATAGAGCTCCAGAGTTCCTCTGTGAAGATGGGAGAACCTTCCAGAAGGACAACTATATCTGCAGCACTCCACCAATTAAGCCTTTATGGTAGAGTGTCCAGATAGAAGCCACTCCTCAGTAAAAGGCACATGACAGCCCGCTTGGAGTTTGCCAAAAGGCACCTAAAGGACTCTCAGACCATGAGAAACAAGATTCTCTGGTCTGATGAAACCAAGATTGAACTCATTGGCCTGAATGCCAAGCATCACGTCTGGAGGAAACCAGGCACCGCTCATCACCTGACCAATACCATATCTACGGTGAAGCATAGTGGTGGCAGCATCATGCTGTGGGGATGTTTTTCAGTGTCAGGAACTGGGAGACTAGTCAGGATCGAGGGAAAGATGAACGGAGCAAAGTACAGAGAGATCCTTGATGAAAACCTGCTCCAGGGCGTTCTGGACCTCAGATTGGGGCGGAGGTTCACCATCCAACAGGACAACGACCCTAAGCACACAGCCAAGACAATGCAGGAGATGCTTCGTGACAAGTCTGTGAATGTCCTTGAGTGGCCCAGCCAGAGCCTGGACTTGAACCTGATCGAACATCTCTGGAGGGACCTGAAAATAGCTGTGCATTGATGCTCCCCATCCAACCTGACAGAGCTTGAGAGGATCTGCAGAGAAGAATGGGAGAAATTACCAAAATACAGGTGTGCCAAGCTTGTAGCGTCAAACCCAAGAAGACTTGAGGCTGTAATCACTGCCAAAGGTGCCCCAACAAAGTACTGAGTAACGGATCTGAATACTTAGGTAAATGTGATATTTCAGTTATTTCTTTTTAATTACTTTGCAAAAATTTCTAAACACCTGTCTTTGCTTTTTTTATTATGGGGTATTGTGTGTAGATTGATGATAAAAAAAATGAGTTTAATCCATTTTAAAATAAGGATGTAACGTAGCAAAATGTGGAAAAAAATCAAGGAGTCTGAATACTTTATGAATGCACTGTAAATGGTCAAACTTTCATTGAAACAAATGTGCTGATTTCTTGCTGACACTGTAAGAAATGTTGATGTCAATAATTAATGGTTTCAAACAATTCACATTTTAATACCTGCCCTAAATTTAGAGGCAAAACTCTATAGTTAAGTGTTACTGAATCTCATGTTAATTCATGTGTATGTCCACTATCCAAAATCAGCAACATTGATTCAGTTACAAACCATCATTCTGCCAGGACTAGTACAAAACCAGTACAAATTGTAGGTCTTCATAGAATTTATTGGGTTAAAAACTTACTGTACGCCAGCCCTCTGTGATCCCAACAGCAGTGATATTTTATTGCCCAATGGCCTCAAAGGTGTCGTGCATGATAAACAGGCGTCATATGGAAATGTGCCATAATGTCTTTCCCTTAAAAATCCACCATCTGCCTTGGAGATATCGCAAGAGGCCTAGTTTGGGAGAGATGGCAGGGCAGGTTGGTCTGGAGCCTGGGATATTAATTAATGAGCCAACATTACGAAAAGGGAGACCAGGAGACTTCTGGGATATGGAGGTCATAAATTATACACATAATTAGGACAGGGTTCAGGAAAGGAATTGAAGGAACTACTGTGGTAGCATAATGGGCATTCACACTCAGAAAAGTTCAGAAGGATCATAAGATCATTAGTGATAGGAGCAGAATTAGGCCATTCGGCCCATCAAGTCTATTCAATCATGGCCGATCTATCTCTCCCTCCTAACCCCTTTCTCCTGGCTTCTCCCCATAACCTCTGACACTCATACTAATCAAGAATCTATCTATGTGTAGGAAAGAACTACAGAAGCTGGTTTAAACCGAAGGTAGACACAAAATGCTGGAGTAACTCAGCGGGACAGGCAGCATCTCTGGAGAGAAGGAATGGGTGATATTTTGGGTCGAGACCCTTCTTCAGACTGATGTCAGGGGAGTGGGCAGTACAGAGATAAAATGTGTTTGGAGACAGTAAGGCTGGTGGGAGAACTGGGAAGGGGGAGGGGATGCAGAGAGAGGTGAAAGTAAGGGCTACTTGAAGTTAGAGTAGTCAATGTTCATACTGCTGGGATGTAAACTACCCAAGCAAAATATGAGATGCTGTTCCTCCAATTTACGCTGGGCCTGACTCTGAAAATGGAGGACGCCCAGGACCGAAAAGTCAATTTGGGAATGGGAAGGTGAGTTAAAGTGCTATGTGTCTCTGCCTTAACGCACTGTAGAACCTATTAGGCAGAACATCAAGGCCTTGGTACTGTTGACCACAAATCACTCAAGGCTGGACTTCTTAAACTAACTTGGAAGCAGTCAATACTGTAGTTAAGGTCTACTTCCATGTAAAAAACCCCACAAAATGCTGGAGTAACTCAGTCGATCAGCAGTTGCTGCTCTACCTCTGTGTGAGTGGCCTTTACTGGGCCTGGCAGCCAAGGACACACATTCAAAATTTATTTGTAAAATCCATATTGTGTCACTTCCAAGATGGCGCCCAAGCCAGGCGACTATTTGTGTGCTAGCCGCAGAAGCAGATCAACAATCACATATCACAATCACTCCACACTCTTAAATCTCTATTCCTACAGCAACATTTCTTACTTTAACGATGCCTTGATCAGACTTTGCTGACGTTTCCTTGCACTAAACGTTATTCCCTTATCTTGTATCTATACACTGTAAATGGCTCGATTGTAATCATGTATTGTCTTTCCGCTGACTAGATAGCACGCAATAAAAGCTTTTCACTGTACCTCAGTACTCGTGACAATAAATTAAAGTGTAAACTGTAAAATATGTAACCATGTTCTACCTAAGAACACTGAAAAAGTCCGGTCTACCCCAACAGCTGCTGACGACCTTCTACCACTGCACCATAGAGAGCATCCTAACGCATGGCATCCCTGTGTGGTACCTCAGCTGCACGGAGGCTGAAAGGAAAGCTCTACAGCGGGTAGTCCATAGAGCTCAGAGGGCCATCGGAACACAGCTACCAGACTTGGAGGGCATCTACAACACACGATGCCTCAGAAAAGCCACCAGCATCCACAAAGACGCTTCACACCCCTGCAACAGTCTGTTCGAACTCCTTCCATCGGGCAGACGATACAAGGCCTTCTACGCCCGCACCTCCAGACTCAGGAACAGCTTCATCCCCAGGGCCATAGCTGCTATGAACCGGTCCTGCTGAGCCGGATGGTCACATCGCATAGTGATCCGGCACAGATCAACTTGCACTTTATCCTGTCTATAACTGTTACAATTGTTTCGTTGGGTTGCTGTTGTCTAAATTAATTAAACTATTGCATCGTATGGGAGGCGCATTCCCAATCTCGTTGTACCCCTGGGTACAATGACAATAAAGATATATTGTATTGTATTGTATTGTATTTAATGTCATCATGCATGCCTATGTATTTATGCATGGAGGGCCTGTTACAAAGTTTTGAAGTGGTGAGACCTGCTTCCAAAGGTCGCAATCATCTTTAATGATCATACTCTTAAACAGTCAAGTGAGTGAGGAAAAAGGATCTTGACTCTGCACTGACCATCAAGCATCAATTTACACTAATCCCATTCTATTTGCCCTACATTCCCATCAACTGCTCCCACATCAGCAATACAGCAACATATGAGGGGCAACTTACAGTGGCCAATTAGCCTACCTACCGACATTTCTTTGGGAAATTTCTTGGGCAGGTAATTGGGGCTTCCAGTGGAAACCCATGTCGTCACAGAAAAAACATGTGTGTTTGGAGCCTGGAGCTATGAGGCCGTGCGCCTATTTCATCACTGCACTGCTCCAAGACAGTTCCTCAATTTTGTGGCATGCAATTGGGATTGGAAACTATAGTCGATTTATGATACGATACGCTATGATAGAACTTTATTCATCCCAGGACGGAAATTGATCTGCCAACATTCATTAAAACACCATATACATGAAACATGAAATTAAAGTGATGAGTGGAAAGGATTGGAGATGTGCAAAGATTAGGGAGGGAGGGGGGGGGGGAGAGAGAGAGGGGAGTCCATCTCAGTCTACTCCACGACAGAAGGGGAGGAGTTGTACAATTTGATAGCCACAAGGAAGAAGGATCTCCTGTGGTGTTCTGTCCTGCATCTTGGTAGAACCAGTCTGTTGCTGAAGGTTAACCAATATGTCATGGAGTGTAGATTAGTGTAGGCATGAAGTCGTGCTTGCTACGTAGTCAATAAAGTCTTTGGATCGTTATCCAGGTGTAAGGCTTCTGTTATTATACGGTCACCACAACATGGTGTCAGAAGTGGGATCCGAACCCACGCCTCCATTTGGAGTATTGGTAAGCTGCATTATCCAAGATGCTCTGCAGTTTGAGGAGCATCCTCCCCTCCAAGATTTAATAGGCTACTGATATTGAAGTCATTCCCTGTCCAAGTTCTAGCTTAAAGAACCTATGGTCCATTCGGAATCATGAGACTATGTGGCATGATCTAGAGGAAACCACCAACAATTTGGATACAGTATGTAAAAGTATTCCTCAGAAGGCAATGGAGGCCATTTCTCTGGATGCTTTCAAGAGAGAGATAGATAGAGCTCTTAAAGATAGCGGAGTCAGGGGGTATGGGGAGAAGGCAGGAACGGGGTACTGATTGTGAATGATCAGCCATGATCAGATTGAATGGCAGTGCTGGTTCGAAGGGCTGAATTGCCTACTCCTGCACCTATTGTCTATTGTCTATTGTCTATACAGCACAGATAGAAATATTTCAGGACATCTTACTGGATCTATGGCTGAGTTGTCTGAACATGTCCATTGTCCATTGGCCTGCAATGTTTTTCCTTTCTCTCTCCATATAATTCACCTTGGTAAGTTACTATTGAATGTACAACCAATTAATGTATCGATGACCATCATCCAATACACGTGGGACGGTGCTCCTCACTTGACTGTAAACTGGAAGATGGAGGTACGGGTGGGACAAAGTCTGGAAAGTGATAGGTGGATACAGGTGAGGAGGTGTTGGATTGGTAAATGTTTGGACAAAGGCCTGAGATGAAAAGACAAAAAAAGTGTGAGGTAAGGATAGAAGAGGTGCAGAATCTGAAGCTAGAGGAAGGAATATAGGTGGAAGGCAACGGGGGAGAGGAGAAATAGATGCACATCCATTTGGGGCACAAGAAAGAGAGGATAGAAAAAGGAGGGGGGATGTTTTTGTAGGTTCGTTAACTGAATTGGAGAAATCAATGTTCTTACTTTCAGGTTGCAACTTGCCCAATGGAAAAGCTTGTATGTGGCCTCGCTATAGCAATAGAGGATGCCCAGGACAGAAAGGTCAGTGTGGGAATGGGAAAGATGGGCTGCTTCTTGTCCTCACCTTACATCCCACCGGACTTAATGATTCCCCTCCCCCTTTCTCCTTTTACATTAGGCAAGTGTTTGAACCACTGTTGCCTGGGCAAGAGTCCTACCCAGGAGTTTAATAAACTGCAAGATGCCAGAGTTCATTATTCTAGAAAAGTACAGCAGAGGAACAGGTCCATCCAGCCCACATCCTACAGTGATATGCTTTTACCTGGGGTCAAGAATTTGCAATGAATTTAATGTAACAGCAGATAGTACAATATTATCTGACACTCTACTGAACCCTGCCTGCTCAAGTGCGTTTGGTGTATACGTGTGTGCGCTTGTGTGTGTGTGTTTAGTGTGCGCATATGTATGTGCATGCGTGTTTTGTGTATGCGTGTGTGTGTTTGTGAGGTTGGGGGGGAAGGAGGTCAATCCATTCTTGCTGCCGGACCGGATGCACCTTATATCCTGGGCTATTAACTTGCTGTTCTGTGCTGGTGCCTCATCAGGTCAGGTCATTCCTTCCAAATGTCTGTGTAGCTGAGAATTTGTACTTTAAAACCAAACTCTGCAGTCTATGAGCAGCTGGAATGGCAGCTTCCCCTCTAATTTCAAAATCATACCCTGTCTCCACCTTCACCCCCCCCTACCCCCCCCCTCCCTTAGCTTAAGTATGTAAATCAATCCAAAGAATAATTGGCTTTGTTTACCATGTACTTTATGTCAACTTTATATGCACAATTTCAATTAATGACACCTTCACAATTAATTTGCACTTCACAACATGAGGTACACAGAGTGTTTCTGCATATCATCCTGCACGCATCATCTTTCCCCTGTTTGTTTAGTGTAATTCGTTGAATTAGCAGTTCACAGTCATTAATGCATGTCATTGATGTCTGTCTATTTTCACAGCAAAGATGTTTTGATGTGCAAAGGTCTGCTTTGACTGAAAGTTGGTGAATGGATTTTATGATTCAGATATTTGACACTTTCAAAGGTTGAAGGAAACAAATCCAGATGTGTTGCACTCATGGTGGTCACTCTGCTGGGCATGTTGTGGATGTGTGGGTCAAAGGTACCCTTTTAGAGTGGATTCACCTGGCTCTGTTAGTGTAAGTATAGTGTGGCATACCATTGCTGCAGCCTCCCCATTCAAAGCAGACTCGATAATTACCACCATCCCAAGACACAAATTCTCCATCTTTCCACATTCAGCATTCTGGAGAGACCCTCCCCTCCAGCATGTTCCTAATTCACTGTTTCATTTCCATTACCACCACTCCATCTCATATGACACCTTCTCATTCAGCTGCAGTAGTTACTGCAGCTACCCTTTTATACTTTCCCTTCCCACAATCCAGGGACCCAAAATAACTCTTTCAGGTGAAGATTGGCCCACTTGCCTTCTTCCATTATAATAATCTGCATTTGTTCTCATAAAAGTGCAGAAACCAAACACAGTTTGAAACTTACCAAATAGTGAAAGGCTTAGATAGAGTGGATGTGGAGAGGATGTTTCCACTAGTGGGAGAGTCTAGGACCAGAGGTCATAGCCACAGAATTAAAGGACATTCCTTTAGGAAGGAGATGAGGAGGAATTTCTTTAGTTCAGAGCTGGTGAATCTGTGGAATTCTTTGCCACAGAAGGCTGTGGATGCTAAGTCAATGGATATTTTTTAAGGAAGAAATAGATTTTTGATTAGTATGGGTGTCAGGGGTAATGGGGAGAAGGCAGGGGAGTGGGATTAAGAGGGAGAGATAGATCAGCCATGATTGAACGGCAGAGTTGACTTGATTCTTCTGCTTTCACCTATGAACTTATGAACTTATGACACCTCCCTTCAGTTTGCAAGTGCAATCCTAAACCTGAGCTTTCTATCTTTCGTTACTTTATTTCTCCCTCCGTCTCATTCTAGCCTCACTGTCTTCAGCCATGTATATTCTTATTATAAATCCCAGCACAAGCACAAGCATTAGCAGCTTATTTTCTGACTAAGCATACTGCAGCACCCACAGCTCAACATTGAATTCTACATTTTCAATCTTCCCAGTATTTAATCAGAAGAGCTTAAATCTATAGCATTAACCCTTTATTACTCACTCCACGGATGCTGTCTGGCCTGCTGAATATTTCCAGCTATCTTTTTTAATTCATCCCCTGCTGTGTTTTGTATCTCACAGTCCCAGCATTGATTTTATTTTGCCATTCTTCTCTGCTCTTATCGATTGTCAATTTATATTTCGTTCAGACAGATCAGCTGCAAATAATAAGCCTTTACCAACCTTATTCAACCAGCTCCACCACAGTTTGTGCCGTTCGGTCTCACTTGGTGTCCATACTCCCATGGACATTCAGTTTGTTCTCCGCTCCCACCATTTCCCTTCTCTGTTATATAAAACATTTGATTTCTGATTTTTCTTAGTTCTAATGAATGGTCATGAGCCCAAAATATTAAGCCTTTTCCTCTCTCCTCAGATGCCATCTCAGGCCATCTCACTGCGTATTTTCAATATTTTGTGTTTTCATTATTGAATCTGCTCCCATTCTTCCTCAAGGAGGTCAATTCCAATTCCAGCACGGTGGCGCAGCGGTAGAGTTGCTGCCTTACAGAGAATGCAGCGCCGGAGACTCAGGTTCGATCCTGACTACGGGCGCCGTCTGTACGGAGTTTGTACATTCTCCCTGTGACCTACGTGGGTTTTCTCCAAGATCTTCGGTTTCCTCCCACACTCCAAAGACGTGCAGGTTTGTAGGTTAATTGACTGAGTAAATGTAAAAATTGTCCCTAGTGTGTGTAGGATAGTGTTAATGTGCGGGGATCGCTGGGCGGCGCGCACTCGGTGGGCCGAAGGGCCTGTTTCCGCGCTGTATCTCTAAATCTAAAAATCTAAATCAACAGATGCATAAAAAAATGTCTTCACATCTCCCTATTGATCTCTTTCTCTTCTCGGGTTACTAATTCTCTTATTTGTGTATATTAGTCCTTTTTATATATTCTACAAAAACCTTTCTGAATTTTGAGTGTAGTTACATTTCAGGCTAGGCATCAGATCTGATTAATTTATTGCCATAAACAACAGAGTGCTATAACATTCCTTGTTTGCATGAACCTCAGAGAGTAAATGGCATACATGATAGCGAAAAATATAATGATAAATACAAGTGCAAAACAGTAGAGTGACGCAGATGGTAATGAAATCTGAGGTGGTGCAAAAATACGACAGGGCGATAATGGGATAACCTAGCAAGGGGGAGTAAAGAGTAAGAATATATGGTAGCACCTCTGGGAAGGGGGTGTGAAAGAGATTATTGGTTCAGGAGTCTGTTTTTAATTTTGAAAATCTGGGGTTTCAAGCTCCTGTACCTTCACCCAGAAGGTCGATGAGAGAATAGGAACTGACCAGGGTGGCGGGCATTCTTGATCATTATTCCAGTCTTCCTCATGCTTTGGCACATAACTAAACCCACCTTTCGGTAGAAGCAGCATGAAAGCTTGGCAGTCCTTCCAATCACATGCCCTGTGTTTAGCAGACAAATGGCACATGGCATAATGGCATAAGATTATTAAGGGATTGGACAGGCTAGATGCAGGAAAAATGTTCCCCATGTTGGGGGGGGGGGGTCGAGAACCAGGGGCCACAGTTCCACAGTTTAAGAATAAGGGGGAGGCCATTTAAGACTGAGATGAGGAAAAACCTTTTCACCCAGAGAGATGTGAGTCTGTGGAATTCTCTGCCGTAGAAGGCAGTGGAGGCCAATTCACTGGATGTATTCAAGAGAGAGCTAGATATAGCTCTTAGGGCTAATGGAATCAAGTGATATGGGGAGAAAGAAGGAACGGGGTACTGATTCTGGATGATCAGCCATGATCATATTGAATGGGGGTGCTGGCTCGAAGGGCCGAATGACCTATTTTCTAACTGCCCTGCAGTATTGTGATCTTTGAAACAATGTGGATCTTAGAAAAACTGGCAGAGCAAATTAGACAGAATGAGTTAATAAACAACCCTAAAGCCGAATAATCAATAATTCGGTGTTCTCTAATTCACACATTGAGTATGATCTGGTTGTGATATTTAGCTGCTAGATTGTGTTTAGTTTGGCCAGTTTCTTTAACAGAATTGATTCAATACATCCTGTGCTAAAGCTTAGCACAATCGAAGTCAATTGAAACTAACAGTCTGAGAGGTTTGTGTTTGCTGGTTTTAAATTGTGAATGTTTGGCTCCTGTCCTTGGAGAAGCCATTTTATTAGATTGAGGAAAAACAGCATGAAATGGATTTTTTTACTATCTCTACTTTGATACAGTTTTTTAGGTTGCTTGGTTACTCTGTCATTTGAAGTGCCCATGACATTTTATTTGCCGTAGTTGGAGGTTTCATCAATGCCTTCCATTTATCGAGAAAAAGCTTTTAATACCGAAGAGATTTACAGCAGTCTCCCTGTTGAGGGATCATGATTTGAATTTTTCATTTTTGCCCAAACTAACTTGGATATTTACATTTGTTTCCTAAAATTAGGCTTTTTAAAACAATGTTAGAATCAATTTACCCATTTGAAAATGCTTACAAAATTTAACACGACATCAGGGTCAATAGTAAAAACTAGATCAGTGATGTTCTGTTATCTTTAACCTAAAGACACCTACACCCAAAACGTCACCTATTCCTTTTCTCCAGAGATGCTGTCTGACCCGCTGAGTTACTCCAGCTTTTTGTGTCTAAAGACTACTATCCATAACTCTTTTTTTTTGCCAATCTACTGGGTTTAGGGGAAGTCTTAATGCAGTTGCTCCCTAATCCTCAAAAGTAATCAAAGAAAACTCCAAAATCTAGATTTATCTTCAACATTTTCTGCTCGTTCACTAATCTGGATTCCAGTCTTTTTACAGTGCTTATGGATGTTCAGGAGAAAGTCATGTCTTTAATGAGAGAATATGATTTCTCATTTACCTGCTCATGTAGACTTCACGGGACAGGCAGCATCTCTGGAGAGAAGGAATGGCCGATGTTTCGGGTTGAGACCCTTCTTCAGACTGGTTAGGGATAAGGGAAATGAGAGATATTGACAATGATGTGGAGAGATAAAGAACAATGAAGGAAAGATATGCAAAGAAGTAATGATAATAAAGGATTTATTCACAAAATGCTGGAGTAACTCAGCAGGTCAGGCAGCATCTCGGGAGAGAAGGAATGGGTGACGTTTCGGGTCGAGACCCTTCTTCAGACTGATGTCAGGGGGGCGGGACAAAGGAAGGATATAGGTGGAGGCAGGAAGATAGAGGGAGATCAGGGAAGGAGGAGGGGAAGGGAGGGACAGAGGAGCTATCTAAAGTTGGAGAAGTCGACGTTCATACCACCGGGCTGCAAACTGCCCAGGCGAAATATGAGGTGCTGCTCCTCCAACTTCCGGCGGGCCTCACTATGGCACTGGAGGAGGCCCATGACAGAAAGGTCAGACTGGGAATGGGAGGGGAAGTTAAAGTGCTCGGCCACCGGGAGATCAGTTTTGTTAATGCGGACCGAGCGCACGTGTTCAGCGAAGCGATCGCCGAGCCTGCGCTTGGTTTCGCCGATGTAAATAAGTTGACATCTAGAGCAGCGGATGCAATAGATGAGGTTGGAGGAGGTGCAGGTGAACCTTGTCTCACCTGGAAAGACTGTCTCACCTGGAAAGGAAGTTGGAGGAGCAGCACCTCATATTTCGCCTGGGCAGTTTGCAGCCCGGTGGTATGAACGTCGACTTCTCCAACTTTAGATAGCTTCTCTGTCCCTCCCTTCCCCTCCTCCTTCCCAGATCTCCCTCTATCTTCCTGTCTCCACCTATATCCTTCCTTTGTCCCACCCCCCTGACATCAGTCTGAAGAAGGGTCTCGACCCGAAACGTCACCCATTCCTTCTCTCCCGAGATGCTGCCTGACCTGCTGAGTTACTCCAGCATTTTGTGAATAAATCGATTTGTACCAGCATCTGCAGTTATTTTCTTATGATATTAAAGGAAACAGGCCATTGTTAACTGTTTGTAGGGAGAAAATGAGAAGCTAGTGCGACTTGGGTGGGGGAGGGATAGAGAGAGAGAGAGAGAATGCCGGGGCTCGACCGGAAGTGAGAGAAATTAATATTCACACCACTGGGCTGTAAGCTGCCCAAGCGAAATATGAGATGCTGTTCCTCCAATTTCATTGTTCTTTATCTCTCCACATCACTGTCGATATCTCTCGTTTCCCTTATCCCGAACCAGTCTGAAGAAGGGTCTTGACCCGAAACGTCACCCATTCCTTCTCTCCAGAGATGCTGCTTGTTCTGCTGAGTTACTTCAGCTTTTTGTGTCTATCTTCGGTTTAAATCAGCATCTGCAGTTCCTTCTTACACATGTAGACTTCATGTTGTATTTTATATCTCAGTGTCTTGTTTTCTGCTCTTCTCTCCTTTGGGAAAGTTGAGACCACTGCAGTGAAGGTACAAAAGGTTCATTTATTTTACAAAAGTATGTCGAATGATTTTGGCTCTGGAACCAAGCAACACCTTATTTGTTTTACTACAACTGTTAAACCATAAGATTAATAGTCGTATCACAATGTTATCTACAGTGGTTATAGGACCATAACAAGTGAAAGTATCAAGGAAGTGTAAAAGCCTTTAGATTGAATTTGCCACATAAACTGTCTGCATTATGGTTTCAAAGGATGTAGACAATTATTTTGACTGCTATTTTTAACCACTATGGCACCAGAAGTCTATTTATAATTGTTTCAAAGCAGGAAATTGCATCTAATAAAACAGATGAGCAGAAACTTGCTGTGTCAAGGAAATAGATTGCTGAAATTAAGGTGAGTTTAACCTTGTGTTCTTTTTTTAATAATATTTAACTGTTTCTGCTGCACTATTCGAATATCACAGAAGCAATTTTACCAGAAAGAAAGACAGCTAAACCCTTAATATTCTCACAACATTCCTCAATCCCTTCCTGACTACTTACATGCCCCCATAAGAAATGAGCTGCATGCTTGTTTCTTGTCTACCTTGTGATGGGACACAGTATCCACTCTGGTAGAAGGGGAAAAAACAATTTAAAATATAATGACTTAAGGTACAATAACTACATCTATTGCACAGATTTGAAGTTCAAGTGACACATAACATAATATGTATTGGCATAGGCATTCATTTTATGAGAGTTCATCATTAATATATAGTCTTTATCTGGAACTACTATCAGGGAGGGTGGATAAGTGAATTTTGTCCTATTGACTATTTCCAGGAATCATTTAATTACATGTAGGTTTCATCCTAATTATCACAATGCCCAATCAAGATTCATTCTCTCACAATCAATTCGTACAGGAACATAGTTTTCACTGGAGGAGAAAGGCCAAAGGTCAAACTAGTCTTCGACTGCTAGCCTGGGTTGGCGCGTTACAATGAATGTGGATAATCATAATAGTCAATTTCACTCAAATCACTTGGAGCAGATCCCTGATGCATTGAAAACCCTCGTAATAAAGAGGTTTTGAATTAAGTTACATATGCTTTTCATGCAACCTGCACTTGGGTCATGTCCCAAGTTGCTTATATATTAGGTTGGAAACTCCTTTATTGTTCTTAATGACATGAAAACACGTTTATGTCTCACTTCTGTGCTGTACTTAGAAGTCCTGTAAACATCATAAATTTATGTTATGTGTCCCCAGAAAAACCGTGTTGGGTTTCTGAGTACACTATTCAATTGTTATACAAGGAAATCTGAGCAGTGGTTGTGGCGGCCTGTTTTTAAAGGGACACACACACTATTCATCACATTTACCAATTACTGGCGAGTGCTGCTGCAACAGGAATTGATGTTTAGTTTAGAGATACAGAGATACATCTTGTAATGATGTAAGAATTAAGGGTGAGTGCTTCCGGGGATCAGAGGCACCTGGCTAGGCTGAGAGAGACGTATATTTGCAGGAGGCATAATCTTTGTGCAAAGGGACCAGAAACACCCTTCAAAATTGCTGACAGGTGTTTCTGATTGAATATTGTTGGGATGTCATGGAAGTGGTAATATTCCACGAACTTTGGAGAAGCCTGCAATGGCATAAATCCCCACATCTGTAAGAAAAGAAGGTGAATACTTACTTCATCGGGTTTTGGAGCCGAGGTGCTGGAGTTAGTGGTGACTTGTAAGATGTGGTATAATCAGCCCCTAAAATACCACTCAAACTTTACGGTGAACAGGTTTATTTGAAGATGGTTGACTGGAAAGGCTTAAAAATCCCAGTGGAGAAATGATGGGCATTATCATGTGGTCATAAGTAATAGGAGAAGAATTAGGCCATTCGGTCCATCAGGTCTACACCATTCAATCATGGCTGATCTATCTCTCCCTCCTAACCTCATTCCCCTGCCTTCTCCCCATAACCTCTGACACATGTACTAATCACGAATCTATCTATCTCTGGCTTAAAAATATCCACTGACGTGGCCTCCGCAGCCTACTGTGGCAAATAATTCCACTGATTCATCACCCTCTGACTAAAGAAATTTCTTCTCATCCCACATCCACATTACACTGTTGTTAACACCATATGGAAGAGTTTTCATCTGAGAAAATATTATTAACCTCTCACTACTCCATTCGGAGGTCCCCACCTGCCTCAAAAAGACCAGTAGTACACCTGTGCTGAGAGAAAGTAAGGTAGCATGCCTTAGTGACTACCATCCAGTAGCTCTGATGCACATTAACTCCAGGCTACCAGCCAGTCTTGGTCGACTGCAGTTTGTTTACAATCGCAACATGTCCACAACACACGCCTTCTGCCTGGCCCTAAACTCATCTCTGGAACACTTAGACAACAAGGACTCCTACATTAGATTCATATTTATCGACTATAGCTGCACCTTCAACATCATAATCCCATCCAAACTCTGGGACCTAGGATTCAGCTTCCCCCTCTGCCACTGGGCCCTCAACCTTTTGACCCACAAACCTCAAACAGTGAGGATACGTAACAACACCTCCCCCACAATAACTCTCACAACCTGTGCCCTGTAAAGATGCGTCTTCAGAGCCCTGTAATACGCGCTTTACACTCATGGCATGGCAATAGACAATAGACAATAGACAATAGACAATAGACAATAGACAATGGGTGCAGGAGTAGGTCATTCGGCCCTTCGAGCCAGCACCACCATTCAATGTGATCATGACTGATCATTCTCAATCAGTACCCCGTTCCTGCCTTCTCCCCATACCCCCTGACTCCGCTATCCTTAAGAGCTCTATCTAGCTCTCTCTTGAATGCATTCAGAGAATTGGCCTCCACTGCCTTCTGAGGCAGTGAATTCCACAGATTTACATCTCTCTGACTGAAAAAGTTTTTCCTCATCTCCGTTCTAAATGGCCTACCCCTTATTCTTAAACTGTGGACCCTGGTTCTGGACTCCCCCAACATTGGGAACATGTTTCCTGCCTCTAACGTATCCAACCCCTTAATAGTCTTATATGTTTCGATAAGATCTTAATAACCTTATATGTTTCGACAATGCTGAGAAATATATTCTGTACTCTGTTTCTAACCTTTTGCTCTATCTATTGTATCTGAGCTTGAACTGAGTGTATCTATGTATGTAACATCTGATCTGTTTGGATAGCATGCTAAACAACTCTTTTCACCATACCTGTGACAATAATAAACCTTAAACTAATGCTAATGTAATCTGAGGATTGAATTCCGCATTGGCTGAGAAGAGGCATAGAAATGTAAGCAATATTGCTCTACTTGGAGTTAAGCCTGATTTTAAATGGAGAATACCATTTTATTTCTGTTTCATGAGAAGGATTATCCAGGCCTCTCTGACCTAAGATGCTGATTTTATTCATTTGTATTTAAACTAATTAATATGAACAGCTTTCAGCATCTTCCAATTGCTCACTGAAGTGTTATTTTCACGGATTAGTTTAGAATTTATTTAATTTAATTCTCCTAATGTGTAGAATGTGACCAAGCCGCTGTAAAGGTCCCCCGCCGATTTTCTGGCAACTGGTCCCACCTTTAATCCTTCTCCCGATGCAGATGCTGGTACAAATCAAAGGTATCACAAAATGCTGGAGTAACTCAGCAGGTCAGGCAGCATCTAGGAGAGAAGGAATGGGTCTGAAGAAGGGTTTTGGCCCGAAACGTCACCCATTCCTTCTCTCCTAGATGCTGCCTGACCTGCTGAGTTACTCCAGCATTTTTGTGAAACCTGTCAATTCCTTTCATCGCTTTGAGGACCTACATTAGGAATATGGTGGGAAATTCTTAAAACAGATGTAGTCATGATTTAAAAAAAAATAATGCAGTTATTTTTATTACGATTTTGACTGAATTAACTTTGACATATTGCTTTATATTCCAAGATGGAAGTCTTAGCACCCTGTCCTACAACAAAATTACCAAACTATCATCCTGACAGTGAAGTCTTTCTCCATTACTGAAGTCCCTCTGGAAATGCCTAATGCTGCACAAAGCCAATTATGATTCAGTTCAGAGCAAAATGTTTCAATTCTTTTACATCTGAATACCTCTGGTAAAGGTATTCCCGCACTGCCTGCCTGGCACCGCCACACCTGTGTATCAGCACAACCTGGCCAGGATCCCATATTTTGTAAAAAAAACTGCCCAATGAACACTCCTGCAAGTAAAATAATGCTTGAAATTTCCATGGAAATAGAACTCTGAATGAATGAGATTCTCATAGTTTACCTCATGCCAGAACTCTGGAGCAGTTTAATCAGTTTTAAACATAGAAACATAGAAAATAGATGCAGGAGGAAGCCAGTTGGCCCTTCGAGCCAGCACCACCATTCATTGTGATCATGGCTGATCATCCACAATCAGTAACCCGTGCCTGCCTTCTCCCCATATCCCTTGATTCCGCTAGGCTCTTAGAGCTCTATCTAACTCTCTTTTAAATTCACCCAGTGAATTGTCCTCCACTGCCTTCTGTGGCAGAGAATTCCATAAATTCACAACTCTCTGGGTTTTAGAATGTAAATGTTTGGCAATTTCACTAACAGCGGCAAATTTAACAAATTTCTATCACGGGAGAATAAATGGTGTATTATTTTTTACCAATAATCTTACAAAATTGAAGGGAATAAATAATTTATTGGCCGCTGCAAGGTCGACTATACTATTGATAGGTGGATAAAAAATCATTGCTCTAATCTAATTGTCTAGGTTTACAAAACAACTTATTTTTAATGTCAAATGTGAAGATACACACACACATTTATTTCCAGTCGGGTATGTGTTCATCAATTGCAACCGCATATTTAAAAGGATAGCTTCGGATCTTATTTTGTATCTTCTTTTCTCCTTATCCTTTGTTGTATATTACCTTCATCTCAATCAGATCAGTTGGCCACTATTGACTCCGTGAGGAGCAACCATTTAAAGGTTGTGTGTCCAAGCCCACTCCAGATACCTTTGCTTGTCATCTATGATGATACCTTGTGCAGTACAGAGAGTTCTATTGGAGGTAAATGTTATCAAATGACACAGAAATATCTCAAAACAGCATGCAAATGGAGTACAGGCAAATCCTCGTTTGATCAGCACATCAGGAAGAATCACTGCACAATTAATAATGTTGTGTAACATTTTTTCATGTCACCTGAGAGAGTTATCGAGGCCTCAGTTAAAAATTTCATCTGAAGACAGGTTACATCGATTTGATGTACATTCCTTTGAATTAAGAAGGGTGAGCAGAGGTCCCATTGAGAGAGAAAATATTTGATGAAGCAGGAAGCATAAAGAACTCTGAATGAATGAGATTCTCAAAGTTTACCTCATGCCAGAACCCTGGAGCAGTTTAATCAGTTTTAAACATAGAAACATAGAAAATGAGGAAAATATCAAGGGAGAAAATACATCGTATTTCCACAACAGCAATGCGATAATAATCAGATGATCTGCTTTAATTATACTAGGTGAGTGGTAAATAACCTCTCTCTAGAATGCAAACTATTTGTCCAGATTCCAAACAAATTTTAACAGCTCAGGCTGAATTAATTTACACTTATCCACAAGACAGTACCATCAGCATCGTATAAGAATCATAGGTACTATCTTTCGGATAAGGTGTTAAACTGAGGTTCAGTCAAGGACCCAAAGATATTATTTGCATAACCATCTCCACCAGTTTTCCATGAATTTGATTGAGTATTTTGAAGAAGTAACCAAGAAGGTTGATGAGGGCAGGGCTGTAGACAGAGTCTATGTAGACTTCAGCAAGGCTTTTGAAAAGGTTCCTCATGGTTGGCTGCAATGGAAGTTTGGATTGCATAGGATTCAGGGAGAGCTAGCTAACAGGATACACAATTGGTAGGAAGCAGAGGGTGTTGGTAGAATGTTGTTTTTCAGACTGGAAGCTTGTGACTACTGGTGTGTGTCAGGGATCGGCGCTGGGCTAATTGCTGTTTATCATTTGTATCAATGGAATGTACAAAACCTGATTAGCACATACAATACAATACAATGCAATATATCTTTATTGTCATTGTACAGGGAGGGGTACAACGACATTTGTAGATAACAATGAAATAGGTGGTATTGTAGAAAACAAAATAAGATACAAAGTGCTGGAGTATCTCCACAGGTCAGGCAGCTTCCCCGGAGAACATGGATAGGTGATGGTTTGCATCGGGACAGTTTGTCAGACTGATTGTAGGGAATGAGGGTGGGGGTATGGGGTTGGGGGGAGAAAGCTAGGAGGGGCAGGACAAAGCACGGCAGGTAATAGGTGAGGCAAGGTGAGGGTGGTTCATGGGCAGATGGTTGGACAAGGGCCAGAGATAAAGAAAAAAGTGTGAGACAAAATGATTTAAGAATTGCGAACTGTGGAGCCAAAGGAAGGAATGTAGATGGCGGGGAGGGGGGAAATAGGTGTGAGTTCAGGTGGGGGCAGAGGAAGGTGGGGGGGGGGGAATAGGTGTGAGTCCAGGTGGGGGCAGAGGACGGTGGGGGGGGGGATAGGTGTGAGTCCAGGTGGGGGCAGAGGAAGTTGGGGGGGGGGGGGGATAGGTGTGAGTCCAGGTGGGGGCAGAGGAAGGTGGGGGGGGGAAGAGGAGAGGGGGAGAAAGGTGGGTTTGGGTGAGAAAGGGGCTGGGGGGTTTGTTAAAAGTGACCAAATGAGGGGCGGCACGGTGGCGCAGTGGTAGAGTTGCTGCCTTACAGCGAATGCAGCGCCGGAGACTCAGGTTCGATCCTGACTACGGGCGCCGTCTGTATGGTGTTTGTACGTTCTCCCCGTGAACTGCGTGGGTTTTCTCCGAGATCTTCGGGTTCCTCCCACACTCCAAAGACGTACAGGTACATAGGTTAATTGGCTTGGTAAATGTAAAAATTGTCCGTAGTGGGTATAGGATAGTGGTAATGTGCGGGGATCACTGGGCGGCACAGACCCAGTGGGCCGAAGGGCCTGTTTCTGCGCTGTATCTCTAATTTAAAAAAAAAATCTAAATTCAATGTTCGTATTCTTTGGTTGTAAGCTCTCCAAGTAGAATATGAGGTGCTGTTCCTACAGTTTTTGTGAGGTCTCACTATGGCAATGGTCAGGTCATTATGGGAATGGGACAGGGAGTTAGAATGGTTGACAACTGGAAGATCCAGTTGCCCTCGGTGGACCAAGCGTAAGTCTTCAGTGAAATGCACGCCGAGTCTACGCTTGGTCTCGCTGATGGACATCGGCTGGGCAAATGGGATGAGGAATGGCTAATGGAGTTTAATGCAAATAAATGCCAGAAGTTACACTTATGAAGTCAATGCAGGGCAGGACCTTCACGATGAACTGTAGGGCCCTGGAGACTTGAAGAACAGAGGGATCTAGGGGTACAAATACATAGACCCCTGAAACAGGCATCGCAGGGCATTGAGCGGTGAAGGTTTTTTTGGCATATTGGCCTTCATTTGTTGGGGAACTGAGTTGTAGAGGTTGTGGCATTATGTTGCAGTTGTACAGGACATTGGTGAGGCCACACCTGGAGTATTCTATTCAGTTTTGGTCACCGTGCTATAGGAAGGATGCCATTGAGCTGGAAAATGTGCAGAGAAGAATAACGAGGATGTTGCCAGGACTCGACGCTATAAGAGGAGGTTGGTCAGGCTAGGATTTTATTCCTTCAAGTGCAGAAGGCTGAGGAATTATCTTATGGAGGTATATAAAACCATGAGTAGAATAGATAGGCTGATTGCGCAGTTTTTTTCCCAGGGTAGGAGAATCAAGAATCTAGAGGGCATCGGTTTAAGATGAGAGGGTAAAGAATAAATAGGAACCTGAGGGGCTATATTTTCAGATAGAAGGTGGTGGGGATATGGAACGAGCTGCCAGAGGAAATAATTGAGGGAGGTGCAATAACATTATTTAAAAGACATTTGGACAGGTACCTAGATAGGAAAGATTTGGAGGGATATAGGCCAAATGTGGGTAAACGTGGATAAAATATTAATGAAATTATAAAGAAATCCCATCAATGCCTCTACTTCCTTAGAAGACTGAGGAGATTCAATATGTTGATGAAGACTCTCTTGAACTTCTAAAGGTGCACATTGGAATGCATATTGATTGATTGCATCATGACCTGGCTTGGCAACTCGAATGCCCAGGACTGAAGACGATTGCAAAAACAGGTGAACACTGCCCAGTCCATCATGGATACTGACCATCATCAAAGAGATCTACTTCAAAACGCTGCTTCTAAAAGGCAACCAGCATCATCAGAGACCCACACCGCCCTGGGTCTCATGCAACCAGCATCATCAGAGACCCACACCGCCCTGGGTCTCATGCAACCAGCATCATCAGAGACCCACACCGCCCTGGGTCTCATGCAACCAGCATCATCAGAGACCCACACTGCCCTGGGTCTCATGCAACCAGCATCATCAGAGACCCACACCGCCCTGGGTCTCATGCAACCAGCATCATCAGAGACCCACACCGCCCTGGGTCTCATGCAACCAGCATCATCAGAGACCCACACCGCCCTGGGTCTCATGCAACCAGCATCATCAGAGACCCACACCGCCCTGGGTCTCATGCAACCAGCATCATCAGAGACCCACACCGCCCTGGGTCTCATGCAACCAGCATCATCAGAGACCCACACCGCCCTGGGTCTCATGCAACCAGCATCATCAGAGACCCACACCGCCCTGGGTCTCATGCAACCAGCATCATCAGAGACCCACACCGCCCTGGGTCTCATGCAACCAGCATCATCAGAGACCCACACCGCCCTGGGTCTCATGCAACCAGCATCATCAGAGACCCACACCGCCCTGGCCACACTCTCATTTCACTCCTGCCATCGGGAAGAATGTATGGGAGTCTGAAAACTGTAAAGTCCAGGTTCAGGAGCAGCTTCTTCCCAACAATCATCAGGCTATTAAACACTACAAACTCCAAATGAGCTCCAAACTACATAGACTTGGGGACATTGTTTTTTGTCTTTGCACTATGTTTACTTATCTGTTGTGCTGCCGCGGATAATAATAATAATAATAATAATAATGCATTACATTTATATAGCGCTTTTCATATACTCAAAGACGCTTTACAGAGATTTAGAGAACATAGGGAAATGAATAAATAGATAAATAAGTAAATAAGTAAACGAACAGAGAAAGGAGACAGAAGGTGAGGTGACCTTCAGTGGTTGAAGGCAGTACTGAACAGGTGAGACTTCAGCGATGTTTTGAATGTGGTGAGTGTGGAGGAGTCTCTAACGGTTTGGGGTAGTGAGTTCCATAGGGTGGGAGCAGCGATGGAGAAAGCCCTGTCCCCCCAGGATCTGAGTTTGGTCCGGATGTGGGGGGATAGGAGATTGGCAGCAGCAGAGCGGAGGGTGCAGGTGGGAGTGTGCCTGTGGAGGAGGTCGGTCAGGTAGGATGGGGCCAGGTTATGGAGGGCTTTGTAGGTTATGAGGAGGATTTTGTACTGGATTCTCTGGGGGATGGGGAGCCAGTGGAGTTTGTAAAGGACGGGGGTGATATGGTCACGGATCGGGGTGTGGGTGAGTAGACGGGCAGCGGAGTTTTGAATGTATTGAAGTTTACTGATGATTTTTGAGGGTGCGCCATAGAGGAGGCTGTTGCAGTAGTCCAGACGGGAGGTGATGAAGTCGTGGATGAGGGTTTCTGCAGTTGTGGAGGAGAGGGATGGACGGAGACGGGCAATGTTTTTGAGGTGGAAGAAGGCTGTCTTTGTGATGTGTTTGTCGAAGGAGAGGGTTTGATCAAAGATGATTCCAAGATTCCGGATGTGAGGGGAGGTGGATACTGGGAGACCATCAATGTTGAGGATGAAGTTTTGGGATATAAAATTATAATATAATTGTTCCGTTTCAGGACAATAAAACACTCTTGACTCTTGAAATGGGACAAACTTAGACTTGGCATCTTGATCGGCTTGGATGAAGGGCCTGTTTCCATGCTGTATGACTCTGACACTAATTATCCTGATGAATACTGTTTTTCTTGGTCAACATCATTAAGACAGGGTTTTATAACGGATCTTATTGTGTGAATAAGATCTCCACCACCGACCTCTCTGACCTCTTCACAGGAATAAAAACTGCCACCTGCTCTCTGGACCCCATCCCCTCCAGCTTTGTCAAGGCCTGCCTTCCTGCTCTCTCTCCACTTATCACTGCAACAATAAACTCCTCCCTGTCCACTGGCATCGTCCCGCCATCCCTCAAAATCGCTGCTGTCACCCCCATTCTGAAAAAACCTGGTCTAAACCCTGACACTCCAAACAACTTCAGACCAATCTCCAACCTACCCTTTCTGTCCAAAGTTTTGGAACGTGCTGTAGCTTCCCAACTAAAATACCACCTCTCTACCAATAACCTGTATGAAACATTCCAATCTGGATTCCGCTCCAACCACTGTACTGAAACTGCGCTCCTCAAAATCACAAACGACATTCTCCTCTCCTCCGACGCTGGCAACCTCAACATCCTCATCCTACTTGACCTCAGCGCCGCCTTTGACACCATAAATCACTCCATTCTCCTCACCCGACTTGAAACCTCCCTTAACATCACCGGCACAGCCCTATCCTGGTTTAAATCTTACCTCTCTGACAGACACCAGTTCATCTCCATTAACAACTGTAAATCCCCCACCGCTCCCCTCCCCCAAGGTGTCCCCCAAGGCTCAGTCCTTGGCCCCCTCCTCTTCATCCTCTACCTGTTCCCCCTTGGTCAATTAATCCGCCGTCATGGTCTCAACTTCCACTGCTTCGCCGATGATATCCAGCTCCTCATCTCCACCAAGTCAATTTCCTCCACCACACACTCTACACTGACAAACTGCATTACTGAAATAAAATCTTGGCTTCAATCAAACTTCCTCAAACTCAATTGCAACAAATCTGAAATCATCATCATTGGTCCAAAAATGCTCACCAAATCCACCCAAAACTTCATCCTCAACATTGATGGTCTCCCAGTATCCACCTCACCTCACATCCGGAATCTTGGAATCATCCTTGATCAAACCCTCTCCTTCGACAAACACATCAAACACATCACAAAGACAGCCTTCTTCCACCTCAAAAACATTGCCCGTCTCCGTCCATCCCTCTCCTCCACAGCTGCAGAAACCCTCATCCACGCCTTCATCACCTCCCGTCTGGACTACTGCAACAGCCTCCTCTATGGCGCACCCTCAAAAATCATCAATAAACTTCAATACATTCAAAACTCCGCTGCCCGTCTACTCACACACACCTCGATCCGTGACCATATCACCCCCGTCCTTTATAAACTCCACTGGCTCCCCATCCCCCAGAGAATCCAGTACAAAATCCTCCTCATAACCTACAAAGCCCTCCATAACCTGGCCCCATCCTACCTGACCGACCTCCTCCACAGGCACACTCCCACCTGCACCCTCCGCTCTGCCGCTGCCAATCTCCTATCCCCCCACATCCGGACTAAACTCAGATCCTGGGGGGACAGGGCTTTCTCCATCGCTGCTCCCACCCTATGGAACTCACTACCCCAAACCGTTAGAGACTCCCCCACACTCACCACATTCAAAACATCGCTGAAGTCTCACCTGTTCAGTACTGCCTTCAACCACTGATGGTCACCTCACCTACTGTCTCCTTTCTCTGTTCATTTATTTATTTACTTATTTATCTATTTATTAATTTCCCTATGTTTTCAAAATCTCTGTAAAGCGTCTTTGAGTATATGAAAAGCGCTATATAAATAAAATGTATTATTATTATTAATATCAGCTGCTGCAATTCTTATATTAGAGTAGTAACTCATTTCAAAAGTAATTGAAATGCAGTGTTTTGGGACGTCCTGAGGTTGGGAAACTTTCAGTGTCAAGGGAATTTCTTTCTTTCTTAGAAAGCCTTATGTTGCTTTTGATTTGACTGTAATTTCATATTTTTGACCATACTACTCTGTAGTCTCTAATGTTATGGAGTATTATCCGTCTTAGTTCAAGAATGACTTGGGGAAATTCTCTTCCCTTTATTCGTTTAGTTTAGTTTAGAGATACAACGCAGAAACAGGCCCTTTTGGCCCACCGGGTCCACGCCGACCAGCGATCCCCACACATTAACACTATCCTATACCCACTAGGGCCAATTAAAAAAAAAAATTTACCAAGCCAATTAACCTACAAACCTGTACGTCTTTGGAGTGTGGGAGGAAACCGAAGATCTCGGAGAAAACCCACGCAAGTCATGGGGAGAACGTAGAAACTCCTTACAGACAGCACCCGTAGTCGGGATCAAACCCGGGTCTCCGGTGCTGCATTCGCTGTAAGGCAGCAACTCTACTGCTGTGCCACCTTATTCCATCTGTTCTACATGTACCTCCAGCCTTCCACTGATTTTATAAATTCTTAACTGCTTAAAATCTAATTTGACCCATCCGTCTCAGCTGTGGCAAATCCAATTCAAGAAGGCCGCACCCCCCTCCCTCCTCAGCGCCATCTGAGGGCACCAGGACATGGGCAATCAATGTCACCCTTGGCATGAGATATCAAAACCATGAAAATAAATGGAGGAATGAAGGCCATTTAACTAATGGATAGTTTGAGATTAAAGTGGGCATGAATAGATTTTCATTGCAGCCTCCTACACATCTATTCCATCGTGGGATATAAATGGAACACTGAATCTTGTACTGAACAATGAGATACCAAATAACTGCTTAATTAGAGTCTTGAGAAGTCAAACTAAATTAAACCTAATAAACAGTCCAAGCCCAGATGAAATTAGAATTCATTGCCTGGTGAATTAGATTGAAGTTTAATATGTTAACTTTTTACATTGACTTTTTAATTGGTTCTGTCTGGAAGGTGATTTGTATATCTTTCTGCAAGCACGTTATTAAAATGTTTTGGATCGAAAGGGAACGACACTGTTGCCTCTCTGTTGGCAGTGAGCTGAGACAACATTGGTTGTGGAGGGAGCTTGCTTTAACCACATTGGCAAGGATCAGAAACAATGAGATAGACACAAAATGCGGGAGTAACTCAACGGAACAGGAGAGAATACAGAATACAGAATAGCTTTATTGTCATTCGTTTTACCGAACAAAATTAATTTGCCAGCAGTCACAGAGCAAAAAAACAAAAAACACAAGACACACAACCCCAACACAAAACATCCATCACAGTGACTCCAAACACCTCCTCACTGTGATGGAAGGCAAAAAAACTTCCTCTCTCTTCCCCCATGCCCCTCCCACGGACAGACAGCTCGACCCCTACCGAGGCGGCCGACCCGCACAGCCCCTGCAAGGAGATGGAAGGTCCCGCGGCCGAGCCGCACCGGGCGCTGGAAAGTCCCGCGGCCGTACCGGGCGATGGAAGGCCCCGCGGCCGAGCCGCACCGGCGATGGAAGGCCCCATGGCCGAGCCGTACCGGGCGATGGAAGGCCCCGCGGCCGAGCCATACCAGGCGATGGAAGGCCCCGTGGCCGAGCCGTACCGGGCGATGGAAGGCCCCGCGGCCGAGCCGTACCGGGCGATGGTAAGTCCCGGGCAGAGGTATCTCTGGAGGGAAGGAATGGGTGAGTTTCGGGTCGAGACCCTTCTTCAGGCAGAAGAATGGGGCTGGGCCTCATTGGTGATATATTGGTGACGCTTGACTTGTTGTTGGCAGCATGCCAATGGGAAGAAGTGGATATTCCATTAGTTTATCCATAGAACATAACCACATTAGTTAGGCTGAAAGGGTAGGGGAAAGCATTTGTGGTATGGAGTTAGACGCTATCAGAGGAAATGTGTTTTATTTGTGTTTAAGAAGAATTTTGGTGGAAGACCTCACGCTAAACCTGCCGAGGTCACTTCAAATACTAAATTGGGCAGCTTAATCCAAGACACTAGTGCTTGGACAGAAAGACAAAAGGGAGGTCAGTTCATGGAATTTGGAACACAAACAAAGCACTGGATGAACTCAACAGGTCAAGCAGCATCTATGGACGCAGAAGGTGTATGTCGGCATTTCAGGTCATTAGACTGCATGAGATCTGTGACCTGAAATATTGACATGCACTTTTTGCCTTCTCGGATCATGTTCATAAGTGATAGGAGCAGAATTAGACCATTCAGCCCATCAAATCTCCACCATTCAATCTCTCCCTCCTAACCCCATTGTCCTGCCTTCTCCCCATTAACCTCTGACACCTGTACTAATCAAGAATCTATCTATCTCTGCTTTAAATTAATCCACTGACTTGGCCTCCACAGCCTTCTGTGGCATAGAATTCCAGAGACCCACCACCCTTCCTAAAATAACATCCTTTAATTCTGAGACTATGACCTCTAGTCCTAGACTGTCCCACTAGTGGAAAAGTCCACATCCACTCTATCCAAGCATTTCAATATTCTGTATGTTTCAATGAGGTGCCCCCTCGTTCTTCTAAACTCCTGTGACTGGAAGCCCAGTGCCAACAAACGCTCATCCTAGAGTGCAATCCATCTGGTCCATATTTCTTATCCACCTTCAGCCCTTTCAGCTTCCCAAGCATCTTATCCCTAGTAATAGCCACTCTACTAACTTCCACCCTCTGGCTGATGCAAAAGAGTTGTTCAACTCCCCCCTCATTTCTTTATTCCCCATTATCACTTCTCCTGCACCATTCTCCAGCAGTTCAACGTCCACTCTTGCCTTTCTTACTATTTATGTAACTGAAGAAACTCTTGCTATCATCTTTTATATTATAGAGGGCCTGTCTCAGTTACACGGTTTTTAAGGCGACTGCCGGCGATTGTCAAAGTCGTGGCAGATCGCCGAAATTTTCATTTACCCTACGACAATAACCACGACAATGCCGAGTCAGGTCGATACAAGTTACTGTTTTTGTGAAACTAGCACCTGGCTAAGAGATTACACCGTCTTCGGAAACATCGCAAAATTCCCACGCTTACCTGACCGTCAAACTGTCGCCTCCAATCTACCTGTCAAATGTCCTGACGGTAAATAAATTGGTTAAACAAAACTATCTTCTGGTATCTTCAAATGCCTTTTCTTAATTTAATATTACGTGCTTCTAAATGCATCTGAGACAACCTAACAAACCTGGGGACAGCATGCGACAGCGCCCGCAATAAGCTACGATACCTGACGACAAGCCAGCTGTCGCCGAGAAATTTCTATCTGAAAATATTTTTCGTGACGCGCCGAGATCCGCCACGATTCATTGAAGACTCCTCACGATCGTGCCCGCGACACCCCGGCAAACGTTCGGCGACAGCCTAGTCGCCGGCAGTCGCCTTAAAATCGCCTAAGTGGGACTGGCCCTTTAGTTATCTTACCTTTGTATTTCATCTTTTCTCCCCATATTGCCTTTTTAGTTACCATCTGTTGTTCTTTAAAAGCTTCCCAATCCTCTGGATTCCCACTAATCTTTACTATGTTATATGCCTTCTCTTTTAGTTTTATACTGTCCTTGACTTTTCTTGTCAGCCACGGTCACTTTTTTCTCCCCCGAGAATCTTTCTTCCTCTTTGGAATGAAGATCCTACATCTTCCGATTTATTCCCAGAAATTCCTGCCATTGCTGTTCCACCGTCATCCTTGCTAGGGTCCCTTTCCTGTCAACTTTGCCTCTGTCATCTCCATTGCTTAGCGGCAGTACTGACTCGTCTGATTTCACCATCTCCCTTTCAAATTGCGGATTAAAACGTATCATGTTGTGGTCGCTACCTCCTAGTGGTTCCTTTACCTTGAGTTCCCTTATCAAATCCGATTCATAACACAACACTAAATCCAGAATTGCTTTTTCCCTGGTAGGCTGCACTACAAGCTGCTCTAAGAATCCATCTCGGAGGCTCATTGATCCCTGAGTTCTACCACGCACAGATAGTGTGTGCAGATTATGTTCTGTCATAAGGTTCATGACAGATTTATTGTTGGATCCTGGGCTGCAAATGGCCTTGAAGTTTGCAAAAATGGGACGTTAAGTGCCAGTCACCGTTTTGCTTGCACCACTGATTGATTGTCAGCAAAAGTTAAAAATTGGTCCTGAAAATCTTTTCCCCAAGTGGTAATTGAAGATATCTAAGGTCATCACTGCCACTGCTTTACTAGTTAGCAGCCTTGGTTATGTGATCTGCACTAATCAGGTAATCACATGGTCTTTCATGTTTTTGCTTAGAATTGAATCAAGTGCATCATTTACTATTGGAGGCTGCAGGTAAACCTCCTCTAATAGCTAGTGTTTAGCATATTGGCTCCGAGCTTCAGTTGAAGGAAAGTTAACTGGGTGAAACCATTAACAGCTGTAAATAACGATACAGTATGGTTCCTTTGCTTCACTTCTTAATCATGATGCTGGCAATTGTTGTCGCTGATTAAGACAATGCATTGAATTCTGTCCGTATTAGTGGACAGGTAGGAGCGAATCAAATTATCAGCAGATGGTGTATGGCAAGAATTTGCCAAAGGGACTTTGCTATCATCCTTGAAACACTTCTGTCCAAAGTAATTCAAACTACTCACTGCCAAATCTTATCAGTGCAACATTGCCGACCTTGTTTGTGATTCAGGCCGACTCCACCACCATCTGTGCTTCCGTCTGACAGGCACAACACAACGTGACCGGGGGATTGAAGCAAAGTACCTGATCAGTTAAGAATGGTGCGCAGACATTAATTATGTCAGGATCGCTTGAAATTGTTATTCCAGAAAGAGGTAGACAGGAACATTTGTGGGTTATGTAAACATTTTGTCAATGAGTGGAAATAAATGTCAGATACTACCACTCAGGACTGCCCATATATAAGATCTGGATCCCAGTTGAGATGACGCACTGACCTACATACCCTTGGTATTGCACTGCAATCTCCATTCAATGGCTCCCTCATTGTTCCCTTTACATCCTTACTTTCACCCACTGCCATCCTTCTGAGGCCTTGGTCTATCTTCTATTTGTTCGGTAGGAACATAACTGCAGATGCTGGTACAAATCGAAGGTATCACAAAATGATGGAGTAACTCAGCAGGTCAGGCAGCATCTAGGAGAGAGGGAATGGGTGATGTTTCGGGTCGAGACCCTTCTTCAGTCTGAAGAAGGGTCTCGACCTGAAACGCCACCCATTCCCTCTCTCCTAGATGCTACCTGACCTGCTGAGTTACTCCAGCATTTTGTGTTACCTTCTAGTTGTTGGCACTCTTTCAATTGTAACCCTGGCCCTGCTCCTGTAATTTCCTACTGCGATCCTTCACAACAATGCAACCTGCAAAGGTAACGTACCTTGGGCCTGGGGTGCTGTTGAATTTTATTCTGGTGGCTTAACACAAAACAGTCACGGTGTTTTATTTGAAGATCCTACAAAATGATCCCCTCAGTAGCAATGAATTTCTCGGCCAAGGATCTTGTAAGGCTGCACGCTCTTATCACTTGGGTAATGAGGTTTCAGGCAAGGTGAGCTGTGGCAGATATTGAGTGCTGGCTTTAAGAAGTCAGGTTTGTGATCAACTGACCATCTGTGTGAGAGTAAATATAAGAAAATAACTGCAGATGCTGGTACAAATCGAAGGTATTTATACACAAAATGCTGGAGTAACTCAGCAGGTCAGGCAGCATCTCAGGAGAGAAGGAATGGGCGATGTTTCGGGTCGAGACCCAGAAGACCCTAATTGCCTGCCAGAAGGGTCTCGACCCGAAACGTCGCCCATTCCTTCTCTCTTGAGATGCTGCCTGACCTGCTCAGTTACTCCAGCATTTTGTGTGTGAGAGTAAATATATATTTAATGCACATGTATATTTAATGAAGTTTGTAAGGACTCTATAATGCCTCTGACCATCTGTATATGACAAATAAATACTTAATAAAATTGAAAAGAATCATGGTGGGATTTCCCAAACATTCTATATATAAGTTTGTAATTAATAGCAACAGCAATCTTGCCATGTAACACATTGTGGGTTGAAAGTTCCATTATGTAGTGTAATGTTTCATTGCGGTACATGAAAACGTCAAACTGGGAATGATATAAAGATGTAAAACAAGCTTTGGGAAATAGCAATGCACTGGTGTGTGCACGCACTGGTTTCCATCATTTATTTATTTAATAATACAAAATGCTTTTATTCAAAACAAAGAAAAATACATAGTAGTAACACGATAAAAGACTGCCTATATTGGCAGTTTACAAACAAGCAGTTATCAAATTAAAATATCGCCAACTTTATCGCCAATACTCGACCTCCCCGCGGCGACCAGCGTTCACGGAAGGCCTCCAGAGGCCCTGTGGACACCGCGTGTTCCCTCTCCAGGGACACGCGAGCACTGGTTTCCACCATGGAAGTGATGTCCATTGACATGCAACACCTGATTGGCATCACTGTTGTATTAATCTAACGTGCTTTGAATGGCATGGACAGGTAGTGCATTCCTGAATCTAACAGACGCTGCTCAAAAAATATATTATTGTCATTCTGCCTTCGATTCTCTTAATAATTATTTTAACTCTCGACTGTAATTCCCTTCACTCATGGAAACTGGTTCTTTATACTTACCTTCAACTCGATCATTCAGGAACCCTTACACTTCTATCTGCTATCCTCTCAAAGATTTATGTTCCAGGGTGAACCACAGTTCCAGGCATTTATGACATGGACATCGTTGGTTTTAATAGGAGAGTTAAGGACTTCCTCGTTTAATTTCAAGGGCTTCTGCTACCTGAGTGAAATGGCAGTGAGATGACGTCAGAAATTAAGGGGAAATAACTAAGATTATTAAGGGGTTGGACACATTAGAGGCAGGAAACATGTTCCCAATGTTGGGGGAGACCAGAACAAGGGGCCACAGTTTGAGAATAAGGGGTAAGCCATTTAGAACTGAGATGAGGAAAAACTTTTTCAGTCAGAGAGTTGTGAATCTGTGGAATTCTCTACCTCAGAAGGCAGTGGAGGCCAATTCTCTGAATGCATTCAAGAGAGAGCTGGATAGAGCTCTTAACGATAGCGGAGTCAGGGGGTATGGGGAGAAGGCAGGAACGGGGTACTGATTGAGAATGATCAGCCATGATCACATTGAATGGCGGTGCTGGCTCGAAGGGCCGAATGGCCTCCTCCTGCACCTATTGTCTATTGTGTAAATCTTCAAGGATCCTCCAGATGATGTCTATCTCTCATGGAAGTTCTCCATTTCATGGCGGGATATGGTGGCGATTTTGACAGTTTACGATTATGCGATTATGAATTTACCTGCGGTCTCCACTCCACTTTTTTTTTTTTTTTTTTTTTTTTTTTTTTTTTTTTTTCTATTGGAACCTAATCAAATGTACAGCACTTTGGTCAACGTGGGTTGTTTTTAAATGTGCTATACAAATAAAATTGACTTGACTTGACTTGACTTGATAGCCAGGTCACATCAATCATTGAAAACATGAGGCCAATCCCTTTCCCCCTTTGCCCACAGGAGAACAAATCTGTTCCAAAGTGCTCCTTCTGCCTGAACCACAGTTCCCTTTGAAGCCTCAACCAAGGTAGGAGATTGCATATAGTTGAAAATAACACGTTGGTTTCTATGTACGTAGAAGGTCTGACATTTTGTATGTTTTATACACAAAATATAATACCCTTACAGTGATGTAGAGCAGACCTTTGTGCAATGCCAATTGGGGAGTTTTGCCAGTAGAACAATTTCTAATTTCTCCAGTTATTACATGCAAAAAATAAATAAATTGGGATAGACAATAGACAATAGACAATAGGTGCAGGCGGAGGCCATTCGGCCCTTCGAGCCAGCACCGCCATTCAATGTGATCATGGCTGATCATTCTCAATCAGTACCCCGTTCCTGCCTTCTCCCCATACCCCCTGACTCCGCTATCCTTAAGAGCTCTATCTAGCTCTCTCTTGAATGCATTCAGAGAATTGGCCTCCACTGCCTTCTGAGGCAGAGAATTCCACAGATTCACAACTCTCTGACTGAAAAAGTGTTTCCTCATCTCCGTTCTAAATGGCCTACCCCTTATTCTTAAACTGTGGCCCCTTGTTCTGGACTCCCCCAACATTGGGAACATGTTTCCTGCCTCTAATGTGTCAAACCCCTGAATAATCTTATACGTTTTGATAAGATCCCCTTTCATCCTTCTAAATTCCAGTGTAGACAAGCCTAGTCGCTCCAGTCTTTCAACATACGACAGTCCCTCCATTCCGGGAATTAACCTAGTAAACCTACACTGCACTCCATCAATCGCAAGAATACTGTGATAATGTATAGTATGGGATACTGTAAATAGAAAAACTTGTATAATGTGGCAATTCGAGCTAAAATGATTGTTTGGATCATACTGATCATCTGGCAATTCTATCAGGCTAATGACAAGGTGCAACTTCTTGATTGATGCATCTTCCCATTATGACATGGAAATCAAAGTAGCTGGAGGTCAGACACCACAACACAGACTCCTGCTTCACCGCTGGACTCCCCACTGTGCAACCCTGAGATGAGGGACTAGATACACCTCAACGACCCACCTTCCCATGTGAACATGAGGTCAGCCACAGGTTTGGAACATTTTGGATGGCCCCAATCGTTTGACCTTGATTGATTTCTGACCTTGATTGATGAAGACAAATTAGGGTATCTATTTTCTCTTTATGTTGCTTCATCTTAATGTTTTTTAATTGATTTCTAGCATCAAAGGACATTTATTTTTCTTTAACATTGGGAAAGGTTATTTTATCCCATTTGAGCTGCTTTTCAAATGTCTGCAATCATCAAAACAATGTAAATCTGTTGAAAGGCCTTCTGCCACATCCAATGGTTGAACAGGTGCTGGAGCTCGGGATTCATTGCATGAGGCTAAATAACCACTTGCTCTCTGCGCTCCCATGACATCCAGGCTTCCAGCTTCTGAGAGTAGCATCAAAGAAGCGTAACAGCGGGAAACATGGAGGGGGCAGGCGTGGGCTTGGGGCCTGGGCAAGCACGTTCTGGCCCTGTAAATCCTACCTGTTCACTCTGCCCCTGCTTCGCTTTAACTTTCCAGTTTGGAACTTTTTTCCATCATAGTAGATAGGATGATACTTTTACGGAGGTTAAAAAGTCCACAGCACCTGTGGCAGTAGCCTCGTTCCACTTTGCAGAGTGCGGCGCAGAACGATCGCCCGGATTGCGGAGGTATGAGATCAGATCCTCCTGTTGTGACTTTTTGTGAGGACTAAAGAAAGACAAGGAGAATGATGGGACACTGAGACCCCAAATCCTCACCTTGCTGTAGTGCCTGGGATATTGTTATTAACGTCAGGGTGGCTTGAAGTTGCCAGTAGACCTCTGTCAATGGGAATCCAATGACCAATCTTCCTACTGCTCTGTGCATTTGACACAAACCAACTACACCTGAGCATTCAGCCATACAAAAATACTACAAAAATCAGTAGTAATTACAGCGCCGGAGACTCAGGTTCGATCCTGACTACTGGCGCCGTCTGTACGGAGTTTGTACGTTCTCCCCGTGACCTGCGTGGGTTTTCTCCGAGATCTTCGGTTTCCTCCCACACTCCAAAGACGTACAGGTATGTAGGTTAATTGAGTGGGTAAATGTAAAAATTGTCCCTAGTGTGTGTAGGATAGTGTTAATGTGCGGGGATCGCTGGGCGGCGCGGACTTGTTGGGCCGAAGGGCCTGTTTCCGCGCTGTATCTCTAAATCTAAAAAAAATCTAATTAGTAGTAGAATTACTAATGGGGTGAGTAATTCTACTACTCACCCCATTGCTGACCAGGCTGACTCCCTTATAGTCACTATTGTTAATGTTAAAAATTCACTGATCAACCTGCTAAAAATTCCTCTGTGTTTCTCATAGGAAATTAAGTTGTCTGTTTCCAGCACCTCCTAGTTAATACCAGTGTCATTGTATACACAGAATGCAATAACATTTAAAAGGTGTGATAATAGATGTGGCAAAGACTTTAACAGAATATGGTTATAGTGATGTAGCTGACAGAACTGTTGCCTCACAGCTTTAAAGATGCAGGTTCAATCCTGACCTCTAGTGCTGTCTGCATGGAGTTTGTATATTTCTCCGTGACTGTATGGTTTTTCTCACAGTCACTAGTTTTTCCCCCACTTCCGAAAATACAGGTGTTGATAGTTTAATTGGCCACTATAAATTACCCCAAGTGTCTCAGTGGGTGGTGGAATTTGAGGGAAGTTGATGGGAATGCAAAGGGAATAAAATGGGATCTGTGTAAATGGGTGTTTGCTGGCCAGACCAAAGATCAGGGTAGATCAACGGTCCCGTTGCAGTTTAGTTTATGTTAGTTTAATTTAGAGAAACAGCACAGAGGCAGGTCTATTGGTCCACTGAGTCCGCGCCGACCAGCGATCCCCGTACACTAGCACTATCCTACGCACTAGGGACAATTTTAAAATCTTTATCAAAGCCAATTAACCTACAAACCTGTAAATCTGTGGAGTGTGGGAGGAAACTGGAAAACCCACGTGGTAACAGGAAGAGCAGACAAACTCTGTACTGACAGTGTTTGGAGACACGATTTCAAGAAGAAGGACTCTACCTCTGGTTTCATCAGTTGTCTGATGGGCTCCAGGGTATCAGACAGGCTGGGTAGAAACCGGCTCAGGTAGTTGAAGAATCCAACTAGCCTCTGTACACCTTGTATATCTGAGGGTACTGGCATGTTGACGACATCGGCGACCTTTTTTGGGTCGGGTTGCAGTCCTGTGCTAGTGATCACATGCCCTAAGAAGGGTATTTGGGTAACGCTGAAGACAGACTTGTCTCTGTTGAGCTTGCTGTGTTGCTGTACACATCGCTGAAGCAACTGCTCGAGCTTCGAGTCGTGGTCGATGATCGCGTCTTCCCTCGCCTCTCCTTTGCCATAGACGAGGATGTCGTCTGTGACGCAGATCACTCCAGGTAACCCTTCCAGCGCTTGATGCAATCTTCGCTGGAAGATTTTATGATGATACACTTGTACCGAATGGCAGTCGGCACCACTGGTATCGACCGAAAGGCATGTTGAATGTCGTCAGCTTGCTGGATTCGTCATCCAGCTTCACCTGCTAGAAAGCTGAGCTCATGTCCAGCTTCACCTGCCAGAAAGCTGAGCTCATGTCCAGCTTACTGAAGACCTTCGCTTGATCGAGGTCTGGCAAGACGTCCTCAATAACTGGATGCGGGTAGTGTTCACGCTTTAACGTTTGTTTAGCGTCCGTGGATCGATACACACCCGGAGATCGCCATTCTTGTTCTCAGTGACCGTGAGCTGGCTGACCCAACTCATCGGTTCGTGCACTGGTGCGATCACGTGATGCTCTACCGTGCGCTCCAGCTCCTTCCTCGCCTTCTGTTTTACCGCGTGAGGTAAACACCATGGCGGTAAGAATGTCGGTTGCACTTCCTCGTCAATCTGCAGGTGGGCTTCACCTGGCAGCTCTCCCAGTGCACCGTCACACACCTCTGCATAGCGTTCTTCAGCCTTACGCACTTTCTCCTTCACGACACACCGTGTGTACACGGTGAAAACTGTCGTTATTCGTGATCAAGTCCATTCGCTGACTGGCCTTGCTTCCTAGCAGCGGCGTGATGTCATCACTGACCACGATGAACTCAACGGAGCACTTGCGGTTTGCCCTGGGGTTGAGCAGCTTAACCCGGCAAACTCCATCCGTGTCCTTCGTCGTCTTATTCCACATCATGAGCTTCATATAACCTGGGGCCAGTGTGTGTCTACGCCGTGGAAATATCTGCACGGCAAAATGTTCACGCTCGCTCCGCTGTCCACTTGGACGTCGACTTGTTTCCCATTGAGGAGCATTGTTGCGTAGACGTCATCTCTAGGCTGCACCGTGTTGACTTGTTTCCCATTGAGGAACATTGTTGCGTAGACGTCATCTCTAGGCTGCACCGTGTTGACTGTGAGCTTGACGCTGTCGATGAACTCGGTGCTCGTGTCACTGCCAGTCTGGTCGTCCACTTTGTGCACTTTACTCTTCCTGTACACTTTGGCACAGTGGTTGTGAATGCCACATGCTGTACAGGTCTGTCCGTAGGCTGGACACTGCTGTTTGTCACTTGCATGCTCCCTACCACAATACTTGCATGTTTCGCTTCCTGAAAGTGTTTCCCTTGGCTTTGCTTTGGCTTTGCCCAACTGCTCTGTTTGTGTGGCTGGCACACAGCAGCGCCCCTCGTCACTCGGCTGCCTTATTTTGTGGACCGTAGCAGCTGACCAGCTACCTCCACCGTCGGTGAAAGCCTGGAGATGTGACTCAGCCGTCTGGGCACTCATGCAGATGTCGATACAGCCGCTGAGAGTGAGCCTCCTCTTGCAGCAGCCGTTTCCTTGGCTGCAAGTCACTAATGCCAAGCACTATTCTGTCACGGAGCAAGCTGTCCGTCATGCACTGGCAGTGTTTGCAGGACTTCGCTAGTGTTCGCAGGCTCGCGAGAAACCATTCAAAGCTCTCTCCTGCTTCTTGTTGTCTCTTGTTGAAGAGATACCGCTTATAGGTTTCGTTCTTTTCGCCTATGGTGTAATTCTCGAACGCCTGAATGATCTCGGCCATGTCCTGGCCCTGCTCATCACTGGCGAACGACGTTATAAATCTCTCGTCCCGACGGGCCAATTGTGTGGAGGAACGATGCCGTCTAGTCGGCTGCAGTCTGCCTGTTTAGCTTTGCGACCACGCTGTAACTGGTCCACATCTGCCGCCATGTTTTCCAACCCTCAATCACTCTGCGATTGACGGTTAATGGGGTCGGTGGCCGAACACCGCTCACGGGAGGCGGACCGGCAGCGTGCAGTGGGCCGTGACCGGTTGCTAGCTGCACCAGCTGCTGGCCGCTCATCCCCTCTCCACTTGCACTCATCGCAGCGTGCTGCTGAACGGCCGACTGTCCCTCCCCCAGCGTGGTCATTTCTCTCCGCGGCTGGAATTGCTTTTACTCGCCTCTAATTCTTTTCCACACCCGTCCCTCGCCGCTTGACATCTTCGCTAATCGTTAGCTGTCGACTGTCCTAGCCTGGACTCTCAGGTTGTGAGGAAAAACGATCTTTCAAAATTCCACCTCTGCCACCATGTTTGGAGACACGATTTGAAGAAGAAGGATTCCCGCGCACGCGCACACACATGCGTGGACTTTATCAAGACGTTCCCAACATTAGCATACATTGCATCAGCATATATCACAAGAGACAGCACCGGTAGACAGGATCAAACCCAGGTCTCTGCCACTGTAAGGTAGCAACTCTACCTCTGTGCCACTGTGCAGCATGTATTTTTGGAAGTGGGGAAGTCTCTTATGACATTAAGATTTGCAGCCAGTAATATCGATGATGCAGTGGTAGTCATCCGCTATCTGTCTTTGCAATCCAAAGTCTCTCCAAGCCACACGTGTGGCTTGGAGAGACTTTGGATTGCAAAGACAGATAGCGGATGACAGAAGTATATAGGTGTTCAGTAATTGTTGCAGTTCAAGATGAGGAAGTTGCACTGGTCTTGTTGGTCATAACTATAGCTCAAGAATGGCTTTTAACAAGTGACTTTTATGTTATCTGTTCAAGTGAGTGATCACCTAGTTTCTGAACAATAGTCATATTTTTTAACCACAGTTTATAAAATGGCCAAGTGAACCATCATGTCTGGGCAAATGTTAAGTGCCTCTTCATTGTGCAAGGCCAATGTATTGTGCGAGGTTGCCAACTCTAACTTGTGATTCCCAACCCATCCCAACTTCGAAGATGTTAGAAATGCCAAACTTCTGGATTTAGGAATTGGTACCCTATCTCTCCCACTGGATCCTTGACTTTCTGACCCATAGACCACAATCTCTGCGGCACGGTGGCGCTGAGGTAGAGTTGCTGGCTTACAGCGCTTACAGCACCAGAGACCCGGATTCAATCCTGACTATGAATGCGTCTGAGTTTGTACTGAGATTATTAAGGGGTTGGACACGTTAGAGGCAGGAAACATGTTCCCAATGTTGGGGGAGTCCAGGACAAGGGGCCACAGTTTAAGAATAAGGGGTCGGCCATTTAGAACTGAAATGAGGAAAAACGTTTTCAGTCAGAGAGTTGTGAATCTGTGGAATTCTCTGCCTCAGAAGGCAGTGGAGGCCAATTCTCTGACTGCATTCAAGAGAGAGCTGATTAGAGCTCTTAAGGATAGCGGAGTCAGGGTGTATGGGGAGAAGGCAGGAACGGGGTACTGATTGAGAATGATCAGCCATGATCACATTGAATGGCGGTGCTGGCTCGAAGGGCCGAATGGCCTCCTCCTGCACCTATTGTCTATTGTCTGTTGTCTATTGTACGTTCTCCCCATGCCAACACGTCCTCCACAACAATTCTCAACACCAATGCCCCTCAGGGATTCATTCTTAACCCCCTACTGTACTCATTATATACTCATGACTGTGCAGCTAAATTCTGCACTAGCTCCAGCCACATGTTTGTGCTGTGCTTCTCTGATCACAAACAAAGGCGAGACAGAGTATTGGAACAACAGAGAGAGCTTAGCAACATGGTGTCAGGCCAACAACATCTCCGTCAATGTGAACAAGATGAAGGAGCTGGTTATTCATCATTGTGCGGTGGCTTGCAAGTGGGGCTGAAGTGCAAATGGCCAAGATCTTCCAGTTCCTTTGAGTCAATATTACCTATGATTGTCGTGGATCAACCACAGAAGCGATAGCCAAGAAAGTCAAGTCAAGTCAAGTCAATTTTATTTGTATAGCACATTTAAAAACAACCCACCTTGACCAAAGTGCTGTACATCAGTTCAGGTACTAAGAAACGAACATACAATGGCACACAAACATAACAGCACATACATAAACAGTTCACAGCGCCCCCTCAGAGGGCCTCAAACGCTAGGGAGTAGAAATAGGTTTTGAGCCTGGACTTAAAGGAGTCGATGGAGGGGGCAGTTCTGATGGGGAGAGAGATGCTGTTCCACAGTCTAGGAGCTGCAACCACAAAAGCGCGGTCACCCCTGAGCTTAAGCCTAGACCGCAGGAAAGTGAGTAGCCCCAAGTCGGTCGACCTGAGGGACCTGGAGATAGAGTGGTGGGTTAGAAGATTTTTTATATGGGGGTGGGGGGGGGGGGGGGGGCAAGCCCGTTTAGGGCTTTGTATGTGAATAGGAGGAGCCGATGCCTTAACGTTCTAAAGAGATTGTAGAAATTTGGCATTTCTCAATTACTCTTACAAACTTCTACCGATGCACTCTAGAAAGCATCATGTTGGGTTGCATCACAGCTTGGTTTGGGGACATCTCTGTCCAAGATTGCAAGGAATTACAGAAAGTCGAGAATATAGCCCAGTCCATCACACAGAGTAGACTCCCCACCATTGACTCCATCTACACTTCACTTTGCCATGGGAGAGCAGCCGGCATACTGAAATGACTTTTCCAACCCTGGTCGTTCCTTCTTCTCCTCTCTTCCACCGTGCAAAGGATACTGAAAATTGAAAGTGCGCACCACCAGACTCAGAAACAGCTTCTTCCCCTCTGTTTTCAGACTTCTGAACTATTCCTCCCGAAGGTATGGTACAGACCCGATCATCCAACCAACCTCACTGAGGGCTCTGGACTTTTTCACTGGAACTGTCATGCTACAATGCTGACAAAGGTATTCTCAACTCTACCTTTCTCTTCACACCACTATTTGTACTGGATTGTATTCATGTACAATATTATCTGAGTTGATTGGAAGCATACAAAACAAAGTTTTTTTTTAACTGTACCGGCACACGTGACCACAATAAATCTATACCTGAACCTGTCTAACTGGACACAGCCAGCTACCTAGCTGATGAAAGAATCATGTTATGATATATGCATGGCTCTCTGGAGGCATTGTCATGAATGAGAGTGCTAATGGAATCAGCACTAAAAGGGGTCAATATAGCATAATAAAGAGAGGTGTGCTATTGATAGTGCTGCTGTGCTGGTCAGCTGGTTGAGGACTTAGTCGTCCATAGGTACTACCACAAAAAATTAAACAACTAACTTATCATGATAGCCACAAAATGCTGGAGTAACTCAGTGGGACAGGCAGCATCTCTGGAGAGAAGGAATGAGTGACATTTCAGCATGAGATCCTTCTTCAGACCAGCGTCTCAACCTGAAACGTCACCCTTTCCTTCTCTCCAAAGATGCTGCCTGTCCCGCTGAGTTACTCCAGCATTTTGTGTCTATCTTCGGTTTAAACCAGCATCTGCAGTTCCTTCCTACACCACTAACTTATCATTACATGACAGAGTTTGTAGTAGACTCTGAGGCAATGTACAGGGGCTGCCTGGTGTTGGGCGGAGAGGGTGGGCAATCTGGCTGCTTGGTGCTGAGGTGAAGGGCTTTGGGTGAATTCTGGCCGTCACAGTGAGCGTGGACCATCTGTGGAAGTCTCTCAGCCCATCCTCTCAGTCCGAAGAAGGGTCTTGACCCGAAACGTCACCCAATCCTTCTCTCCAGAGATGCTGCCTGTCCTGCTGAGTTACTCAGCATTTTGTGTCTATCTTTGGTGTAAACCAGCATCTTCAGTTCCTCCCTACACATCCCAACACAGCAGGCCAGGGGGCCGCTCCAGGTTCACAGGAGAGGTGTGTGCAGCCAGGTGAGGCAGCAATCCTCTGAGGCATAAAGTGTGTCATGGTGATTCGGTAATGCTCAAGACCACAGGCAGGCATGGTGGTGTAGCGGTAGAGCTACTCCAAGACTGCAGCAGAGACCTGCATTAGATCCTGTGCTGTTTGTACAGAGTTTGTACGTTCTCTCCTTGACCTGTGTGGGTTTGTAGGTTAATTGGCTTGGTGTAAATGTAAAATTGTCTCGAGTGTGTGCAGGGTGGTTTTGATGTGTGGGGATCGCTGGCCAGTGTAGACTCAATGGGCCGAAGGGCCTTTTTCCACTCTGTACCTCTAAACTAAACTAAACCACAGGGGGTTTATTGTAGTTTAGAAACCAAGTTGCGTAGCAACCATACGGGCCTTTTACTCTGCACGATATCTCTGACCCTTTCTTTGAATGATCGGATAATCCTTCTCTTGATTCATTGCAGCTTTAGTCTTTAATTACCAGAAAGCCCAGGGCAAGATTAAAGGCTTTGCTGATGTCAGGATCACACCCGATTGCCTTCTCAACAGAACATTGCTCTTCCCGTGGTTCAGAATTTGAAATGGCCCAAGCTTTGCGAGTGTATGGCGATGACCAATAATCTAATTTGTGAAGTAACTGTACCTCGGACAATAAACACATGACAATAAACACAACTCAAACCCAGGTTAATATGAGGAGAGAGGTCAAACGAGGAATAGATGGCAATGAACTTGGAATCAAGTGGGAAATGTTGAGAGACAAAGGTTGAAATCAGAGGATGAGAAGTCGATCAGTGCAAACATTTAAAGTTATTTTAGTGAGTGGGCAGCAGAAAAAAAAACTTTTAAATGAAGCAAAAGGGTGCCTGTAGAAGGTGAGATTCCCAAAGAGGTAAAGTACGGTATGGTAAAGGGTGGCATGGCGGCACAGCGGTAGAGTTTCTCCATCACAGCATCAGAGATCCGGGTTCAATCCTGACTATGGGCGCTGTTTGTATGGAGATTGTACATTCTCCCTGTGCCCACGTGGGGTTTTTCCGGGTAGTTCTGGTTCCCTCCCACACTCCTAAGGCATACTGTTTTGTAGGCTAATTGGCTTGGTATACATGTTAACTTGTTCCTAGTGTGTGTATGATAGTGTTAGTGTGCAGGGATTGCTGGTCGGCACGGACATTGTGGGCCGAAGGGCCTGTTTCTGCGCAGTATCTCTAAACTAAACTAAACCTGAGTGTTGGAGGGGAAGACGAGGGCCTGATTTGATGATGAGAAGTATTAGCCAGCATGCTTGTCAGCGAAGGGAACATAAATCAAGCATGGGTGTGTCATATTGGGGGAGTAAGTTTTCAGACAAGTTTATATTAAAGCCTTTATGATATCACCCATCAAAAGAAAGTGGGATGTAAGGGCCTTGTTTCAAGTCACCTGGAAGGAGATGTGTAAGGATGCAGTGATAGCTGATTGACAAGACTCCTGTCTGTAGCATCACCAACAAGTGTGGTGTGTTGAAGATGAGGATAACAAAGAATCCCCAGTGGACGTGCTGGCTTTGTGAGTCAGCAAGGAAAGAATGTAGCAGTTGGAGCTTCTGCACATAGGGAGACATGAATGAGAGCTGCATTGGCTCTTTGCAGGATGCAAAGGGAGGAACACTGCAGGGAAGTAGTAGGCAATTCAGCAAGTGAGTCAAGAGAACGTCAATGTAATATTAATAGAGAATTCATCATCATCAACCTATTGACAGGTGTCTGTTGATATTAAAGTATCATATTCATTGAGTTTTCAGTGTATAATGCCAATCTACAATAATAACAAGAGGAACATCTGAGATTTGCAACTTTTCACAGGGTTTAATATGATATTCCCCCGTATTTTGCATTATACAGAGCATGTTTTTCCCATATTTTAATGCAGTGATAAATATTCATACAGCCAACTCTTCCACATTATTTTCAAACCTTCTTGATATGAAATGCCTCGGCAGGATGTAACCTCTTCCCATTAAAGCACTGTTTCTGCAGATGAGATTATCACTTTCTTATGAAAATCTCTGAAAGTAGCAGCCTCAAATGCTGCATGGCTTAGCTTGAAGCTCCTAATCAAATTCTCTCCCATTCCCTGTAACAATAAATCATAATGGAATATCAATATCAAAATGACCAGCATCTCAAAGGACATCATGAAATAAATGAAACTGAAACACAAACCTGATTTTTCACAATAATACATCAATTCACTGCACTCTTAGGGTGCCCTCCCTCAAATCCACATACACACAACGAGAATATTAATTTTGCAATTCATGTTTTACATGTCGAAGAAAACATTCCTATCCTCTTAAAACCTATCAATTTTCATGAATGGTGAACACTCTGAAACACAAGCTGTCCTCTAGATTTGTGAACATAGTCTCTTGCCTCCGGATTGCGAATTCTCTAAGCATTGTTCCCTATTGTGTCTCATCAAATGTGCATTTAAAACATGTAAATGAAAGTCACTGTCAAATTTAAATTGAATTCTTCCCCTAACAATGATCGCTTTCTCATTGTTAAATGCAAATATAAAGCAATCTTGTGCTTTTGATTTGTTTTGTACGTGATGGTAAATTGTAGCTCCTTATCTGAAAAGAATCCTCTAAAACTGCATATAAGCAATACGTTGCCTGGAAGCTAGTTCGCCCTACTTCCTTGCAAATCAGGCATGTCCTCAGTTTGACAGTGAGCTTATTGCGTCTGTCATAGTAACAGAGTTTCCTGTGAAATGAGGTCAAACTGCAGACGGATATGAAGACATGACTGCAATCTTCAGTTAAATGACCATCTGGGCAAAGCAAAAGTGGTGGAAATTATTGTATCTATTAATAGCAGAACTAAACAATATATCTTTGAACACTGACTCTCAGTCTGAAGAAGGGTCTCGACCTGAAACGTCACCAATTCCTTCAATCCAAAGATGTTGCCTGTCCTGCTGTTATTCCAGCATTTTGTGCCTATCTTCAATATATTTTTGAATGGATGTGTGTTATTGTCAGTGTATGTGTGAAGCTAGTCAGAACTCCGAATGCTTGAAGCTTCCTACTTGTTTGCTTTCATTCATTCATTCATGCTTGGAAAATTAAAAAAAACCTGAGTTCCTTATTATTACAGTACCATTCAACACAAGCAAAACATGAACAAAAGCAACACTTGCTGTTCATCAGTTTCACCATGAACTCCTATTTGTACAAACCCAATTTATTTTGTGTCATTACCTGACCAATAAGAGTTGATAACAAAGGAATCATCTTATCGATTAAAGCAGGAGTTCCCAACCTTTTTCGTCCCATTCACCCCATTGCAACTTTTCGAAAGTAAATTTACCCCCACCCTGTTTTGTTCAGTAATTTGAGTTTACACTTCTATCATAATAAAGCAACTGACAAAGGGGACATTTTAAAATACTGTTTTTAACATTATTATTTTAAGTTCAAATAACAATAATAAAAGCACAGAACAATGTTATTTGACTTATTTGTGAACAACTAATGTTGAACAGATACCGGTATACCAGAACCAAACACAGTCAGTCAATATGTACAAATCCAGAATCAACAAATTTACCCCCTGGGGTAAAGTTACCTCAGGTTGGGAACCCTTGACTTAAAGGAACCTCTCCAAGAAAGGTCACCACACTTCTGCTTAAACTGAGGGAGGATGGAGCCATAGATGGTGATGTGTTTGGGAGACTGTGATTGATGACAATTTGTGCCACTTTCATCAAAAGGACACATTTCTGTCTAATCCCTGGCCACGGTTAGGTTCAGATTGGCTTTCGTACTCGGGGAGCTGAGAATTTGGGAGCTGAGAAAGGAAGAGGGAAGTCCAAAAGATCAGCGGGGGGTGGAAAGATTTGGGGTCCAGGTCTCAAAGTCATGATTCAAAGTCAGAGAAAGGTTTGGAGACTGAATGGATGATTAAGAGTGGTGATGTACTCAAATAGGTCGCAGACGTCACTGATAACATTAATGCCACCTGGCTGTAACAGCCGCCAATCTTCATCTCCTTCACACCAATGTCTGGTTTCACCCGCAATCAAATTTAACACATTTGATGAGCGGACGGCATGAAATTAAACGATCCTGACGAAAACTGGAGCCGTATCATCAGGTGAGTTGGAAGCTACATCTATGGACAACCATATCAACCATATCAAATCCAACTGTAATAACACATGGGAGTTGCTTTCAACATCCATGTGGAGTGAATGGAAATATTTTAGATTTAGAGATACAGCGCGGAAACAGGCCCTTTGGCCCACCGAGTCCGCGCCGCCCAGCGATCCCCGCACATTAACACTATCCTACACACACTAGGGACAATTTTTACATTTTACCCAGTCAATTAACCTACATACCTGCACATCTTTGGAGTGTGGGAGGAAACTGAAGATCTCGGAGAAAACCCACGCAGGTCACGGAGAGAACGTACAAACTCGGTACAGACGGCGCCCGTAGTCAGGATCGAACCTGAGTCTCAGGCGCTGCATTCGCTGTAAGGCAGCAACTCTACCGCTGCGCCACCGTGCCACCGTAAATTTCAAAGAACATCATGGAAACAGCAAGTGAAAATGATGGTGCTGAAATCAATATTATTCAGGAATGGAAAGATGCCACGCTCCTAGTAGCAACAGGGTTTTGGATATCCTACTCAACATTAAGCAACTTGCTCGTACCTCGTAAGACAAGTGATTTTGTATTCAGTAGAACTGTTATTACGCTATGGACTCATTTAAACTCAGCATGATCTGAAGTCTTTGAGAATGATAAATTTGGTACTTGCAATCAAAAGTTTGAAGAATCAGCAGCAGAACTGTAGGGTTGAAAATGTTGGTGCAATGCTGTAACTTTGGGATGTGTTTTCTCCCTGATGCTGAAGAATCACTATTTGCAAGGGTATGAGCATGTTCAGGCAAAATCTTTCAATGCACAGGATAGAAACAGAAAATATGTGCAGGAGGAGGCCATTCGGCCCTTCAAGCCAGCACCGCCATTCATTGTGATCATGGCTGATCACCCACACTCAGTAACCTGTGCCTGCCTTCTCCCCATATTCCTTGATTCCACTAGCCCCTAGACCTCTATCTAACTCTCTTTTAAATTCATCCAGTGAATTGGCCTCCACTGCCTTCTGTGGCAGTTTATTCACACCTCAGTTTTAAATGGCCTCCCCTTTATTCTTTGACTGTGACCCCTGGTTCTGGACTCCCTCAACATTGGGAACATTTTTCCTGCATCTAGCTTGTCCAGTCCTTTTATGATTTTACATGTCTCTATAAGACCCCCTCTCATCCTTCAAAACTCCAGTGAATACAAGCCTATCTCAGTTTTGATAGGTCATGTAAAATCACTGCAGCAATGGAAATGGCACTGAACTATTTTCAGTAAGGATGGGATATAAATCTACATGCAGTATTTAAATTTGTAGTAACGCTAAGGTCTTCTTCATCAAACTATGGCGCATGGGGGCAAAAAGCAGTTTCAGGGAAAATCTTGCTATTGTTGTCAGGGCAACCATTCAGCACCACTTTATCCATTCAGGATGATTTGTCGTTTTGATTGAGAGAAGATAGCACGCATAACATCAGCATGCAAAGCCAGACGAAACGTAATGATTGCAAATAGAGACAGTCCCAGCAGCAAGGCAGTAAATCTAATAAGCAATCAGAGAGAGTACTCTGCACATGCATGAGATGATTGAGGACCATAAAAAATGCACTTTAATAGCATATATTCTGTGGATAGCGTCAGACAGACTAACTACGATGATTTTGAGACCAGTTCGACAGTGAGAGGTCGAAACCTTGAAAAAGGAATAGTTGCTTGTGCACATCTCTTTATTAGTGGAACAGGTGCATGCAGTCACAAGATCCCCTTAATGAGCAGTAACAAGACACTAGGTACAATTTTTGGTGGCACATTGAAAACATTGGTATTGATCATGCGTGCAGTTCTTCATAATGGTCAAGCATTGAGCTCAAAAATTTGGTTGAAGACATTCTAGCTTGGCTGAAAACAAGTGTTCATCTTTAAATACAGTACAATGAGTTCTCAGCAGTTGATTGTACTGTATACAAGCACAGGAAATAGGAGTAGGAGTTGCCATCTGCATCCCAAGCCTACTCTGCCATGCAGTAAGAACATGTTTGATCTTCTACTCAGTACTATTTGTTTACCCTACCCCGACATCCCTTGATTCAGATCAGAAGATGCAGAATCCTTGAGATACTACGAGAATAAAAAGACCCTGATGGGAGGCCACACAGGCCTCTGAATATTACTCAGCATACAGGGCACAAATTATATCAGGAAATAGAAAAGGCATGTAAGAAAGGCAACGTTACAGTGGTCATGGGGGATTTCAAGAAGTAAGTAGACTTGGAAAATCAGGTTGGTACTGGGACACAAGAAAGGGAATTGTTAGAATGCCTACATAATGCCCCTTCGGAAGCAGTGACCATAATATGATAAAATTAAATCTGCAGTTTGCGAGGGAGAAGCTGAAATAGGATGATTTGGTATTACTGTTGAGTAAACCTAAGCCGACAGAGGCATGAGGGAGGAGCTGGCTAAAGTTGATTGGAAGGGGACCCGAGGAATAACAGGAGTAACAGCAATAGCAGGGCTTTCTGGGATTAATTGCAAAAGCACAGGACTTTTCATTCCGAAGAAGAAGAAACATACTAAGGGAAGAATAAGGCAACTGTGGCTAACAAAGGGAGTTCAATATGGCATGAAAGCAAACGAGAAGATATATAACATGCCCAAGATTAGAAAGAAGCTAGAGGATTGGGAAACTTTTAAAAACCAACAGAAGGGATCTAAAGAAGCAATAAAGGGAGAAAAGATGAAATATGAAGGTAAGTTAGCCAAGAATAAAAAAGAGGATACCAAACATTTTTTTCCTGATATTTGAGGAATAAAAGAGAGGCAAGAGTGGATATTGGACCACTGAAAACTGATGCTGGGGAAGTAGTCAAGGGGAACAAAGAAATTGTGGATGAACTGAATCCGTTTTTTGCATCAGTCTTCTCAATGGAAGACACCAGCAACGTGCCAGAAATTCAAGAGAGTCAGGGGGCACAGTGAGTGCAGTCACTACTACTAAGGAGAAGGTGCTTGGGAAGCTGAGAAGTTTGATAGTGGATAAGTCACCTGCACCAGATGGACTACAACCCAGGGTTCAGAAAGACTGACCTCTGTGGTTGGTAAAATTTTAGAGTCTATTATGAAGGACGAGGTTTCAGGGTGCTTGGAAGCACATGATACAATAGGCCAAAGTCAGCATGGTTTTGCTAAGGGGAGATCGTGCCTGATAAATCTGTTGGGATTTTTTGAGGAAATAACAAGGAGGATAGACAAAGGAGAGCCAGTGGATAGACACAAAATGCTGGAGTAACTCAGCGGGACAGGTTAGCATCTCTGTAGAGGAGGAATGGGTGACGTTTCGGGTCGAGACCCATGTTGTTTACTTGGATTTCCAGAGGCGCCACATGTGAGACTGGTAAACTTCATCCTACCAGCTTCACAATATTCCTTCACCTCACCTGCCTGTCCTTCTTTTGAAACTTTTTGGTCCTAACCTTTACCTTCCCATCACTCTTGCTAATTTTTGATCTACTGCTCTAGCTCCCACCCCTCTTACTCTCTAGTTTTAAACATCCTTTGGCCAATTTATCGTCCTACCCTAAGGTTGCAACCCACAAAGTACATTTAGTATTGAATCTGCTTTAGGTTTGAACCAACAAGGATAATATGTGGAGATTCGCTGTGAGTTATTCTCATGCCGTCAAGCTACACATAGAAGAGCCAACGAAACTGGAACATCATGGAGTTCTGATGAAAGTATATCAGAGGGACAAGGTAGCATCCATCATGAAGCAAAAGGAATAGGTGACGTATCTGGTTGAGACCCTCCTTCAGACTCGATGCTCCACACAACACCAATAATTTAATTCTGATCCTGATTTTGAGGAATTTTGTACTTTCCCTCTTGGACTGTATGAGCATCCCTTTTGGTTTCCTCAACATCCCAAAGACAAGGTGAGAGATTAATTTGCTACTGTAAGTTGCACCATGTGGATGTGAGTTCCAGGAGTTGATACGCGTGTGAGAAAGAATAGGTTACAGAGAAGCAAGTGGGTGACTGGGTGATGGGATTACTCTGACAGCCAGCATGGAGTCAATAGCCTGATTGGCCTGATTGGCTCAGCGATCGCTTCGCTGAACACCTGCGCTCGGTCCGCATTAACGCAACTGATCTCCCGGTGGCCCAGCACTTTAACTCCCCCTCCCATTACCAGTCTGACCTCTCTGTCATGGGCCTCCTCCAGTGCCATAGTGAGGCCCGCCGGAAATTGGAGGAGCAGCACCTCATATTTCGCCTGGGCAGTTTGCGGCCTGGTGGTATGAACGTCGACTTCTCCAACTTCAGATAGCTCCTCTGTCCCTCCCTTCCCCTCCTCCTTCCCAGATCTCCCTCTATCTTCCTGTCTCCACCTATATCCTTCCTTTGTCCCACCCCCGACATCAGTCTGAAGAAGGGTCTCGACCCGAAACGTCACCCATTCCTTCTCTCCCGAGATGCTGCCTGACCTGCTGAGTTACTCCAGCATTTTGTGAATAAATCGATTTGTACCAGCATCTGCAGTTATTTTCTTATACGCCTGATTGGCCTTCTTCTACGTTACTGGAAGATATGAAAATAACATGAGATGTGCCAGCGAAACATAGAAGATCGAGAAAACCTAGAATGCGCTCAGGTTTAAGGAGGGGAAGGAGGAAAGATGAGATGCCAGCCAGAAAAGCTAAAAGATAGTAATCAGAGGTGACAAGGCCACAAATGAAACTTTTAGCAGATGATGGACAGAAGCAGGGTCAGAGATGAGCAAAAGAACACTTCGGCAGAACACTATTGAGCAATATATTTTCTTGATGACAGAGACAAGATCAAATGCTTTGTAATATCTTGTCCATAGTGGCTTGAAATAATTTGGGGATGATTTTACATCAAGCACTTTTGGATATGCAGACAAGTCTTTATGAATATTCTCCATCAGGCTTACCTAATCTGCATTCACCTAAGCATACATGAGCTTGGACAATTTCAAGAGTCAAGGGTTAAGAATATTTCATTGCCATATGAGCCGGGACTGGAACATTGAAATTCTTACTTGCTACGGTTTGGCAGGCACATTAACTCAGCAACGCAACAAATAAATATACAATAAACAATCAGACAATAAATTATCACATATACACGATAACCAGACCATAATACTGCAGGCCGAAGTCTACAGAATAACCTGCCACAAAGTCCATTGGTGTTTGGTGCTGAAGTAAGATTGTGGATAATTTCAGTGCGATTTAAGAGCCTACGGTTGATGAGAAGAAGCTGCTCTTTAAACTGAATAAAATCATTTTCAGGCTCCTGTACCTTCTTCCCAAAGATAGCACAGCCACAGTGGTGTAGGTCTTTGATGATATTAGCTGCCTTCTTGAGGAAATGTCTTCTTGTTCCTTGGGCATTCACGTTACCAAACCAAGCTGTGATGCAACTCTCTATGTTATACTTGTCCAAGCTTCTATCTCCTCCTTGCTAGTTGATCTATAATGCATTTTGACACTCTAACAGTTCAGAATTATAATTTGGAATAAATACTAATCGGTTTGAAATTGCAGTAAATGTTTATGTAGATGGTGTGTCCTTTGTAGCAATTAGTTGGTATTTGTCCTGTTTCTCCACCTGGTTTTCCTTGTTCTGTCTGGTGCCTCTTCAAAATATCCTCAACAATAACAAAAAGGAGAGAGAGTCAGAGTTCGAGGGGAGGAGAAGGTAAAGTTACCAATGGTGGGCGTAAAGAAATCAGGCATGCATAAGAATCCAGAATCAAGGTTTGCAGTCGTTGTGGGGCTAGTGGAGGTTTGAGATGTAAGGAAGCATGAAGCCGTGAAGGGATTTGAAATTAAAGGGGAAAACGTAAGAGTTTGCATGTTGCTATCTGGGTCTTGCTGCGTGTAGGTACCTACTGCTTCACTTGCTGAGGACCTGTGAGTGGAATTCAATCAAGCACTAAAATTCACAAATATCCCCACTTCTGACCAGACGATATAATGAAGTTCAATGATGAAGAAATTGGACGAACTTTGCATTTTATCTTGGAGGTTGGAACATGACCTCTAAATTTCACAACAATCTCCCTTTGAGTAAAATATGACTCCAATCATTTTCACTATTATATGACTATTTTCACTTGCTGCCCATTAGGCTTCATTTAACCAGGTCTTCCTCGGTCAAATATCACCTTGACCTCAAGAACAGCCACCTCGAAATTTCATGTCTTTGGTCCATGTTGGTACCTTCCATTATTTTGCTGCTGATTGGGAGCCAAATAATTGGGTAGTAATGGCCAAAGTGGATTTGTCCTGCATTTTGTGAATGAATAGGATTTGGTACAAGATAAGATACCGACTGCAGAAGTTGAGAGACCAGCCAAAGAAGCTTTGGAAAATTTGATTATGAAGGCGATAAAGGCATTGTTGAGAGTTTCATCCACAGACACATTGAGCCAGTGGTAGTAGAAAAAAAAAAACCCCTGCAGATACTGGTTTAAATCGAAGGTAGACACAAAATGCTGGGGTAACTCAGAGGGTCAGTCAGCATCTCGGGAGAGAAGGAATGTATGACGTTTCAGGTCGAGGCCCTTCTTCAGTCTGATGAAACGTCAACCATTCCTTCTCTCCCGAGATGCTGCCTGACCCGCTGAGTTACTCCAGCATTTTGTGTCCACCTTTGAGCCAGTGGTAATGGTTGGTAAGGTTTCATATCTTCTATCATTTACTGTTCATCGTGTGTATTAATTTATCCTGTATTGTAAGAAAATAACTGCAGATGCTGGTACAAATCGAAGGTATTTATTTCACAAAATGCTGGAGTAACTCAGCAGGTCTGGCTGCATCTCAGGAGACAAGGAATGGTTCCTTCTCTCCTGAGATGCTGCCTGACCTGCTGAGTTACTCCAGCATTTTGTGAAATTTATCCTGTATCATCAGCCTCATTTCTGTTGCCATTGTTCTGCATAGCATTCCCATTATTCCTCCCCCAACCTAACTTTTACAACTTATCTTGTTGATCAAACGTTTAGAGATTTAAATACATATCCTCTTTTTTTTGGCTTGGCATCAATTTTGCTTTTGTTTTATTACACTTCAGTAATGCACCTTGGGTCAGCTTACAGTTGAGCTGGCTATATTTTTCCTTCAGGCTCAGACTTGCTATTCGGGTTTTATCCCTCAATTTAAGCAGGTAGAGTCCCAGTACACTTACCTTGGTCTGCAGTCTGATGAGCCAGTCTGACTCTCAAATCCTGGATCACTGTGGTTTTACACTGAGCACTTACTCATCATTTCAATTTTGAGAAGCTTGTTTGGCCCCACGTTAGTTGTCACCGATTGTAACACTTTTACCTCAGAGTCCTTAATCATGTTTACTGCACAAAAGCAATATCTTCTCGAAATAGAAACACATAATCTTACATGACTTGAATGGAGTCACTTGTTGACAGATAGCAATAGCAATGATCCTTTTTACATATGTGATAATACGCTGGAGGTTGCAATGGATGATCACAATATTTACTTGCCTTTTTTAATACCAGCCACATCACTGTCTACAATTCAATCAGGAAATGCTGTTTTATTTTCAGTGTCATGAATTTGACAAATCATTCCCATCCACCCCCCCATCCTCACTCCCATCTCCACCCGAGTAAAATATTGCAACACATCTCCACTTCAAAAACGCTCCCCGCGATTCCTCCAGCGTTCTTGTGTCTTTTTGTTTGGTAAACCAGCGTCTGCGGTTCCTCGGCTTCCACCACAGCCGTGGCGGTCATAGATCGGGTTGAGGAGGTGGGCACGGTGGCGCAGCAGTAGAGTTGCTGCCTGACAGTGCCAGAGACCCGTGTGCGATCCTGGCTACGGGTGCTGTCTGTACGGAGTTTGTACGTTCTCCCCGTGACCTGCGTGGGTTTTCTCCAGGATCTCCGGTTTCCTCCCACACTTCAAAGACGTAGAAGTTTCTATGATAATTGGCTTGGTAATTGTAAAAATTGTCCCTGGTGGGTATAGGATAGTGTTAGTATGCGGGGATCGCTGGTCGGCGCAGACCCGGTGGGCCGAAGGGCCTGTTTCCGCGCTGTATCTCGAAACGAAACAACCATTTCCAGATAATTCTACAGAAATTTGACTGGATATTTGCAGGCATGGGTCACGATTGCATACTGAGGTTGGTAGTAGAAGTGTTATCATTTTCTCAGGGCAATTTTACTTCTGTAGCTCTGGGGTGATCTTGGACCCAGTGCCTTAACAGTGATGATCATTGGACTTGTGAGAGGAATAGATCGGGTGGATGCACAGAGTCTCTTGCCCAGGACCAGAGGACACAGATTTAAGGAGAAGGGGAAAAGATTTAATAGGAATCTGAGGGGTAACTTTTTCCCACAATCACACAGGGTGGTGGGTGTATGGAACAAACTGTCAGAGGAGGTAGTTGAGGCAGGGAATATCTCAACAATTAAGAAACAGATGGAAGGTGCATTGATAGGACAGGTTTGGAGGGATATGGACCAAACTCGGGCAGGTGGGACTAGTGCAGCTGGGGCATGTTGGGCTGTTCGATGACGTTGAGCTTGGCGACGGTAAGGCCTTCAACGTTGAGCTGCAGTGGCACTAAACCTCGACAGTTGGCGGCTTTTGACGGTGCCGCCTGGCCTGGGGAGGCATGCCGTTTTGCGGTCTGCAGACGTGCCTCCTGTGAGTGTGGGGACCCAACACAGACAGTGGAGCACACAGTCACCAGTTGCCCCAAATACCAACCACCCAATGGTGAACGAGGTCTGATTGACCTGGCCGATGACACGTTAGCCTGGCTCGCCTCAACGGAGCTGCAGGTCTAAAAGACATACGACAGAAGAAGAAGAGGACATGTTGGGCGGTGTGGACAAGTTGTATTGAAGGGTATATTTACACACTGTATCACTCTATGACTCCTAAAATAATCAGCCAATTACACTACTCTGAGAACGCACTTTAGATTTTTTTTTTGGATTTAGAGATACAGCGCGGAAACAGGCCCTTCGGCCCACCGAGTCCGTGCCGCCCAGCGATCCCCGCACATTAACACTATCCTACACACACTAGGGACAATTTTTACATTTACCCAGTCAATTAACCTACATACCACTACGTCTTTGGAGCGTGAGAGGAAACCGAAGATCTCGGAGAAAACCCACGCAGGTCACGGGTAGAACGTACAAACTCCGTACAGACGGCACCCATAGTCAGGATCGAACCTGAGTCTCCGGCGCTGCATTTGCTGTAAGGCAGCAACTCTACCGCCGCGCCACCGTGCCGCAGTAAGTCTAAGTCATGAACCATCAGGTTTGGAAGCACATGTGGTCCTTGGAAAAACTTACGTGCTGCTCCCAATCTAGTTGTTGTCTCCTGAAGCCTATTGAGCTCCAGTTCTGTCCATTCCGGCTTCTCTGCATCGCCTGCCCTGTTGTACGTTTAACAGTTGGTCCCAGCAACTACCAGTGCTGACCTGGACACTGTGATAAATCAATCCTGTTGTTCAGTGATTGAAACTGGGGCTCCATGAATTGCAGCTCTTAAGATGTTTTTGATGGCAGTTTAAAAAATACCTCTTCTTGTGAATTGCTTTGCAGGTTCTTGGTATTGGTTTATTATTGACAAGTGCACCATCGAAGGGATTTAAAGGAGGTGTTGCCTTAAAAAGGCAGCTAATATTAGCAAGTCCCACAGCGCCTCGGCCACAAGATGATTTTGCTGCTGCTATTGAGAAGCTACAGGAGCCTGAAAACCGTGCCCAGCAGGCTGAAGAACAGCTTCTTTGCAACAACTATCAGGCTACTGAACATGTAATAACACTAAGCTCAGCAACTATGATCTTCTGCAGACTGTCTTTGGTTGCACTATCGACTTTTTTTTTTGCACTATGATGGTTACCTTGAATTACAGTTGTTAATTTAGTGTATTTTAAATTATCATATATTATCTCTGTTATTGCATTTACAGGCCCGTTAAGTTGGAACAAGTAAGAATTTAATTGTGCCGTCGTTGGTACTTATGACAATGAACCACCTTTAGCTCTTACTGAAATGCCGTGAAAAACATTGTTTTGTGCTCTATCCATGCAAATCATACCATACATGAACCCAACAGGCAGTGCAAAAGAGAGAAAGGAAATAGAATGCATTGTATGGTGTAGACACAAAAAGCTGGAGTAACCCGTGGGGTAGGCAGCATCTCTGGAGAGAAGGAATGGGTGACGTTTCGGTTCGAGACCCTTCTTCAGACCAGGGTCTCGACTTGAAACGTCACCCATTCCTTCCCTCCAGAGATGCTGCCGGTTCTGCTGAGTTACTCCAGCTTTTTGTGCTTATCTTCTGTTTAAACCAGCACCTGCAGTTCCTTCTTACGCATAATATGGTGTTGCAGGCACAGAGAAAGTGCTGATAAATAAAAGCGTGCGAGCCCCATCGAGGTGGATTGGGACATCGGGAATTAACCCCCAAAACATGAGGGGTCGGTTCAAGAATCGTATAACAGTGGGGATTTTTTTTTCTTAATCTGGTGATATGTGCTTTCAAGCCTATCGACAGCGGGAACCTCAGAGCCCTGGAGGGTGGCACCTGGAGAGTGGCACCTGGAGAGCCCTGGTCGCACCTGGAGAGTGGCACCTGGAGAGCCCTGGTGGCACCTGAAGAGTGGTACCTGGAGGGTGGCACCTGGAGAGCCCTGGAGAGCCTTGGAGAGTGGCACCTGGACAGTGGCATCTGGAGAGTGGCACCTGGAGAGTGGCACCTGGAGAGTGGCACCTGGAGAGTGGCACCTGGAGAGTGGCACCTGGAGAGTGGCACCTGGAGAGTGGCACCTGGAGAGCCCTGGAGAGTGGCACCTGGAGGGTGGCACCTGGAGAGTGGCACCTGGAGAGCCCAGGAGGGTGGCACCTGGAGAGTGGCACCTGGAGAGCCCTGGAGGGTGGCACCTGGAGTGGCACCTGGAGAGCCCTGGAGAGTGGCACCTGGAGGGTGGCACCTGGAGGGTGGCACCTGGAGAGTGGCACCAGGAGAGCCCTGGAGCATGGCACCTGGAGAGTGGCAGCTGGAGAGCCCTGGAGTGTGGCACCTGGAGAGCCCTGGAGGGTGGCACCTGGAGAGTGGCACCTGGAGAGTGGCACCTGGAGAGTGGCACCTGGAGATCCCTGGAGGGTGGCACCTGGAGAGCTCTGGAGGGTGGCACCTGGCGAGCCCTGGAGAGTCCTGGAGAGTGGCACCTGGAGAGCCCTGGAGAGTCCTGGAGGCTGGCACCTGGCGAGCCCTGGAGAGCCCTGGAGGGTGGCACCTGGAGAGCCCTGGAGGGTGGCACCTGGAGGGTGGCACCTGGCGAGCCCTGGAGCGTGGCACCTGGAGAGCCCTGGAGGGTGGCACCTGGAGAGCCCTGGAGGGTGGCACCTGGAGAGTCCTGGTGAGTGGTACCTGGAGGGTGGCACCTGGCGAGCCCTGGAGAGTGGCACCTGGAGAGCCCTGGCAAACTGCTTGAAATTTACCAGCAGAAAGTATCAATCAATCTCAGCATCCTCTCCCAATAGTAAAAGGCATTACTTATCTGCTTGTTGATTCCATTCCCTTGTCAAACCAAGTACTAGGTTCAATTTCTTTTATTGCCTTGTTAATGCTTGACACGCTCTTGTCATTTCGTTCTGTTACTACTTCAAAGAATTTAATGAAACTGTTGAAACGTGACCATCTGCTTTTTTTAAATAGAGGAATAACTTTAGCGTTCTGGCTATCTGAGGGAGAGAGTCTGAATATTAAATCATCAATGCCAGCACAAAGCTCATGGTCTAGTTGGCAGCAGTGATGTCTATCTCTGACATGGACTATTCCTTTTCTACTTTATTTTCGTTATTTCTATTGAATAGCAACATTACTATTCCTTCTCAAACTGTAAATTCTGATTGTACCAAGATTTTAAGCTCGCTCAATTTGAATTGGTGTTTCAATTAGCTCCTATTTGTATCTTAAAAAGCGTTGTCATTGCCTCTCGTGACACTGTCTCTGGCTGAATTGTTCTTCCTTACATTCCTGTAGAATATTTTGCAATTGTTCTTTGATCATTTAATAGCAGACCATCTTGTCTTCTTTGTTATGACTTCTTTCCTAACCTCTGTTTTCATTTTTCAACCCATCCCTAGCAACTTCACTCACTTGCACTGCAACAGCTTACAAACTATATATTTCCAATCTGTGGTGTACTGAAGTTAATAACAAACTTGTCACTCATTCAGCATGCTGCAGATCAAAGCCGCTTAATACTGTAAGAGGGGTATTTAATATTTTTGGAAATAAAGCATCATCTTCAAGGCCGTGCTTTGGTTGATTATGCTAAGAATTAGGTTTCCTTTGTTCCGGTGTTCATGAACAAAGATAGAGATGTTAAGATAGAGATATTTATTCACAAAATGCTGGAGTAACTCAGCAGGTCAGGCAGCATCTCAGGAGAGAAGGAATGGGTGACGTTTCGGGTCGAGACCCTTCTTCAGACTGAAGAAGGGTCTCGACCCGAAACGTCACCTATTCCTTCTCTCCTGAGAAGCTGCCTGACATTTCTGAGTTACTCCAGCATTTTGTGAATAAATACCTTCGATTTGTACCAGCATCTGCAGTTATTTTCTTATACTTAAGATAGAGATATGGTTGACCAGGCAGCATCTCATGTCTGTTCCATCATTCAAAAAGATCACAACTGATTTGTTGCCTTGGTACCACTTTCCTGTACTGCATCCACTTTGCCCGATTCCCCACCCACCCCCAAAAAAAAACATCACTTTGGTTAGATTCAGTGACAAACCCTTTATAGCATTCTTGGGGAGAGATTTCCAGATTCACTACCCTTTAAATAAATACATTTCATCCAATCGTGTGACCATAACCTCTGTTTTAGGCATCCCAGCTGGGAGAAAATCAGCTCCACATCTACCCTTGTAAGTGTCAATAAAATTGCCTTTCAATCTTCTTCGTTCAAAACAATAAATGGTTCAGACTGCTTAATCACTCCTCAAAGCCAATGCCTCCATCCCAGGTAACACTTCATTGAACCTTCCCAGCATTTCCCTCTTTTGCAGGTATGTCCTCCCAAATGGCAGGGGACCAGACTAGAGGGAGGCACAAAGTGCTGGAGTAACTCTGTGGATCAGGCAGCTTGTAAGTTACCCAAGAGAAATATGAGGTGCTCTTCCTCAGTTGGCGTAAGGTGCTGTCCCTCCAAGTTCCAGGCACCATTCACTCATCTTTACCATGGGCTTTCAGACCCTCTACACCCCCATTCCCCACCAGGAGGGCCTTAAACCCCTTTGTTTCTTCCTCGAACGAAGACCCAATCAATTTCCCTCCTCTAACACCCCCCTCCCGAACATGTCCTCCTCACCCTCCACAACTTCTCCTTTGACTCCTCCCACTTTCTCTAAATCAAAGGTGTAGCCACGGGCATTCGCATGGGACCAAGCTATACCTGCCTTCTTGTCGGCTACGTCGAATAGTCATTATTTAAGGCATACAATACCTCTATCCCCCAACTCTTTCTCCGCTACATTGACAACTGCATCGAGGCTACCTCCTGCACCCGTGCAGAACATATGGACTTTACTAACTTCACCACTAACTTCCATCCTGCCCTCAAATACACCTGGACTATCTGGGACACTTCTCTTCCCTTTCTTGATCTCTCTGTCTCTGTCGCTGGAGACAAACTATTGACAGACGTCGACTACAAGCCGACCGGCTCCCACAGTTATCTGGACTACACGCTTCCCACCCTGCCTCTTGCAAAGATGCTATTCCCTACTCTCACTTCCACCATCTCTGCTGCATCTACTCCCAAGATAAGGTGTTCCATACTAGGACATCCGAGATGTCCTCATTCTTCAGGGATCATGGGTTCCCTCCTTCTGTCATAAATGAGGCCTTCACACGTGTCTCCTCTATGTCCCATAGTTCTGCTCCCCCTCCCCCAGGCACAACAAGGATGGAGTTTCCTCGATCCTCACCTTTCACCTCACTAGCTTCCGCATCCAACACATTATCTTCCGATATTTCCATCACCTCCTACAGGATCCCACCACTAATCACATCTTCCCATTTCCATCCCTTTCCACCTTCCACAGATACCGCTCCCTCCGCAACTCCCTGGTTAGCTTATCTCTTCCCACCCAAACCTCCTCCTCCCCAGGTACTTTCCCTTGTAACCATAGGAGATGCTACACCTGTCCCTAAACCTCCTCCCTTGACTCCATCCGGGGACCCCCCGACAGTCCTTTCTGGTAAGACAAAGGTTCACATGTACCTCCGCTACCCTCATCTACTGCATCCGGTGTTGCCGATGTGGGCTCCTGCAATCAACGAGACCAAACGTAGACTCGGCAAGCGTTTTGCTGAATACTTACACTCGGTCCACTGAGAACTGTGGGATCTCCCAGTCGCCAACCATTTCAACTCCCCATTCCCAGACTGACCTTCCTGTCCTGGACCTCCTCCACTGTCAGAGTGAGGCCACACGCAAATTGGATGAACAGCACCTTATATTTTTCTTGGGTAGCTCACAACCTAGTGGTATGAATGTTGAATTCTCCAATTTTAAATAACTTCTATCTAAACTCTCTCTCTCTCTCCCCCTCCCTCCCCACCCCCCACTGCCCCCTTACTACACCCTAGTTGTGTAACTAATACCACAGTTCATCACATTATATCCCTCTAGAGATCACATATTCCCTAGCCAACAATGTGCCGACCAGCGTACCACCCTGCCTGAGGTCATTTGTTGCCCCTGGTTTTTCCTCGCCTCTAGATTTTTACCCTCCCACCCTACGCCTTATTTTCAGTCGGAAGAAGGGTCCCGACCTGAAAAGTCACCTATCCCTTCTCTCCAAAGATGCTGCCTGATCCGTTGAGTTACTCCAGCAGTTTTATCTATCTCTGAACATCAGTAGCTTTAATAAATTTGGAAGTCTTTGCCACAGAAGGCTGTGGAGGCCAAGTCAGTGGATATTTTTCAGGCAGAGATAGAGAGATTCTTGATTAGTTCAAGTGTCAGAGGATTTGGGGAGAAGGCAGATGAATGGGGTTGGGAGAGAGAAATAGATCAGCCATGATTGAATGGCGGAGTAGACTTGATGGGCCGAATGGCCTAATTCTATTCCTATCATTTATAAACTTCTGACCTTATAAATCTCTCACCATTTTACAAGTTCTCCATGGTTTTATTTTTCTACTGCAGTGGACAACCTTATGTTTTCTTCATGACCTGCCATCTGCTGTTCACTCACCCATCCATTTCCCCCGTCTCGTTTCCTCTGCTCAATATGTTTCCCATGCAGTTGCAGTATTTAAAAGGTGGGTAATTCCTCTTCTCAACATTTTTCATCAATGCGCCGTCAAAAGCAAATAAACGGCTTTCTGTTATTTATATCATCCCACTGATCTCACTTCCTCCAAATTATTCATTTTGTATTTAAGCATTTTGATATTTTACAGTGGTATAAAAATGCATTAAGTAAATATTAACATTCTTTCTTCACAGGCCAACAGATATTTGGACAAGAATTTAGTGTAGTCAAACATTGGGTAATTGTTCAAAAAAATTGAATTCAAATAGAAACAAGTGCAACTTTGCCCCTCGAAGCTCAAAGCAGCCAGCTGAGTAAAGTCTGCTGCTGTGCAGCTTACGAGCCCAGGGTCAGAACTTTTGCTCAGGCTCATCCCGAAGCTTCTGACATGAACTGAGAGGACAGGAGGTCTGGCTGAAGGGTCGTAAGCTGTGCACTAACACACTCGATTCAGCTGGTGCTTTGAGCTGACATGGAAAAGCTGCGGGACCCAAACAGAGTTTTACATGAGCCATGGCTTTCCAACTTAATTGTGCGAAATATCTATGATGAAATTTGACAGCCTTCCTCAAAATAGCTGCATAGCATCTAAACCTGTCAATGGCCAGCGTGCAGCCATGGCACCATGAGTGCTGGTTAGAAGCTCGCACACCATTCCACATGCTTCAGCATTCCCCTCTTGGTATGATCCAGTGGTGACAAGATCTGCAACTTATTTTTTACCTCCAAACGATTACCTGAACCTGGCAGCTTGCAGCCCAGTGGTATGAACATCGACTTCTCCAACTTTAGATAGTTCCTCTGTCCCTCTCTTCCCCTCCTCCTTCCCAGATCTCCCTCTATCTTCCTGTCTCCACCTATATCCTTCCTTTGTCCCGCCCCCCTGACATCAGTCTGAAGAAGGGTCTCGACCCAAAACGTCGCCCATTCCTTCTCTCCTGAGATGCTGCCTGACCTGCTGAGTTAACGAGATGAGGACCGAGATGAGAAAACATTTCTTCACACAGAGAGTGGTGAGTCTGTGGAATTCTCTGCCACAGAAGGTAGTTGAGGCCAGTTCATTGGCTATATTTAAGAGGGAGTTAGATGTGGCCCTTGTGGCTAAAGGGATCAGGGGGTATGGAGAGAAGGCAGGTACAGGTTACTGAGCTGGATGATCAGCCATGATCATATTGAATGGCGGTGCAGGCTTGAAGGGCCGAATGGCCTACTCCTGCACCTATTTTCTATGTTTCTATGTTACTCCAACATTTTGTGAATAAATACCTTCGATTTGTACCAGCATCTGCAGTTATTGTCTTATACTACCTGAAATCAACAGCAATAGATTCACACCAATAAACTTTATTTGCTACCAATCTGATGTCCAGCATATCATATCATATCATATCATATCATATCATATATCTACAGCCGGAAACAGGCCTTTTCGGCCCTCCAAGCCCGTGCCGCCCAGTGATCCCCGTACATTAACACTATCCTACACCCACTAGGGACAATTTTTACATTTACCCAGCCAATTAACCTACATACCTGTACGTCTTTGGAGTGTGGGAGGAAACCGAAGATCTCGGAGAAAACCCACGCAGGTCACGGGGAGAACGTACAAACTCCTTACAGTGCAGCACCCGTAGTCAGGATCGAACCTGTGTCTCCGGCGCTGCATTCGCTGTAAAGCAGCAACTCTACCGCTGCGCTACCGTGCCGCCCTATCCCAACCAGCTGCGAATGACCGGTGACGAAGTTAGCAGACACTTTTCATTTGAGATCTCCAGCCTGTGCAGTTTGGTTTTAATCTTCCGACACCTTGTCAGATCCATTTCTGAAGTAACATGAGCGAAGGTCAGACAAACCAGTGGCCCATTGATCGAGACATGAAGAATAATTGAATCTCTTTGTGGATCGGTGTCAATGGCTGGACCCTCAGCAAATTGATAGGCTGCAGGAAAATAGGAGGGAAGTTAAAGGAATAAAAATAAGATTGGAAAACTCTTTCTACTGTCTCTTCCCAGATTACCCAGGCTAGAAAGTTAAGCTATTTCTCTGGGTAGAATGGAAGGGCTCTGTGTGTTTTATTTTATTTTTTATTTCAGATACAGCGCGGAAACAGGCCTTTTCGGCCCACCAAGTCCGCGCCGCCCAGCGATCCCCGCACACTAACACTATCCTACACACACTAGGGACAATTTTTACATTTACCCAGTCAATTAACCTACATACCTGTACGTCTTTGGACGTCTTTGTTGTGCTGCTCAGGACCGCAGAGCTGATGTTGCCATGATTCAGGGTGATCCATTCAAAGTTATACATTGTGGTGAAAATGCAGCATTTTACCATTCTGCTCGTGAACTTTGGCGCAAATGTGTTTTGTCGACCACTCAGTTTTCCAATCACAAGGAAATCATTATCTCTATCATGTTCCGAATCAGACTACTGAAGCATTTGAACGTTATACATTTCTGTCTGCCTGATCGGCTGAACATATCATTCAGCTCCCCACCCACCCTCCCTCACCAAAATCTTGTTTTTTGTTTTGGTTTGTAGCATATTCAAGGAAAAATTCTGTGAAATTTTAATAAGTTTTCAGAAGAAATTTTACTAGGAAGTGGCTATCAGTTTCTAAAGTGAATGTTTCTTTCTGTTTTCTCACCTATATTTTTACTTGTGGTCTGCCAGAGCTTTGGTTTGTTAATGACCTTCAGCGCCATTGTGCATTTATAATGCTCCCTGACCCTTCTGCCTATCCATTTGCAAACTTTGTGGACTATGTTCAGAACATTTCTACATAGGCAGTCCTTCAGAATTGACAACGACTTACTTCCACTCCAGCTTTGTAGGTTCTGAGGTGGTTGATGAGGTCAGTGTGAGAAACGCAGGCTCATCTGTAGGTGGGTTAGGAGGTATTTGATTAGACTGGTGGGCAGATAATTTGTGTCGTGGTGTGTGGCCTCTGACACTTTGCCAGGGCTCCTTGTGCTCCTGACACTGGTCCTGACTGGGATTGGCTCTGTAAAAGGGTTCCTGGTTGGTATCATGCTTATATGCCATCATGCAGCGAATGTAAAATGGGGACCAATATCTGTGGACATCTGAACTTGAGTAGTGTGTTCCATTGTTCCTATTGACTGATAGCCACTAAGTGGCTTGGTGAGATCATTTTCTGCATTTTCCTTGGAGTTATTGCTGGGTGAAGACCCAGTTCACTGTGCCTCCAGTATTCATACTACAACTTCAGTCGCAATTCTTCAGAGCTGGGAGGCATTTAAGGAGGACTCCAGTGATGATATTTCCAGAGGTAGAACCCTGCCGTTACCTAATTTGTCCCCTTTCTTGAAGGTAGTTGTGATCACAGCATTACGGATGACCTCTGGTGAATCCCCCTTCCCAGATGTGGCTAATGAAACATTATGGATTCATGACTGATGCTGTTCATTTGCTGAGATTTAGAACATCAATGGAAATAGTGTGTGCTCCTGCGGACTTGATATTTTATAATTTGCGATATGATCTTTTTGGCATCTCGGCAGTCAGGAGTGATGCTCCACATAATTTGTTGTGGAATGGGGTAACATCGAAACATTGAAACATAGAAAATAGATGCAGGAGGAGGCCATTTGGCCCTTCGAGCCAGCACCGCCATTCATTGTGATCATGGCTGATCATCCACAATCAGTAACCCGTGCCTGCCTTGTCCCCATATCACTTGATTCCACTAGCCCCTAGAGCTCTATCTAACTCTCTTTTAAATTCATCCAGTGAATTGGCCTCCACTGCCTTCTGTGGCAGAGAATTCCACAAATTTACAACTCTCTGGGTGAAAAAGTTTTTTCTCATCTCAGTTTTAAATGGCCTCCCCTTTATTCTTAGACTGTGGCCCCTGGTTCTGGACTCCCCCAACATTAGTAACATTTTTCCTGCATCTAGCGTGTCCAGTCCTTTTATAATTTTATACATTTCTATAAGATCCCCTCTCATCCTTCTGAATTCCAGTGAATACAAGCCCAGTCTTTCCAATCTTTCCTCATATGACAGTCTCGCCACCCCGGGGATTAACCTCGTGAACTTACGCTGCACTGCCTCAATAGCAAGGATGTCCTTCCTCAAATTAGGAGACCAAAAGTGCACACAAGGTAGCAGCACTCAAGCATAGAGTCCTGGTTGTTGCGATCTTTAGAGTATTTTTTTCTGCAGGCATTGACTGCCTCTCCATTCCAAATAAGTCTTGAACCAGTTTTGGTTCTCAGTGGGACAGGACCTTGAGTGTTTGAGATGTAGAAAGTCTGTCTGAAGAATCCACACGTGTCATGTGTAATGTAAGGGTTAAACAGCTTGTGCCAGCTAAAATGAAGTTGCCAATGAACACCCACATCCATGCTTTGCAGCTAAATCAGCAGCACCAGATGTCAAGCAAGCATGCTCACTTAGAAAGACAATTAGATGTTTGGGAAATGCTTGGGCTAATGTGGAGGAATCAGTAAATCATGAGGCCTTCTGCAAGGTCACTAAGATAAACTTTTATCTTCTCAGAGACATCCGAGACTAGTTCAGTGTCTGACATGACAAATAACTCTTGTTTTTGACTCTAAGGAGGACAGTCAGTTTTAAAACATAGGTAACTGTTGTTCTTAGATTAGGGTAGAAGCACGGGACTTTTAGGTATAAAAATGCTCATGAACATGAAGCCCAGGGCTTCACCTCCGTCCGAAATCCCGGAACAGCACCTGGACATGCGGGTTCTTCCAGCAATCTCCTGTCCAAGCTTTTAAACAGAGTTCCCAACAAGCTTTTAAAGTTACAGCCTTCGAGGCTGAAGAACACGTGGGGTTCAATGTTTCTTCACGATTTTCTGCTGTTATTTATATTGTCGCTTATTTTTTGTGTTTTATTGTTGCTTTACCTGAAATTGGTATTGCTATTCTATTGCTATCTTCTCATTGTTTTATTGTTGCTTGATTAAATGTTTGTGCTTTAAATTTTATATTGCCTGAGCATTCTTCCTCCATCATTGATCCGAATCCTCAAAACCCACTAGTGTTGGAGTGGGGGGAATGGCCTACTCCTGCACCTATTTTCTATGTTTCTAACACGTGGTCGTCGGTGCACATTGCCTCACCCTGGAAGTCTCAGATGGGGACAAGGTGGACTCCTATTCCATACCCTGCTTGCCTGCTTTGTACCTTGGCCCTCAGGTGGGCGGCACGGTAGCGCAGCGGTAGAGTTGCTGCTTTACAGCGAATGTAGCGCCGGAGACTCTGGTTCGATCCTGACTACGGGTGCTGCACTGTAAGGAGTTTGTACGTTCTCCCCGTGACCTGCGTGGGTTTTCTCCGAGATCTTCGGTTTCCTCCCACACTCCAAAGACGTACAGGTATGTAGGTTAATTGGCTGGGTAAATATAAAAATTGTCCCTAGTGGGTGTAGGATAGTGTTAACGTACGGGGATCGCTGGGCGGCACGGACTTGGAGGGCCGAAAAGGCCTGTTTCCGGCTGTATATATATGAGGTGCATTGTCGAGCAGTTTCCTCACTCTGCTTCCATTCCAGGATTGTCTTATGTCTGTTGTTGATAAATTCTTCAGTCTCCTTGAAATTCCATTGATCCTGGCCAGTCCTCATTCTTCTTGAAAGAGAAGGTTTCGATAGTCTTTTTTCCCCAAGCCAGTTATGGCGGACTTCAGTGCAGACTATACGCTGGGGAATTCTGCAGTTTCTATAGGGTAAGGGTTTCCACGTTGACCTTGGAAGAGCTCTCCGTGTGGGGCTATTCAAAACCGCAGATTTGATCTTCACTTGGCAATGTTTTGGGCAATGTTGATGGAGAGAATAGTCAACTAAAATCAAGTCAAGTTTATTGCCATATGCACAAGTACGAGGTGATGTACAACTACAATCAAATCTTGCTCTTAATAGAATGGATTTGGCAGCAGTCAGTCCAGCAGTTGTCCCTACAAGTTATACCCTAAGAGTGGTTTAAATATCTTTGAGGTCCCTTGCTTGGATAATGATATAAACCAATGTATGTCAGTAATTCCATAGGGGGTTGGGGCTGTTGTAAGGATTTTTGTGAAAAGCTGAAGGGTCACAAGTTGTTCATTGTTTTTACAGGTTTTATCACTGAGATGCCAGACTAGTAAATTCGTGAAGAATCTCACTCCGTGAAGACTATGTTGCATTTTCAATATTCTCTGCAGAATAAGGAGCTCCCAAACTGGCCATCTCATCGACTGACTTCGGGCAGCAACCCTGATTTCAAAACACCTGGGTTCCTGAACTATGATAGCAGCCTGACATTCCAGGTCCTGAACTTCATTTTGTGGAGTGACGGTGGCTTGGGTACAGCTTCTCTTAATGTGGGGTAGCTGTGGTATACCTGCTACCACATGGACTTCACAGAGCAAGATCCTCAACCAGTGGCAATGGCGACCAAGATGATGCAAGACCAAACTCTGCTGCATGGCTAATAAAGTCAATTAGCATCAGTCAAAAAGCAAAAAAAACACGGGCCAAGTGTGGACTAAGCCAAAGGCCAGGAACGTGGGCCAGATGTGCATCAGAGGCCGAGGTCAGGAACGTTGGCCAGATGTGCGATGGTGCCAGAGGCCGGGAATGAGGACCAGATGTGGGCCAGAGTCAGGAACATTGGCTCAAAATTGGCATTTTGAGCTGGGGTTTCTGCTGGTGCACCTGCGGTTGGGTCTAGGTGCTGGTAACTAGCTTATAGCTGTGAGAGTGGGTGGGAATTTGGGTAAGGGGTAATGAAGTGAGCATGGGCATGGTGGGCAGGATTTTGTTCTTGATCCCACACAAATGTGTGTGATCGAGTGACGTGCACACAGTGGGACCTAAGCATGTATGCCACCTATTTGGGACATACAACCTGGAAATTGATACTGACAAGACTTGGGCAGGGTGGATTCAGTTGTGGGGGTAGGTGACAATGTTAAGTTCTTGAAATTTTATTAGATTGATTTAATAAATGAGTACCTTTGGTATCATAGATGTTGAATGTTCATAAGTTCACAAGTGATAGGAACAGAATTAAGCCAAACTGCCCATCAAGTCTACTCTGCCGTTCAATCATGGCTGATCTATTTCTCTCTCCTAACCCCATTCTCCTGCCTTCTCCCTATAACCCCCGACACCCGTACTAATCAAGAATCTATCGCTGCCTTAAAAATATCCATTGACGGCCTTCCACAACCTTCTGTGGCAATGAATTCCACAGATTCACCACCCTCTCACTAGAGAAATTCCTCCTCATCTCCTTCCTAAATGAATGTTCTTTAATTCTGAGGCTATGACCTTTGTTTCTAGACTCTCCACATCCAAGCTATCCAGGCCTTTTAGTGTCAATGAGGTCCACCCCCCCCCCCCCCCCCACTCCCATTCTTCTAAACTCCAGCGAGTATTGGCCCAGTGCCATCAAATGCTCATCATATGTTAACCCACTCATTCGTGGGATCATTTTTGTAAACCTCCTCTGGACCCTCTTCAGCGGAGCACATCCTTCCTCAGATATGGGGTCCAAAATTGCTCACAATACTCCAAATAATTGGTCAAGCCACACTTGGCATATTGTGTAAGTTCTGGTCACCATACTGCAAGAAAGATCTGGCAGCATCAGCAAGAGTGCAGAAGATCTTATCTCGAATGGCAGGCATATTGTAGAAGGAGAGTTTGGATAGACAAGATTAACTCTGTTTGGAATGAATCTCTCTGAACAGAAGAGATGTTCCGGAATTAACTAATGGAAGTTTACAAAATTTAACCTCATTCCAAAGACATACAAGGTTTAACGTCAAAATTTAACGTTACTCCAAGACAAGGTTTGTAGGTTAATTGGCTTGAGTTTGTATACTTGGGGAAAGTGTAAATTGTCCGCAGTGGGTGTAGGAAAGTGTTAATGTACGTGGATTGCTGGTCGGCGCAGTGGGCCGAAGGGCCTGTTTCCACACTGTATCTATAAACTAAACTAAACTAAATAATAATGAGGACACAAGAAACTGCTGATGCTGGAATCTCGAGCAAAAAACAAAGTGCTGAAGGAACTCAGCAGAACAAGTTGGATTCTGTTTCTGTGTTGTACAACTGAACGACTCAAAAGAGAAACAATTAAAGGTCAGTGGCATGGAAAATGTCTATTCTTTTAATAATTTAAGTTTAATTTAAATTGTAAAATAGTCAATGATCAAAATAAATGATAGGTTGTTGATTTGATATAGACTCAACGGCAATTGAATTTTTGGACTGACGACTAAAATAGTTTTCAAGTAAACACTTGAAACTCCAAGTCATTATTTCCTGCATTTTAAGTAAGGCACGTTGTTTCCATTGTTTGGTTGCATTTTCAATGGAAACTTAAATTGTTTATAAGTTCAATCTTTTGTGCCTTCAAAAATGTTACATAAAATATGTAGCTGGTTATACATGATTAAAGTGCAATATTTCACATGGCTGAAACGCAGAAGTGATTTGTTTTGTCACATAACGTTCCTGGAAAAATTATAGATTGCTGGTGTAAATGATTTTGTTCCCGACTGGTGCGTGACATATTGCTACACACAAACATTTGTTAGTCTTTGAATAAATGTGTTTTTTTCTCAGTTTCAGTCTTGAAATTATTTCACACCAATTAAACGTTGTGACTGAATTTTTGTATTTGTCAAAATTTTGCCCTGAATTTCGAACATTTCAAACATTTCGAACAAGACACACTTAACATATTTTGGAAAGAACATAATGTTCAGATCTTCAGCGTGCCATTTAGGCTCCTCATTGTGTACTGACAGTGTGTTTGTACAATTGAAAACGTTATGTGTCAATCACAGGCAATGCCAAGGAAGGTACATCTAGCTTTAAAATGGATTTACCTAACATGTACATGCCATTGAGAAGCAAACCTGTGCTGTGCGATCTTCAAATGTGGCCTTCTCTTATGCTGCCCTATCAATTTTGGATGACTTGGCACCAGTCGACAGGTTCTGGGTTTGCTGACGAGTCCTATGCAGGATTGGAAGAATCTGTCGTGGGTGGAGCAGGCGATTCTCAATGGCTGAAGAAGGGTCTTGACCCGAAACGTCATCCATTCCTTCTCTCCTTAGATGCTGCCTGTCCCACTGAGTTACTCCAGCACTTTACGTGTGTCTGTCTTCGGTGTAAACCAGCATCTGTAGTTCCTCCCTACACAGTGTTGCCTTCTGCTGGTAATCTATAGAATTCCCTCCAAATCTCCTCACTTCCCTTGGATTCTTTCTTTCTCAGTGTCTATCTTTTTTTTGGCCAACAGTTTAGGCACCTTTGCAATTATTAACTTGAACAGCTTGTAATCACATTTTGTTTGCTAATACCCCTGCAATGAGCTTTTGGCTCCTTCGTTACTTTATTACTATAAGTTGCTATCCCCTGTTGGGTTGTGGAGAATCCTGTGGACCTTGTACTGGTCAAATAATTAATTTTGGCAGCTTAATTATTGGGAAAAATCTACTTCACCTATCACCATACTTTGCATTTTCGTATATTTTTAAAAAACAAGTCTGGTACTGCTTCAATCTTTATTCGTAGAACAACTGCCTGCAACTTAAAAATTAGAATACTAATCTTAGTTACTTTTATTTTTATTGCAGGTGTGAGGAAGTAACAGTTGGATGAATCCAAATTTAGAGGGTGACAGCTTATTAGTGAACAATTTGTGTTGGATTTGAATTAAATATTGAGACTGTGGAAATTATTAAGTTCAGACATTTCTGGAAGTGATGAAATATGAAAGGTTTTATTATGTGTTTAAATAACTAAAAGAACAAGGAATAATATTCTAGAGAATTTCATTTTTGCACCTGGTTTTGTGCCTCTGGAGCATACAGAATGATATTTAATGCTCTTGTGCTATTGCCAAGGGCAATTTATGTTGCTAAGTAACTTCCTGAGTCTTGGATTATGTAGGCAATACAGTTAATATTGATTAAAATATATAGACACAATTAAAATGTACTTATCTTTTTACAGCGTTAGGGGGAAGAGCAGTTATGGGGCAAGGAAGAGATATTTTCAATATATAGACATACTTTGAAGATCATCTAGACCAGGGGATCCTTTTGAAAATGAAATGTCTAACATTATTTATGTAAATTCCAGTTAATGTTCAAGCGAGTATGAATTTGTTATTATAATGTTGGTATCCTGGCCAACGATTATCCTTGAACCATTATAATTTAAACTATTTATACCCTTATCTTGCAGTCTTGCTTTTCTTAACTGCTGTGCCTCCATTCTTTACCACAGCAACTGTATTTCAAAGTGTAACTCATCCCATGTGTAGGAATTTATGACCTCCATGGGGCATGAAAGGTGATGTATGTCTAACTTCTTAATTTCTAATGAATTATGTCAAGCAGCCAAGGGGGAGGTGAGAGAAATATAGGCATGAAAGACTAAATACAAACCATGTTCAATCACTGCAAAACAGCAATCTGCCGAGCAAACAGTACACTAAGCTATATTACCAAATCAATAGAGTTTAATACTGAGAATGTCACGATGAGAGTCATTTAATACTCTCATCAAATTTTAGCTCGGGTACAGCATTTCAGTTTTGGCCACCCTGGACGCATTACGATCAAAACTCAGTACATGGTGTGAGGCAGAAGCTTGCTGCCTTCTTTTATGTTTGAAGGGGGTCAGATTTTCTTCAATTTATGTAAAGTGGAACAGGAAAGTTTAATGTAAAGCGCCATTCTAAGTCAAATCATGAAAGGGAGGAGGACCGACACAATCTGATACAGGTCAGATGCAAGACTGATCTCCGTGAGCACGGGATATTTTACGAGATGATCTTTTGGATACTGTAATGGGACTGAATTTCTGGGGTGGGTTGAATTGAATTGAATTGAATTTGAATTGAATTGAATTGAATTGAATACGTTTATTGGCCAAGTATGTACATACACAACGAATGTGCCTTGGTGCTCCGCTCGCAAGTAACAACACGAATATACAGTAAACAATTAAGAATAAAGCATAAAACATTAAAACATTAAGAATAAAACATTATAATTTAAACATGTGAATGAAATAAACCAGAGCAAAAAGAGACTACAGACTTTGGTTATTGAGTAGAGCTACTACTCACGGAAAAAAAGCTGTTTTTATGTCTGGCTGTGGCTGCTTTGACAGCCCGGAGTCGCCTTCCAGAGGGAAGTGCTTCGAAGAGTTTGTGGCCTGGGTGAGAGGGGTCAGAGATGATCTTGCCCGCTCGCTTCCTGACCCTTGCAGTGTACAGTTCATCAATGGGGGGAAGGTTGCAGCCAACAAGCTTCTCAGCTGATCGAACAAGGTAATTGAGAGGTGACAGGATGCAATAATAAGCATTATTTCTACCCTTGAGTAAGGGTGACAGGATCTTGGGTGGGAAGATGTAATTAGTGTGTTGTGTTGAATTCCTTCATACGCTTGTTGCATGTTTATGGTTCGTGACACTGGCCATTCCCAGAGGTGGCTTAAGCTATTTATAGTTGGGTATATGTCCAATCTATCTTTTATCTATTTATATATTAGTATTACCCAGCAAGAGAACCAACTTGGATCATTTATTTTTCAGATGTCCCTCCATGGTGCCCGCCAATCTTGTTGAATGGAGGCCAGGGAAATATGGAGATAAAACATTCAAATGTACATCAAGCAACTTAACTTCACATGAAGTGTGTAGCTCATTGTGCTCCTCTTTTATAGGAAGTAGTTTAATCCTATCACTCAACAACTTTCCAGAATATCACAAATAATACAGACATGTATCTCCTCATTAGTATCTGTCTATCTTGACTTTTACTTACATCATCCTGATGCCTTGAGTTAAAGTGAAAGCACTTCTTACGGTGTTCAACCAGGCTCTCTATCATTGATTTTTGGCATACACAAATTGAACGGCGACCCTGTGCTGAGTGCCTGGATGATGATTGCAAATTGTATCCCTCTGTGAGACTTCATATCAAAACACACAGTGCTGGAGAAACTCAGTAGGTCAGGCAGCATCTCTGGAAGATGGACTTCACATCGCTGCCCTTCAAGATCATTGATTGCCTTTAAAGTAGTGTTCAGTTTACAGAGGGCTAACGTCCAAAGACACATAACCCAAAATGGCCTAAAAATTCAATCATTACCCCGCTGCTTTTGTTATCACTGCTACATACTTGAAAATTGTCAGATCGTTGTCTGACAGAGACCACGATCTCTATAGACTGAAAAGGTCATCAGCACAGTTGGATGCACTGGAATGTCTAGGCTGTGGAGAGTTATTTAGAATAACAAGGTTACATCTTGGTATATCCTCAGGGGTGCTTCAGCACAGATTATACACAGACCATTGTTTTTACATGATGGGAAGCAGATACAATTATATGTATAGCTGGACATTTTGACCCTGCACATTCACATTTTGTTTTTACGGCAACTCAGTTCATTGCCTTTAATCACAACGTGAGACAAAGGGGTTAAGAAAGCAAGGCGGTAGACTGACAATGCGTTCTCATGCATTACTTCGCTCCCAACCTTATTGTTGTGTTAAGAGTTTATTTGTCACATCCTAGCAAGAGTCTTCGCTTTACACTGTTCCTTGGGTTCAAGGAAGACTTCCTTCAACTCCATTTGTTGGGTTTAAAAGTGGCTGAAGAATCCAATATGAGTTCTGCAGGCTTGGCCAGAGTTGTGGCAGACGGCACTAACAGGATGGGCGGAGGTTCAGAGTATTACACCCACCTACGATTGTTTATTATCACTTGCTTTCTCTACGCTTTCCCAATTGCTCCTTCATTTTGAGTGGACAAGGCCCTTAAATCAACAGGGATGCCGAATTTCTTTAAGCAAGGCTTTTAAAACATCCTTGAGTCATTTTTTCCCGACCACCTGGAAATTGCTCATACTAATGCTCCATGTGACGTGCTTGTTTGGGTGGCCAGTGCATTGGAGCTGACAGAGGATGATTAGACCTCTGACTCTTGTTTTTTAGGTTTGGGAATGAACACTGATGTTGGTTCTCTTATTTTACCTGTAGATGTGAAAGATTTTAAGGTGGTTGCTGGAGACAGTTGTGTCGTGTTTTGAGGAGCCAGCCTATGGTTGTCTACGTCTCTAAATCATACAGAAAGCTATGGATCATTGTTGCCCAGCAAACCATATCCTTGGTGCTGGTTTGAGCACTTTGGCACAGAAGAGGAGATGTGGACTGAGGCAGGGCAGCCTGAGGAGTGAACAGCTTACTCCTGCATATGTTCTCTTTTGTTCTAATATCCTAATGCTCCTTTCTCCTCCATCGGTTAAAGGTTGCAAGGGTGCACTGGAGCTGGTGGTGAGTTTCATTATCCACATATCGCTATGCTGAAAGGTAGCTCCCACGATATAGAAAGTAATTGACTTTTTCCAGGGTTTTGCTGTGATACATTGTTGTGGGGATGGTGGATGGTGGAGGGGGGGGGGGGGGCGCACAGAGGGGGGCAGGAGGCAAGGGGCAGGGGAGGGGAAGGGAGTGCGGCTGGTGTTTTGCATTATTGGTAAATTGTAGGGGACATTTGCATTGCAGATGGTGACGGTGCATGGCTTTGAATATTCACACACAGAAATCATCTGCACACTAGGGCTCTCTGGGGATCTGTGAACTGTTTGGGGTCTGGGTATTGGGACCTAAAGGTGGAGTTTTGGGAGCGAACATGATGAAGGAGTAAAGTTTCAGTTTGAAATTGCAAAAATAAAACCTGGTTGTGTCCTCAGGAGTGCCCACTGTTGGCTGAATTAATCTCCCTGGCTGATGTTTTGTTTAGTTCTAGGGCCTAGTGGCATCAAGGGATATGGGGAGAAGGCAGGCACGGGTTATTGATTGCGGACGATCAGCCATGATCACAATGAATGGCGGTGCTGGCTCGAAGGGCCGAAGGGCCGAATGGCCTCCTCCTGCACCTATTTTCTATGTTTCTATGTTTCTTACCTGCGATGCTATTTTCAGGAAACTGTATACTTATACTCCTAGATTCCTCTGCTGTTCAACACTCACTAGGGCCCTACCATTCCCTGTGAAGGTCCTGTCCTGGTTTGACTTCCCAAAATGTAACACCTCACATTTATCTGAATTAAACTCCATTCGCCATTCCTCCACTCACTTGCCAAGCTAATCAAGATCACACTCTACTTCTTGATAACCATCTTCACTGCCTATAATAGTGTCATCTGCAAACTTAGTGATCATGCCTTGTACATTCTCATCCAAATTGTTGATAGAGATGACAAAAAGCAATGGGTAGGAAGGAGCTGCAGATGCTGGCGGCACGGTGGCGCAGCGCTAGAGTTGCTGCCTTACAGCGAATGCAGCGCCAGAGACTCAGGTTCGATCCTGACTACAGGCGCCGTCTGAACGGAGTTTGTACGTTCTGCCCGTGACCTGCGTGGGTTTTCTCCGAGATCTTCGGTTTCCTCCCACACTCCAAAGGCGTACAGGTATGTAGGTTAATTGACTGGGTAAATGTAAAAATTGTCCCTAGTGTGTGTAGGATAGTGTTAATGAGTGGGGATCGCTGGGCGGCGCGGACTCGGTGGGCCGAAGGGCCTGTTTCCACTTTGTATCTCTAAAATCTAAAAAAAAAAAATCTAATTCAAAGAAAGACACAAAATGCTGGAGTAACTCAGCAGGACAGGTGAGATGCTGCCTGTCCCACTGAGTTATTCCAGCATTTTAGTGTCTACAATAATCAATGGGCCTAGTACCTAGGACTCAGTGGATCAAACAGTATCTGTGAAAGGAAATGGGTAGATGATGTTTTGGGTTGGAAATCTGAGTTTGAAGAAAGATCGCTGTTTTGAACAGAAACATTCTCAGTCATAAAATCTTTCCTTTACTTATGAAAAATCAAAAATGATAAAAGCTGATATCAAAATTAACTATCCAATCTCTCTTTAGGTTGCTTTTGCAGCCATATCAAAAGCCAGCGTGCCTATACTTGTACTGATTTCAGTCTTGCACCTCATCACACGTACTCTACCCCTTTCTGTTGGTTCTCTGATATTTCTAGCCTGGTTTTGTGCTTTTCCAGAGCTAACTTCCACAGCAGCTGTTTCCACAGGGCTTCCTGGTAGTGTATAATTCTCATTGATCGTGACCAATGAGATACCTAAAATAACTAAGCTTTAAACTGTTCTTGCATATCTTGCTTTCAAGAGAGAGCTGGATAGAGCTCTTAAGGATAGCGGAGTGAGGGGGTATGGGGAGAAGGCAGGAACGGGGTACTGATTGAGAGTGATCAGCCATGATCGCATTGAATGGCGGTGCTGGCTCGAAGGGCTGAATGGCCTACTCCTGCACCTATTGTCTATTGTCTATTGTCTATTGTCTATCCACCTTAGCCAGATCAATACATGGGGTAAACCTTTCCTCTTCACTGTGTCCGTTCTTTAGAAAAGCTACTTGCAGGGAAATCCAATGGTTCGAGCAGCTTCATTTGCTTCATTGTGCACGATCTCAATAAAAACACTCAGATAGCTGGTTGTTGAGAGAAGTCCATCAGAGAGACATGGGTGATTTGTGGTCAGAATCACCTGGTTTATTTTCTGGAATTGTTGCAAATTCAAGCTTGTGCTATTATAACAAAAGCCTTGCTATTCAGCTGAATAGTTAGGTGGATATCTTTGAAAAGACTTGTTGGAAACAGTAATTTCTGAAAAGAGAGTGAAAGTTCCACTTTCACAGTATGCTTTCAAAGCACGGAGCCCATGTCTTATCTCAATTGGAAGTCATCATGCCCAGCATTCAGTGGCTTAACTCAGACACTCGGTATTAATTTAAGATAGACACAAAAAGCTGGAGTAACTCAGCTGCTCAGACATCTCTGGAGAAAAGGCAGAGGTAACGTTCCAGGTCGAGACCCTTCTTCAGGCGTTATGTCACTGATCTGCGGCAATGGTTTGTTGTCCACCACCAGAAATGTGGCAAGTCTGTCAACATTAGCATGAGTTTCCTGGTAAAGTCGTGGGATTTTGCCTGGCACAAGGTGTACTCTGGGTGCCCTCTATAGACTTTCTGCAGTTGGTACGATCCTCATCTTAGAGTTCAATTTTGCTTCATGACTTGTATCCATTTTCTGTCGGGCATTTATGAACAGTTATCATAGAAACATAGAAACATAGAAAATAGGTGCAGGAGTAGGCCATTCGGCCCTTCGAGCCTGCACCGCCATTCAATATGATCATGGCTGATCATCCAACTCAGTATCCTGTACCTGCCTTCTCTCCATACCCCCTGATCCCTTTAGCCACAAGGGCCACATCTAACTCCCTCTTAAATATAGCCAATGAACTGGCCTCAACTACCTTCTGTGGCAGAGAATTCCACAGATTCACCACTCTGTGTGAAAAAAAACTTTCTCATCTCGGTCCTAAAAGACTTCCCCCTTATCCTTAAACCGTGACCCCTTGTTCTGGACTTCCCCAACATCGGGAACAATCTTCCTGCATCTAGCCTGTTAGACTGATGGGACTGAACGCTGATAAATCCCCAGGGCCTGATGGTCTGCATCCCAGGGTACTTAAGGAGGTGGCTCTAGAAATCGTGGACGCATTGGTGATCATTTTCCAATGTTCTATAGATTCAGGATCAGTTCCTGTGGATTGGAGGGTAGCTAATGTTATCCCACTTTTTAAGAAAGGAGGGAGAGAGAAAACGGGAAATTATAGACCAGTTAGTCTGACATCAGTGGTGGAGAAGATGCTGCAGTCAATTATAAAAGACAAAATTGCGGAGCATTTGGAAAGTAGTAACAGGATCGTTCCGAGTCAGCATGGATTTACGAAGGGGAACTCATGCTTGACTAATCTTCTGGAATTTTTTGAGGATGTAACTAGAAAAATTGACAGGGAAGAGCCATTGGATGTGGTGTACCTTGACTTTCAGAAAGCCTTCGACAAAGTCCCACATAGGAGATTAGTGGGCAAATGATGGGCACATGATATTGGGGATAGGGTACTGACATGGATAGAAAATTGGTTGGGAGACAGAAAGCAAAGAGTGGGGATAAATGGGTCCCTTTCAGAATGGCAGGCAGTGACTAGTGGGGTACTGCAAGGCTCGGTGCTGGGACCGCAGCTATTTACAATATACATTAATGACTTGGATGAAGGGATTAAAAGTACCATTAGTAAATTTGCAGATGATACAAAGCTGGGTGGTAGTGTGAACTGTGAGGAAGATGCTATGAGGTTGCAGGGTGACTTGGACAGGTTGTGTAGGTGGGCAGATGCATGGCTGATGCAGTTTAATGTGGATAAATGTGAGGTTATCCACTTTGGTGGTAGGAATAGGAAAGCAGATTATTATCTGAATGGTGTCAAGTTAGGAAAAGGGGACGTACAACGAGATCTGGGTGTCCTAGTGCATCAGTCACTGAAAGGAAGCATGCAGGTACAGCAGGCAGTGAAGAAAGCCAATGGAATGTTGGCCTTCATAACAAGAGGAGTTGAGTATAGGAGCAAAGAGATCCTTCTGCAGTTGTACAGGGCCCCAGTGAGACCGCACCTGGAGCACTGTGTGCAGTTTTGGTCTCCAAATTTGAGGAAGGATATTCTTGCTATTGAGGGCGTTCAGCGTAGGTTTACTAGGTTAATTCCCGGAATGGCGGGACTGTCATATGTTGAAAGACTGGAGCGATTAGACTTGTGTACATTAGAATTTAGAAGGATGAGAGGGGATCTTATCGAAACATATAAGATTATTAAGGGGTTGGATAGGTTAGAGGCAGGAAACATGTTCCCAATGTTGGGGGAGTCCAGAATCAGGGGCCACAGTTTAAGAATAAGGGGTAGGCCATTTAGAACGGAGACGAGGAAAAACGTTTTCAGTCAGAGAGTTGTAAATCTGTGGAATTCTCTGCCTCAGAAGGCAGTGGAGGCCAATTCTGAATGCATTCAAGAGAGAGCTAGATAGAGCTCTAGAGGATAGCGGAGTCAGGAGGAATGGGGAGAAGGCAGGAATGGGGTACTGATTGAGAATGATCAGCCATGATCACATTGAATGGTGGTGCTGGCTCGAAGGGCCGAATGGCCTACTCCTGCACCCATTGTCTATTGTCTATTGTCTATTGTCATGTCCTGTCTTTCAACAACACACCAACCATAGCTTATGCATCTTCAATTCATTTGACTGGCATACCCAAGCTTCATTAACGAGGTAGGTGCTTTAATTTTAATTAGTTTTAATTTATTTATGCCAGTTGAGTGTATTTTTAAATGAATGTATATTTTTAAGTAATGTGTTACTAATTCTTTTTTAATTTTTAATCTTTTTCAAATCTTTCTGAATGTGTGCAATCATTGAAGACATTGGAAAGGGAGAAAATGTCTTTGTTCAGTGCACTTATCAGAAAGCAATTAGATGTCCATGGGCTAAGCCCCAGTTAGTGCTAGCTGAGGTCTAACTGCTGTCCTGGGGAACTGTTGTACCACTGGCCTTGAGGCTTTTGAAGCCATGGAGCAGCAAAAGGTTGCAAGGGAGACCAGTTTGTAATTGATAGAGATTCACGAGGATTAGCACAATACCACCTATTGAATAATTATTGTTCCAATAATTTTATTGTGTGAACACGATTAATACAAAAACAAGACTTCATTGACTCAAAGCATTTTGACCTTTTAGCAAAACATTGGACAATTATGGATCAATATTTACCCCAGCATTCACATATGAACCATAAGTTGATAAATTCCAATGTGTAGTATCTGTAACAATCATATTTGGAGGAGGTTTATTCATGTGCGGAGTGTGGGCATTCTTTGAAAATGTACGGGAGATGCATATCTGGTTTCAGGGTTGCATATCTGGGTTGGGGGCCTACTTTAAATGTAATCGCTAATGGCCATAAACATTGTGAAAATTCCCACGCTTACCTGACCGTCAAACCTGGGGACAACCTAGCAAACCTGGGGACAGCATGCGACAGCGCCGAAATTTTCCTTTACCCGACGACAATGACCACGGCAATGCCGAGTCAGGTCGAGATTACACCGTCTTCGGAAATATCGCGAAATTCCCACGCTGTCAATGCTTCTCCGGCGTCCTAATTTTCGCTGAAATCACTGACAAGTCGGTAAGTACTTGAGAGTTTTGAAATATAACATCTTGCCCGGGTTACTTCAAAACCAAGTTTCACGGTAACAAGGCATAAACTGGATTGACTTCCAGTTTACTGATAGCAGTATTAAGAAATTTAATTTAAAAAGTGGTTAAATGGATTTTTGTGAAAAGTGTGTGGGCATTCTTTAAAAATGTACGGGAGATGCATATTTTGTTTCTGGGTGGCATATCTGGGTTAGGAGCCTACTTTAAATGTAATCGCTGATGGCCATAAACATCGCGAAAATTCCCACGCTTACCTGACCGTCAATCTGTCACCTCCAATCTACCTGTCAAATGTCCTGACGGTAAATAAATTGGTTAAACACAAGTATTTTATGGTATCTTCAAATGACTTTACTTAAGTTAATATTACGTGTTTCTAAATGCATCTAAGACAACCTAGCAAACCTGGGGACAGCATGCGACAGCGCCCTCAATAAGCAACGATACCTGGCGACAAGCCAGCTGTCGCCGAGAAATTTCACTCCGGTTGATTTCGCGCTAAGATCCACTACAATTCTTGGAAGACTCCTCACGATCATGCAACACCCCGGCGAACTGTCGGCGACAGCCTAGTCGCCGGCAGTTGCCTTAAAATCGCCTAAGTGGGACAAGCCCTTAAATGACCACAGTTTAGTGGGATTCCTCCTTGAATGGTGAAATGCAGTATGAATTAGGAAATATGCTTTTAGCAAAGCAAACTATTCAAAACCAAATCTGGGATTCATTTGGATCTAATCAGACTAAACTGTGGTGTCCAGTGTTATTATTCTCCTCCTGCACATGCCAACGCACTAGCTTGTTTGGCCAGATAATGAGGTGGATCTATCTTTAAACCCTTGTGTAAAGGTTATCTCAAAGAAATGTGCACTGTAAAAGACTGAAGGATGGATGCCACAGAGAGACTTCTGCTTCTGCAGACATTACCAGATTGTGAGATCTTGTAGATAGGTCTTTTGATAAGCTGTTAGGAGCAACTGAGATAACCATCTCCTGCTGCAAGCCTGCACTGACTGAATAAAAAACTGAACACAGAATATGTACAGCTGCCTTTTGTTACTGCATTTTTTAGAGAGCAGGGAGGAGGATGATATAAAATTAAACTCACTACTGCTGGAAAATAAATATTGCTGGTGTGAAATACCAGAGTCCACATTCATTTAGCAGAATCTCACCTTCTATTCCAACCTGAAAAGATTACGAAATAAATAACCCTAGAGAATATTAACAGTTTCAGACTGAGGGAGAAGGCAGAATGGCACTTGCAATATGTTAGCTCTCATTGCTGTGCAATAACTTGCTGTCTTGATTGCACTGTACACTGCCTCGACTGTATTGTAATTGTTTTGTCTATATTGTATTAGAGGTCAGTTTGTTTAATTCAGTAGATTAGGTTTAGCTTGTTATGGATAAAGGTTTACCCTTTGTACTGTCTGCTGTGTGTGATTGCATCATCTGGACTGCTTTAATTTCGCTGTACTTTGTGTAGTGACAATAAAGGGTTTTTTTACAATTTTTTTACAATTTACAGGAGGCCTTAAATGAGCTTGCGATATCCCAAAGCATTTTATAGAAATACTTTACAACGGTGATTTCAAGGCAAATGTAGGAAATGCAGTTGCCCATGGCACATAACCTGTTTATTGAAGCCATCACTTGTAAGCTACACAACAAGCAAATCCTCTCCAGCTAGAGTGATCTTTTTAAAGAGGTAACAAGAAACGTTGATGAGGATGGTGCATTTGATGTACCCTGGATGGATTTGAGCAGGTCCCAAACAGCATCGATTAAGGTCGTAAAAGCTCATGGGATCGAAGAGAAAGTAGCAAGTTGAATTCAGAATTGACTAAACGTGGTTAAAAAGCAGAGAGTCACAGCTGATGGGAGTTTGTGCCAAAAGGACTGTATGGAATGGGCTCTTCAGGACTTAGTAGTAGATCCATTGTTTTCTCAGTTATATACCAATAATTTAATGCAGGGTCATGAGGTCCACAATCTATTGAGAACCAGATCTCAGTTATTTGCAGCAGGCAATACAGGGTCACATAAGAGGTCCAGGTTTGACCTCAAAAATGCCATCAAGAAAGTGAAGAGACACTTTTGGTCTAAATTGGATGCTGGGAAACTGTGGCAAAACTTGCATGCCATCACTCCCTATAAGGTAAACATGAGTAGCTCACGTTACAATGAAGCGTCATTCCCAGACAAGCTTGATGCTTTCGTTGCTTGCTTCCTTAAGGAGAAACACTATGTACTTTCACAGCACCCTCAGTCCCTGACGACACCGTGATCTCAACCTCTGAGGCCGATGCCAGAAGATCTTTTATGACAGTGGTCCTGATGTTGTACCTGGCCGCATTCTTAAAACCTACATGGACCAACTGGCTGGAGTTTCTGTGGACATGGAACATAGAACATAAAACACCACCTGGGGTTAGGGACCTGGGCCCCAAGATCCCTCTGTACATCAATGTTTTTAAGGGTCTTGCTATTAATTGTATATTTTTCCTTTACATAGTGCAACGCGTCACACTTGCTTGGATTAAACTCCATTTGCCATTTCTCTGCCCTTTTCTGTAGCTGATCTATATCTTGCCTTATATTTTGACAACCTTCCTCACAATCCCAGCGTTCTTGGTGTTATCTGAAAACTCTCTAACCAACACATCTACATTTATGTCCAAGTCATTTATATATATTACTGAAAAACAGAGGACCTTGCACAGATTCTAGCGAAACTCCACTGGTCACAGACATCTAGCCTGAATATCATCCTTCCACCACAAGCCTCGGTCCTCAATCAGTAAGTCAGTTCTGAATAAAGACTGGATAGACTAGACTTATACTCGCTGGAATTTAGAAGACTGAGGGGGGATCTCATTGAAACATATAAAAGTCTTAAGGGGTTGGAGAGGCTAGATGCGGGAAGATTGTTCCCGATGTTGGGGAAGTCCAGAACTAGGGGTCACAGCTTAAGGATAAGGGGGAAGTCTTTTAGGACCGAGATGAGAAAACATTTCTTCACACAGAGAGTGGTGAGTCTGTGGAATTCTCTGCCACAGAAGGTAGTTGAGGCCAGTTCATTGGCTATATTTAAGAGGGAGTTAGATGTGGCCCTTGTGGCTAAAGGGATCAGGGGGTATGGAGAGAAGGCAGGTACGGGTTACTGAGCTGGATGATCAGCCATGATCATATTGAATGGCGGTGCAGGCTCGAAGGGCCGAATGGCCTACTCCTGCACCTATTTTCTATGTTTCTATGAATACATATGACTAGGTCACTGATACCAAAGTCATCTTCAACCTCTCACTATTATTGTCCCTGGTCCCCACCTGCATTAAAATGGCATCCATAATATCAATGTCCAGGAAGATCAAGGTGAGACCCCTCAGCGATTACTGACTGTTGACACTAACATCCGTTGTGATGAAGTGCTTCGAGAGGTTGTTTATGACACATATCGATTCCTGATTTAGTAAGAATCTGGATCCACTTCAATTCATCTCTTGCATAAAGAGGGGATTTAATCTTGCTGACTCTCCCCTCTATTCTGGACCATTTGGACAACTGGAACACTTTTGTCAGGATGTTGTTCATTGACTGCAGCTCGACGTTCAACACCTGAACACTCCTGTGATGGAGATAGAGAGATCGAGAAAGGGGAGAGAGGTGGCCGAGATAGTCCAAGTGAATTTGAGGGCAAGATGAAAGTTAGCGGTGAAGTTAATAAAATCCATGTGTTCTGCACAATGCAGTTGTCGGTGTAGTGGAGAAAGAGTTAGGGGATAGGGCTAGTGTACGCCTGGAATAATGGCTGTTTGACGTACCTGACAAAAAGGAGGGCATTGCTTTGGCCCATGCGAGTTCCCATGGCTGTGCCTTTGATTTGGAAAGAGTGGAGGTGTCCAAGGAGAAGTTGTTGAGGGTGAGGACAAGTTCTGCGGGGTGGAGGAGAATGTTAGGAGAGGGAGATTGGTTGGGTCTTTGTTCGAGGAAGAAGTGTAGGGCCTTTAGGCCCTTGTGGTGGCTTTGGAGGTGTCGAGGGACTGAACATCCATTGTGAACATAGGCGAACCGGGGGCCTGGGAATCAACATTTGTTTAGTAGTTGAAGGGCGTGCCAGTTATCTTGGACGTAGGTGGGAAGGGATGGACAAGGGGGGAATGGGATAGATTTGAAGTACGTGGAGATGTGCTCAGTGGGTCAGGAGCAGACACAAACGATGGATCTGCCAGGGTAGTCCTGCTTGTGGATTTTCGGGAGGAGGTAGAAGTGGGCTGTGTGGGGCTGGGGAAGGATGAGGTTGGAGGCTGTGGAGGGCAGATTGCCAGAGGTGATGAAATCAGAGATAGTCTTGGAGATAATGGTCATCTGGTGCCCAGCAGCATAATCAAGGACGAGTCGCACCTTGGACACTCCCTATTCTCCCCTCTCCCATTAGGCAAAAGGTACAGAAGTGTGAAAACGCACACCTCCAGATTCAGGGACAGTTTCTTTCCCAGCTGTTATCAGGCAACTGAATCATCCTGCCACAACCAGAGAGCAGTTCTACCTCTTTGTTGTCCCTCGGACTATCCTGGACCGGACTTTGCTGGCTTTACCTTGCACTAAACGTTATTCCCTTGTCATGTATCTATACACCGCAAATAGATTGATTGTAATCATGTATGACTGGTTAGCACGCAACAAAAAGCTTTTCACTGTACCTCGGTACACGTGACAATAAACTAAACTGAACTGATCTGTGATGTCATGTAAGAGGAGGCATCTGAGAGCTGGCGTCTGGCATCAGCATTGGCCTCTGGCCCCAGTAAATTATAGTCAGGCTACAGTAAATACCCTGCAGGGAGGAGGTCATCAAGCAATAGGAGGCATGTAATGGTACGAGAGAGGGTTCAAATGAGGCTTAGTGAATGCTTCCAGAGCTTTGAAGTTTAGTTACATGGGACTGGCTAACTTTTTGGAACTAAAGGATCCAGAGGGAAGATTTAATTAAGGTGAATTAAGCTGAGAGGCTCAGACATGGTAAACAGGAAAGACCTATTTCCCTTGGCAAAGAGGTCAACAATTAAAAAGGCATAGATTTAAATTAATTGGTTAAGGGATTAACCAGGATTAAAGGAAAAGGAAAACATTTCTCCACTCACATGGTTGTGGGATGTGAAACACATTGTTTGAAAGGGTGGTGAAAGTACCTACTTTCATCATGTTTAAACTCTCATCTTGATGAATACTTAAGTAGCTAAAACCTCCAGATCGTGAACTGGGAAATAGGATTAATTTAAACAGTTCATTTCTAGGTCAACAAAGACATGGGCGACTAGCCTTCTTTCTGTGCAACAAATTTCTGATTCTTTGACGTTTGTCTTTGACAGCAGAGTGTCTCATTTGATGGAAGGCATCTCCACAGCACAGCATTTGCTTGTACTGCACAGAAGGCTAAATGATGTGAAGAAGGTGCAAAGGTGATCCACCAGGATGTTGGCTGGGATGGAGCTTTTTGATTATCCAAAGATACTGGAGAGCCTGGGACTGTTTTTCCTGGAGCATTGGAGGTAAAGAGGGGGCATGATTGAACTATATTAAATTATGAGGGGTTAAAAAGGGTAGACATTACAAACCTATTACCCATTACAGAGGTTGATAAAACTAGAGGACATGGATTTAAGGTAAGAAGTTAGAGATTTAGAGGGGATCAGAGAGGGGACTCTTTTTCACCCAGAGAGTGGTGCCTAGCTGTAATACAATGAATTAGAGAGAGTGGATATGTGGGGAGGATAAAATGCGATTAGTATAGGAATGGTGCATAAGGTTGCTTGAGGATGTGCGTGGATTTGGTGAGCTGAAGGGCGAGGTTCTCTGCAGTATCTCTGTATGACTCACGGGTCACTTGCTTTCATTTTAAGGTATTTATTCACAAAATGCAGGAGTAACTCAGCAGGTCAGGCAGCATCTCAGGAGAGAAGGAATGGGTGACGTTTCGGGTCGAGACCCTTCTTCAGACTGATGTCAGGGGGGCGGGACAAGGGAAGGATATAGGTGGCGACAGGAAGATAGAGGGAGATCTGGGAAGGGGGAGGGGAAGGGAGGGACAGAGGAACTATCTAAAGTGGGAGAAGTCGATGTTCATACCACTGGGCTGCAAGCTGCCCAGGCGAAATATGAGGTGCTGTTCCAGCATCGACTTCTCCCACTTTAGATAGTTCCTCTGTCCCCCTCTTCCCCTTTCCAGATCTCCCTATCGTCCTGTCTCCACCTATATCCTTTCTTTGTCCCGCCCCCCTGACATCAGTCTGAAGAAGGGTCTCGACCCGAAACGTCACCCATTCCTTCTCTCCTGAGATGCTGCCTGACCTGCTGAGTTACTCCAGCATTTTGTGAATAAATACCTTTGATTTGTACCAGCATCTGCAGTTATTGTCTTATGCTTTCATTTTAAGATCAGTTTGGATAGTTTCTTGACTTGTCACGGCTGCTGTTGGAATCCAATCTAGTTTGGGCTGCTGAATTATTTAGATCCAAAAACCACGGGGGCTCTTCAGTATAAAAAAGATCATGGTAAACTTGGAGACCAAGAAAACAGTACATGAGAAGAGACGTAACTTCTTGAAGATTCTTGATGTGAATTACATATGCTGGAAATTCTTCAAATCGACCAAGGTGATCAATATCTGAAAGATTGCCGAGGCTGCCTCTGTGGCTTCAGATAAGGTGAACGGGCACAGAAGCCATGAACAGGCTGGTAGTGCCTAGCCTGAGGCAACTCCATAATTCAGCAAGTTAGATGCAATCACTGCATGCTTATTTCTTTATTCTGTTTTCCCCCTCATTCCTGTTAGCGCTGAATGCACATTTTATGTGATCGTGATGAAGGCAATTGATCTTTCAATGAACATCTCAATGTCTCTGCAGTCTGGTAAAGTTGACCATACCTTGCATCTTTAATGTTTTTCCACTGTTGTTGATCTTTGTTAGGCTGCACTTGGCTAGTTCTATTGTTGTTTATCCATTTAAAGCCAAATAATCACATGCAATAGCTTCTCTTTCTGCTCCTGGAAAGTTACTTTTAGTGACCCTCAACGATTCCCTCTTCCTGTCCCAAGCGCACCTTAGTGTACACCTATCTACTGTTCAGAACCATTTGCAACATGCCTGCTGATGACAGCTGCCTTACTTTACCATTACATCCCTTCCATTCTCTCCCAACATTTCCAAAATACTTGTCTGATATCCAGAAAAGAAAGAGCAAAAATGTTCTCCAACTAATGTTTCTGCCAGAAAATGGAGTCCCTCCAAATTCCAACATACTCCAAATTCCAACTGCTGGAAATGCAGCCTGACTGCCCTCCATCTCTGGAATATCTGGACCAACTATCTGGAAAGGAGACTGTCTCCTATTCATAGCATTGTCTGATTCCACAAGGCTCATTGACCTGTAGCATTAGGTCTATTTCTCTCTCTCCACAGTCATACTGCATGGAAACATGACCTCCAGCCCAACTCATCCATGTCAACCAAGGTGTCACACCTAAGGTAATCCCATTTACCTGCAGCACGATCCAGTCTCTCTCCTATTTGTCTATTTCCTGTCTCCTGTGTCTATGTCCCATTTACCTGCATTTTCCCCTTATCCTTCAACCTCTCCTATCCATGCGGATGTTGCCTGATCCGCTGAATATCGTTGACATTTTTTATTTCCAATTTTGTTTTGCTTTCTGATTAATATTCTTACAATTGTTTTCTCTTCCTTCCTTGGAATTATACTTCTATCTCTGTAATCTCCCAGAGCTCTATAATCCTCCAAACTGTCTTTGCTTTGGATTTTGACAGCCTGCAGCTGCATTAAGCCCTGAATTTTCCTCTTTCCTTCTTTAAAGTGCACCTTAAAGTCTACCTCTTTGGTCAAGCTTTGGTCCATCTTTTTTTAATGGAATAGCTTGTTGCACCAAAGCTGTAATATAGTCACCAGGCAGTTCTAATCCATTGTAATCCACGCAAACCTTGGTTACCTCATTGAGTAACACATTGTCGCCAAAGAAAATAACCCATTATTCGACTTATTGGATGTAATTACATTTCTAAGATGTGGAGAAAAAAACCCCGCTGATTCTCTTAAAAATAGATGTTAATATTGCATGGACCCTTCATGGCTGAAACAAACTGATTGAACTTGATGGATTACAAGCAACCTGCACTGAAAGTTGCAATCAAAGGCTTTGAAACGCTCAGCAAATTCCTGTGAGAATTTTTAAAAAGGAATATCGGAGTCTCATATTTCTGTTATGCACCACCAGGCCCCTGAGATCCCAAGTGAAATATCACAGCTACAGAAACATTTTGTGGCCTTTGTTCCTCCTTAGAAAGTTGTTTACTTATCTGAGAAAGGAGATAGATAGGTAATCCTTGGATTGCTGGTGAACAAATGCCTGAAGTGCAATGTTAGGATTTATTAGTCACTTTTTCACCCAGAGAGTTGTGAATTTGTGGAATTCTCTGTCACAGAGGGCAGTGGAAGCCAAATCACTGGATGGATTTAAGAGAGAGTTAGATAGAACTCTTGGGGCTAGTGGAATCAAGGGATATGGGGAGATCAGCCATGATCACAATGAATGGCGGTGCTGGCTCGAAGGGCTGAATGGCCTCCTCCTGCACCTATTTTCTATGTTTCTACGTTTCTATGTTTCAAACAATGCAGCTCATGCCAGCATGTAATAAGACAAAGACAAAATCCAGACCTGGGGTTGTTAGGCAGCAAATCGTATTTCAGCTCTGGAGACCAAGATGATGGTCATCTCCAACTTCAGAGAGTCTCATCACATACCCTTAACATTCAATGGCACTGCATCCTGGAGTACTCCACCACCAGCTTTTACTATATATACTGTCGCTACAAGAAAAGGTCAGCTTCTTCATTTAAAACATTTTGTTTTAGAGATACAGCGCGGTAATAAGACCTTCGTCCCACCGAGTCCGCACCGACCAGCGATCCCCGCACATTAACACTATACTACACATATTAGGGACAATCTTACACTTATACCAAGCCATTGAACCAACAAACCTGTACATCTTTGGAGTGTTGGGGGGGCACTGAAGATCACGGAGAAAACCCACGCGGTCACGGGGAGAACGTGCAAACTCCGTACAGACAGCACCCGTAGTCGGGACCGAACCCAGTTCTCCGATGCTGCAAGTGCGGCATATTCTGGTTATCTTTTAGTGACCAATGAATCTCCTTATTGCCCGAATCCATTCCACCATCTACTAGTAACCAGGCAGCTGTGCGGTGGAGCATGCTACGCTTACTTATCATCATATCATATCATATATATACAGCCGGAAACAGGCCTTTTCGGCCCTCCAAGTCCGTGCCGCCCAGTGATCCCCATACATTAACACTATCCTACACCCACTAGGGACAATTTTTACATTTACCCAGCCAATTAACCTACATACCTGTACGTCTTTGGAGTGTGGGAGGAAACCGAAGATCTCGGAGAAAACCCACGCAGGTCACGGGGAGAACGTACAAACTCCTTACAGTGCAGCACCCGTAGTCAGGATCGAACCTGAGTCTCCGGCGCTGCATTCGCTGTAAAGCAGCAACTCTACCGCTGCGCTACCGCGCACTTGACTGCAACTCAAACACCACACAAGAAACTTGACCTTTTGCAGGACATAGTCGCTCACGTTTCAGTGCTATTCACCCTAAATGGGGGTTTTTCTCTTTACCATACATGCACAGAAGCTGCAATGTGTACCAAATTCAACATGCACCAGTTACTGACTTAGGCTATTGTGATAATACCCCCCAAACTTGCAACCACCACCAGCGAGAAGGCCAAAGGCTCCTGTTGCATGGGAACACCATCATCTCAGAACCACACACCATCTCAACTTGTAGATTCTCCACTCTCCATTGTTGCTGTTGCTGTCGACCATTCAGTAGATGTTGGAAGCTGCTGTTAGATTGTGAGTGCTCGTGATCGAGACCAAACCTTCACCCTTGTATCTCATGATGTTTCATGAATAAATAAGAATATCTCACAGGAATTCAGAACTCATCAGAGAAAATTTTAAAAGTCAATGTAATAAATCTGGTAGTTTGCGGGCTAACATAAGATTATTCACCACCGCCTTCACCAGGGCAATTAGGAATGGGCAATAAATGTTGACCTTGCCAGCAACATCTCATAAATATTCAACAAAGAGACTTAATTTCTCTCGAATTGCATTGGTAGCCAGGAGAGCTAAATCTGAATTGATTTGCAAAAATTCCAGGTAGGAAATGAGATAATTAATTTTCCACGGAGTGTGGCTGCAAGCTGACATGCCCAACACCGAGGGTAATGAAAGCTGATTTAATAATAAATGTTAAAATAGAATTACAAACATGATTGGAAACAGATAGCACAGGGGAGGAGCAGGTGAGTTAGACTAATTGGACGATTTTTCCAAAATACCATCAAAGCTCCATTTTTGCTGCGTGAACTAATAATGATCTAGTAAGCCTGAGATAGAGACTGCAATTGTTGGAATGTGGTAGAGCACAAAAACAAACTGCTTAATGAACGCAGCTAGTTAACCAGTATCTATGGGGGAAAATGAATTGTCGATGTTTTTTAAGTCGAGACCCCGTATCAAGTCTAAGAGTGGAGAGGAACGATAACCAGTATACAGTGGAGAAGAGGAAGGGGGAGACAAAACAGCTAGACTGAGGAGGGGGGAAGAATGAGGGACAGATGAAGCCAGGTAGTGGATGGGGAGGGGTGGGGTTGGGAGACAGAGGCAGGGGAGTGGTAGGTAGAAGTTGACAATGAAAAAAAGGCAGATGGAGTCAGGTAATGGGGAAAGGAGGGTGAAGGTGGAGATGGCTTGACAGTTGCCTAACAGAAATTCCTCATATTGACATTAAGAGAGAATATACTTTACAGCTGAGATTGGACCTGAACATTATCGATTAAGAGAGTGAAAAGAGGGAGTAAATAGTGGTGTTAATTGAACATTTCTTTATTGTACCAGAACATAGAGATGATAATGCAAAAGCTGACTTTCCCTGGATACATTTAGGAGGTAAAGAGGAAATTGTTACTCTCTCGGTTGGATGTTATAGATTTGCCAAATACTGTAATAGAGGAAAGAGAGCACAAGAAAATGCAACAGGGTAACAACAATAGCTGTAATTATCAGAAATGGACTGCGTAAAATTTCTATATTACTACAATTTTACATTATCTACATTTTACAATTTGACAATCTCTACATTTCTACAATAACGTCACGGCAGGTCACCTTGATTATGTCTGTGAAGTAGGAAGGAGTGCCGGATCTGCATCTAAACAGGAATTCTAATGATCACAGTGATGTAGAAGCAAGGAGCTGTAGATGCTGGTTTACAAAATAAGACACAGAGTGCTGGAGTAGCTCAGCAGGTCTGACAGAATCACAGGAGAACATGGATAGGTGCCGTTTCAGGTTGGGCCCCTTCTTCAGATTGATTGTAGGGAGAAGAAAGCTGGAAGGCAGGAGGGGCAGGACAAAGCCTGGCGGATAATAGGTTGATATTACCTATTCAAGAGAGAGCTGGATAGAGCTCTTAAGGATAGCGGAGTCAGGGGGTATGGGGAGAAGGCAGGAACGGGGTCCTGATTGAGAATGATCAGCCATGACCACATTGAATGGCGGTGCTGGCTCGAAGGGCCGAATGGCCTCCTCCCGCACCTATTGTCTATTGTCTATTGATATAGGTGAGGGTTTTATTTGATAGGCAGATGGTTGGGCAAAGGCCAGAGATGATAAGGCAGAATGGTGTTAGACAAATTATGATGAATATTTGCAAATTGTGAAGCTAGAGGAAGGAATGGAAGGGGGAGAGGAGAATAGATGCAAGTCTAAGTGGGGCTCAGGGAAGAGAAGAGAGGAAAGAAGAGAGGAAATACATGCGGGAAGAAGGGAGAGGGGAGGGTTATGTAGCTACCTAAATTTGGAACATTTTACTTTCAAACGACTGGGTAAGCCACCGAAGTAGAATGTAAGGTGTTGTTCCTTCAGTTTGCATGTGGCCTCACTCTAGAAATGGAGTGCGCCCAGAACAGAAAGATCAGTATGGGAATGGGAAGAGGAGTTAAAAAGGATAGCAACTGGGAGATCCTACATGCCTTGGTGGACCGAGCATAAGAGTTTGGCAAAATGGTCGCTGAGACTACAATGTACAGGAGGTCACATCGGGAACACCAAATGCAATAGATGAGGTTAGATGAGCTAGCCATTAATATCTATCTCGTCTGCTTCCCACTCAATGCTTCCCACCCAAAAAACAATCCCTCCGTGGTTCACTCATCCTTTCCCATCCGACACTGCTCCCTCTGCAAAGTTTTAGTTCACTCATCTCTTCCCACCAAACTATCCTTGTTCTCCTGACACCTACTCAGCTACTCCAGTGCTCCGTGTCTTTCGTGTCTTCAATAATCATGGACTAACTAAGAGAAAGCGGAATAATTATGATAACTAGGGTTAATGCACAGATCAACTAGGGTTAATGCACAGATCAACTAGGGCTAATGTGAATGCCCAAACTGACACAAAGGGTTTCGTAGTAACAGTCGAGCCTTTGTTTGAAAGTAGTTGGTTGGTTTGTGAAAAACAATTTCAGTCAGGTAAATAGAAAAGGAACTCGAGTAAATTGGAAGGAAAACTGATCAATAAAGAAGTGGATGAACAATAGAAAACATTCAAATTGAACATAGTTAAGGTTGCAGACCAGAAACAGTCTCAAACAACATCAATGCAGAAATTGGAATGCTGCAAAAAAACTATTAAAGCAAAACTTTAAATAGACTTGACTGCTCTGGGAATAAAGTAAGCAACTAAAGGCAAAAAGTTAGTGAAACTGCACCAACTTCTATTGTGCTCTAGGATGCATGGTAACTGAGTCAGCGGACACCATTCAGAGTCCATTTAGGATCTGCAAATGGCGTCAGCTCATCGACGTAAGAGCGGGAAGTCTTTGCAAGTAGGATCGCTGCTGCCTTTTGCACCGGCCGGATTAATTTTTCAATAAAATCTTGCACTTTGTCCAGTTTTGGTCCAAGACTTAAACTCTCATAGACCATGGACTTGAGTGCAATGGAAATGGCAAAGACAACATATTTCGTGTGTAGGCAGAGTTGTTGAGGTTAACCTTTCGTAAATTTGGAGCTCAATTGTCAAAAATAAGGATAAAGGGAAGATTGAGGGAAGAGGTTCAAAATCATGAGGAGTTTAAATAAAGTGTTGAAGGGCAAATTCTTATCATTGGTTGCTGAGTTTATAGAACATAGTCAAAAAACAACACAGGAACCGGCCCCTCAGCTGACAATATTACCATCAATATGGTGCCTACTTAAACTAATCCTTTCTGCCTGCACGTAATCCATATATTTCCATCCCCACATATTCATATGCTTATCTATAAGCTTCTTAAATGCCACTATCGTATCTGCTTCCACTACCACCCCGGCAGCACATTCCTGTCACGTACACTCTCAGTGAAAAAAAAATTGCCTTGCACATCTTATAAACTCACCCCCCACCTCCCTCACATTAAAGCTATGCCCTCTAGTATTTGACATTTCTATCCTGGGGCAATGATTCTGACTGTCTATCCTACCTGTGCCTCTATCGCGAGGCTTGGGTCGGCCCGCTGCGGACCTTTCACCGTCCGGCGCGGCCTGGAACGTGGCAACGACAACAGCCTGACCGTGGGAGAAGACGGCTGGGGAAGAGAAAAGACATTCTGGCCTTCCATCACAGTGAGGAGGGGACTGGAGGAGACTCACTGTGATGGATGTTTCTTTTTTTGTGTTGGTTGGGGTTGTGTAATTTGCTTATTTTATTGCTCTTATTGTTGGACTGTGGGTGACTAAATTTCGTCCAAAAAAATTGTTTTTTGGATGACAAATAAAGATATCCTGAATCCTGAATCCTGAATCACTTTATGAACTTCTATCAGCGCCCGATGCTCCCGAGAAAGCATTCCAAGTTTCTCAACATCTCCTTATAGTTAATACCCTCTAAACCAGACAACACCCTGGTAAATCTCTTCTGCGACATCTCTGAAACTTGCACGTCTTTCCTACAATGTGGTGACCACAACTGCGCGCAACAGATAGAGGTTATAACCATGAGATCATCAGCAAGCAATTATGGAGCAGAGATTAACCTTCTTTGACCTGGAGTTTCCATTAACATTGAAATTACACAACCCCAACCTTAACATCGCCCGGTGCGGCTTGGCCGCGGGGCCTTCCATCGCCCGGTGCGGCTCGGCCGCGGGGCCTAACATCGCCCGGTGCGGCTCGGCAGCGGGACTTAGCTGCGCACGGCTCGGTCGCGGGGCCTTCCATCGCCCGGTTCGGCCGCGAGACGTCTCAGCGCCCAGTGCGACTCGGCCGCGCGGACTTCCATCCCCTTGCGGGGACTGTGCGGGTCGGTCGGGGACGAGCTGTCTGTCCGTGGGCTTGGGGAAGAGAGTGGAAGTTTTGTTGCCTCCATCACAGTGAGGGGGTGTTTGGAGTCACTGTGATGGACGTTTGTGTTGGGGTCATGTGTCTTGTGTTCTTTTTTGTGTGTGACTGCTATGTAGTTTTGTTCGGTACCTTGGTACCGAATGACAAATAAAGCTCTGTTGAACTGTTGAACTGTTGAAAAAATATCTGGTATCTTTGATGTTACTGACAGATCCATTGACCTATGACCTGGGCAGGTGAATGGCTGCACTTCTAACCTTTCAGGGAATTCTGGTGGTGGGTTCTGTTTTGGTTTTATTGTATTGTATATATTATTTTAATATTTGAATAAATATTTTTGATTAAAAAAAAACAAAAAACCTTTCAGGGAATGGGGTCCTACCTATGTTCATGATGTCATTCTCTAAAAGAGAAAGGCAAGCCTGCATTTATATATCTCCATCACTTTAGAGAATTAAGTTTTAGATATAGGACTTTCAGAGCACCATGTTCAACAAAATGGGCTGAATGGCCCCCTGTGCCATAAAATTCTACTGTTCCAAGATTCACTCATTTATATTTCATGGGAAATAATGTAGAGCATTTAAAGATACACGAGTCCTAATGCTTTTTGCAAAATTTCGCTAGGTGTAAAATATTTAAAATCTAAAAGAGTTTTCTATAATTTAATATATATCTTGCTTTACAAAAGTAAAGGATTAAATAATATAGTGAGCTTAATCAATTACTGATGATAAAATTATCTTCACAAATTCAATTGATTTATGAATGAGACAATAGATTCTATCTAATCTGTGCCTGAGTGCTCAGAACTATTAATTTTTGTGAAATTCAACTGCATTGGAGCACATTTTCTCTTCTGAATGGCTATACTGTGAAGCTGTGACAAAGAGAGTCTTACGGCTGACCGAGAACAATAAGCAAATGTCGATCTGTATAACCCTGCTCTGAACAAAATAATGAATTGGGAGCATTAGTGATGAGATAGTTTAAAAACTCATTGTTTGGTTGTGAATGAACAGATATAAAGACAATCTGCATGCAAAGGAAAGATACGTCATTTGTATGTTTTTTGGGCATCCTGAAGAGTTTACAAGGTATAATTTTCAGAAATATAGACAGCGTTATAAAATGTTTGTGTCTCCAGTCTCTGCATAGGAATCTTGTTACTTGAGAAGGTTAGCTATTAACTTCGGCAGTTGCTGAAAGGATGCAAAGATGCATTTGTTTTACTTTTATCAAAGAATCTTAAAAATATAGAATATTTACAACATAGGAGGATTCCATTCAGCCCATCATATCCATGCCAGTTGGTAAAAGGGGTTCTGCATATCATGATTTTTCAAATACCTTTTCAATATGCTAATGGTTTCTATCAACCTTTCCTTTTTAGTCAGTAAATTTTAGGCACTAAATGTCCTCTGGGAAGTCAAGGTTTTCTCATCTTCTATCTAATCCTCCTATAAATTACTGCAAATCTGTGCTTGGACCTCCTCGTGAAGTTTGGTTCCTGAATTGAATTGAATACGTTTATTGGCCAAGTATGTACACATACAAGGAATTTGCCTTGGTGCTCCGCTCGCAAGTAACAACACGACATACAGTAAACAATTAAGAATAAAACATAAAACATTAAAACATTGAGAATAAAACATTATAGTTCCTCTGCTAAGGAACGCAAGTACTACCTATTTATACGAAAATAACTGCAGATGCTGGTACAAATCGAAGGTGTTTATTCACAAAATGCTGGAGTAACTCAGCAGGTCAGGCAGCATCTCAGAAGAGAAGGAATGGGTGACGTTTCGGGTCGAGACCCTTCTTCAGTCTGAAGAAGGGTCTCGACCTGAAACATCACCCATTCCTTCTCTCCTGAGATGCTACCTATTTATACTATCCATATCCTCCACAACAATTAAGTCTCCCACTCACTTCCACCGTTCCAAATTGAGCAACCCCAACCTTGTAACCTGGTGCCAAGACAACAAACTCTCCTTAATTATCAGCAAGACAAAGAGGATTGTGATTGACTTCATGAAGCGAAGTGCTACACACACTATACATTGATGGTGCCAAAGTAGAGATGGCAAGTTCTTAGCAATAAATATCATCAGCAATTTGTCCTGGACTCGCCACATCGAAGCAATGGCACCAACGCCTCTACTTCCTTAGCAGGCTTTGGAAGTTCGGCATGTCCCCAACAACCCACTCCAACTGGTGTGCTGCAGAAAGCTAATTATCTGGATGCATCACAGCACGGTTTTTCTGAACAGCTAAATCCGACCCCAAGAAATTGCAGCGAGTTGTGGATCTAGCCCAGACCATCACACAAACCAACCTCCTCTCCATTGCCTCCCTATGCACATCACGCTGCCTCCAGCATAACAAAGGCCACCAGCTTAACAAAGGAGCAGTCTCACTCAGGTAACTCCCTCTTCTCCCCTCTCACATCAGACAAGAGGCAGAGATGATTGAAAGCACATCCCTCTAAATTCAGGGGCAGTTTCTCCCAGGCATTATCAGGCAACTGAACTGTCCTCTCACCAACTAGAGGATGGTCTTGACCTCCCATCTACCTCATTGGAGACCTTCAAATTATCTTTAATCAGACTTTACTGGACATTTTCTTGCATAAAACATTATGCCTTTTAACCTGTTTCTGTACACTGTGAACGATTTGATTGTAATCATCTATTGACTTTTCTCTGACTGAATAGTACGCAACAAAAATTGTTTCACTGTACTTCGATACATGGGATAATAATACACTAAAGTAAACAATGCAAGAACTGGACTTAGTTCTTAGTGTAGTGGGCCAAGTAGGCCGAAATAACGACAAGTAGTCAGGATTAACGAAAGTGTGTTTACTGTATCTCTGGAACTCCAAAAGGGAATGAGAGTCATGTGGTCCTTGACCTTTATACTCCCGGCCGAAGTCCGCCTCCTTGGATCGACCCATTCCCGTGCCGAGGGGTCGTGAGTGGTATGGCCCGACCCTCGGGAGCCGCCACAGGACCCCCCCCCCCCAGAACCAGAGGCACGAAACGCACCGGTGGTCGCACTAGTCGACCGAACCGTGTACGGTACCCATCCGACGGGGGGTCTGGCGGGGGCACAGCTGGAGGGACAACCGGGGGGGCTGGCGGGGGCACAGCTGGAGGGACAAACGGGGGCGGAGAAGGGGGTACAAATACCGGTCGAGATGAGGGGATCGGTAGGTGCGGTGTTGGAGGCACTTGCAAAGGGGGGCGCCCGCGCGGCCGAGGCTGTGCAACCCGCACCGGCTGGTCAATGTCCAAGTGCGCTGGTTTAAGGCGATTAATCGACACGGCCTCCGGTCGGCCCCCCATGTCCAACACAAAAGTTGTCTCGCCGTGTTTCAGCACTTTGAAAGGGCCCTCATAAGGTCTCTGAAGCGGTGCTCGATGGGCGTCGCGGCGGAGAAAAACGTAGGCACAATCCCGAAGGGCCAATGGGACGTGCGGGTGGAACGTCCCATGGTGAGACGTAGGGACGGGTGCCAGTTTTCCCACTCGCTCACGAAGGCGCTGTAGGGTGGACGAGGACGGTTCCTCCTGCCCCGGCGACGAGGGCACGAACTCCCCGGGCACGGTGAGCAGCGATGGAAATTGCCTCGATAGCCGGTGTAGCGCCCTCGGACAGCGAGGCGAAGGCTGAGCTCCGTGACTTGTCCATTTTTCTATAATGGACCGTTCGGGGTCACCAATGTAGTGGGCCAAGTAGGCCGAAATAACGACAAGTAGTCAGGATTGACGAAAGTGTGTTTACTGTATCTCTGGAACTCCAAAAGGGAATGAGAGTCATGCGGTCCTTGACCTTTATACTCCCGGCCGAAGTCCGCCTCCTTGGATCGACCCATTCCCGTGCCGAGGGGTCGTGAGTGGTATGGCCCGACCCTCGGGAGCCGCCACATTAGTAACAATCTATGTTCCACCTCAAAAGCATCCTTTCAGCAACAATGATCTTTTGTGTCCAGGCACTGAACTAATTTCAGATCCAATTTGTCACTTTCCCCTGCTGCTGTGCAGCCTTGTCCACAGTCTAGTTTACATCGGTCTACACCACAGCAAAAGCATTGCCTTCATTGAACCCCCTTTACACCTCATCAAAAACATTCAAGCAAGTTAGTAAATCGCAATCTTCCCATAACAACTCGCTTGCCATATCTTCCCCTACTATGCTCACTGCTGATGTTAAGGTGTAGTTCCTCAATTAATCTCTTCCTCCCTTTTTAAACAATGATGAACAATGAATCTTCATGAAGATCACAGATAAGGGATAAAAGACATTTATAGAATTATTTTCTCTTTTGCAACCTTCCCAGGTAAAAATTAAGGGTAATTCTTTATTAGCTCTTCTTGGCAATAATGGTTTTCTTAGTAGCTACACTCTGATAATATCCAGAGAAAAAAATAGGAGAATTTAATAGACAATAGACAATAGGTGCAGGAGTAGGCCATTCGGCCCTTCGAGCCAGCACCGCCATTCAATGTGATCATGGCTGATCATTCTCAATCAGTACCCCGTTCCTGCCTTCTCCCCATACCCCCTGACTCCGCTATCCTTAAGAGCTCTATCTAGCTCTCTCTTGAATGTATTCAGAGAATTGGCCTCCACTGCCCTCTGAGGCAGAAAATTCCACAGATTCACAACTCTCTGACTAAAAAAGTTTTTCCTCATCTCTGTTCTAAATGGCCTACCCCTTATTCTTAAACTGTGGTCCCTGGTTCTGGACTCCCCCAACATTGGGAACATGTTTCCTGCCTCTAATGTGTCCAACCCCTTAATAATCTTATACGTTTCGATAAGATCCCCTCTCATCCTTCTAAATTCCAGTGTATACAAACCTAGTCGCTCCAGTCTTTCAACATATGACAGTCCCGCCATTCTGGGAATTAACCTAGTAAACCTACGCTGCACACCCTCAATAGCAAGAATATCCTTCCTCAAATTTGGAGACCAAAACTGCACACAGTACTCCAGGTGCGGTCTCACTAGGGCCCTGTACAACTGCAGAAGGACCTCTTTGCTCCTATACTCAACTCCTCTTGTTATGAAGGCCAACATTCCATTGGCTTTCTTCACTGCCTGCTGTACTTGCATGCTTCCTTTCAGTGACTGATGCACTAAGACACCCAGATCACGTTGTACGTCCCCTTTTCCTAACTTGACACCATTCAGATAATAATCTGCCTTCCTATTCTTACCACCAAAGTGGATAACCTCGCACTTATCTTCATTAAACTGCATCTGCCATGCATCCGCCCACTCACACAACCTGTCCAAGTCACCCTGCAACCTCATAGCATCTTCCTCACAGTTCACACTGCCACCTAGCTTTGTATCATCGGCAAATTTGCTAATGGTACTTTTAATCCCTTCATCCAAGTCATTGGAGATTTAACAAATGTTTTGATGGGTATGCACCTGTTGGGTGTAAATCTCTGCTTCAGGCAGTCCTGTGGGTGGGCTGAGGGGGGGGAGGGTGAGGGGAGGGGGGAAATGGAGGGTTAAGGAGGGATGGAGTGGGTGTGGGGGAGGGGGGGAGTCGAGGAGGTGGTTGAGGGGGGATGGAGTGGGTGAGTGGGGGAGGGGAGGGATAAGGGGGTTCAGGGGGGATCGAGTGGGTGAGTGGGGTGGGAGGGGAGGAGGGGGGATAAGGGAGGTTGAGCGGGATGGAGTGGGGGAGGGGGAGGGGGATGGGGAGGGGGGAGTGGGGGAGGAGAGGGTGCTGGACCAATGCAGAAGAGGTTTCGGCCCAAACACGGACCCGTTGCCGGGCAGGGAGTGTCCCGCGGGCTGTGGGGGGACAGGGAAAAGGCACTGACTTCGGCCCCTTTTGTCCTACGGGTCCTGCGGGCGTGGATCCAAAGGCTCTACTGCAGCTTGGCTGCAATGGGCAGCGAGGGCGGGGAGCAGCGGGGAACGGTGGCAACGGCATGGACCCGTTGCCGGGTGGAGAGTGTCCCCTATGGCCATGGACGGGAGTGGGAGGACAGGGATCAGCCATGATCATATTGAATGGCGGTGCAGGCTCGAAGGGCCGAATGGCCTACTCCTGCACCTAATTTCTATGTTTCTATGTTTTTATAACCTGGTGGCTTCATAGTTACTAATACCGATGCCCGCTGTTTATTCCAAATGTGTTTCTTCTCATGAATGTAAGTACCCCAGCTTGCAAAGTGGTGTTTGAACCAATAAAGGAGGCACAACAAACTGCAGATGGTGGAATCTTAAGCAAAAAAAAGGGCTGGAAAAATGCAGCATCTGCGGAGGGAATGGACTGAAGAAGTTTCTGGTCAGGATACTTCTGCAGACTGATGGAGAACAGAGGTAAAAAAGCTGGAAATGAGAGGTGGGGATAGGGCAAGGCCTGGCAAGTGATAGGTGGATGCAGGTGGGGAAGTGGGTTGGTTGGCAGATGGATGGAGATAGCGACAGATCTGAGAACGGAAAGCAGAATGCGAAGATGCGACTGGTGGTGGGATCACTTTGAAGGTGGTCTTCTTCTGTCGTATGTCTTTTAGACCTGCAGCTCCGTTGAGGCGAGCCGGGCCAACGTGTCATCGTCCAGGTCAATCAGACCTCGTTCACCATTCGGTGGCCGGTATTTGGGGCAACTGGTGACTATGTGCTCCACTGTCTGTGTTGGGTCCCCACACTCACAGGAGGTTTGAAGGCGGTGAAAATGTCAGAATAGATGTCGGAAATTGGACGTGGAGGTTGGCGGTGTGAAAGGCAAGGACCAGAGGAACTCTACCCTTGTTTCATCTGCGGGGTGCAGGAGTGAGCGCAGAACAGCGAGACAAAGTGGAGAAATGGGTGAAGAATCCATCTACCGCAGTAGGGAAAGCGCGGGAAGAAAGAGAAGATCTCAGTGAACCTAGAGTGTGAAGCCTCATCGTGGGAGAGGATGCCACGGACATGGAGACACTGAGAATAAGGCCTGGTGCCCTTGCGAGAGGCAGGATGGGAGGAGGTGTGGTTAAGATAGCTGTGGGAATCAGTTGGGTTTATAGTTGGGTAGATGACAGCCGATGGAATGCCCCCTGTGATGGAGAGAGAGAGAGAGAGAGAGAGATCGATCGAGAATGGGGAGGGAGATATCAGAGAGCTGGGGTTTGAACTGGTGTCTCTGGATCAATCATGCAGGTCACTACTTATCGGATTTGTGGCCTGGCCAATATGCAACTGTAGCCTTTAACTGCTACTAGACCAAGTGGACCCATTGGGCCCAAACCTCTCCAGCATTGGTGCAGCACCCTCTCCTCCCCCCTTCCCCCTTTCCCCCTCCCTCCCCTCCCCCCCTCCCTCCCCCCTTCCTCCCTCCTCCCCTCCCTCCCTCCTCCCCCCTCCTTCTCCCCCTCCCCTCCTCATCCCCCCCTCTCCCCTCCCTCCTCCCTTCCCCCTCCTCTCCCCTGCCCCCTCCCCCTCTTCTCCTCCCCCTCCCTCCCCCTCCCCATTCCTCTCCTCCCCAACTCCATCCCCCTCAACCCCCTTATCTTCCCTCCTCCCCTCTTCCTCCCTCCCTCCCTCCCTCACTCCCTAGGAGGTAGATTTAAACTTTAAAATATGAATAACTAAAATATAACACTGATTTCAATGAAACTTCTTCCATTAGCACCAAAGGGATGACGTTGAGTAAGGTGGGCCTAAAATTGTCATGCTATCGTGAACAGTTTTGGCTATAGTTCAGGAACAAACAAACAAACAAACAAACAAAAGTTTTAGTATATAGATTGTGCCTTTGAAAGCAAACATTGCTCACCTGAAAGGTGGAACTCAGACGGAATGTGTTTCTCAATGCCTGTCGAAATTTTGCGTTCAGGTCTAACATGGGATTAAAAACGCAAAATCTTCAAAACTCAAAAGTTAGAATTTATGAGATAATCTCCGGAATTATTATTTGACCTGCAAAAGGTGCAGTTTACGATGGCATTTGGATTTGAAATAGAGGACTGTAATATTTTTTGGACGTTCGTACAGATGGAGAGGCTCTCAGAGAAAGTGAAGGGCACATCATGGAGGGATTTCAACACCAGAATATTCACTTGATAATAAGGGCTTTTGTGGGCAAGCCTGTCATCAACAACTGACAGTCAGAACTAGAACGCTCCATCATTTGTTGTCAGATTAATGGCTGTATTTTTTTGTGTGATTTTCTCTTTATGTTCACCACCAAGACTTAATGTCTGCCCATCCATTTTGGAAAAGCCCATGAGTGCATTTTGACAGCTTTTATGGCTCTTCAAATGCTTTCTGGATTTGCTCCTAGTATGGTGGTGCTTCACTATATTGCTCAGAAAGTCCAAAGCGCACGTTTTGGTTATTGGCCTCCGTTGAAAACTTTAGGCGCAAGTCATTGTGCATTGTATATTTTCAGATCCAACCCTCTTTTTCTTGGTGAAGATAGACACAAAATGCTGGAGTAACTCAGCAGGTCAGGCAGCATCTCTGGAGAAAAGCAATAGGTGATATTTCGGGTCGAGACACTTCTTCAGACTGAGAATAGACACAAAATTCTGGAGTAACTCAGCTGGACAGGCAGCATCTCTGAAGTGAAGGAATGGGTGACGTTTCGGGTCGAGACTCTTTGACAGACTGAGTCAGGGGAAAGGGAAACGGAGAGATGTAGATGGTACTCCAGCTTTTTGTGTCTACCTTGGGTTTAAACCAGCATCTGCAGTTCCTTCCCACACAAACTTTTCCGGTGCTGTGCTTGGGGGTTGGGGTGGGGTGGGGTGGGGGGTTGAATTTCCACAAGTCTGACTGTGCATTGTTGGAATGGCACCGTTGGAAAGGTGAACTGATAATTGGAGATTGGTGCTGCCATTGCTTTTAAAATGGGGAATGAAAGCAGCACATGGCTGGTCAGGTGGAACGATCAGGGATCAGGATATTCAGATTTTTAGATTTAGAGACACAGCGCAGAAACAGGCCCTTCGGCCCACCGGGTCCGCGCCGCCCAGCGATCCCCGCATATCCTACACCCACTAGGGACAATTTTTACATTTGCCCAGCCAATTAACCTACAAACCTGTACGCCTTTGGAGTGTGGGAGGAAACGAAAGATCTCGGAGAAAACCCACGCAGGTCACGGGGAGAACGTACAAACTCCGTACAGACAGCACCCGTAGTCAGGATCGAACCTGAGTCTCCGGCGCTGCATTCGCTGTAAGGCAGCAACTCTACCGCTGCGCCACCAGAAGTCTGAGCAGGCTGAATATTGGGTGTGTTAATAGTTGTATCGAGGGTGAAGGTACCTAATTTAGTTACCTGCCTGGCATCCAGGTTCAGCTCTGGTAATAACATGTTGTCCCAGGAGTGCCTCGTCATGTAAACTCCTGGAATACTTTACTGTTCAAGTTTCCCTGCAAAGCTTCAATAGAATTGTTTCACAGAGAATACAATATCCCACGTGTCCCTGGTGTGTCAGACATGTAAAGATGATTGAAGTCTGGATGTAGGCAGTCACATTCAAGAGTCACGTGAAACAACCAAAAAATGGTCATTAGTATGTTTTACTCCAAGAAAAAAAATTGCTGCAGAATAGAGCTTCCAGGTGTATCTTCTTTAAATTTAAATGTATAAAATCATGAGAGGAATCGATCGGGTAAATGCACAGAGTCTCTTGCCCAGAGTAGGGGAATCAGACGACATAGGTTGAAGGTGAAGGGGAAAAGATTGAATAGGAATCTGAGGGGGTAACCTTTTCACACAAAGGGTGGTGGGTAGATGGAACAAGCTGCCAGTGGAGGTAGTTGAGGCTGGGACTATCCCAATGTTTAAGAAACAGTTGGACAGGCACATGGATAGGACAGGTTTGGTGGGATATGGACCAAACGCAGGCAGGTGGGACGAGTGTAGCTGGGACATGTTGGTCGGTGTGGGCAAGTTGGGCCGAAGGGCCTGTTTCCATACTGTATCCCTCTATGACTCTGTGACTCTAAATTTCATTTGCCGGCAATTTCTCTCTCATCTCCAGTACCCTCTCCAGATTCCCCAAAGGTGACACATGCCTGATAATACTTATAATTATGTAGATGCTTTTACACTAAAGATGTGATGACATTTTTGGATGGCATTTACACCAATTCTTAATCATTTCCATGGAAATCTATTTTGATTACAGATTTGTTAAGCGTTGACACTCAGTCAAGTGTTGGCTGAGCAGTTCAATGGGAAATTTGTTACTATCCATATAATTTGCTTCATAACATTTCCACAGAATGTTGCAGGTATCAAAGCTTCTGCTATATACAGTCATCATAATACCATGACAAGTGACTTGACTTTCTGCACCTTTCCAAATAATTAATACAAAAGAACTGATTGAAAAAGTGAAAAGACCTCAGAATAAAGGTTATTATATAACCAAAGGTCTTCTTGTGAGGGTGGAGTCCATTTTCTCCCTTGTATTTTGGGATGCAGGATGTGCCTGTAATCTCTAAATACAATAATTTCTATAGGTCACATAGAACTTGCAAACAAGGTTGTGTACTTTGTTCTACTCAAAATGCAAGGCAATTCAATACATGATGAATAAGCTATATATATATACGTAATTGATGTCATTACATTCTATGTCTATATGTCCGCTTTACATATTATCAAGAAATACAGCACATTAATTTTCCTCACTTCACACAGATCCACAATCAGAATCATCTGTTGACTGGTTTTCCATGTCGGTTTGATCTCCTCAACTGTGTTCTTTACTTCAAAATTACATTAGCTCCTTGAACAGAAGAACCTGCAACCTCTTGACTTGACTCACTGCTGTATTTCTAGTCTTCAATAGTGGTTAACACAGTGTTGACATCAGGAATTATCATCCTACATCTTTCCAGCACCTTTGAGGATGTCTCTTCCTTTGATTTTCTGATTGATGTGATCATTTTCTGGTGCTATCTTTACTGACGCGTACATGATAACATTTCAGACCACAGACCTGGACGACTTTGCAGAGGGCCTGCATCTAGATCTTGTACTTGATCTCTCGTCTGGCGACTCACCCACTCAATTGAACAGGATTACTTTTGTTTACCTGGAGGTATTGTCAATTGTTTCAATGGTCTCCTGCCTAATATCCTTTCTAAATTAAACTGTAAGCTCCAAGCCTGCATTGTCATCCAAGTTTGAAGTCTGAAGTCTGAAGAAGGGTCACGACCTGAAACGTCACCCATTCCTTCTCTCCAGAGATGCTCCATCTTTTTGTGTCTACCTTCGATTTAAACCAGCATCTGCAGTTCTTTCCTACACATTTCTCATCCAAGTTGACGCATGTTCTCAAAATGTTATCGTGGATTAATTTCAATAATACATCTTGCTAAAACCTCAGAACATCTCAATGGCTGTATCAAGGAAATGGCATCCACAAGTTGTGTGAAAATCAAATTTACATTATCAATATCAGGTGATTCATGCATTGTTCAGACCATAAAAATAGAACAGTACTTCATACGAGCAGGCCTTTTGGCTCACAATATCTGTGCTAAATATGGCGCCAAGTTAACTAATCTCCTCTTAGAAACATAGAAACATAGAAAATAGGTGCAGGAGTAGGCCATTCGGCCCTTCGAGCCTGCATCGCCATTCAATATGATCATGGCTGATCATCCAGCTCAGTAACCTGTACCTGCCTTCTCTCCATACCCCCTGATCCCTTTAGCAAAAAGGGCCACATCTAACTCCCTCTTAAATATAGCCAATGAACTGGCCTCAACTACCTTCTGTGGCAGAGAATTCCACAGACTCACCACTCTCTGTGTGAAGAAATGTTTTCTCATCTCGGTCCTAAAAGACTTCCCCCTTATCCTTAAGCTGTGACCCCTGGTTCTGGACTCCCCCAACATCGGGAACAATCTTCCCGCATCTAGCCTCTCCAACCCCTTAAGAATTTTATATGTTTCAATAAGATCCCCCCTCAGTCTTCTAAATTCCAGCGAGTATAAGCCTAGTCTATCCAGTTTTTCTTCATATGAAAGTCCCGCCATCCCAGGGATCAATCTGGTGAACCTTCTCTGTACTCCCTCTAAGGCAAGAACGTCTTTCCTCAGGTTAGGAGACCAAAACTGCACACAATACTCCAGGTGCGGTCTCACCAAGGCCCTGTACAACTGCAGCAGAACCTCCCTGCTCCTAAACTCAAATCCTCTTGCTATGAATGCCAACATACCATTCGCTTTCTTCACTGCCTGCTGCACCTGCATGCTTGCTTTCAATGACTGGTGCACCATGACACCCAGGTCACGTTGCATCTCCCCTTCTCCTAATCGGTCACCATTCAGGTAATACTCTGCTTTCCTGTTCTTGCCGCCAAAGTGGATAACCTCACATTTATCCACATTATATTGCATCTGCCATGCATTTGCCCACTCGCCTAATCTATCCAAGTCACTCTGCAGCCTCCTAGCATCCTCCTCGCAGCTAACACTGCCACCCAGCTTCGTGTCATCCGCTAACTTAGAGATGTTGCATTCAATTCCCTCGTCCAAATCATTAATATACACTGTAAATAACTGGGGTCCCAGCACTGAGCCTTGCGGTACCCCACTAGTCACTGCCTGCCATTCCGAAAAGGACCCGTTTATTCCTACTCTTTGCTTCCTGTCTGCCAACCAATTTTCTATCCACCTCAACACTGAACCCTCAATACCGTGTGCTTTAAGTTTGTACACCATTCTCCTATGTGGGACCTTGTCGAAGGCCTTCTGAAAGTCCAGATATAACACATCGACTGGTTCTCCCTTATCCACTCTACTAGTTACATCCTCGAAAAATTCTATAAGGTTCGTCAGACATGATTTGCCTTTGGTAAATCCATGCTGACTTTGTCTGATGATTTCACCACTTTCCAAATGTAATGCTATCACATCTTTAATAACTGACTCTAGCATTTTCCCCACTACCGATGTTAGGCTAACTGGTCTATAATTCCCCGTTTTCTCTCTCCCTCCCTTTTTAAAAAGTGGGGTTACATTAGCTACCCTCCAGTCCTCAGGAACTACTCCAGAATCTAAAGAGTTTTGAAAAATTATCACTAATGCATCCACTATTTCTGAGGCTACTTCCTTAAGCACTCTGGGATGCAGCCTATCTGGCCCTGGGGATTTATCTGCCTTTAATCCATTTAATTTACCTAACACCACTTCCCGACTAACCTGGATTTCCCTCAGTTCCTCCATCTCATTAGACCCCCGGTCCCCCGCTATTTCCGGCAGACGGTTTATGTCTTCCTTAGTGAAGACAGAACCAAAGTATTTGTTCAATTGGTCTGCCATCTCCTTGTTCCCTATGATCAATTCACCTGTTTCCGACTGCAAGGGACCTACATTTGCCTTAACTAATCTTTTTCTCTTGACATATCTATAAAAGCTTTTGCAGTCTGTTTTTATGTTCCTTGCCAGTTTTCCCTCATAATCTATTTTCCCTTTCCTAATTAAGCCCTTTGTCCTCCTTTGCTGGACTCTGAATTTCTCCCAGTCCTCTGGTATGCTACTTTTTCTGGCTAATCTGTATGCTTCATCTTTTGTTTTAATACTATCCTTGATTTCCCTTGTTAGCCACGGATGCACTACCTTTCCTGGTTTGTTCTTTTGCCAAACTGGGATGAACACTTGTTGTAGTTCATCCATGCGACCTTTAAATGCCTTCCATTGCATGTCCACCGTCAACCCTTTCAGCATCAATCGCCAGTCTATCTTGGACAATTCACGCCTCATACCCTCAAAGTTACCTTTCTTTAAGTTCAGAACACTTGTTTCTATATCGACTTTGTCACTCTCCATCCTAATGAAGAACTCTACCATATTATGATCACTCTTGCCCAAGGGGCCTCGCACAACAAGACTGCTAACTAACCCTTCCTCATTACTCAATACCCAGTCTAGAATGGCCTGTTCTCTCGTTGGTTCCTCGACATGTTGGTTTAGAAAACCATCTCTCAAACATTCCAAGAAATCCTCATCCTCAGCACCCCTGCCAGTTTGGTTCACCCAATCTATATGTAGATTGAAGTCACCCATTATAACTGCTGCGCCTTTAGCGCATGCATTTCTAATTTCCTGCTTGATGCCATCCCCAACCTCCCTACTGCTGTTAGGTGGCCTGTACACAACTCCCACTAGCGTTTTCTGCCCCTTAGTGTTTCGTAGCTCTACCCATATCGATTCCACTTCCTCCAAGCTAATGTCCTTCCTTTCCACTGCTTTAATCTCCTCTCTAACCAGTAATGCTACCCCACCTCCTTTTTCTTTCTGTCTATCCCGCCTGAATATAGAATATCCCTGGATGTTGAGCTCCCAGCCTTGGTCACCCTGGAGCCATGTCTCCGTAATCCCAACTATATCATAATCATTAATAACTATCTCCACATTTAATTCATCCACCTTATTACGTATACTCCTTGCATTGAGACACAAAGCCTTCAGGCTTGTTTTTACAACTCTTTTACCCCTTGTACGATTATGTTGAAAAGTGGCCCTTTTTGATTTTTGCCCTGGATTTGTCTGCCTGCCACTTTTACTTTTCACCTTGCTACCTGTTGCTTCTACGCTCATTTTACACCCCTCTGTCTCTCTGCTCCAGCTCCCATCCCCCTGCCACATTAGTTTAAATCCTCCCCGACAGCACTAGCAAACACTCCCCCTAGGACATTGGTTCCATTCCAGCTCAGGTGCAGACCGTCCTGTTTGTACTGGTCCCACCTCTCCCAGAACTGGTTCCAATGTCCTAAAAATTTGAATCCCTCCCCCTTGCACCATTTTTCAAGCCACGTATTCATATGAAATATCCTCCTATTCCTACTCTGACTAGCACGTGGCACTGGTAGTAATCCAGAGATTATTACCTTTGAGGTCCTACTTTTTAGTTTATCTCCTAGCTCTCTAAATTCACCTTGTCGGACCTCATCCCGTTTTTTACCTAAATCGTTGGTGCCAACGTGCACCACGACAACTGGCTGCTCACCCTCCCCCTTCAGAATGTCCTGCAGCCGCTCAGAGATATCCCTGACCCTTGCACCAGGGAGGCAACATACCATCCTGGAGTCTCGTTTGCGGCCGCAGAAACGCCTATCTATTCCCCTTACAATTGAATCCCCTATCACTATAGCCCTTCCACTCTTTTTCCTCCCCTCTTTTGCCGCAGAGCCACCCACGGTGCCATGAACTTGGCTGCTGCTGCCTTCCCCTGATGAGGCATCTCCCCCAACAGTATCCAAAATGGCATATCTGTTTAGGAGGGAGATGACCGCAGGGGACTCCTGCATTACCTGCCTACTGCTACGCTGGCTAGTGGCCACCCGTTTCCTTTCTGTCCGCTTATCTTTTACTTGTGGTGTGGCCAACTCGCTATACGTGCTATCCACAACCTTCTCAGCCTCGCGGATGCTCCAGAATGAGTCCAACCGCAGCTCCAACCGTTCAATGCGGTTTGCCAGGAGCTGCAGCTGGACACACTTCCTGCACACGTAGTCATCAGGGACACCGACAATATCCCTGATCTCCCACATGTTGCAGGATGAGCATTCCACGGGGCCGATCTCACCTGACATGTCTTACCCCCAAATTAAATCAAATCCCTCTTAATCCTTTAAACTGTACCTTTACTAAAAAGCACTGAACCCTTAACTCACTGAACCCTTAACTTCCTGAACCCTGAACTCACTGAACCCTTAACTTCCTGAACCCTGAACTCACTGAACCCTGAACTCACCGAACCCTTAACTAAAAGTACGAACAAAAAGCAGAATTACAACCCCGGTGTTACGCCCAATCAGCTGCTTCCTCTAGTCCGCTTCCACCAATCAGCGGCTTCCTCCAGAACACTTCTTTTAAAGTGTGAGGGAACGTTTTTATCCCGCTCCAACCGCCTCCAACCGCTCCTGGGCCTCTGTGTGAACAAAGCCCCGCGCTGGGTTTTTAAACCTACCGCCCGGACGCTACTCCAACCGCCTCCAACCGCTCCTGGGCCTCTGTGTGAACAAAGCCCCGCGCTGGGTTTTTAATCATATCCATCGGTTCCATGCGCCTGTCTGAAAGCCTTTTAATGCCACTAGTGTATCTGCTTCTAACACTACCCCTGGCAATGCCTACCAGACATCAGCCACTATCTACGTAAAATATTTGCCCCACGCATCTCCTTTAAACTTTCCCCCTCTGACCTTAAAGCTATGCCTTCCTCTTTAACATTTATTATGTTTTGCTTTGATGAATGACATTCAATCGTGTAATAACACTGTAAAACTCCTTGCTCTTTGTGTGCTGGATGCTGCCATTGTTGAACTTGCTGGTTTAGGAGCCAGTCTTATCAACAATGGTTTGTGATTTGTCACAAGAACTAGGTGTTATTCCAGTAGGAACTAATATAAATTATTTCACACCAAAGATCAGTGCTAGTAATTTATTCTGAATCTGCATGTGGTTACACTTAACGTTTGTTATGAATTTGTGAAGCAAATGCTGTAGATTGTTCCTGCCCTTCTTTCAAAACATGGCTAAAGGCAGATCTTGTGCCATCATTGAAGCATCACGTGCTCGTTTCATTGGTCTTGTATAACAAGATTCAATAAAGATTCACTGCATTTACAGGTATATAAGAATTGCATATCTCTTTAGGGTCTTGATTGCCCATTTCAGAGACTTGGAAGTTGCAGGATGGTGTCGGAACATAGGGGCTTTCTTCGTACTGTACCTTGGATCAATTGGACTCATGTATGGTATAATTTGATGGATACCATGCAAAACAAGGACTTCACTGTATCTCTATGCATGGCAATTAAGAAATGATTAAAACCATTGAGATCAAACACTTTTGTATTCCATTTCTCACTCATCTTAAGAAATCGCTATAATGACATTAACACCACCGGAAGTTCAAACTAGAATCTGGAATAAAACTGTATCACTCATAGAAATGAATGAATTTCTCAGCATAGATATCTTTCTCTAAAATGCAACAATTTGTAGCTGTCTCAATCTGCCACACCTGTCCAAGATTCTGTTTGTCTCTCACTATAATTGTTTGTAACATGATGCTAAATTCAGTAAGCACCGTGCATGTGCTGCAGAATTGGAAAAAGAGTGACACTAATAAATTAAGTGCACATTTCTAATAATTCAGTAATCCCCACGATTATCAACTGTGCTTAATCTATACACCATATTTATTTGTTTTAACCTTACAAATTCCAGTGATGGGATTTGTACTTGTGACCCCATGTTTGCCGTCCATTATTATGACAGCAAGGCAATCATATCCACCTATTGATTGTGATCATGCAGAGCATAAATCCCCAGTTTCCCATGACATTTTGATAATGCCTTTGTTGTGTTTCATAATTTGTTCTTGATTAGTGAAAACTGACATGTTTTATAACAATCCGATTTCTTTGAAATATTTTTCTTTGGTGTGAAGGAGGGAGAGTCCTTCTTGTCATTATAACTCAGTACTACAGTAAAATCCACAAGATCATTTCCTAATCTGGTGTAAAAAAATAAATATTCTAAGATAATCTATTTAGAAATAGCAATCAATGGATGTCTTTCTGGCAGATTTACAGTGGTGCTAATACTTGACAGCCAATGGTAATCATTCCCCATGTTGACTCCAAAAATGCTGATGCTATCACTACCCTTCTGATTTAAAATGTATGACTTTGTATATTGTGGATAATTTGTTTTATAGTTTAATGTTCAACAAAATGGTCTCGAAGGCAATGCTTAGTTCCTTCTAATAAGAAGATAAGGTTTTGTTTCTCTAATGTACAATAAATATGGGTTTATAAGCTCTTGCTTTAAATGGTAAACAACTGTTAAACCATTTGCTTTGAGTCATGCATTTGCCTGGAATACATGACCAGAATAATACAATGCCTATTAAATCATCAGCAGCACATGGATGAGTGTTTTTCAGAGAATCTGCAGCAAGATGGTTTATCCGAGGACAGTTCTACCTTATTGTGCAGATATATGGTTTAACCATAAAGCACATCCCTCTCCAAGGACAGCCAGCACTTCAGTACAGCACCGAGAGAGTAATGCATAAGAGACATTAAACTCGGGTTTCAGGGAATTGGAAGATGCAAGATGGTGCCGTAACAGGGGTACACAACGTATAGAAAAGACAGACAGGTGGGCAGAGGGGGTGGGGTTGCTCTGCTGGTAAGGAATGATATTCATTCCCTTGCAAGGGGTGACATAGAATCAGGAGATGTTGAATCAGTATGGATAGAAATGAGGGTATAGAAATAAGTAAGGGTAAAAATACCCTAATGGGAGTTATCTATAGGCCCCCAAACAGTAGCCTCGACATAGGGTGCAAGTTGAATCAGGAGATAAAATTGGCGTATCACAAATGTAATGCTACGGTGGTTATGGGAGATTTCAACATGCAGGTAGACTGGGAAAATCAGGTTGGAAATGGACCCCAGGAAAGAGAGTTTGTAGAGTGCCTTCGAGATGGATTCTTAGAACAGCTTGTACTGGAGCCTACCAGGGAGAAGGCAATTCTGGATTTAGTGTTGTGTAATGATCCTGATCTGATAAGGGGACTAGAGGTAAAGGAGCCATTAGGAGGCAGTGATCACAACATGATAAGTTTTACTCTGCAAATGGAAAGGCAGAAGGGAAAATCGGAAAGGTCAGTATTACAGTATAGCAAAGGGGATTACAGAGGCATGAGGCGGGAGCTGGCCAAAATTGACTGGAAGGAGGCCCTAGCAGGGAAGACGGTAGAATAGCAATGGCAGGTATTCCTGGGAATAATGCAGAGGTTGCAGGATCAATTTATCCCAAAGAGGCGGAAAGACTCTAAGGGGAGTAAGGGACACCTGTGGCTGACAAGGGAAGTCAAGGACAGCATAAAAATTAAGGAGAGGAAGTATAACATAGCAAAGAAGAGTGGGAAGACAGAGGATTGGGACTCTTTTAACGAGCAACAAAAGTTAACTAAAAAGGCAATACGGGGAGAAAAGATGAGGTACGAGGGTAAACTAGCCAATAATATAAAGGAGGATAGCAAAAGTTTTTTTAGGTACGTGAAGAGGAAAAAAATAGTCAAGGCAAATGTGGGTCCCTTGAAGACAGAAGCAGGGGAATTTATTATGGGGAACAAAGAAATGGCAGACGAGTTAAACCGTTACTTTGGATCTGTCTTCACTGAGGAAGATACACACAATCTCCCAAATGTTCTAGGGGCCGGAGAACCTAGGGTGATGGAGGAACTGAAGGAAATCCACATTAGGCAGGAAATGGTTTTGGGTAGACTGATGGGACTGAAGGCTGATAAATCCCCAGGGCCTGATGGTCTGCATCCCAGGGTACTTAAGGAGGTGGCTCTAGAAATAGTGGAAGCATTGGAGATCATTTTTCAATGTTCTATAGATTCAGGATCAGTTCCTGTGGATTGGAGGATAGCAAATGTTATCCCACTTTTTAAGAAAGGAGGGAGAGAGAAAACGGGTAATTATAGACCAGTTAGTCTGGCATCAGTGGTGGGGAAGATGCTGGAGTCAATTATAAAAGACGAAATTGCTGAGCATTTGGATAGCAGTAACAGGATCATTCCGAGTCAGCATGGATTTACGAAGGGGAAATCATGCTTGACAAATCTACTGGAATTTTTTGAGGATGTAACTAGGAAAATTGACAGGGGAGAGTCGGTGGATGTGGTGTACCTCGACTTTCAGAAAGCCACTAGTATTGTGTCTGGAGATCCTCACGGGAAGAACCCCATGGTGGAATAAATCTGATGTGCTCATCCAGTATTACGTGTGATTATTCAGACTGAAGGTAAAGAACTCGGATTATCAAGGACAGATGTGGACATGAAAACCAGACAGTGATCAAGAATTGAGTAAATTGGAAATGCTGGGCAAAGTGGACAGATGTTGAGAGAGGAGGCAGACAACGTTAGTGATGCAGCGGTCAGCAAAACAGCCATGCTGAGGTGTAGACTGGATGAATAACCCGGTGTCTATGAAATTGTCAGATTGTTGCAAAATTCCAATTTAGTTGATATTTTACTCCAGCCCTGCAGCAATATTGTTGTTGTCTATTTGGAAAATAATCTAACACGCCATTCAGTTGGAGTAAACCCATTACATGAAACCCACTACCCTCACCAGAAGGTAGGAAAATTGACAGGGGAGAGTCAGTGGATGTGGTGTACCTCGACTTTCAGAAAGCCTTCGACAAGGTCCCACATAGGAGATTAGTGGGCAAAATTAGGGCACATGGTATTGGGGGTAGGGTACTGACATGGATAGAAAATTGGTTGACAGACAGAAAGCAAAGAGTGGGGATAAATGGGGCCCTTTTGGAATGGCAGGCAGTGACAGTGGGGTACCGCAAGGTTCGATGCTGGGACCCCAGCTATTTACGATATACATTAATGACTTAGACGAAGGGATTAAAAGTACCATTAGCAAATTTGCAGATGATACTAAGCTGGGGGGTAGTGTGAATTGTGAGGAAGATGCAATAAGGCTGCAGGGTGACTTGGACAGGTTGTGTGAGTAGGCGGATACATGGCAGATGCAGTTTAATGTAGATAAGTGTGAGGTTATTCACTTTGGAAGTAAGAATAGAAAGGCAGATTATTATCTGAATGGTGTCAAGTTAGGAGGAGGGGGAGTTCAACGAGATCTGGGTGTCCTAGTGCATCAGTCAATGAAAGGAAGCATGCAGGTACAGCAGGCAGTGAAGAAAGCCAATGGAATGTTGGCCTTCGTAACAAGAGGAGTTGAGTATAGGAGCAAAGAGGTCCTTCTACAGTTGTACCGGGCCCTGGTGAGACCGCACCTGGAGTACTGTGTGCAGTTTTGGTCTCCAAATTTGAGGAAGGATATTCTTGCTATGGAGGGCGTGCAGCGTAGGTTCACTAGGTTAATTCCCGGAATGGCGGGACTGTCGTATGTTGAAAGGCTGGAGCGATTGGGCTTGTATACACTGGAATTTAGAAGGATGAGGGGGGATCTTATTGAAACATATAAGATAATTAGGGGATTGGACACATTAGAGGCAGGAAACATGTTCCCAATGTTGGGGGAGTCCAGAACAAGGGGCCACAGTTTAAGAATAAGGGGTAGGCCATTTAGAACGGAGATGAGGAAGAACTTTTTCAGTCAGAGAGTGGTGAAGGTGTGGAATTCTCTGCCTCAGAAGGCAGTGGAGGCCAGTTCGTTGGATGCTTTCAAGAGAGAGCTGGATAGAGCTCTTAAGGATAGCGGAGTGAGGGGGTACGGGGAGAAGGCAGGAACGGGGTACTGATTGAGAGTGATCAGCCATGATCGCATTGAATGGCGGTGCTGGCTCGAAGGGCTGAATGGCCTACTCCTGCACCTATTGTCTATTTTTCTATTGTCTATTGTAACATTGGTACTCTGCTTACTGTTTCTTGCACATTTTTAAAGTTTAGTTTAATTTAGTTTAGTTTAGTGATACAGTGCAGAGATAAGCCCTTCGGCCCACCGAATACGCCCCGACCAGTGATCCCCGCACACTAACGCTATCCTGCATTAAACTAGGGACAATTTACAGGTAGACACAAAATGCTGGAGTAACTCAGCGGGTCAGGCAGCATCCCGGGAGAGAAGGAATGGGTGACGTTTCGGGTCGAGACCCTTCTTCAGGATGAAGAAGGGTCTCGACCCTAACGTCACCCATTCCTTCTCTCCCGAGATGCTGCCTGACCCGCTGAGTTACTCCAGCATTTTGTATCTACCTTCGATTTAAACCAGCATCTGCAGTTTGTTTCCTACACAGGGACAATTTACAATTACACCAAGCCAATTAAACTTAAAACCTGTCTGTCTTTGGGATGTGGGAGGAAAGCAGAGATCCTGGAGAAAACCCACAGTCACAGGGAGAATGTACAAACTCCATACAGGCAAGTGCCTGAGTCAGGATCGAACCCAGGTCTCTGGTGCAGTAAAGCAGCAATTCTACCGCCATGCCACCATGCTATTATTCTTATTGTATCGGCCCACCCAACCTGTTTTAGCTTTGATGTGCTTTGACTGTGACTGTATAAACCTGTTCATCTTCCTGATTAAAAGTGCTCTAATGCTTTGTTGCAGCCACCTTACTGGCGAGCAGCTGCCTGATTTGGTACCAACTCTGAGCATATGGAAGTAGTCTTGATTGTAAAAGTAATGTCTATAATTGTTATGGATGTCATTTCATGGCCAGATTTGTTGCTCTGTACAAATGATGACTAATATATCACCTACAATACAATCCAATACAATATATCTTTATTGTCTTTGTACAGGGGTACAACGAGATTGGGAATGCGACTTCCATTCGGTGCAATAAATTAATTATCTAATCAACAGAAGTTTGGACAGCCCAGAGAAACAAAATTAGAAACAGTTAAAACTGTATAAAGTACAAATAGGTCTGTGCCGGGTCGCTGTGTGACGTGACCATCCGAAGGAGACAGTTCGTGGGGGCTCACGCAGCAGGACCGGTTCAGAGCAGCTACAGCTCTGGGGATGAAGCTGTTCCTAAGTCTGGAGGTGCGGGCATAGAAGGCCTCGCAACATCTGCCGGATGGTAGAAGTTCGAACAGACTATTGCAGGGGTGTGAGGAGTCTTTATGGATGCTGGTGGCTTTCCTGAGGCATCGTGTATTGTAGATGCCCTCCAAGGCTAGTAGCTGTATCCCGATAATCTTCATGGCATGCAGCAAGAGTCATCACATCATTGTCATAGTCACCACCTTAATCTGATGATTGGGGCCACTCGCTTGGCATCAAATGAGAAGGTAGTGAGAAGGAATACAGATGCTGCCCGAGTAACGATGCTTTGATTTACGATATTTCGACCTGACAATGGTGCAAACGCTGTGCAAAGGCAGCGACCCATAGCTCGCTTCCGGCCACGTGATCAGGTTAGTTAAATGCATTTCGACTTACGATATTTTCAGTTTGCGATGGGTTTATCAGAACGTAAACCCATTGTAAGTTGAGGGGCACCTGCGCGTTGTTCAGAACTTGATACTGTCACAAGTCGAAGCACAGCAAAACCGCGGCTTGATTGCACTTGGACCATAAATACTGCATAAAGAAATCAGAAGCTTTCTTTTTTATTCTTTAGTTTAGTTTAGTTTAGAGGTACAGAGTGGAAACAGGCGTTTCAGCCTACCGAGTCCGGGCCGACCAGCGATCCCCCCCGTACACTAACACTATCCTACACACACTAGGGATAATTATCACTTATGCCAAGCCAATTAACATAACAAACCTGTACGTCTTTGGAGTGTGGAATGAAACCGGAGATCCTAGAGAAAGCCCTCGCAGGTCACGGGGAGAAGGTACAAACTACATACTGACAAGCACCCATAGTCACTTTATCATTTTTCAATCCAGTCTTTGGTTACATTTACAGTAGTTTAGTTTAGAGATACAGCGTGGAAACGGGCTCTTCAGCCCACCAAGTCCACACCGACCAGCGATCCAGCACATTAACGCTATCCTACACACACTGGGGCCAATTTTACTTTTACACCAAGCCAATTAACCGACAAACCTGTATATCTGTGGAGTGTGGGAGGAAACTGAAGATCTCGGAGAAAACCCATGCAGGTCACGCGGAGAAGGTACAAACTCCGTACAGGCAAGCGCCCATAGTCAGGATCGAACCCGGGTCTCTGGCGCTGTAAGGTAGTAGCTCTACCGCTGTGCCACCATATTTTGTTGAAGTCTATGTTATTCCATACTTCCTGATTCTTCTACTAATGCAGAAACTGTTCTTATGGCACTAGATGCATTAGATATGGAAATGACCTATCTAAGATCAGCGGGTCACCATCTCAATATAGGGGGCTCATCTTTCAGGGTAGAGATCAGAAGAACTCAAAATTGGAAACTTTGGAATTCACTACTTGGACAAAGCACAAAGGAGTCTCTGACACTGAGTGCACACAAGGCAGAAATCAATAGATTTTTGGATATTAAGTGATGGGCAGGAACATAGCACTGATTTAAATGATCAGTCATGAGGGCAAGAAGGGACAGAGTAACCTCCTTCAGCTTCTATGTATATTATGCTTTAATGTAATTAGTGTAAGGTTTGATAATCGTGATACCTAAATAGATTGCAGGCAATATTTTGCTTGATTTGATACTAAGAGATCTGTTCATATCTGTATTGATAGGTTGGAACCTCTTAAGCTACATAGAAGGGATGGGATGGTGATATAGAAGCCTGTAAGGCTGCATTCCTGCTTCCAACATTGCCTTGCAATTCAGTGAATGCTGAAATGTTGCTCTATATATTTTCCATGGGAGAAGTAGATGACTTGAGGGACACCAGTAATCAAGGGATCTGTGACCTCAATGAAGCAAGCCAGGATGTACGCTGAATGATTCTCCAGATATATCCTATGGTTGCTTGAAACAACTCCATTACTTAAAAGCTAAGGGCAACGATCACCATCACTCTGAATGACAGGGTTGTTTCTGCTTTTTGAAGTGATTTGCAGTTCTGGCTGCAGTAAATTCCAGTGACAATCTGCTTGGAAAAGAGCACAATCTTTGCAAAAGGTTTCAACCAGCCTGTGAGCATCTGGGTCGGTGTGGAAAACAGTTTAAGAATGGATTCAGTGCTGTGCTTCTTGTCGTCTTTCTCCCCAATCCAAAATGCAAAAACTGACTTTTAAAAATCCAATTTCCAACTCCAGGTCCAATTTCCCAAATTGAAATGCACTTTGCAAAAGTTAAAAATCGTAAGGGTACTTCTTTGCCATTCTCCAATCACATATGTAAAGGTCAGACCTGGTTTTCCACTGCTTATGTTATTGACATTAAAAAAGCAGGATGGATGGGTGTGCAGGAATATATCATCACATGGATACCTGGGCAGGGAATGTATAATTCCATCCATTTTTATGCTGCCAGCCAAGAAGAAATTCTGCCCCTTCAATGCTAATCATATTTATTTTTGACTCATTTCACAAACGTAATGCAGAATATTTAAAGAGTGAGGGTAAAATAAAACAAAAAGGTGAGGAGTTATGTGCAAATCATGGGTTGAAGAGGATAGTTTTCATTCGGAGAGATGGAAAGAAGAATCAAAGATTTTGGAAGGGAATTATGAAGTATATGAATTATGAAGATGTTCATCAGCATGCAGGTACAGCAGGCAGTGAAGAAAGCTAATGGCGTGTTGGCCTTTATGACAAGAGGAGTTGAGTATAGGAGCAAAGAGGTCCTTCTGCAGTTGTACAGGGCCATAGTGAGACCGCACCTGGAGTACTGTGTGCAGTTTTGGTCTCCAGATTTGAGGAAGGATATTCTTGCTATTGAGGGCGTGCAGCGTAGGTTCACAATGTTAATTCCCGGAATGGCAGGACTGTCGTATGTTGAAAGACTGGAGCGACCAGGCTTGTATATGCTGGAATTTAGGATGAGAGGGGATCTTATTGAAATATATAAGATTATTAAGGGATTGGACACGTTCGAGGCAGTAAACATGTTCCCAATGTTGGGGGAGTCCAGAACCAGGGGCCACAGTTTAAGAATAAGCGGTAGGCCATTTAGAACGGAGATGAGGAAAAACTTTTTCAGTCAGAGAGTTGTAAATCTGCGGAATTCTCTGCCTCAGAAGGCAGTGGAGGCCAATTCTCTGGATGCTTTCAAGAGAGAGCTAGATAGAGCTCTTAAAGATAGCGGAGTCAGGGGGTATGGGGAGAAGGCAGGAACGGAGTACTGATTGTGAATGATCAGCCATGATCACATTGAATGGTGGTGCTGACTCGAAGGGCCGAATGGCCTACTCTTGCACCTATTGTCTATTGTCTATAGGAACCGGACACCGATCAATGTGTGAACCAATACAGGGGTCAAAGAAGAGGAGTGCACAAGAGACTATAATTGGAGGAATGCAGAGTTTAGTTTAGTTCAGTTTAGTGATATAGCACGGAAACAGACCCTTCAGCCCATCGAGTCTGCACCAACCAGTGATCCCCACACATTAACACTAACCCACACACTCTAGGGGCAATTTACAATTCTACAAGTCAATTAACCCACAAACCCCTACGTCTTTGGAGTGTGGGACGAACCCGGAGATCCAAGAGAAAACCCTCGCAAGTCACGGGGAGAACGTGCAAACTTCATACTCACAGCATAAGAAGATAACTGCAGATGCTGGTACAAATCGAAGGTTTTTATTCACAAAATGCTGGAGTAACTCAGCAGGTCAGGCAGCACTCAGCAGAGAAGGAATGGGTGATGTTTCGGGTCGAGACCCTTCTTCAGACTGATGTCAGGGGGGCGGGACAAAGGAAGGATATAGGTGGAGACAGGAAGATAGAGGGAGATCTGGGAAGGGGAGGGGACGGGAGGGACAGAGGAGCTATCTAAAGTTGGAGAAGTCGATGTTCATACCACCGAGCTGCAAACTGCCCAGGCGAAATATGAGGTGCTGTTTCTCCAATTTCTGGTGGGCCTCACTATGGCACTGGAGGAGGCCCATGACAGAAAGGTCAGACTGGGAATGGGAGGGGGAGTTAAAGTGCTTGGCCACCGGGAGATCAGTTTGATTAATGCGCACCACAGCACCTGTGGTCAGGATCGAACCCGGATCTCTGATGCTGTAAGGCAGCAATTCTACCGCTGCACCACTCTGTCGCCCATTGGCATTGGGTTGAAGGTTGAAGGACGTCGCAGAAGGGTAGGAATAAAAACATAGACTGCGAGCTAATAAATTCTTACACTGATGTACCATAGAGCCTTACCTTATTCTGAGTTCTGTTCATTCCAATGAAGCCAAGGACTGTGCTTTATTTCACACTCAATGCTTTGACTGGGCTTAATTTAGTCCTCTAGGCTGATTGACTTATTGGCCTTGTCTATTTAGCCGATGACCTCTGGGAAACCTCAGCATGATCTTTAAGCTGTGCCTTTAATCCACTATCATCTTATCTCAAGTTTCGACAACCTATTTGTATACCTCCCTCAATGTTGCCACACCACAGCTAATCCACATGCTGTCTGGAGGTGTGAGATCAACAATCAAGGTAATCCACTTCATAAGTTTAATGCTGTAAAGATTAACTTCTTTTAACCTTACACATTTAATGTGCAAAACCTCCTTCAAATTTCCATTGAATAATCCAAAAGGTTTATTATAACTAATCAAACTAAAGAAACGTCCCAAGAGTGTCTGCAGAAGGACATTTCTTAATTTATTTATTTCTTTCCTTTGATTTGATTACTTCAGCTGCTCTCTGGCTGGCCTGAACTGATTACTGACATACCCGACAGACTGAGAAGGAAGAAAGTCTGCCTTCCTTATCACTGAGACTGAACTCTCTTGCAGAATTAATTGTGTCGCTCTCTGCCCTCTAAATGCATTATCTGCTCAGGCCAGTCCAGAATCAAGTGTCAATCCCTCAGATTACATCATCCCATTTTAATAGGCATATGTCAGAAAATTGACAGTAAAATTCTGTTGATCAGGTGGCACAGCGGTAGAGTTGCTGCCTAACAGCGCGCTTGCAGCGTCAGAGACCTGGGTCCGATCCCGACCACGGGTGCTGTCTGTACGGAGTTAGTACGTTCTACCTGAGACCACGTGGGTTTTCTCTGAGATCTTCGGTTTCCTCCCACACTCCAAAGACGTACAGGTTTGTAGCTTAATTGGCTTGGTATAAGTGTAAATTGTCCCTAGTATGTGAAGGATAGTGTTTGTGTGCAGGGATCTCTGGTCGATGCAGACTCGGTGGACCTAAGGGCCTGTTTCCGTGCTGTTTCTCGAAAAAAAAGTTCAAAGCTAGTTTCCATATCAGACTCATAGCATTTAGTCTCTGCCAGCAGCTGTTTTATTAAATTTAATTTCTTGTTAAATCTTCCTTGTTTATTTTGTGGATTTTATCTTATTTTTCAAATTAAGTCCCCCCTCCCCCCTAGAGATTCATCATACGTGGGCTCGAAGCTATTGCAGAACATTTAGGGCATGTGATTCAGAAAGGGCAGCAGATTGTCTTAAAAATGGATTAAAAGTGCAGGTAGGAAGGATTATAGGTTAATAGGGACAAATTTTCAAAGTTGTTGATGGTGGATAATAGCACCCCAATGTGTGAACTGTTTTTATCACCTGTGATCATCTACTGAGGACTCCCAATACTTAGGGAACGACCGGACATTAAGATTCAGCTCAACATTCAATACAAGTGCAATAAAAATACACATGCATAACCTTGACCAGCTTTATCCAGAATAAAGTCATCGGTGTTGTTTTACCAAAGCATTTCATTTCACATGTTTTTGACAGAGACAGTGAAAGCTATCTGCCATTATTTGCCAGTTCCACCATTTGAACAAGATTCCCTTCCAATTTTGGTATTCAAATCATTTATAAGCATCCTACTTATATATCATCTATGAATTGTACCTCTACAATGGTAGCATCGAGTGTAAGAGTCAGAAGGTCGTGATACGATACGATATGCTACGATAGAACTTTATTTATCCCAGGAGGGAAATTGGTCTGAAAGATGTGTGGAGGTACAATGCGTAGATGATATATTAGTAGGATGCTTATAAATGATTTGAACACCAAAATTGGAAGGGAATCTTGTTCAAATGGTGGAACTGGCAAATAATGGCAAATAGCTTTTGCTGTCTCTGTCAAAAAATGTGAAATGAAATGCTTTGGTGAAACAACACCGATGTCTTTAGTTTGGATAAGGCTGGTCAAGGTTATGCATGCGTATTTTTATTGCACTTGAATTGAATGTTAGGCTGAATCTTAATGTCCGGTCCTTCACTGAGCATTTGGAGTCCCCAGTAGATGATCACAGGTGATGAAAAGGAACAGGACTTATGATTCAAATCCACAATAGATTAAAATGAACTCTTCAAGGTGATGAGCCTATTGAAAAACATTAATAAAAACCTGGATATTCTAAAGAGGATCACTGCAGAGAAAAGTGCTCACATTTCATCTGGACTGGGAAATATGTAATGTGTAACGGGGCAAGGAATAAAGAATAAAAGTACTGATGGCGCCACGCCAAACTGGATGGTAATGAGGCATACAGAAACCAAGGGCTCCAGGAGAAGTGCAGATAGGAGCAGCAGAATTATCAGCTGACACAGCATTGGGTCTGCAAGGCAGAGGGTATCTGGGTAATAGATGTGGTGCTGTCCCTCCAGCCTATGCTAAATGTTATTGGAACAAGGTAGGAGGTGGAGGAGTATGGGTCAAACAAAGAACAAAAGCGACAATGGGTAGGTTCAAGTTGAGATTATGAATTGAATGGATGTGCTGTCCTTTTAAACATTAGCTGAACATAAGGCCGCAAACGCCAACAGGATTAACAAACTCATCAGGAAGGCTGGCTCCGTCCTGGGGGCGGAGTTGGATTCATGGGAGGTGGTCTTGGAGGGGAGGATGCTCCTCAAACTGCGGAGCATCCTGGACAATACAGCTCACCCCCTCCATGTCAGGCTGGTCAACCTGAGGAGCACCTTCAGCAACAGACTGGTTCCACCAAGATCCTTTCCACGCGCCACTTTAATTTCACGTTTCACGTACCTTGTGTTTTATGTACCTGTTGGCAGATCAGTTTCCCTCCTGGGATAAATAAAGTTCTATCGTATCTTATCATATAAGTGTCCCAACCCATTGGGAGTTCTAGACACCAAATGCTGGAGTAACTCAGCGGGACAGGCAGCATCTCTGGAGAGAAGGGATGGGTGACGTTTCGGGTCGAGACCCTTCTTCAGACTGAGAGTCGGGGGAAAGGGAAGCGAGAGATATGGATGGTGATATAGAAAGATGTAGAACAAATGAATGGAAAATATACAAAACGTTAACGATGATGAAGGAAAAGTGGAGGCCATAATGATCCATTGTTGGGTGTGGGCAAGGTGATAACGAGTTATACAGACAATGAAACTCAACAGGATGACAGTAAAATGAGTATGACGACTGGGGTGGAGGAGGGGCAGAATGAGAGAGGAGCAAAGTTTATTTGAAGTTAGACAAATCAAGTTCATACCACTGGGGTGTAAGCTGCCCAAGCGAAATATGAGGTGCTGTTCCTCCAATTTGCATTTGGCCTCACTCTAACAAGGAGGAAGCCCAGGACAGAAAGATCAGTGTGGGAATGGGAAGGGGAATTAGTGCCTGGCATCTTGGAAATCAGGTAGGTCCAGGCGGACTGAGCGAAGGTGTTCAGCAAAACGATCACCCAGTCTACGCTTAGTCTTACCAATGTATAAGAGTCCACACCTGGAACAACAGATACTATAGACAGGGTTGGAGGAGGTGCAAGGGAACCTCTGCCTAACCTGAAAGGACTGTCGGGGTCCCTGGACAGAGTTGAAAGAGGAGGTATAGGGTCAGGTGTTGCATCTCCTGCGGTTGCAGGGAATGGTACCTGGGGAGGGGGTGGTTTGGGTGGGATGGGACGAGCGGACCAGGGAGATTTGCGGAGGGAACGGTCTCTGCAGAAAGCAGAAAGGGGTGGAGATGGGAAGATGTGACTCGTGGTGGGATCCTGTTGAAGGTGGCAAAGATGTTGGAGGATTATGTGCTGTTTGCAACGGTTGATGTTGTGAAAGGTGGGAGTTCTGGCAGTTACGGAGAGGAGAAATGCTGGCAGTGGGTGACTGACCTAAATCTTATGCACTGTGATATTTTTTGCCACTTCATGTTGCCAGAACATAAGTATTTAATTTTTAAGCTTCTTGTTATCTAAATAAACCAACTTGACTCTACTTCATTGCTGGCATTTAAAGGGATAGGGCTGGAATGGCTGCCATGGAAACAAGTATTAACTGTGCAACCACACCCATTGACAAAGTGTCTGCAAGGGATTATCTTGCTTGACCTCTCAATGAGTCTGTGGGATATTTCATTCACTGCTACACTTTTGTTGGAGTTTATGGTCAAGTCAAGTCAAGTCAAGTCAATTTTATTTGTATAGCACATTTAAAAACAACCCACGTTGACCAAAGTGCTGTACATTTGATTAGGTTCCAATAGAAAAAAAATGAAAACATACAGTAGCACGCAAACAGTTCACAGCGCCTCCTCAATGAGCCTCAAACGCTAGGGAGTAGAAATATGTTTTGAGCCTGGACTTAAAGGAGTCGATGGAGGGGGCAGTTCTGATCGGGAGAGGGATGCTGTTCCACAGTCTAGGAGCTGCAACCGCAAAAGCGCGGTCACCCCTGAGTTTAAGCCTAGACCGCGGGATAGTGAATAGCCCCAAGTCGGCCGATCTGAGGGACCTGAAGTTAGAGAGGGGGGTTAGAAGATTTTTGATGTAGGGGGGGGAGTGTCCATTTAGGGCTTTATACGTGAATAGGAGGAGCTTGAAGTTGATTCTGTACCGTACAGGGAGCCAGTGGAGAGAGGCCAGAATCGGGGTGATGTGGTCCCTTTTACGGGTACCCGTCAGGAGTCTCGCTGCGGCGTTTTGGACCAGTTGCAGGCGGGACAGGGAAGATTGGCTGATTGGCTGATGGTGGGCCTAAAGATATCCCACAATGGGTCAGAAGGAACTGCAGATGCTGGTTTAAGCCAAAGGTAGACACAAAATGTTGGAGTAACTCAGCGGGACAGGCAGCATCTCTGGAGAGAAGGAATGGATGACCCAAAAGACATTCTAGCCTTAGAGGGAGTACAGAGAAGGTTCACCAGATTGATCCCTGGGATGGCAGGACTTTGGCAGGACTTTCATATGAAGAAAGACTGGATAGATTAGGCTACAGAGCAAATAGGTCTACAGGGGATGCCATCGACACTGCTCTTCACACTGCACTGACCCACCTTGAACACCAGGGGAGCTATGTGAGGATGCTCTTCCTCGACTTCAGCTCTGCCTTTAACACGGTCATCCCGAGCAGACTGGTCACCAAACTTTCCGACCTTGGATTTTCCCAAACCATCTGCCAATGGATCAAGGACTTCCTGACCAACCGCCCCCAGACAGTCAAAATAGGCCCTCACCTCTCCTCCACCATTACACTGAGCACCGGCTCACCACAGGGCTGTGTGTTGAGCCCCATCCTTTACTCCCTCTACACTCATGACTGCGCCCCCACCCATCCCACCAACACCATCATCAAGTTCGCGGATGACACGACTGTGGTTGGACTCATCTCAGAAGGAGATGAGACAGCCTATAGGGATGAAATCCAAAGGCTGGCAGCATGGTGTTCAGTGAACAATCTGGTCCTGAACTCCTCCAAAACAAAGGAACTTATAATTGACTTTAGAAAAACCAGTGGAGATTACGACCCACTCTACATCAATGGGGTCTGTGTGGAAAGGGTACCAGTTTTCAGGTTCCTGGGTACGCACATCGCAGAGGATCTCACCTGGTCTACCAACACCATCACCACAGTAAAGAAGGCACAGCAGAGACTCCACTTCCTGAGGATCCTCAGGAAAACCAACCTGCAGGAGAAGCTCATGTTGTCCTTCTATCGCTGCTCCATCGAGAGTGTGCTGGCATACTGTATAACCACATGGTATGCCAGCTGCTCAGAAAAGGACAGGAAGGCCCTTCAGAGGGTCATCACGACGGCCCAGAAGATCATCGGCTGCTCACTGCCCTCCCTGGAGCACCTGTTCAGCCTACGCTGCCTCAGTAGAGCAGGCAAAATAATAAAAGATCCATCCCACCCCGGCCACCGTCTGTTTGTTCATCTGCCCTCTGGTCGACGTTTCAGGTCGATCAAATCCCGAACAAACAGACTTAAGAACAGTTTTTACCCCAGGGCCATACGAGAACTGAACACTACCTTGCACTAGGCAACACCGTTAAAAAATCGGTCATATAATTGTATTTAATTGTATTTATGTATTTATTTGTTTTTGCATTTATTGCATATATGTTTGTACGCACCGTCAGGATTGGCTATTTTTTAATTTCGTTGTACTCGTTGCAATGACAATAAATGAATATTATTATTATTATTATTATTATTATTATTATTATACTCGCTGGAATTTAGAAGACTGAGGGGGGATCTTATAGAAACATATAAAATTCTTAAGGGGTTGGAGAGGCTAGATGCGGGAAGATTGTTCCCGATGTTGGGGAAGTCCAGAACCAGGGGTCACAGCTTAAGGATAAGGGGGAAGTCTTTTAGGATCGAGATGAGAAAACATTTCTTCACACAGAGAGTGGTGTGTCTGTGGAATTCTCTGCCACAGAAGGTAGTTGAGGCCAGTTCATTGGCTATATTTAAGAGGGAGTTAGATGTGGCCCTTGTGGCTAAAGGGATCAGGAGGTATGGAGAGAAGGCAGGTACAGGTTACTGAGCTGGATGATCAGCCATGATCATATTGAATGGCGGTGCAGGCTCGAAGGGCAGAATGACCTACTCCTGCACCTATTTTCTATGTTTCTATGTTCCTATGTCACCCGTTCCTTCTCTCCAGAGATGCTGCCTGCCCCGTTCAGTTACTCCAGCATTTTGTGTCTCATACTGGGTCCATGGATATTTATGCTTGAGTTCACAGTGAACTTCGAGGATATCCCATTCCTCGCTGGCGGGAGGAAGGAGTTAGTAACTGGCAGTAAGAAGGTGCAGGTCCACAAAAGAAAGCTGCAGGAGTGTGAGCTTCTCTCTTGTATTCAGAGCTGCAAGAAGTTTAATGGGCTCATTAGATCGAAATAAGGTGAGTGACAAAGCTCTTTAATTTCCATCCTGATGTGCCCATATCTGATCTCGTAATTCTACCGTAGAAACAAACATAGATAGAAACATAGAAAATAGGTGCAGGAGTAGGCCATTCGGCCCTTCGAGCCTGCACCGCCATTCAATATGATCATGGCTGATCATCCAGCTCAGTAACCTGTACCTGCCTTCTCTCCATACCCCCTGATCCCTTTAACCACAAGGGCCACATCTAACTCCCTCTTAAATATAGCCAATGAACTGGCCTCAACTACCTTCTGTGGCAGAGAATTCCACAGACTCACCACTCTCTGTGTGAAGAAATGTTTTCTCATCTCGGTCCTAAAAGACTTCCCCCTTATCCTTAAGCTGTGACCCCTGGTTCTGGACTCCCCCAACATCGGGAACAATCTTCCCGCATCTAGCCTCTCCAACCCCTTAAGAACTGCAGATGCTGGTTTATGAACAAAAAGACACAAAGTCCTGGAGTAACACAGCAGATCTGGCAGCATCCCTGGAGAACATTGATAGGGGGTTGTTTCTGATTGGGACCTTTCTTGATCCTGACCCAAAACGACACCTACCCATTTTCTCCAGGGATGCTGCCTGACCCAAAAGAGTTACTCCAGCACCTTGTGTCTCTTAATTCTATTCCTGGACATCATCCTGCATATCACTTTCTACTCTGTCCATCATCATTAGATGCTCTGCTTAGGGAATCCTGTTCCTTATCTATTCAGCCACACCTACTTAAAAGACACTAGGACAGGTACATGGATAGGAAAGATTCAGAGGAATATGAGCTAAGTGCGGGCAAATGTGGACTTGCTTAAGGCATCTTGGTCAGCACGAACGAGCTGGCCTGAAGGGCCTGTTTCTGTGCTGTCTGACCCTATAACTCCACAGTTACATCCTCATCTATTGACCCACCACTGATATTTAATCTGTTTTAAACTTGCAACCAATCTTTGGAAGCCCATGACTTCATTCCTTTAATCCTTTGAATGCCCTTGTAAAATGTATTATAAAGGTCCCTGCCAACTAAATATGCCGCATGCATGACTTTGATACATTATTGTTTTAGACACTGAGATTTAGTTGAGAGTTATTGCCCTCAATAAAGGATGTTCTATATACCTCTGTCTAATTGCTTTTGCACTCAGGATGCTGCAGACGCTACTTTGGAAACACGTTTGGAATGTAGCAGCTTGCAGGGGAAGCACAGCAGTGAAATATGGCAGCCGTGCCAACAGCCTGTCTCGTCTTTTTCTTCTTTTGCTGTTCTGTGTGTACTGTGTTTACTTGTATGTTTTTAGTGTATCTTTAGTTTTTGTGAGGGTGGTGAGGGGGTGGGGGAAACCTTTTTTTTATCTCTTCCCACCGATGGAGATGCAACCTTTTCCCAATCGTACCTCCATCTGCACTGCAGCCTAACATCGTGGAGCTGGCGGTCCCCTTGTTAGGGATCGACTGCAGGAGCTCCGAATGCAGGAGTTCGACCTCCCCGATTGTGGGAGCTTTAATCGCCTCGATGCACGAGCAAAGAGGTCCTTCTGCAGTTGTACAGGGCCCTAGTGAGACCGCACCTGGAGTACTGTGTGCAGTTTTGGTCTCCAAATTTGAGAAGGATATTCTTGCTATTGAGGGTGTGCAGCATAGGTTTACTAGGTTAATTCCCGGAATGGCGGGACTGTCATATGTTGAAAGACTGGAGCGACTAGGCTTGTATACACAGGAATTTAGAAGGATGAGAGGGGATCTTATCAAAACGTATAAGATTATTAAGGGGTTGGACATGTTAGAGGCAGGAAATATGTTCCCAATGTTGGGGGAGTCCAGAACCAGGGGCCACAGTTTAAGAATAAGGGGGAGGCCATTTAGAACAGAGATGAGGAAAAACTTTTTCAGTCAGAGAGTTGTAAATCTATGGAATTCTCTGCCTCAGAAGGCAGTGGAGGCCAATTCTCTGAATGCATTCAAGAAAGAGCTGGATGAAGCTCTTGAGGGTAGTGGAGTCAGGGGGTATGGGGAGAAGGCAGGAACGGGGTACTGATTGAGAATGATCAGCCATGATCACATTGAATGGTGGTGCTGGCTCGAATGGTCGAATGGCCTACTCCCGCACCTATTGTCTATTGTCTATTGATTGCCGACTGTGGAAGTTTCGATCACCCCGCCCGCGGGAGAAAAGGAGGAAAGAAGGTATAAGTTATTTGGCTTCCACCACAGTGGGGAATGTGAGGCCGCCGAAAAAAAACCAAGATGACGGTGCTGCCTGCACTGGTGGGGACTCGGAGGGAGTGCCGTGAGTACGGTGATCTCGGTGTTTGCAGGGACATGGCTCCATGAGGACATCCCGGAGTCTAGTGCGAGTGTGGACGGCTTTCTGACTGTTCGGGTGGACAGGGACTGCAGAGAGTGTGACAGCGGTCGGTACAACTCTGGTCACATCACGGTGAAGGAGCGTGTGTGCGGCCAGGACATTGAACTGATAGCTGTGGGTCTCCACTTATGCTGTGTGCCTGGGGATTCTCACACGCTGTTGTGGTGGCTGTTTAAGTCCATGTTTAATTTTTATGTGCTTTTGTACCTCGTTGCTTTTTTTGTATGACTGTTGGCAAATCAAGTTCCTGGTATGTTTACATACTTGGCTAATAAATTAATTACAATTACTATTATAATTACAACAAGTCTACGGGAAATAGAGAACAGCATTCTCTAAGTGGAGCAGCTGACAATGGCAGGAAGTGCCTGTACCTGGAACAGGGGGAGTTTGAGAGATCTGAGTGGTTTCAACTGGTTCATCTGTGCAGGTAAAGAAGAGAAATGTTTCTGAGAGCAAATGATGTCAGTGAGGCCCCACATGAGGAGTCAGAGCAGGACAAAACTGCTGTTTGTGGGCCTACGAAGGTGAATTTCTTTTCTGGTGGTGAGGTCTGACACACATGACATCCTGGTGAGTCCAGAGCCAAGACATGGAGCGCCCTGTACACAGAGGCAAAATGGAAACACAGGATAGTGGCATGGAATCATAAGATCATCATAAGAGATAGGAACAGAATTAGGCCATTCGGCCCATCAAGTCTACTCCAACATTCAATCATGGCTGATCTATCTCTCCCTCCAAACAGCATTCTCCTGCCATCTCCCCGTAACCTGTGACACCCGTACTAATCAAGAATCCACCTATCGCTGCCTTAAATATATCCATTGATGGCCTCTATTCACAAAATGCTGGAGTAACTCAGCAGGTCAGGCAGCATCTCAGGAGAGAAGGAATGGGTGACGTTTCAGGTCGAGACCCTTCTTCAGACTGAAGAAGGGTCTCGACCCAAAACGTCGCCCGTTCCTTCTCTCCTGAGATGCTGCCTGACCTGCTGAGTTACTCAAGCATTTTGTGAATAAATACCTACGATTTGTACCAGCACCTGCAGTTATTTTCTTACACTATCCATTGATGGCCTCCATAACCTTTTGTGGCAAAGAATTCCACAGATTCACCCCTCTCTGATTAAAGACATTTTTCTTCATCTCCTACCTAAAAGAGCGTTCTTTAATTCTGAGGCTATGACCTCTAGTCCTAGATTCACCCACTAGTGGAAACATCCTCTCCACATCCACTCTATCCGAGCCTTTCACTATGCTGTATGTTTCAATGAGGTCCCCCTTCATTCTTCTAAACTCCAGTGAGTGCAGGCCCAGTGCCGACAAACGCTCATCATATATTAACATACTCATACCTGGGATCATTCTTGTAAACCTCCTCTGGACCCTCTCCAGAGGCAGCTCATCCTTCCTCAGAAATGGTGCCCAAAACTGCTCACAATATTCCAAATGCAGCCTGACCAGCGATTGTCCTACTTACGTTGCAGTGCTTGTGAGCTTCCTGTTGTGCTTCTGTTAGGGGCTATCACAGATTCAAGGCCATTATTTTTGTTGTTCTTGGGAACATAATTCCACCTCATTCCAACCACAAAGTACACAACACTCACGTACATAGAGTCTAAGCCAGCAGAAAATAACAAATCGGCCCAGCAAACCTGGACATCTGTAAAAACTTCTTAAAACATTCCCTCACTGTCACAAAATGTTAATGATTTGGAATGCTTCTGGAGGCCCATTACCACATTCACAGTTGTAGATGTTGACACAAAATGCTGGAGTAACTCAACGGGTCAGGCAGCATCTCCGGAGAAAAGGAACGGGCGACGTTTCGGGTCGAAACCCTTCTTCAGACTGAAAGTCAGGGGGAAAAAAACTAAAGGTATGAAAAGGTTCAGAACAAATCAGAGCTGGCACCTATGACCAAGGAAAGGTGGAGCCCACAATGGTCCATTGTTGGTTGTGGAAGAGGTGATAACGAAGGGTTATATGGATGTGAACATTGGAACTAGCAGTCTCCTGGCGTGGCAGAGGGGTGGAGAGAGAGGGGTTACTTGAAATTAGAGAAATCAATATTCATACCGCTGGTGTTTAAGCTGCCCTCTGACAGTGGAGGATGCCCAGGACAGAAAGGTCAGTGTGGGAATGGGAAGGGGAGTTAAAATGTTATCAGCTTCAAAGTTCGATTTATGCCTTTGCTCTCTCTTCGGGTCCCTGTCCTTCAACCTGAGTGTGTAGCAGAAGGATGACAATGTGTTTTCCTCAGAGCCGGGACTCAGTCCGAGGGCACACTGACACAGGACTCTCACTTCCCTCACCAGAGACTCACACATGCTTGCACTTGGGCAGGGCTGGTAAAGGAGGGTTATGTTTTTGCCTGGTGACCAATGTATTACAAACAAGCAGGGAATGGGGCAACCGTGGATTATCAACTGGATGCTCCAAGCTCTGCTCAGCTAAACTCGATGACTAAGCCCTGGGGCTGTCAGCAAGGGGGATATTCTGGAGCAGCAGATTTGGTGTGATTGCACTGGCAGGCATCTGAATATACTGTGCATGCTTACAGAGAGCCTGAGGATCTTTCTCGGATTTAACTGCACCAAAACACAAGATATCTCTAACTTCAAGTAACCCCGGCACTCCCTCTCTCTCCATCCCTCCCCCACCCAAGCTGCACCGGCTTCTCGTTTTCACCCAGCAAACAGCTAACAGCCCTTAATCATCCTTAATCATCGTTACTTTTTTGCATATCTTTCATTCATTGTTCTTTATCTCTCTACATCACAGTCTACATCTTTTGTTTCCCTCTCCCCTGACTCTCAGTGTGAAGAAGGGTCTCGACCTGAAACGTCACCCATTCATTCTCTCCAGAGATGCTGCCTGTCCCGCTGAGTTACTCCAGCTTTTTGAGTCTATCTTCGGTTTAAACCAGCATCTGCAGTTCCTTCCTATACAACTGTTTGGGGAAATGGTGACAAAGGACGTAGCAGAGGGGCTCTGAGCAAAGTGCTTCATCTCTTCTCCTCCCCTCAGTCACAACCCCAACACCTCTCCTCTATTCACAGGAAGCCAACCAAGCCTCTAGTCTCAGCACAGCCACTTTCGGGATAAATGTAGGCATCAGATTTCTAATGTATATACATCTTTAAAGATTTATCCTCTTAATTTGTTAAACCAAATCTTCCAATTTATCAGAATTAAAATATGCCCTGATTAACTTTGCTTCTCTTTCCCGAGATGGTATCCAGTGTAACAAATATATTTCTTCTGAAGAAGGGTTCTGACCCGAAACATCGCCTATCCATGTACTCCAGAGATGCTGCTTGACTCTCTGAGTTACTCGAGCACGTTGTGTCCTTTTGTGCAAACCGGCATCTGCAGTTCGTTGTTGCTAAAAGAAAATTATTTCAACTTTCCCGGTACCTGTATTATATGACATTTGCATAAAATTAACTTTTTGGGAGGACTTATTGTGTAATCTTACTAAGCAGTGGTTGGAGTACTGTAGGAAGACACAACGTGCTGGAGTAGCTCAGCAAGTTAAACAGCTTCCCTGGAGAACATGGATAGGTGAAGTTTTGGGTTGGAACCCTTCTTCAGACTGGTTGTAAAGGGATGGGAACTGATGCAGGGATAGAGGAGGGGCAGGACAGAGCATGGTTGGTAAGAGGTGAACACAAGAGAGGGCTTTGTTTTGATCGGCAGATTGCTGGACAAAGGCCAGAGATGGGGAGCCAAGCTTGAGGCCGGAAAGGATAAAGAGTTGTGAATTGTTAAGCTCATGGATAGAAAAGTTGTGAATTGTGTATCCATTCTAAATGGTGCAGGTGGAGATGGATGGGAGAAAGCAGTGTGAGGTCAGATAGGTATCAAGAGAGGAGGGGGAGAGGGAGAGGGAAGGGGAAAGCGAAGGAAAGAAATGGGGGGTGGTTGGGGAAGAAAGGGGAGGGGGAAGGTGACTATTGTGGGTTAGTTACTTGAAATTGGAAAATTCAATGTTCGAGCCATTGGGTTGGAAACGACCCAAGTGAATTTGAGGTGCTGTTCCTCCAGTTAGCGTGTGCACTCATTCTGGCAATGGAGGAGGTCCTGGACAGAGATTTCAAGATTTCAACATTTCAACATTTCAACATTTCAACATTTCAACATTTCAACATTTCAACATTTCAACATTTCAAGATTTCAAGATTTCAAGATTTCAAGATTTCAAGATTTCAAGATTTCAAGATTTCAAGATTTCAAGATTTCAAGATCAATTTATTGTCACATGTACCAATTAAGGTAGAGTGAAATTTGAGTTACCATGCAGCCATACTAAGTGAAAAGCAACAAGACACACAACCACATAAAGTAAAATTTAACATAAACATCCACCACAGCGGATTCCACACTCCTCACTGTGATGGAAAGTAATAAAGTTCAATCACGTTCCTCTTTGTTCGCTCGCAGTTGGGGCTTTTGAACCATCCGTGGTCGCCGCAGCCGACGGCCGATGTCCGAGCCCTCGTGCCGGGATGATCGAAACCCCCCGCGTCGGGATGGTTGAAACTCTCCGCGGCATGGAGCCCCCGAGTCGTCCTCTTCTTCCCAGAGGCCACGGGCTTCACGGTGTTGAAGTCCACAGGCCCCACGGATGGAGCTCTCCTCAGTCAATCCTCGGCAAAGGATCGCAGCTCCATAATGGTAAGTCCACGCTGCGCCGGGCCGGTCTCCAGGAAAGGCCACCGACTCCTCGATGTTAGGCCGCAAAGGGGACGGAGATACGACACGGAGATAAATCGCATCTCTGTCGAAGTAAGAAATTGGAAAAAAAAAAACCCCAATTCCACCCCCCCCCCTCCCCCACATAAAACAAACCAAGAAACACTAAACCATACTTTTAACACATACTTAAAATAATAAAAACAAACAGACTGTTGGCAAGGCAGCCACTGTGGTGGCGCCAGCTGATAGACAGGAAGGTCAGTATGGGAATGGGAAGGGGAGTTAAAATGATTAATAATAATAATAATACATTTTATTTGTCATATGTAGGCTGGCACAGGGTCAAGGGTACAATGAAAAGTAATTGACAAGACAACGGGTCACCTCAGCAGTAATCCAGCACACCTTGCAGATCAAGCAACAGTGTTCCACTAAACGGTTGCCAAAAACAGTGTGTAGTGTTCAATTCCATGCTGGGGCAAGGAAGGCCAAACAATACTGAGTGTTACAAATGGGCAGATACATGCAAGCAGCATAGCAGATATGCCAGCAACATTTCCAGTAAAGAAATTGTCAGAATGCTTTTCTAATTTTTTCCCCTGATTCTGCAATATTACACAGAAGTAATAGATAGCAAAAGGATTTGCTGAACTCTAAATAAATAACAACAAAGGTAAAACTGTAAGGAGAAGTTATATCACCCAGCACCATTGCCAACAAATCATTAAAATACTTTAAAAAGACTAGAATTTAATTACTCCTTGCTCTCGATATTGAACGGTATTTATTTCACACGTTAACTAGAACATGCACTTCAACTTAATAGTTTAAAAAAGCTACTTTCCTGTCTTTACTGCCTTACTAGACCAAGTTGGGCCCAGACCGCTATTGCATTGATGCAGCACCCTCTCCTCCCTGTTGTAATATATAAGACAAGGGGGATGTTGTGATATTGCTGGGACTACTTTGTGTATCCAAGAACTACTTTGTATGCCTGTGTATATAAGTGATTGGTGTGAATAGGCGGTCACTCTGGATCCAGGCGGCCTTGGAACAAACAGCCTGGAGTACAAGCTGCACCACGATAACATCATAAACATGTGTACTCGTGGTCCTTCCAGAGTCACAACAAAGGTACAACAGGTACCGGACCACGAAGTACAACATGGTGGCAGCGGTTTGGGTGTTTAGTCTAGAAAAGGAAAACAACAAAAACCCCAAGAAAAAAAGTTAACAAGTGCGTAAAAAAAAATTTTTTTAAAAGGTTAACAAAAAGGAACCCAGCAAAAAGGTTAACAGGAAGATAAGATAGAGCCCTGAAGAACAAAAAAAGTTTCCCGCTCGGTAAGGGGCCAATATATGTAGGTATACTTACCTGCTCAGTAGTCAGCGGCGAGGTGCCGACGTGACGCTGCAAGCTGCTGAGGGCGGTGTGTGAAGGCCCACATCGCGCCCCAGCACCTGTGCAGGCCCGAGATTAGGAGCCTGCGACTGCTTCACGGGGAGAGACCGGAGGCGACCGGGAGACCTGACACCCACGGAGGTGTGCGGCGACCGGTAAGACCGACACCCACGGAGGTGTGCGGCGACCGGTGGAGACCGACACCCACGAAGGTGTGCGGTGACCGGAGGCGACCGGGAGACCCGACAGCCACAGTGGTGTGCGGTGACCGGGGGAGGCCGACACCCACGGAGGTGTGCGGCGACCGGTACGACCAACACCCACGGAGGTGTGCGACGACCGGGAGAGCCCCGGAGGAGACCGACACCCACGGAGGTGTGCGGCGACCGGTAAGACCGACACCCACGGAGGTGTGCGGCGACCGGGGGATGCTGACACCCACGGAGGTGTGCAGCGACCAGGAGAGCCCCGGAGGAGACCGTCACCCACGGAGGTGTGCGGCGACCGGAGGGGGTCGGCGACCGGAGGGACCGACCACCCGCGGAGGTGCGGCGGCCGGTAAGGCCGAGGCACTATGTACTTACCCAGGCGCGTCGACCGTAGAGTCGGGACAGCCCTGGGCCCGAGGTAGCGGCAGCGCGTTCGAATTGCGCGGCAGCTGCCGGGAGCACCTGTGGGCGGGGCCAGTGCGCAGCAGCACCGCGTTCGAAAAGTTGAGCGGCAGCTGCCGGGGAGCACCTGTGGGCGGGGCCGGGAGCACCTGTGGGCGGGGCCGGGGAGCACCTGTGGGCGGGGCCAGCGCGCAGCGGCAGCGCGTTCGAAAAGTTGAGCGGCAGCTGCCGGGGAGCACCTGTGGGCGGGGCCAGCGCGCACTACAGCGGAGGCGCGATCGCACCGCAATTACAGCAGTGGGAGCCCAGCAGTGGGAGCCCAGCAGTGGGAGCCCAGCAGTGCCAGCCCAGCAGTGCCAGCCCAGCAGTGGGAGCCCAGCAGTGGCAGCCCAGCAGTGCCAACCCAGCAGTGGAAGCCCAGCAGTGCCAACCCAGCAGTGGGAGCCCAGCAGTGGGAGCCCAGCAGTGGGAGCCCAGCAGTGGGAGCCCAGCAGTGGGAGCCCAGCAGTGGCAGCCCAGCAGTGCCAGCCCAGCAGTGGAAGCCCAGCAGTGCCAACCCAGCAGTGGGAGCCCAGCAGTGGGAGCCCAGCAATGCCAGCCCAGTAGTGGGAGCCCAGCAGTGCCAGCCCAGCAGTGGGAGGCCAGCAGTGGCAGGCAAATCATGGTGGTGGAGCATCTAGAGCCTACACTATGTTTGATCTACACAGCACGTCTTCTTGAGGGGAAGATATGGAACAAAATGAATATTTTGTGTTTAATGACCTGTGTAGTGATCTGTGTACTGAAAGCTTAATGTATTGTATTTGATGCTTTTGTATATTTGTATATATCTGTGGAGTGACCACACGGAGATGAGTGACCACACGGAGTGAGTGACCACCCGGGGTGAGTGACCACATGGAGATGAGTGAAATTCCGCAGAGGAGTGACCACCATGATGGCGAAAAAAGCAATTGTGTTTAAATGTGTTTAGTTGTGTTATTGGTTTTGTTTGCAAAAAGCAATGGTGTTTTGGTTTTGTTTGTTAAATATATTTTAGCCCTAGAATGGTAAAGAAAACAATTTTATATAATACAAGGGGGATGTTGTAATATATAAGACAAGGGGGATGTTGTGATATTGCTGGGACTACTTTGTGTATCCAAGAACTACTTTGTATGCCTGTGTATATAAGTGATTGGTGTGATTAGGCGGTCACTCTGGATCCAGGCGGCCTTGGAAAAACAGCCTGGAGTACAAGCTGCACCATGATAACATCATAAACATGTGTACTCGTGGTCCTTCCAGAGTCACAACAAAGGTACAACAGGTACCGGACCACGAAGTACAACATGGTGGCAGCGGTTTGGGTGTTTAGTCTAGAAAAGGAAAACAACAAAAACCCCAAGAAAAAAAGTTAACAAGTGCGTAAAAAAAAAATTTTTTTAAAAGGTTAACAAAAAGGAACCCAGCAAAAAGGTTAACAGGAAGATAAGATAGAGCCCTGAAGAACAAAAAAAGTTTCCCGCTCGGTAAGGGGCCAATATATGTAGGTATACTTACCTGCTCAGTAGTCAGCGGCGAGCTGCCGACGTGACGCTGCAAGCTGCTGAGGGCGGTGTGTGAAGGCCCACATCGCGCCCCAGCACCTGTGCAGGCCCGAGATTAGGAGCCTGCGACTGCTTCACGGGGAGAGACCGGAGGCGACCGGGAGACCTGACACCCACGGAGGTGTGCGGCGACCGGTAAGACCGACACCCACGGAGGTGTGCGGCGACCGGTGGAGACCGACACCCACGAAGGTGTGCGGTGACCGGAGGCGACCGGGAGACCCGACAGCCACAGTGGTGTGCGGTGACCGGGGGAGGCCGACACCCACGGAGGTGTGCGGCGACCGGTACGACCAACACCCACGGAGGTGTGCGACGACCGGGAGAGCCCCGGAGGAGACCGACACCCACGGAGGTGTGCGGCGACCGGTAAGACCGACACCCACGGAGGTGTGCGGCGACCGGGGGATGCTGACACCCACGGAGGTGTGCAGCGACCAGGAGAGCCCCGGAGGAGACCGTCACCCACGGAGGTGTGCGGCGACCGGAGGGGGTCGGCGACCGGAGGGACCGACCACCCGCGGAGGTGCGGCGGCCGGTAAGGCCGAGGCACTATGTACTTACCCAGGCGCGTCGACCGTAGAGTCGGGACAGCCCTGGGCCCGAGGTAGCGGCAGCGCGTTCGAATTGCGCGGCAGCTGCCGGGAGCACCTGTGGGCGGGGCCAGTGCGCAGCAGCACCGCGTTCGAAAAGTTGAGCGGCAGCTGCCGGGGAGCACCTGTGGGCGGGGCCGGGAGCACCTGTGGGCGGGGCCGGGGAGCACCTGTGGGCGGGGCCAGCGCGCAGCGGCAGCGCGTTCGAAAAGTTGAGCGGCAGCTGCCGGGGAGCACCTGTGGGCGGGGCCAGCGCGCACTACAGCGGAGGCGCGATCGCACCGCAATTACAGCAGTGGGAGCCCAGCAGTGGGAGCCCAGCAGTGGGAGCCCAGCAGTGCCAGCCCAGCAGTGCCAGCCCAGCAGTGGGAGCCCAGCAGTGGCAGCCCAGCAGTGCCAACCCAGCAGTGGAAGCCCAGCAGTGCCAACCCAGCAGTGGGAGCCCAGCAGTGGGAGCCCAGCAGTGGGAGCCCAGCAGTGGGAGCCCAGCAGTGGCAGCCCAGCAGTGCCAGCCCAGCAGTGGAAGCCCAGCAGTGCCAACCCAGCAGTGGGAGCCCAGCAGTGGGAGCCCAGCAATGCCAGCCCAGTAATGGGAGCCCAGCAGTGCCAGCCCAGCAGTGGGAGGCCAGCAGTGGCAGGCAAATCATGGTGGTGGAGCATCTAGAGCCTACACTACGTTTGATCTACACAGCACGTCTTCTTGAGGGGAAGATATGGAACAAAATGAATATTTTGTGTTTAATGACCTGTGTAGTGATCTGTGTACTGAAAGCTTAATGTATTGTATTTGATGCTTTTGTATATTTGTATATATCTGTGGAGTGACCACACGGAGATGAGTGACCACACGGAGTGAGTGACCACCCGGGGTGAGTGACCACATGGAGATGAGTGAAATTCCGCAGAGGAGTGACCACCATGATGGCGAAAAAAGCAATTGTGTTTAAATGTGTTTAGTTGTGTTATTGGTTTTGTTTGCAAAAAGCAATGGTGTTTTGGTTTTGTTTGTTAAATATATTTTAGCCCTAGAATGGTAAAGAAAACAATTTTATATAATACAAGGGGGATGTTGTAATATATAAGACAAGGGGGATGTTGTGATATTGCTGGGACTACTTTGTGTATCCAAGAACTACTTTGTATGCCTGTGTATATAAGTGATTGGTGTGATTAGGCGGTCACTCTGGATCCAGGCGGCCTTGGAAAAACAGCCTGGAGTACAAGCTGCACCATGATAACATCATAAACATGTGTATTCGTGGTCCTTCCAGAGTCACAACAAAGGTACAACAGGTACCGGACCACGAAGTACAACACTCCCCTCTCCCCCCTCCTCTCCCTTCCCTCCCACTCCCTCCCCTCCCCTCCTCCCTCTCCCCCCTCCCCTCCCCACTCCCTCCACCCCCTTCCCTCCCCCTCTCCCTCCCTCCTCTTCCTCCCCCCTCCCCCTTCCCCGCTTCCCACCTTCCCCTCCCCCTTCCCCCCTTCCCCTCCTCCCTTCCCCTGCCCTCTTCCCCTCCCCCACTCCATCCCCATCAAACCCCCTTAAAGTCCCCCCTCCCCCTCCCCTCCCTCTCCCTCCTCCCCCTCCCCCATTCCCCTCCCCTCCCACCTCCCCCTTCCTTCCCCTCCCCCCTCCTGCCCTCCCCCCTCCTGCCCTCCCCCCTCCAACCCCCTCCCCTCCCTCCTTCCCCCCTTCCTCTCCCCCTTCCCCTCCCACACTCCATCCCCCTCAACCCCCCTTATCATCCCTCCTCCCCCTTCCTCCCTCCCCCCTCCCTCCACCCACTTCCCTCCCTCCACCCACTTCCCTCCCTCCCTCCCTCTCCACTCTCTCCCTAGGAGATAGATTTAAACTTTAAAATGTGAATAACTTTAAAAATATAACACCGATTTCAATGAAACTTCTTCCATTAGCACCAAAGGTGAGTAAGGTGGACCTAAAATTGTTGCGCTATCGTGTACCGTTTTGGCTGTAGTTTAGGAACAAACAAACAAACGAGAGTTTTAGTATATAGATGTGCAGTTTTTGCAAATTGCCTGTTTGCTTTCCCCACCCTGTGCTTGATCCATATTCAGTTGGTGTGGTGAATGAAAATTATTTTACAAGTCAGACACAATTTTGAAAGAAGCTAAGATAGGCCTAAATGACAGACTGCAGTGCCAGTGAATGAGGTTTCAGATAGGTCAAGAGACTGTCAAACATGTGAAAAAGGAATTCTAATTTTCTCTTCCTTTAAAATGTCTTGACAGTGGGAGCAAAGTGCAAAAAAAGCAAATTGTCCCATTTTATTAAGACAAAATAGAAGTCTCATGCTTGCGATTGCCATTGTTTTCTCTATTCAATAAACCTTTGAGAGCACAATAGAACGAGCTTCTCTAGAACCGAGATTGCATTGATGCGTCTTTGCTTTCCTGTTGTTTTTCCCTTTCCAAATGTATAAAATTGGAAAATTAGTAATTCCACATGTTCTGCACTGTGCAACCAATAATGAAAGGTGATGCAGTGCCAGTAGAAAATAGAAAGGAAGAAGACCCCAAACAACACCCTCGCATGTGTTAGTGTAATTATCTGACTATTTATTTTCAGTTTGTTATCATCATCATATCATCATATATATACAGCCGGAAACAGGCCTTTTTGGCCCACCAAGTCCGTGCCGCCCAGCGATCCCCGTACACACTAACACTATCCTACACCCACTAGGGACAATTTTTACATTTACCCAGCCAATTAACCTACATACCTGCACGTCTTTGGAGTGTGGGAGGAAACCGAAGATCTCGGAGAAAACCCACGCAGGTCACGGGGAGAACGTACAAACTCCTTACAGTGCAGCACCCGTAGTCAGGATCGAACCTGAGTCTCCGGCGCTGCATTCGCTGTAAAGCAGCAACTCTACCGCTGCGCCACCGTGCAACACATTTCCTCAATGTTTAATTGTTATAACATTTCGATGATTGCTCCATCACAGGTCTACAGACATACACGCAGGTTAAATATATATATAAAGGGCACATTATTGAAATTTTGAAATACAGGTTATGTTGGCCTGAAAGGGAAATTTGATGCTTTTTATATTATTGTTGGAGCCGTGATCCAATTATTTAGTTGCTTGCATTCTGTTCGATACAGTTTTCCAGTCTACCAGTTAATAACATTATATTTCATGTCAAAAATATTTTGATTTTCTTTCTGAAACTGAGATGCAATTTTTTTAAAATAAAGTAAATACTCAACCAATCAGGGCAAACTATTTTATAGTCTGAATATGCTTTCAGTGAATCAGAGGACAGTCACTCTCAAGCAGAGAAGGTTTTGTTTCCATGACAACTTCTCACTGGTTGTTCAGTGCTCAATTTAAAAGTGCCACTGGAATTGCAGGCCACTGGTTCCTCCATTTCTGATCAGTTTTATTTGGAGTACAAATAACGCTCACAGAATGGCTAAGGCTGTCCCAAAGGTAGGCTCATAAGTTCATAAGTTCTAGATGCAGAATGAGGCCGTTCGGCCCATCAGGTCTACTCCGCCATTCAATCATGGCTGATCTATCTCTCCCTCACAACCCCATTCCCCTGCCTTCTCCCCCATAACTCCTGACACACTTACTAATCAAAAATCTGTCAATCCCCGCCTTGAAAATATCCATTGACTTGGCCTCCACAGCCGACTGTGGCGATTTCTTCGAATGGTGCAGAGTAATCAAATGGCGACAAGTTAGAAGAGTCAACTGTAAATTTTGGAATAAACATGGGGAGAGAAATGCATCTTTGGTATATTGTGTGACGGATGGATATGTAACCAATGCCAATTCTTTCCCAAAGTTTAGAATCAAAGTTGTGGCATTGTTTGTCAATTTAAGTTAGAGAAATAGTGTAAGAATAAGAAGGACCTATACAAAGTAAAGAAAAGTGATTGCTTTGTGAATGATTGGGGGTGCCGTAAATGTTAGGAACTAAACTCCTGTGCTGCATAGTTCAGCAGGTTTCAATTTAAGTCGCAAAAATTGTAGGTTGTCCTGTTTCAAGTTAAAAATGTTAAAAGTCTGAATATATTCACTCTTAATCCAAATGGAAGTGAAAGAGAAGGGAGGGGCAATCTGTTTACCTGTAGACCAGTTATTTAAGTAAGATTATATTTGCTTCTTGGCCTTGAGATGGTGATAGTGAGCTCCTATCTTGAGATTTTGCTGTCAATAGACAATAGGTGCAGGAGTAGGCCATTCAGCCCTTCGAGCCAGCACCGCCATTCAATGCGATCATGGCTGATCACTCTCAATCAGTACCCCGTTCCTGCCTTCTCCCCGTACCCCCTCACTCCGCTATCCTTAAGAGCTCTATCCAGCTCTCTCTTGAAAGCATCCAACGAACTGGCCTCCACTGCCTTCTGAGGCAGAGAATTCCACACCTTCACCACTCTCTGACTGAAAAGGTTCTTCCTCATCTCCGTTCAAAATGGCCTACCCCTTATTCTTAAACTGTGGCCCCTTGTTCTGGACTCCCCCAACATTGGGAACATGTTTCCTGCCTCTAATGTGTCCAATCCCCTAATTATCTTATATGTTTCAATAAGATCCCCCCTCATCCTTCTAAATTCCAGTGTATACAAGCCCAATCGCTCCAGCCTTTCAACATACGACAGTCCCGCCATTCCGGGAATTAACCTAGTGAACCTACGCTGCACGCCCTCCATAGCAAGAATATGCTTCCTCAAATTTGGAGACCAAAACTGCACACAGTACTCCAGGTGCGGTCTCACCAGGGCCCGGTACAACTGTAGAAGGACCTCTTTGCTCCTATACTCAACTCCTCTTGTTACGAAGGCCAACATTCCATTGGCTTTCTTCACTGCCTGCTGTACCTGCATGCTTCCTTTCATTGACTGATGCACTAGGACACCCAGATCTCGTTGAACTCCCCCTCCTCCTAACTTGACACCATTCAGATAATAATCTGCCTTTCTATTCTTACTTCCAAAGTGAATAACCTCACACTTATCTACATTAAACTGCATCTGCCATGTATCCGCCCACTCACACAACCTGTCCAAGTCACCCTGCAGCCTTATTGCATCTTCCTCACAATTCACACTACCCCCCAGCTTAGTATCATCTGCAAATTTGCTAATGGTACTTTTAATCCCTTCATCTAAGTCATTAATGTATATTGTAAATAGCTGGGGTCCCAGCACCGAACCTTGCGGTACCCCACTGGTCACTGCCTGCCATTCTGAAAGGGACCCATTTATCCCCACTCTTTGCTTTCTGTCTGTCAACCAATTTTCTATCCATGTCAGTACCCTACCCCCAATACCATGTGCTCTAATTTTGCCCACTAATCTCCTATGTGGGACCTTGTCGAAGGCTTTCTGAAAGTCGAGGTACACCACATCCACTGACTCTCCCCTGTCAATTTTCCTACCTTCTGGTGAGGGTAGTGGGTTTCATGTAATGGGTTTACTCCAACTGAATGGCGTGTTAGATTATTTTCCAAATAGACAACAACAATATTGCTGCAGGGCTGGAGTAAAATATCAACTAAATTGGAATTTTGCAACAATCTGACAATTTCATAGACACCGGGTTATTCATCCAGTCTACACCTCAGCATGGCTGTTTTGCTGACCGCTGCATCACTAATGTTGTCTGCCTCCTCTCTCAACATCTGTCCACTTTGCCCAGCATTTCCAATTTACTCAATTCTTGATCACTGTCTGGTTTTCATGTCCACATCTGTCCTTGATAATCCGAGTTCTTTACCTTCAGTCTGAATAATCACACGTAATACTGGATGAGCACATCAGATTTATTCCACCATGGGGTTCTTCCCGTGAGGATCTCCAGACACAACACTAGTGTCTGAAGAGATCTCAACTCAGGAGAGGGGAAGAACAACTTCTCCATGATTGTTTATTTTTTTATACAGAAAAGAAAGGGGTGTGACAAAAAGAAATCAAGGACCAATTACAAATCTAATACAATTCCCATGGTTACAGAGAAAACAAAATCATTAATACAGGTCACATGCTCAGAAACCAGACCAGAAGATGGCGGCGCCTAACGGCAGCGGTGTCGGTGTTGGGATGGTTTTTATATATATTTTTTTTGGTTGCGTATGTGTGGGAGGGGGTGGTGGTGTGGGTGGGGGGGGAACTTTTCTCTTCCTCACGGCGCGGGGTGCGGCTCGGCTGCGGGGCCTAACATCCCCCGGTGCGGCTTGGCCGCTGGACTTTACATCCCCCGGTGCGGCTTGGCCGCTGGACTTTACATCCCCCGGTGCGGCTCGGCCGCTGGACTTTACATCCCGGTGCGGCTCGGCCGCTGGACTTAACACCGCCTGGTGCAGCTCGGCTGCGGGGCTTTACATCGCTGGTGCGGCTCGGCTGCGGGACTTAACATCGCCCGGTGCAGCTCGGCTGCGGGGCTTTACATCGCCCGGTGCAGCTCGGCTGCGGGGCTTAACATCGCCCGGTGCAGCTCGGCTGCGGGGCTTAACATCGCCCGGTGCAGCTCGGCTGCGGGGCTTTACATCGCTGGTGCGGCTCGGCCACGGGACTTAGCTGCGCAAGGCTTGGTCGCGGGCCTTTCATCGCCCGGTTCGGCCGCGAGACGTTTCAGCGCCCGGTGCGGGGACTGTGCGGGTCGGTCGGGGACGAGCTGTCTGTCCGTGGGCGTGGGGAAGAGAGGGGAAGTTTTGTTGCCTCCATCACAGTGAGGGGGTGTTTGGAGTCACTGTGATGGACGTTTGTGTTGGGGTTATGTGTCTTGTGTTCTTTTTTTTCTTCTATGACTGCTATGTAGTTTCGTATCATATCATATCATATATATACAGCCAGAAACAGGCCTTTTCGGCCCACCAAGTCCGTGCCGCCCAGCGATCCCCGTACATTAACACTATCCTACACCCACTAGGGACATTTTTTTTACATTTTTACCCAGCCAATTAACCTACATACCTGTACGTCTTCGGTACTTCGGTACCGAACGACAAATAAAGCTCTGTTATACCTGTTATACCTGTTATTAATATAAGTCACATGCTTTTGGGGAAACGCATCAATTTACCTAGAGTGGATTCAAAACTTTTCCTACTTTCACACGCACCCATATAAGGAGTTGTTATTAAGAAAGAAACTTTCTTTATCTCTATACACGAGCAATCTCGCAGCTGCATGACCTTGCTTTACTGTTTTAATACACAGCACTCACACAGTCAGACAGAGGAGTGGGGGAGTAACTGTCTGGTTTTCATGTCCACATCTGTCCTCACCTCCCAAACTCCAATTTATCACCTAACCACACCCCTCCCCAAGACCATTTCTGCTTCCCCCCAACTACCTGACCAATGTTTGCTCCTAATCACTATTGGATCCTCCTGATAAGTATTTCATTCCCAAATCATCACCTAACTCATGGTGACCACCAATGATATCCCAGACCAACATCAGGATTGCACTCTTCCTGATCTTTCAATTAAACTAAGCTAAACTAAACTAAGTATCATGTTCAGCACAGATATTGTGGGCCAAAGGGCCTCTTCTTGTGATGTGTTTTCCTATGTTCGATGCTCTATGTTCATGAGCGTGTCACTGATTGAATGAATAAATTGAATGTTGCTGGACGTAATGCCCAGCTGCCTAGAAATGGGAGGACATCCACTTTTGGGTTAGACTCATTCCCTATCAACAAAATTGTGAAAATAGCTAAAAATTCAAGAAGTTTAGGATGTTGGTATTTTGTACATGAAAATTGGCACTATTAAGCTGCTGAAAATATACGTCCCAAGTGGGGGAATGAATGAATGGATCAATTAAGAGATAAATGCCCAAAATTAATGCAGGAACTACTCCAATAGTGAATATTCACTTTGTCTTCAAAACAAAGACAAAGGCAATCATCGGAAAGATTGGAGGCTGAGCAATTCGCATGCTTTAGAGGTAACCTGGATTTCTAGATCCACCTCACCAGTGCCTGGTCAGTGCCTGGTCAGTCAAAGTAGTACCATGCTGTCCACCTGAAGACACTTGCTCAGCTCCCAGCCAAGCTTCTGTGGCATCAGCTTCAGGTCATTGATCGTTAACAAGTGATCTTTGGCTACTTTATGGCATTTCTTGGCATTTCCAACCATCTCATTATAGGGAACAAAACTTTGCAATCATCTTTGGACAGCGTTGACACTTTCTTTACTTGAAAAGTATGCTCGGATGACTGGCCTGTGATCCTGAGAGTTCCCAATGTGTAAGATCACATCCACAGCATAATAACACTTAGACATGTCCACTCCTAAATAAATGTAGAAGATGTTATGTTGCAATGTAAAGAAGACCAGTGTCATCGGTGGTCTGGCCATTAAATAGCACTGTTTTGGGGATCTTGCTGTGTACATACAGTTGCTGTGTATAATTGGTGGCTGCATCCAAATTTACTGCAGTGATTACGTTTCACCATCTTTGCAAGGTCTGCGGTGGTATAGCAGTAGAGTTGATTCCTTACAGCACTTGCAGTGACAGAGACTCGGGTTCGATCCCGAATACGGGTGCTGTCTGTACGGAGTTTGTACGTTCTCCCCATGATCGGGTGGGTTTTCCCCGAGATCTTCGGTTTCCTCTCACACTCCAAAGACGTACAGGTTTGTAGGTTAATTGGCTTGGTGTATGTGTAAATTGTCCCTCATGTGTGTAAGATAGTGTTAACGTGCGAATATCGTTGGTTGAGGCGGACTCTGTGAGCCGAAGGGCCTGTTTCCATGCTGTATCTCCAAACTAAGCTAAACTAAAAGACATAAAGTGTTTTGGGACATTCTGAGTTTGTGAAAGGTGCTCGGCAATTGCGGCGGCTTTCAAGATTCTTTGCTTACACCTGTTTTTTTTACCCCTGCTTACTATTCTTCTTCAGTCATTAAGGCTTCTGCACATTGTTACTTCATAACAAACTGATATTGGCTTCAGCAAATGAGCCTCATCAACCTGCTCCCACAGCAGTCCAATGACAGGTAATATGCTGTACAGCTTTGTCCAAAACCCTTATGAAAATACACGCTGAAACGCTGGGTCTATGCAATTTTACAAATGTCAACATATTGAGTCAAATTTAAATTAAGAGGATAAATCTCTTTCACAATTTTTCCTATATCTTATTAGCTTCCAATCGATGCCCTTTATTCACCAAACATTCATGGGAAAGCAGGTTTGTGCAAAATTGCAAATTTTAATGATTGTTTGTAAGGTCTGTTGTGTACCCTTTCGGAGAAATTGATCCGAATATTTTTTTTTAGCAAGTAATCTGTTTTTGGTGAAATTGTTATTGTTGCCTCATAATCTATTCCTGCATCAAATTAACTGCAGGCACTGCAATACATCAGGTATGCTTAGGATCCAGATGAAATGTGCAACAGACTTTGGGTGTCCTGCAGCTTCATGACATTAATAAGGGCCAAGAGAGCAGCCTTTATACCTGAGGGAACACAGTTGGGTGCATGCTAAGAGAGAGGATGTTTCACTTCATGGGGCATTCTGGAGCCACGGAATAGTTTCAGACTAAAGAGTCAAGAGGGTCAAGATCCAAGAGTATTTAATTGTCATATGCACTGGAAATGGAACAATGAAATTCATACGTTGCAGCTTTATTTGTTCATAAATTCAGAAGTTCATAAGTGATAGGAGCAGAATTAGGCCGTTCGTCCCATCAAGTCTACTCCGCCATTCAATCATGGCTGATCTATCTCTCCCTCCTAACCCCATTCTCCTGCCTTCTCCCCATAACCTCTGACACGGTTAGAGGGCGGCACGGTAGCGCAGCGGTAGAGTTGCTGCTTTACAGCGAATGCAGCGCCGGAGACTCAGGTTCGATCCTGACTACGGGTGCTGCACTGTAAGGAGTTTGTACGTTCTCCCCGTGACCTGCGTGGGTTTTCTCCGAGATCTTCGGTTTCCTCCCACACTCCAAAGACGTACAGGTATGTAGGTTAATTGGCTGGGTAAATGTAAAAATTGTCCCTAGTGGGTGTAGGATAATGTTAATGTACGGGGATCACTGGGCGGCACGGACTTGGAGGGCCGAAAAGGCCTGTTTCCGGCTGTATATATATGATATGATATAATAATAATAATAATAATAATAATAATAATATTCATTTATTGTCATTGCAACGAGTACAACGAAATTAAAAAATAGCCAATCCTGACGGTGCGTACAAACATATATGCAATAAATACAAAAACAAATAAATACATAAATACAATTAAATACAATTATATGACCGATTTTTTAACGGTGTTGCCTAGTGCAAGGTAGTGTTCAGTTCTCGTATGGCCCTGGGGTAAAAACTGTTCTTAAGTCTGTTTGTTCGGGATTTGATCGACCTGAAACGTCGACCAGAGGGCAGATGAACAAACAGACGGTGGCCGGGGTGGGATGGATCTTTTATTATTTTGCCTGCTCTACTGAGGCAGCGTAGGCTGAACAGGTGCTCCAGGGAGGGCAGTGAGCAGCCGATGATTTTCTGGGCCGTCGTGATGACCCTCTGAAGGGCCTTCCTGTCCTTTTCTGAGCAGCTGGCATACCATGTGGTTATACAGTATGCCAGCACACTCTCGATGGAGCAGCGATAGAAGGACAACATGAGCTTCTCCTGCAGGTTGGTTTTCCTGAGGATCCTCAGGAAGTGGAGTCTCTGCTGTGCCTTCTTTACTGTGGTGATGGTGTTGGTAGACCAGGTGAGATCCTCTGCGATGTGCGTACCCAGGAACCTGAAAGCTGGTACCCTTTCCACACAGACCCCATTGATGTAGAGTGGGTCGTAATCTCCACTGGTTTTTCTAAAGTCAATTATAAGTTCCTTTGTTTTGGAGGAGTTCAGGACCAGATTGTTCACTGAACACCATGCTGCCAGCCTTTGGATTTCATCCCTATAGGCTGTCTCATCTCCTTCTGAGATGAGTCCAACCACAGTCGTGTCATCCGCGAACTTGATGATGGTGTTGGTGGGATGGGTGGGGGCGCAGTCGTGAGTGTAGAGGGAGTAAAGGATGGGGCTCAACACACAGCCCTGTGGTGAGCCGGTGCTCAGTGTAATGGTGGAGGAGAGGTGAGGGCCTATTTTGACTGTCTGGGGGCGGTTGGTCAGGAAGTCCTTGATCCATTGGCAGATGGTTTGGGAAAATCCAAGGTCGGAAAGTTTGGTGACCAGTCTGCTCGGGATGACCGTGTTAAAGGCAGAGCTGAAGTCGAGGAAGAGCATCCTCACATAGCTCCCCTGGTGTTCAAGGTGGGTCAGTGCAGTGTGAAGAGCAGTGTCGATGGCATCCCCTGTAGACCTATTTGCTCTGTAGGCAAACTGGTGTGGGTCGAAGGTGGGTGGGAGGCTGGCTTTGATGTGCTGCAGGACCAGTCTCTCGAAGCACTTTGTGATGACCGGTGTGAGTGCTACCGGACGGTAGTCGTTAAGACCGCTGATGACAGACTTTTTCGGCAGTGGGATGATTATGGCGGACTTCAGGCAGGGAGGGATGGTGGATTTTAAAAGGGACAGGTTGAAGATTTTTGTGAAGACCTCAGATAATTGGTCTGCACATTCCCTCAGCACTCTGCCCGTCACACCATCGGGGCCTGCAGCTTTCCTGGGATTCACTGCTCTGAGCACGCGCTTAACATCATACTCCTGCACAGTGAAGGTGTTGCTGTCAGGTGCTGGAGAGGGTGTAATGTCTGCCACTGTAGCTTTCACCTCGAAACGAGCAAAGAAACAGTTAAGTTCCTCAGCCAGCGAGGCGTCGCCGTCGGCAGTCGTGCGGTTGCTGGTCTTGTAGTTGGTGATGTGCTGGATGCCTTGCCATACCCGCCGTGGGTCATTGTTGGAAAAGTGGTCCTCAATCTTCCTCTTGTAGGACGCTTTGGCATCCTTGATGCCTCTCTTCAGGTTGGTTCTAGCAGCACTGTATAGAGCTCTATCACTAGACCTGAAGGCGGTGTTACGGTCCTTGAGGAGAGACCTGACTTCCTTTGTCATCCACGGTTTTTGATTGGGATACAACCGGATGCGTTTGTCGACGGTGACATTGTCAACACAGTTTTGGATGTAGCAAAGTACAGTTGATGTGTACTCCTCCAAGTCCTGATCCTCAAAAATATCCCAGTTGGTCCTTTCGAAGCAATCCTGCAGCTGCGAGGAAGCTCCTTCAGGCCATGTCTTAACAGTCTTTATGGTGACTGGAGCTTTCCTCCTGAGTGGGGTGTATGCTGGAGTTAGGAATATGGACAGGTGATCTGACTGCCCCAGGTGTGGTAGTGGTGCTGACCTGAAACCCTTCTTAATATTTGAGTAAACCTTGTCTAGTGTGTTTTTCCCCCTGATATGATATGTAGTCATAATGGAGACTCTGGGAAATACTCCTTAAACTACGCTGCCTTAGTTATTGAAGACATTCTTTAAAAGTCTTGGACTGGGCTTCTTGTCATCTTTTCTGATATTTCCTCTGGGTGATGATAACTATTAATACTCCACAGAACAGCTTGAAGTGTTTTATTCTAGTTTCCATTGAATGCTGATAAAATATTAATATTACCAAGGATAATGCCTGAAATTGTAAACTATTATGTCACATTGTCAATTAGGTTGCAAGCTGCACTTTTTTAGCCAATATTTTAAAATATGTTTCAAATGCCAATAATTGCCGTTGGGCTATAAGAAATCGCCCTTGTTTTTTGGTCATTTATTGAATGAAGATGTATTGTAGCCTTGGTTCTAGAGAACCACTTTGTGCCAAAGACTGTTTTCAGCACATTGTTGTCTCACACAACTTTGAGGTGGTATCGGTGGGATCAGGATAGACCAAAAATGGCTGCTGGTGATGTCACATGGCCTCGGAGGTACAATATGCAAACGTCTGTTCCATCAGACTTGGACACAGGAAACAAGTGAGCGCTAGTCTCACTTACAAGAAGTTCATACAAGAGACAATCATGTTTTCTGTTCCAAGAAGAGTTTACAGTCTCTGCCAAATTTTGGTGTCCTTAATTGAAATGTCACCAGCTCCATTGAAACTGCCATAGGTTGTTGCTACATTGTTGGCTGGGTTTCCAGACACAACTGTTATTAAGGAAGCCTCTGAGACGGAACACATTTCGTTCATTTTCATAATTGGCCAACACAGTAGTTCTGAAGAGCTTCCTAGTTTTCCCAATAGGTTATTGTCGACAGGTATATTACCATTCACGTTCCTGGCACTAGGCTGGGCTCGCAAACTCCCAAAGATTCATTTCCTATCCAAGATAAGAGGAACCCTTCAGCAACAGCAAGCAGAGAGACAGAAGCCCCACCCTTGGCCACCTCCATTATCAGGGTGATGTCAAGCACAAACTAAAGGAACAGCACGCACGTCACATAGTCTGCAACCCAATGGTATGAACCGTGAATTTTCAAGTTTTAGGTGATCCACACTGTTCCTTCCGTAGGGAGGAACTGCAGATGTTGGTTTAAACTCAAGATGGACACAAAAAGTTTAAAGCTCCTCAGTCTGAGGAAGGGTCTCGACCCGAAACGTCACCTATTCCTTCTCTCCAGAGATGCTGCCTGTCCCGCTGAGTTACTCCACCATTTTGATTCTATCTCCTCTGTTCCTTGCTCTTTTCGCCTGATCCACACCAGGTCCACTCACGCAACCTCCCTCCCCACCCTCTCCACGCCCCTGCAGAGTTCATTCCTCTACCTCACATAGTTCCATCTGCCTATCACTGACACACTGAATCTGGTGCCTCTCCTATCCCGTCCCTGTTCTCATCTTCCCTTCCTTATCTGGTCCATCATCACTGTCCCTTTTCTATCAGATTCTGTCATCCGCAGGCGGAGATAGATAGAATCTTGATTAGCACAGGTGTCAGAAGTTATGGGAAGGCAGGAGAATGGGGTTAGGTGAGATAGATTGAATGGTGGAGTAGACTTGATGGGCCGAATGGCCTAATTCTACTCCTATCACATGACCTTATGACCTTATGACAATCCTCATCCTTCCCTTCCCCACCTGGCTCCATCTTCCCATCAACCCCTCCTCAGCTCTTTCCACCTATCTCTTGCCCCATCCCTCACCCTCACCTCTGTACGCTGACTCTCTGCCCCCTATGCTCTCAGTCCCGACACCTTGACCATCTCTTTGCCTCCTCAGATAATACCATGACTCGCTGAGTTCTCCCAGCACCTTGTGCTTTGCTGAGAGAAACTGATTCTCAATCACTGATTGATAATACTGAGTGGTAATATTCACTGAAATCATCTCATGTGCAAATTCCGGAACAGACTTATGGTTTAAATGTTAGTATACATTTCCATAATCGGTGAGGGTTAAGCTAAGCTTCTCTCAAAGTATACAGAGATCAAAATGAGTGGTGAACCCATGCCCATTTTTCTTCTTCTTTCCTTCACCCAGAGAGTTGTAAAGCTGTGGAATTCTCTGCCTCAGAAGGCAGTGGAGGCCAATTCTCTGGATGCTTTCAAGAGAGAGCTAGTTAATGATAGCAGAGTCAGGGGGTATGGAGAGAAGGCAGGAACGGGGTACTGATTGTGAATGATCAGCCATGATCACATTGAATGGTGGTGCTGGCTCGAAGGGCCGAATGGCCTACTCCTGCACCGATTATCTATTGTCTATTGTCTTCCAGTTTCTTGATTTCTTCATATACATTTATTCATATATATTTATATATATATATATATAGTTCTTATAAGAAAATAACTGCAGATGCTGCCCTCTATCTCCCTCTATCTTCCTGTCCACCTATATCCTTCCTTTGTCCCGCCCCCCTGACATCAGTCTGAAGAAGGGTCTCGACCCGAAACGTCACCCATTCCTTCTCTCCCGAGATGCTGCCTGACCTGCTGAGTTACTCCAGCATTTTGTGAATATATATAGTTCTTCATGTGTGTACATATATAAATCCTTGATTTCTTCATGTGCATGTTGGCCTTAACATCATGGAAGGGCAGTGCATGTTGGCCTTGCCAATAATACCCACACCATATAAAGGAATTAAAAAGTGTCTCACATCAACTACAGCTGAACTAAATGACTTAATTAGTCTGCAACTCTTCGAAGGGAAGCATGTAGCCTGTACATTGTATGAAATTCTGTTACAGCATTTGAAGTTTGTACTATCTGGAGACAGATCAGCAAGCTATGGTGCGGGTAATTGGTGTGAGAAAGAAAAAGGGAGCTGGGCAATGTTGATGGAAGACAGACAAAGATTGCGGAGGTAATGGAGCTATTTTCTGAGAATGACCCAGATTGGAAGTGCAGCTGCTCAATGAAGAGAATTGTGCTCGACAGTGTCTCCTGTTACAGACGAACGCCCTGTGAATGGACAAGTCAGGGCCTGAATATCTTCTTCAAAAAGAGAGTCATGACCCAGTCTATTTCCCCAGGATGAGCCACACCCCAGATTGTTCACCCTGCTGCAACCCTTTCCACATCATGTCTGACTCCTACTGCTGCTCGAACGTGCTTGTGAGCTCATTATTGCCAGTTTATATATCGCATTTTGTATTAAATGTCATCAGCCTTCGCAGATAGGGGCATTAAAGTAACTTTAGATAGATGCATAAATATGCAGGTAATGGAGACACATAGATCACATGCAGGCCATTATGGCGGCACGGTGGCGCAGCGGTAGAGTTGCTGCCTTACAGCGAATGCAGCGCCGGAGACTCAGGGTTCGATCCTGACTACGGGCGCTGTCTGTATGGAGTTTGTACGTTCTCCCCGTGACCTGCGTGGGTTTTCTCCGAGATCTTCGGTTTCCTCCCACACTCCAAAGACGTACAGGTATGTAGGTTAATTGACTGGGTAAATGTAAAAATTGTCCCTAGTGTGTGTAGGATAGTGTTAATCTGCGGGTATCGCTGGGCGGCGCGGACTCGGTGGGCCGAAGGGCCTGTTTCCGCGCTGTATCTCTAAATCTAAAAAAAAAATATCTAAATAATCATAATGATGCTCCGGGTGCAACTATTTTGTATTTTGACTTTACTGGTCGTTGGAAAAAGCCAAATGTTTCTCCCTCCTCAGAAGAGGAGGAGAAAGAGCAAAAAGAATGGGAAGGGACACTGAGGTGATGTTGCTGCTGATGATGATGGTGATGATAAACACAGTGCCCTGCGGTATCTGAAATCCCATAACAGCACCTCAGCAACTGGAGCAACTTGCAAGGAATAAGCAACAAAGATTAGAGGGATGAACATCATTGGGATGTACACCAGAGGACCAGCATGCAACAGGCTGGCACAAAGTGTGAAAACTGCAACAGGGGAAGCGAAAGAGAAACAGTAACCGGGATGAAAGAAAAGTAAAGAAAACATTTTCCACACGCAAAGTTGAGTGAAGAAAATCAGCAATTCATTTATAAACGGTGTAAAGGACTAATAAAGAGATAAGAAATGTGCAAAACTTGGTGCAAAACAAAAGAAAGGGTGGCGTGATGATGCAGCAGCCTTACAGCGCCAGAGACCCAGGTTCCATCCTGATTACGGGTGGTGTCTGTACGGAGTTTGTACGTTCTCACTGTGGCCTACATGGGTTTTCTCCAAGATCTTCGGTTTCCTCCCACTCTCCAAAGACGTACAGGCATGTAGGTTAATTGGCTTGGTACAAATGTAAAATTGTCTCTAGTGTGTGTAGGATAATGTTAGTGTGTGTGGGGTTGCTGGTCGTTTCGGACTCGGTGGGCCGAAGGGCCTGTTTCCACACTGTATCTTTAAACTAAACTAAACTAAACTAAAGCAGCTGGCGGGGGGAGATTGGGCACATCTGGACTGCATCAGAGACACAGAGGAGGACCAGGACAGGTAGTGAAGCATCCGGAGAACGTAGGAGCCAGCACCAGTTCGTCTCTATGCAAGTCTTGGCTGGCAATCAGTGTCAATGCTGTCACAGGTTCAGCTCACAGCTGCTGTGGAGGCCACATGATGGTAGCCACACACCCTTGCTACTTCTACCCTCATCCACGTGGAGTTCTAGTCTTTGTCACGTGGGAGCAGCTTGAAGCTTTGAAGGAGTAGTAACACATCACCATAAAGAAACTTGATATCTTTGTTGAACAGAAGGATGCCAGTCGTGAGCAGATTGCTATTCTCAATGGAAATATGCTGCTACCCATGAGCAGCTTGCACAGTATAAGAGCAAAGGGATAACAAACATATGAAATCTACAGTACAGCCGGCTTCTTTCATGCAAGTCATCACCATAAATTGTAACTATTTGAGGCCACAGCACTGGTCCCTGTGGTGTCCCATTAGTTACTGATTGCTAATCTGATTTTTTTTTCCCATTCATCCTGATTCCTCTTTTCTGTTAGATGGCCAATCTCTTGCCAATTTCAATACTTCAGCCCAACTCAATGCAGCTTTATCTCATGCAGTAGGTGACAATTTATCAAATGTCTTCTGGAAATCCAAAATGTACCCTGCAATGACATCCTCATAAACCTTTAGAAGGTTTGTTAGGGATGGCATGGTGGCGCAATCGTTGAGTTGCTACCCTACAACGCCAGGGACCCTGGTTCGATCATGACTGTGGGTGCTGCCTGTCCGGAGTTTGTACGTTCTCCCTATGAACCGTGGGATTTCTCCGAGATCTTTGATTTCCTCCAAAGATGTACAGGCTTGAAGGTTAATTGGCTTGGTATAATTGTAAATGATCCCTAGTGTGTGTAGGATAGTGTTAGTGTGCAGGGATCGCTGGTCGGCGTGGACTCGGTGGGCCAAAGGGCCTGTTTCTGCGCTGTATCTCTAAACTAAACCAAAAGTAAAATGTGATTTTGCTTTCAAAAAACCATGTTGATTTAGCTTGATTGTCTAATCATTCACTAAATGCCCTGCAATTACCTCTGTAATATTGGATTTAAGACAGTATTTTCCCAATGACAGGTGTTAAACGGCTGGGTTATAATTTCCCTCTTTCCATTTGCCTCCATTATGGTTCTAATTGTGTTTTTTACCAATCTTCTGTGACTTTTCTAGAATCTCAGGAGTTTTGGTTGATTATATAGACAGCCTCCATTATTTCTGGAGGAACTTCTTCTGAAAGCCCAGGGTGCTAGTTGTCACAGCAAGGGCCCCTTGTTGGATTTTCGCTCCGACAGTTTGCCTAGTCATTTTTCTCCAGTGATCGGGATCGGTTCCACTTTCTCTCTCCCTTTGGCAGCTTGATAATCCATTATTCTCAGCTTGTCTTTAGTGTCTTCTACCACAAAGCTACCTAAAAGCAGCCAGCTAGTCTCTCTAAATACGGATGCCACACATGTGAACACGAACTCACCATTGGTACAAGAGGATTCACTTCTCTTCTGCAGCAGTAGCAACATGTTGGTCTTCACCCTCCAAGCCCTATGATCCACTGCCTCCTCCCACTCCCACCACACTCAGCCCTTCAGATTGTAGAGGGAAACATAGATTATGCAAGTCCCTGAAAAGCTGCTGGTGTGCAGGTTCAGGGTATTGCTGTCCCTCTCATGAGCTGACAGATTTAACTCCAACCACGTCTGTTCAGCCCCACAGACAGACATCTCACACAGTTCCCCACTGACAAACATACCACACTGTTCCCCGTGGATACACAATTCACACCTATCCCCACAGACAGACACCTCACACCTATCCCCACTCAACGACGTACCACACAGTCCCCACAGGCAGATATCTCACACCATTCCCCACAAACAGTCATCTCCGCCTGTTCCACACACACAGACATCTCACACTGTTGGAGCTTCCGCGTGGACGTCGGAAGCCCGCAGGCCCCTGGGTGGGGGCCGACATCGGGAGCTCCGGCAGCTCCGGCAGCGACAGCGTCTTCACCCGCCCCGAATCGCGGGGCTTGGGTCGGCCCGCCGCGGACCTTTCACCGTCCGGCGCGGCGCTCCAATGTGGGGAGCCCCGACCGCCCCGATGTGGCAACTCCAACAGCCTGACTGCGGGAGAAGACGGCAGGGGAAGAGAAAATACATTCTGGCCTTCCATCACAGTGAGGAGGTGACTGGAGGAGGCTCACTGTGATGGATGTTTCTTTTGTTTGGTTTATGATTGTATGTGTTATTGCATAATTTTTATTCCTTATTTTTATTGGTCTTATTGTTGAACTGCGGGTAATTTTTCATTTCACTGCACATTTATGTGTATGTGACAAATAAATTGACTATTGACTATTGACTATTGACACACAGACATCTCACACTGTTGTACACACAGACATCTCACACTGTTGTACACACAGACATCTCACACTGTTGTACACACACAGACATCTCACACTGTTGTACACACGGACATCTCACACTGTTGTACACACAGACATCTCACACTGTTGTACACACAGACATCTCACACTGTTGTACACATGGACATCTCACACTGTTGTACACACAGACATCTCACACTGTTGTACACACACAGACATCTCACACTGTTGTACACACGGACATCTCACACTGTTGTACACATGGACATCTCACACTGTTGTACACACAGACATCTCACACTGTTGTACACACACAGACATCTCACACTGTTGTACACACACAGACATCTCACACTGTTGTACACATGGACATCTCACACTGTTGTACACACAGACATCTCACACTGTTGTACACATGGACATCTCACACTGTTGTACACACACAGACATCTCACACTGTTGTACACACAGACATCTCACACTGTTGTACACATGGACATCTCACACTGTTGTACACACAGACATCTCACACTGTTGTACACACACGGACATCTTACACTGTTGTACACACACAGACATCTCACACTGTTGTACACACGGACATCTCACACTGTTGTACACACACGGACATCTCACACTGTTGTACACACACGGACATCTTACATTGTTCCCCACTGACAAACATCCCACTCTGTTCCCCGTGGATGCACATATCCCTCTGTTCCCCACACACACACACATGCATCGCACACTGTTCCTGTGGATGGACATCCCACACCATTCCCCGCTGACAGGCATCTCACGCTCCCTCAAGCAGTCAACCCATGGTGTTCCCTTCAGGTGGACATCCCACATTGTTCCTTCCCCAAGGACAGGCATCTAACACCGTTCCCCATGGAAAGGCATCTCAAACTGTTTCCCACAGACAGACAACCCACAGTGTTCCCAGCACACAGATATTATCCACTGTTCCTCTCCATGGACATCCCACACTGTTCCCCGGCATCTCCCAATGTTCCCCATGGCCAAACATCTCACACTGTTCCCCATACACGGACTTCACGCAATGTTCCGTATGGACGGACAACCTCTGGTGTTCCCTGCCTACATCCATCCCATAGTGTTTGTTTAACTAACCAATGCTGCAGTCTGATACTGGCATAGTTAAGGTAAAGGCTTTTTAGATTTTTTTTAGATTTAGATTTAGAGATACAGCGTGGAAACAGGCCCTTCGACCCACCGAGTCCGTGCCGCCCAGCGATCCCTGCACATTAACACTATCCTACACACACTAGGGACATTTTTTTTTTCTTTTTTACATTTACCCAGTCAATTAACCTGCACGTCTTTGGAGTGTGGGAGGAAACCAAAGATCTCGGAGAAAACCCACGCAGGTCACGGGGAGAACGTACAAACTCCGTACAGACGGCACCCAAAGTCAGGATCGAACCTGAGTCTCCGGCGCTGCATTCGCTGTAAGGCAGGAACTCTACTGCTGCGCCACTGTGCCGCCCTAATATGTGATCAAGGACTCAAAGGAAAGAGGAGCAAACCTCTGGCATGCAGAAACAGCCACAAAAGGGACACAATGACATTTAAACCTTTGCATCAGGCCATGATGCAGCCCTGAACTAGAGAGCAGAGCCAGAGAGCAGTGCTGAACTACTATCTACCTCAGTGGTGACCATTGCACTATCCTTAATCGGACTTTGCTGGCTTTACCTTGCACTAAACATTATTCCCTTATCATGTATCTATACACTATAAGTGGCTCGATTGTAATCATGTATTGTCTTTTCGCTGATTGGATAGCATGCAACAAAAGCTTTTCACTGTACCTCGGTACACGTGACAATAAACTAAACTAAACTAAACTGAACTGAAATGGGCAAATACCTTCTAGTACCAGCCCAATTTGTATTGCAGGGCGGTTCTTACAGTTGTGGAAGAATAAGTCTAAGATTTACAAAGCATCTGTCAGTGTGCACCCCAAGCAGTTTATCTTGTAGTGAGTCCAGACGAGTGGTTTTATCTAAATCCTTTATTAGTATAAAACCCGTAACAAACGCGACAGACTTCTTTCTGGACAAACACTAACTTCACTCACTAATCTAATCTCTAATCTCGCGTTTGGCGCCAAGCATTTAAATACCCCGCGCTTCCTCACCCCGTGACCGTAACCCAATCCGAGGGTTCTATTACCTGGCCAATCCCTATGTCCCTACATGACCCCCCCCAGAACCCTCGAAACCATACCTCACGGGCGGCCGAACCTCCCGCCCAGAACGTGTACGGATGGGGGAAACCGATACCCCCAGCGTGACAGGAGGCGGGGGGGACGCCGCCGCTGGAGGCGATGGGGGGTCCACTGGAGCGGAGGGTGCAGGTGACGTGGGGCACTTGATGAACAACGGCAGCCCGGGACCAACCATAGGCGGCGGAGGCCCAAGAGGTAGTAAACTGGGCGCCGCTGACGGGACCAGTCGAGCAGCCACAGGCCGGCCCCGGCGTGGCGGCTGAGCCACCGACACGGGGAGGTCCTGGTCTAAATGGGCCGGCTTGAGACGGGACACTGAAACCAGCTCCTGACGATTTCCTACCTGCAAGGTGAAGGTTACAGTCCCTCTTTTGAGCACCTGGAACGGGCCCTGGTAAACCGGCTGAAGAGGGGGACGGTGGCAATCTTTCCGAAGAAACACGAAATCACAGCTCCGCAATTCCGAAGGAACGTGAACTGCTGTGCTTCCGTGACTAGAGGTGGGGACTGGAGCCAGAGAACCCACCCGTTCCCGGAGGGAGCCCAAGACTGACGTGACGGATGGCGGCAAGGCGGGAGTGGAAGGGAGAATATCGCCCGGCACCCGCAGGGGCGAACCGTAGACGAGCTCGGCCGAAGATGTGCCCAGCTCAGCCCGCGGGGCCGTACGGATGCCGAGGAGGACCCAAGGCAGCTGGTCAGCCCAATCGTAGCCAATCAGGCGAGCACAGAGGGACGCCTTCAGCTGCCGATGGAAACGCTCAACCATCCCGTTGGCTTGGGGATGATAGGCGGTGGTCTGCTGTAATCGAGCACCATAAAGCTGCGCCAGCGCGGCCCAGAGAGACGAGGTGAACTGGGCTCCCCGATCTGTAGTGATGATAGCCGGGACCCCGAAACGAGCCACCCAATGCAACGCCAGGGCCCGTGCACAGGAGGCCGCCGAGGTGTCCGACAACGGGAGCGCCTCCGGCCAACGAGTGAACCGATCAACCACCGTCAGTAGATGAGTGTAACCACTAGAATAGGGCAATGGACCCACCAAATCCACATGGATGTGGAAAAAACGGGCGGGGGGAACCTCGAATGTCTGGTGCGGGGGCTGGACATGACGATGGACTTTGGAGGTCTGGCACGGAATGCAGGCGCGTGCCCAGGCTGCCACCTGCTTTCGCAGGCCATGCCAGACAAACCGGTCGGCCACCATGGCTGAAGTCGCCCTGATGGACGGATGTGCCAGGCCATGAATGGCCTCAAAAACCTTACGCCGCAGAGCGGCAGGCACCACCGGGCGAGGGCGTGGGAGAGTAACGTCGCACCACAACTTGGTACCTGTGGGGCCACACGCCACCTGCTCTAAACGCAGTCCCGAGGTTGTGGAGGCGTACACCGCGGCAGTTCCTTCCAGGCGCTGAGCCTCCGCTAGCTCCTGGAAATCCACATGTTTACCAACCACGGCTACGGAGGGAATGGCCGGCCGGGACAGGGCATCAGCAACGGCATTCAGCCTACCCGCAATATGACGGACATCGGTCGTAAACACCGAAATGAGGGTTAGGTGCCGCTGCTGGCGAGCCGACCACGGATCAGAAACCTTAGCAAAAGCGAATGTCAAAGGTTTGTGATCCGTGTAGGCCACGAAAGAACGGCCTTCTAAAAAGTAACGGAAGTGCCGGACTGTTAAATAAAGGGCCAGGAGCTCCCTATCGAACGCACTGTACTTGAGCTCCGCTCGAGAGAGCTGCCTGCTGAAAAACGCAAGAGGCTGCCATTCACCGTCAACCTGCTGCTCCAAAACCCCACCCACCGCCACGTCTGAGGCGTCCACCGTCAGAGCTGTGGGGGCGGAGGAGCGCGGGTGCACCAGCATGGTGGCATTGGCGAGGGCCTGTTTGACCGCAACAAAAGCCGTCTCCGCAGCTACGGACCATACCAACTCCGCGGGGTTACCTGCGAGACATTGAAAAAGGGGACGCATAACCCGAGCTGCTGCAGGCACGAACCGATGATAAAAATTGACCATGCCCACAAATTCCTGCAAGCCCTTGATGGTAGTCGGGCGGGGGAAAGATCGGACCGCGTCCACCTTAGCTGGTAAGGGAGTGGCACCGGCCGGAGTAACCCGGTGACCCAAAAAATCCACCGCGGACAGGCCGAATTGGCACTTGTCCGGATGGAGAATCAGGCCATGGTCTTGCAGCCTCTGGAACACCGTGCGGAGGTGGACCAAGTGCTCCTGGACCGAACGGCTGGCAATCAAAATATCGTCTAGATAAATAAAGACAAACGGCAACCCTCGACCCACCCGGTCCATCAGACGCTGGAATGCCTCGGCTGCATTTTTAAGGCCGAAAGGCATACGCAACCACTCAAACAGTCCGAACGGGGTGATGGTCGCTGTTTTCGGAATATCCGGCGGGTGGACCGGGATCTGATGGTATCCTCGCACCAAATCAATTTTTGAAAATATTGTCGCCCCCTCCAGGCTAGCTGAAAAGTCCTGAATGTGTGGAATCGGGTAGCGGTCCGGCCGTGTTGCCGCGTTGAGTCGACGGAAGTCACCACATGGTCTCCACCCCCCAGATGCTTTGGAAACCATGTGCAAAGGGGATGCCCACGGACTACTCGAAGGCCGAATAATTCCCAACCTCTCCAAGTTTAGGAACTCCTCTCGCGCCCTGGCCAGCTTGTCGGGTGGGAGGCGCCATGCCCGGGCAAAAACCGGCGGCCCTTCGGTTGGAATGAAATGGACGACCCCGTGCTTCTCCGAAGGTGAATCAAAACGCTGGACGAGGAGCTGCGGGAAGTCGGCCAGGACCGCATCGAACTGACCAGGAGCCGTGGTAATGGACTGGATGACTAGGCTGGGTGGGGCGGCGCTTGTAGAAGCCTCTGGCCCAGTATCCCGAGGCCGTACATCAGCCGAGGGTTGTAGGCCCCTCCCTCGGACGTCTGCGACCAAGGAAAACGCCCATAGGAAATCTGCCCCCAATATGGCCTGGCCCACATCCGCAACGATGAATTCCCAACGGTAAGTCCTGGACTCGAAGGACAAGGACATGGCCCTTTTACCGTATGTACGGATGGTGCTACCATTCTCTGCAATTAGGGGCGGGCCCTTTTCCCCCACTCGAACTTCACAGTCATAGGGGGGCACAATACTTACGACCGCTCCCGTATCCACCAGGAAAACGATCCCGGTACTCTGATCCGTAGCGTAGAGGCGGTGGTTACGGCCAACCGAGACTGCCTCTACAGTCGATCGGCCCCGGCGTTTCCCGGAAACGAACACGGGGATCTACTGCTTCGTGCCTCGCTGCCCCACCGCCGATGGAAAGAGCACCAGCCACGCCTATCCGGCTCTGTTGGTCGAGCCCGCTGCCAATGAACAGGCGCCGCCGCCCTCTCTTGGCGGGCCGGCTGCGCAATAGCGGCCGATGCGTCGCTCTCCCGGCCGCACTCCCGACTGCCGCTGGGCCTCGAGACCCGGTTAACGGAGCCGTCTCGGGCGTTGCGTTCCCTCACGAGCGTGTCTGCCTTCTCGGCCAACGCTACCGGATCTTCAAAAGGGACGTCTGCCAACACCAACCTGACGTCCCCAGGTAGCTTCTCCCGGAAGGCCGCCTCGAATATCATGCACGGCTGATGGTCGCCCGCCAAAGCCAGCATCTCGGACATCATCTCCGATGGCAGATGCTGCCCCAGGTCTGGCAAATGGAGGAGCTTCAGAGCCCGCTGGCTCTGGGCCCAGCCGAAGGTCCGCAGCAGGAGCTTCTTGAGCCCCACGTACTGGTCCGTTTGGGGTGGACTGGTCAGGTATCGGCTGACCCGCGCAGCCACCTCCGCCTGCAGACAGCTCACCACATGATGGGACTTCTCCTGGTCTTCCTCCACCTTTTTGAGATGGAACTGTGATTCTGCCTGCACAAACCACAGGTGCGGCTGATGGGCCCAGAACGGCGGTAGATGGATTTCGCCCGCGCTCGCTCCCGCCTGCGACATGCTGCTGCTTTCTTCCTACGTTCGAGGTCACCAATGTAGTGAGTCCAGACGAGTGGTTTTATCTAAATCCTTTATTAGTATAAAACCCGTAACAAACGCGACAGACTTCTTTCTGGACAAACACTAACTTCACTCACTAATCTAATCTCTAATCTCGCGTTTGGCGCCAAGCATTTAAATACCCCGCGCTTCCTCACCCCGTGACCGTAACCCAATCCGAGGGTTCTATTACCTGGCCAATCCCTATGTCCCTACAATCTATTAATACTTTTGAGATTTGTTGCTTCCAGTTACTCTGCCACATCACTGTGTCATTGCCAAACTTGGATATCTGATCAGATATAGATGTTTAGTTTAGTTTAGTTTAGAGATACAGCGTGGAAACAGGCCCTTCGGCCCACCGGGTCCGCGCCGACCAGCGATCCCTGCACATTAACACGATCCTACACACATTAAGGACAATTTTACCTTTTTTTCCAAGCCAACTTACCTACATACCTGTACGTCTTTTGAGTGTGGGAGGAAACCGAAGATCTTGGAGAAAACCCACGCAGGTCACGGGGAGAACGTACGAACTCCGTACAGTCGGGATCGATCCCGGATCTCCAGCTCTACAGGCTCTGTTCAGCAGCAACTCTACCGCTGCGCCACCGTGCCGCCCAGTGGTGATTAATTAGGAACAAAGTGCAAATACTTTTGAGTCACCACTTGGTGCATCTCTCAAATTGTTTACCTTATCGTATCATTTTCTAGATTACAGGCACTCATCCGATTTGCCTCAAATGCCAATGAACTATTCAGAACTATGAAACAGTCTCTTCTGAGGAATTTTTAATCAAATATTTGCTAGAAGTCCACATTAATAAAATCCATTGATCCTGTCCATCTGTACAAAAAAATCAATTTGGTTCACTAGGCCTGACCAATCATTTATAAATCAATGCTTGGTTTCACTGACAAATTAATATTTTCGTGGAGTTCAGACATTCTTTCCTAAATACACACTTTGCTCGTATCATGGCAGGAGCAGTTGGCCCAGTTGGTCTATAAAACTCTGGTTTATTTCTCCTGCCTAACAAGGTAACTTACTCAACTTTTGAATCTAAAATAATGGCTCCATAAAAAAGGGATGTTTGGAATTTTGAACATAGGGTAATAACCTCCTTTCAAAATCACAGATCGCACTTATCTGGTTCTGTAGGCTTGTCACACTTCCATGCCTTTGTGTTCTCTAATGATATTATTTTGCTAAATTTAATGTGTTCTTGCTCATAATGATATTAATTGCACTGTATCCAGAAGTTAATTTGCTTCCTCCATGATAGATATTAATGGAAAATAATTATTCAATAGGTCTGACATCTATTTATTTGCATTTACAATATTGCTCTTAGCACCTTTCAAGGCCAATGCATTATTCCTGACCACTCACTTATTCCCAATTAACGGTATTTTTTTGTAATTTCCTGTGTCGTGTATGGAAAGTTGTTAAAGGATAAGATTAAGGGTGAAAAAGAGAAGTCAGCAAGAAAGTGTTTTAAAAATTCCCCAATGATAAAAAAATTTGTAATAGGATTCCTCTTCTTCAATTGTAAATTTTCGATGTCTTGAGTTTGTTTGGTGGCAATTAAGTCGTATGATGATGCCTAATTTCTTTTTGCTATCCAATCAACAAAAAATAATAATGTCACAATATATAACCTATTAATGGGAAAGCTTATATGGAGCTATGTTTAGCAAAACTTGTGATGAAGCAGAACAGCTCAGATGAATTAGAAAAATTAGTGATGGCCTCGCTGTTCTGAATACTGCAAACTCTGTGTAATGTTTTGCACTCTATTGCACCCGAATGAGCTTCTGAAGTTGGCCGTTTTTTTTATTTAAGAGCTTGAGCACATGTAGCAATTTTGGTTCAGTTATAGTAATTCAAAGGTACGAACTGACAATTGAGAGAATTAATAATACCAAAATAAATTCTGGAGAAGTATCTGTCTGGGCTATCGATTGCAAAAATATTGTCAGAAGAAAAGCCAAAAAAACTCTAGAAACCTGTGATTTACCACAGTAGCAAAGGAATAAGATCACAATTCAATATAGATGAAGAGTATATGGAATGCCAGCAGCTGATTTATTTTATGGAATGAAGCAGTTTTGCAGTATAAATGGGATACAAGGCTCTAAACATCCACCCTTGCCTGCAATGTCAAAAGTAAAATAGCAGAACATTGCTTATTCCAAATTGCAGCATTTTTTATTTGAGTTGGAGAAAAATATTACTCTTCTTACACAGAAGACAAATAAATAGTTCTCTTTTTATTTTATACCTGACTTGTTGATGGAAACTAGCTTGCCACATCATCTCTGAGACTTGCCACACCAGCTGCAGGTTAGGTGCAGATCTGACGTGAATCTTTAATTATGATTCTCAGTGACATTTCTGTTGCACAATTTAAATGCGTGGCTTTATCTGAGGTAAGGTGTTAGACTGGAGGCAATCAACATGAAATCTATCCTACTTTAGTTTAATGCACTCCCATTCATCACTTCATATTTCCTTCGTGGTGAATATCTTGAGTAGATGATTGGTAAACACAAAATGCTGGAGTAACTCAGCGGGGCAGGCAGCATCTCTGAGGAGAAGGAATGGGTGACATTTCGGGTCGAGACCCTTCATCAGACGATGACCTTGAGTAGATGATGTTTGTCTTAACCCTTCAAATGCTGGTAAGGATTCATTTGTGTGAAATTAAAGAATATTAGAAATACAGGATTTATATAAATAACCTTGAAATATGTTAGTTGATTTAAGACCATTTTTTTTTCATTTTAAGATAAAGACTGAAAATTTTGAAAATAGTTAGTTCTGATTTAGGATCATTGACCTGAAATTATAACTCTGTTTCCCTCTCCACAGATGCTGCCTTTCCTGCTGAACATTGTTTTCTGTTCTTATTTTTCACATTTCCAGCAGCTGCCATTCATTTGCACTACAGTTGATGTTTTTTTACCCCTCCGTTTTCCTCTTGTTATTTATTCCCATGATATAGGCATCGTAAAGCAAAGCCAATATTTATTGCCCCTTCCTAATTGCCCTGGATATGGTGGTCAGTGGGCCCCTTCTTAAATTGCAGCAATCTATGTGGCGAAGAAGATTCTGCCTGCTCTCAGATGGGCGATGCAAGATTTTGTTGCAGTGACAATGAAGCAATGGCGATATATCTTCTTGTCAGAGTAGTGCGTGATATGAACGGAAATTTCGGATGCATCTGCTTCCCTTATCTTTTTAACTGATGAGAGCCATGAGCTTAAGAAGTGCAGCAGTGTAGGTGAGGCTCACTGCAGCAACTGTAGCCTGTTGTTGGAAGGACTGGAGACTTAAACTGGTAGCTGGGGAGCTGATTATATTACTTTATAACATTTATTCTGAGATGAGACGTGTTCAAATAACCACAGCAGAGGTACGTAGGTGGGACCAGTGCTGCTCAATCATGTGTGCATTAAAACAAATCATCATAAAATGGCATAACAATATATATTTGCAGAGTTCTGGGGGCTAGTGGAATCAAGGGATATGGGGAAAAGTTGGGCACAGGTTACTGATTGTGGATGATCAGCCATGATCACAATGGATGGCTCGAAGGGCCGAATGGCCTCCTCCAGCGCCTATTTTCTATGTTTCTATGTTCCTATATTATATAATTCTAATCTGGACTTCAGTGGGGCTGGTTGACAGATTTTCCAGACTATTGGTTGTTATTCCTATTACTTCAACACATTTTTAATTTATTCATTTTGAATGTCATATACGTAGAAGTAAAGTAACTTTTCCAGTGAAGTCAGTGAGCTTATAGGGTGTGCAGGAAACAGAGGAATGAGATTGCTTTGCTGGAACTTGTGTTATAAATGTCCCTAAACTGTTCTTTCAAGTTCACCTATTTGAAATGTATTGTATAATGCAGCATTTAAAGCACACTCCAACCTTATCTTGTCTGATATAATGCGCCCTATACTTTTGTAGATTAAGGAGGCCTTGTATGATGACTGGTGATGGGTCTCATAAATTAAATCCTTCATCTCCAAGGTGAAGGTTATATTGAAAATATTAGACAAAGGTTATACAGTGAAGCTTGTGACTTGAATTAAAGCTGAGGGCATGTCGTGTGGATTGCAAAGTGCAGGATTTTCATTTGTGTTCTTCACTTGGCGAACACATTAATGCACAGAGGAACCTGACACTCATGTTGTATGCAACGAGCAGAGGCAAATCATGTGTGGTGCTTATATTTCAGAACTGTTTTTTCCAGAGAACTAGAGAATTTAGTGCAAGTATCTTTTTGAAGTCCAGCAGAATGCTCCAGCAATGAGTGTGCATTGCACTTAATGGCCACTTAATGACCATGGTGGTCATGATCACCATGATGGTGATCATGCCCAATGGAATTCCATAGGTATTTGTGCTGGGATCTCTGTTGTTTGTGATGTCGATAAATGACTCGGATGTAATTGTGGATGGGTTAGTTAGTAAGTTTGCAGATGACATCAAGGCTGCCGGAGTTGTGGAGAAGGCTGTCCAAGTATACGGAAGTGAGTGGAAAAATAACAGACAGAGTTAAATCTGAGCAAGTGTGAGGTGTTGCACTGGTAGTCAAATGTAAAGGGAAGGATGAGGGGGGATCTTATTGAAACATATAAGATAATTAGGGGATTGGACACATTAGAGGCAGGAAACATGTTCCCAATGTTGGGGGAGTCCAGAACAAGGGGCCACAGTTTAAGAATAAGGGGTAGGCCATTTAGAACGGAGATGAGGAAGAACTTTTTGGAGATGAGGAAGAACAAATGGCCTCCTCCTGCACCTATTGTCTATTGTCTATTGTCTATATGTTTGTCTTCATCGGTCAAGACATTGAGTATAAGTCAGGAAGCCATAATGCAGCTCTATATGACTTTGGTTAGGCTGCATTTGGAGTATTGCGTGCAGTTCCCCTATTACAGAATGGACATGGAGGCTTTGGAAAGGATGCTGAAGAGGTTTACCAGAACGTTGCCTCGGATACAGGGTATTAGGTTTTAGAACCGGTTGCAACTGCAGTCACTGAAGAGTGGAGTTTTACATTTAATTTTGAAAGAGCAGAAGATTCAGATTTAGATTTATATTCAGATTAGTTTATTTTCATTTACACCAGGGAGCAGTGAAATTCCTTGCTTGCCTGTAATTCATAGAGTGAACAATATGGTAATGAAGATACAACAATAAATACAATGACTAATGTAAAACGGAAGAATGTACAATTAGTGCAAAAGAATACCTAGTTTACCCATCCCAACCCTGCTCTTAGCCTGTACCCCCAATCCTTCTGTCGACCAGCTTCTGCCAACAAATCTCCCATCTATTTGACCAATCGTCTGACCGATGTCCTTCCCAAACAGTTGCCCCAACCCTTCAAGAAGAGGTTGGACAAACTTGGATTGATTTCTCTGGAATGCTGGGGGTTGAAGGGAGACCTCATAGAATTATATAAAATTATGAGTGGCATAGATAGGGTAGACAGTCAGAACCTTTACGCAGAGTGGAAATGCCCAAGACGAGAGGGTATGGCTTTAAGGTGAGAATGGCAGGGTGTAAAGGAGATATACGGGGTAAGTTTTTTATAGGGAGGGTGGTGGGTACCTGGATCGTATTGTACTGCCAGAGTGGTGGTGGGAAAGATATGATAGTTGCATTTAAGAGGTTTTTAAACATGCACATGGAAATGCAGGGAATGGAGGAGTGTGGATCATGTGCAAGAAGATGAGGTTAGTTTGTCTTGACAGTATGTTTGGCACAGACATTTGTGGGCCGAAGGCCTGTTTCTTGGCTATACTTTTCCATCTTCTATCATAGGCACATGATTACGTAGCTGGTCTTTCCTCAGGAATGCTGCAACAATCCCCTAGAATTAAAATAATCTTCACATTTCCATTGGCCTATGAACGACAACATTCATGGCAAAGTCCCAAATTGCATTTGCAGTGAGGATAAGCACCTTGTTGGTGAATATGTTAGAATATTTCAAGAGAAGATTAAACTTGCTTCAGTCAGTTTAAGGTAAGGTTGGTGACGCGGAACATGAAGGCTCCTGTTGAGATACATTTAAATTAGATGAGAATGGGAGAGGGGAGATCAAAAGTGGGTGACTGAACAAATAACTTGAAAAGAGGTTGCTTGAAAGATGCAAAACCTCTATTCAGGGAATCAAAGAGAGAAAATAACTTGATAATGAAATGAACAAAGCTAAGTATTGGAAATGAATAGAACAAGAATAAAGAACAAGGCTTGAGAACCAGATGCTCCTGCAGCAACTGAGGAATGGATTTTTACACGTAATGATACTTTGTTGAAAGAGGAAAAGAGTAGGATTCACTTTCCGATTCAGGTTAGTCTATTGTCATGTACACCGAGGGTGCAATGACATTCCTTGGTCACACCAAGATTATAGAGGAAAGAATATGGTGATGAATAAGATACAAAAATAAATACAATGATGAATGTAAAACAAAAGAATATACAAAGATTGTTGTATAATTTGAAGTAGTGCAAAAATAATATCCACTCTTTCAACTTTCACCCCAAACTTTCAATCGACCAGCGTTCTGACACCTCTACCAACAAATCTCCCATCTATTTGACCCAATCCCAACATCAGCCACAGGTCCCCATCATTCTACTACCCTTCAACCAAATACCTGAGGCAATCAGCCAGCCCTCTGCCAACTGCCAGCAAGACTACTCCACCAAACTGATGCCACAACCCCCTGCCAAATAGCCTCTTCAAGCACTCTACCCATTGGCAACTCAACCATCCACCCCAATCCTTCTACCCTATTACCACCCAGCTCTTCTACCGTTCAGTCAGTTAACCCCTTCCTCAACCATCCATCAACCATCCTTGACCACACTACTAAACTGGACCCCCACCCATCTATCAACAAGTAACACTGTCTCTCCACTAACCAGCCACCGAACCCATCTTAAATCAGCAACACTCACCTCTCAACTAGAGAACCACTCCATGCATCCAGACCAGAAAGCTCTAATCCATCGACCAAGCTTTTTGCCCCAGCACCTGGAAAGGGTGCAGAGAAGATTTACCAGGATGCTGCCAGGACTTGAGGGCCTGAGCTATAAGGAGAGGTCAAACTGACTAGGACTTTATTCCTTGGAGTGCAGGAGGATGAGGGGTGATCTTATACAGGTGTACAAAATCATGAGAGGAATAGATTAGGTAAACGCATAGTCTTTAGCCCAGAGTAGGTGAATCGAGAACAAAAGGACATAGGTTTAAGGAGAGGGGGGAAAGATCTAATAGGAACCTGAGGAATATATTTTTTACACAATGGGTGGTGAATGAATGGAACGAGCTGCCAGAGGAAGTATTGGGGCAGGTACTATTGCAATGTTTAAGAAGCATTTAGATGGGTACACGGATAGAAAAAAATTAGAGTGATATGGGCCAAATGCAGCAGGTGGGACTAGTGTAGATGGGGCATGATGGTCAGCATGGGCAAGTTGGGCCAAAGGGCCTGTTTCTGTGCTGCATAACTCTGACTCCATGACCTCTACCAATCAGCCACCTTCACCCCTCCATCAAACAGCCACTGTAAACCGCCACCAAACAGCTGCCCTAACCCCTCCAACAACAGGCTGTCCAGCTCTCTATCAACCTTCACCCCTGACTCGGTACTAAGCACTGTTCAAATGATCCATCCCATCCCTTCTCCCAACCATTCCCCCTTTCTTCCACCCTGACCCTTCTGCTAACCAACTGTTCCAATCCACCTGTTGACTATTTACCCCCCATCCCTCTCTAAAATGTCACTGTCAGAGTCATAGTCATTGAGTGGTGCAGCACAGAAATGGGCCTGTCGTTCCATCATGTCCATGCTAATCTTTTTGCCCATGTCAACTAGTCTGTGAGTGAATGCCTCTCCTTAAATTCTGCCCAGTACCTCATTAGTGAAAGTGGTCCCACAAGCAATTTTGCAGTGGCATCCCAGTACCTCTTTGGATCCTTGCCTGACAACTACCCTTTCAATCCATGATTGTGCACCATGCCCACCAAAGCTCTCCCTTCCATGAAATCCTCAATGTGGCCCCAATGCACACCTGCCATGACCAGGATCTATTCTACACAGCCCACCTTGTGGACTACTGAATTTTCTATCAGTGATTCTTAAAAAGCTTTTGTTGATTTATCAATCCCTTTTAACACCCAAACAGACTGCTTAGTGCACCTAATCATGACATATTCAATTTCTAGGCATTGAACATAATTTCTGATTTGATTAAACTCTCATTAGATAACTAACTAAAACTAAAACTAAATTTTAACTGAAACAAATAAATGCTACCCCTCTGTCTAATTTTATTCATTAACTATTTGGAGCAGTGCTGCTTTGCTTGTCAGTTTTTATAATGACAAGATATTTAACCATCTGGCTTATCATTGCAATTTAATAGACAGATTTGGCCCTTTAATTTCCTGTCCATTAATTTGGAGCAGTAATTGTTTAAAAATAATAAATTATATTGAACCACCTACTGGGCAATTGCAGAGTGGAAGTGTTCATTTTCGTTACCGTAAAGTGTACATGTGCAGTAAAAGGATTGTTTTGTAGGGACATAGGGATTGGCCAGGTAATAGAACCCTCGGATTGGGTTACGGTCACGGGGTGAGGAAGCGCGGGGTATTTAAATGCTTGGCGCCAAACGTTAGATTAGAGATTAGATTAGTGAGTGAAGTTAGTGTTCGTCCAGAAAGAAGTCTGTTGCGTTTGTTACGGGTTTTATACCAATAAAGTATTTGGATAATACCACTCGTCTGGACTCACTACATTGGTGACCTCGAACGTAGGAAGAAAGCAGCAGCATGTCGCAGGCGGGAGCGAACGCGGGCGAAATCCATCTCCCGCCGTTCTGGGCCCATCAGCCGCACCTGTGGTTTGTGCAGGCAGAATCACAGTTCCATCTTAAAAAGGTGGAGGAAGACCAGGAGAAGTACCACCACGTGGTGAGCTGTCTGCAGGCGGAGGTGGCTGCGAGGGTCAGTCGATACCTGACCAGTCCACCCCAAACGGGGCAGTACGTGGGGCTCAAGAAGCTCCTGCTGTGGACCTTCGGCTGGGCCCAGAACCAGCGGGCTCTGAAGCTCCTCCATTTGCCAGACCTGGGGCAGCGGCTGCCGTCGGAGCTGATGTCCGAGATGCTGGCTTTGGCGGGCGACCATCAGCCGTGCATGATGTTCGAAGCGGCCTTTCGGGAGAAACTACCTGGGGACGTCAGGTTGGTGTTGGCGGATGTCCCTTTTGAAGATCCGGTAGCGTTCGCCGAGAAGGCCGACACGCTTGTGAGGGAACGCAACGCCCGAGACGGCTCCGTTAACCGGGTCTCGAGACCCAGCGGCAGTCGGGGGTGCGGCCGGGAGAGCGACGCATCGGCCGCTATTGCGCAGCCGGCCCGCCAAGAGAGGGCGGCGGCGCCTGTTCATTGGCAGCGGGCTCGACCAACAGAGCCGAATAGGCGTGGCTGGTGCTCTTTCCATCGGCGGTGGGGCAGCGAGGCACGAAGCTGTAGATCCCCGTGTTCGTTTCCGGGAAACGCCTGGGCCGATCGACTGTAGAGGCAGTCTCGGTTGGCCGTAACCACCGCCTCTACGCTACGGATCAGAGTACCGGGATCATTTTCCTAGTGGATACGGGAGCGGTCGTAAGTATTGTGCCCCCCTATAACTGTGAAGTTCGAGTGGGGGAAAAGGGCCCGCCCCTAATTGCAGTGAATGGTAGCACCATCCGTACATACGGTAAAAGGACCATGTCCCTGTCCTTCGAGTCTAGGACTTACCGTTGGGAATTCATCGTTGCGGATGTGGGCCAGGCCATATTGGGGGCAGATTTCCTATGGGCGTTTTCCTTGGTCGCAGACGTCCAAGGGAGGGGCCTACAACCCTCGGCTGATGTACGGCCTCGGGGTACTGGGCCAGAGGCTTCTACAAGCGCCGCCCCACCCAGCCTAGTTATCCAGTCCATTACCACGGCTCCCGGTCAGTTCGATGCGGTCCTGGCCGACTTCCCGCAGCTCCTCGTCCAGCGTTTTGATTCACCTTCGGAGAAGCACGGGGTCGTCCATTTCATTCCAACTGAAGGGCCGCCGGTTTTTGCCCGGGCACGGCGCCTCCCACCCGACAAGCTGGCCAGGGCGCGAGAGGAGTTCCTAAACTTGGAGAGGATGGGAATTATTCGGCCTTCGAGTAGTCCGTGGGCCTCCCCCTTGCACATGGTTTCCAAAGCATCTGGGGGGTGAAGACCATGTGGTGACTTCCGTCGACTCAACGCGGCAACACGGCCGGACCGCTATCCGATTCCACACATTCAGGACTTTTCAGCTAGCCTGGAGGGGGCGACAATATTTTCAAAAATTGATTTGGTGCGGGGATACCATCAGATCCCGGTCCACCCGCCGGACATTCCGAAAACAGCGACCATCACCCCGTTCGGACTGTTTGAGTGGTTGCGTATGCCTTTCGGCCTTAAAAATGCAGCTCAGGCATTCCAGCGTCTGATGGACCGGGTGGGTCGAGGGTTGCCGTTTGTCTTTATTTATCTAGACGATATTTTGATTGCCAGCCGTTCGGTCCAGGAGCACTTGGTCCACCTCCGCACGGTGTTCCAGAGGCTGCAAGACCATGGCCTGATTCTCCATCCGGACAAGTGCCAATTCGGCCTGTCCGCGGTGGATTTTTTGGGTCACCGGGTTACTCCGGCCGGTGCCACTCCTTTACCAGCTAAGGTGGACGCGGTCCGCTCTTTCCCCCGCCCGACTACCATCAAGGGCTTGCAGGAATTCGTGGGCATGGTCAATTTCTACCATCGGTTCATGCCTGCAGCAGCTCGGGTCATGCGCCCCCTTTTTCAATGTCTCGCAGGTAACCCCGCGGAGTTGGTATGGTCCGTAGCTGCGGAGACGGCTTTTGTTGCGGTCAAACAGGCCCTCGCCAATGCCACCATGCTGGTGCACCCGCGCTCCTCCGCCCCCACAGCTCTGACGGTGGACGCCTCAGACGTGGCGGTGGGTGGGGTTTTGGAGCAGCAGGTTGACGGTGAATGGCAGCCTCTTGCGTTTTTCAGCAGGCAGCTCTCTCGAGCGGAGCTGAAGTACAGTGCGTTCGATAGGGAGCTCCTGGCCCTTTATTTAGCAGTCCGCCACTTCCGTTATTTTTTAGAAGGCCGTTCTTTCGTGGCCTACACGGATCACAAACCTTTGACATTCGCTTTTGCTAAGGTTTCTGATCCGTGGTCGGGTCGCCAGCAGCGGCACCTAACCCTCATTTCGGAGTTTACGACCGATGTCCGTCATATTGCGGGTAGGCTGAATGCCGTTGCTGATGCCCTGTCCCGGCCGGCCATTCCCTCCGTAGCCGTGGTTGGTAAACATGTGGATTTCCAGGAGCTAGCGGAGGCTCAGCGCCTGGAAGGAACTGCCGCGGTGTACGCCTCCACAACCTCGGGACTGCGTTTAGAGCAGGTGGCGTGTGGCCCTACAGGTACCAAGTTGTGGTGCGACGTTACTCTCCCACGCCCTCGCCCGGTGGTGCCTGCTGCTCTGCGGCGTAAGGTTTTTGAGGCCATTCATGGCCTGGCACATCCGTCCATCAGGGCGACTTCAGCCATGGTGGCCGACCGGTTTGTCTGGCATGGCCTGCGAAAGCAGGTGGCAGCCTGGGCACGCGCCTGCATTCCGTGCCAGACCTCCAAAGTCCATCGTCATGTCCAGCCCCCACACCAGAGATTCGAGGTTCCCCCCGCCCGTTTTTTCCACATCCATGTGGATTTGGTGGGTCCATTGCCCTATTCTAGGGGTTACACTCATCTACTGACGGTGGTTGATCGGTTCACTCGTTGGCCGGAGGCGCTCCCGTTGTCGGACACCTCGGCGGCCTCCTGTGCACGGGCCCTGGCGTTGCATTGGGTGGCTCGTTTCGGGGTCCCGGCAATCATCACTACAGATCGGGGAGCCCAGTTCACCTCGTCTCTCTGGGCCGCGCTGGCGCAGCTGTATGGTGCTCGATTACAGCAGACCACCGCCTATCATCCCCAAGCCAACGGGATGGTTGAGCGTTTCCATCGGCAGCTGAAGGCGTCCCTCTGTGCTCGCCTGACTGGCTACGATTGGGCTGACCAGCTGCCTTGGGTCCTCCTCGGCATCCGTACGGCCCCGCGGGCTGAGCTGGGCACATCTTCGGCCGAGCTCGTCTACGGTTCGCCCCTGCGGGTGCCGGGCGACATTCTCCCTTCCACTCCCGCTTTGCCACCATCCGTCACGTCAGTCTTGGGCTCCCTCCGGGAACGGGTGGGTTCTCTGGCTCCAGTCCCCACCTCCAGTCATGGAAGCACAGCAGTTCACGTTCCTTCGGAATTGCGGAGCTGTGATTTCGTGTTTCTTCGGAAAGATTGCCACCGTCCCCCTCTCCAGCCGGTTTACCAGGGCCCGTTCCAGGTGCTCAAAAGAGGGACTGTAACCTTCACCTTGCAGGTAGGAAATCGTCAGGAGCTGGTTTCAGTGTCCCGTCTCAAGCCGGCCCATTTAGACCAGGACCTCCCCGTGTCGGTGGCTCAGCCGCCGCGCCGGGGCCGGCCTGTGGCTGCTCGACTGGTCCCGTCTGCGGCGCCCAGTTTACCACCTTTTGGGCCTCCGCCGCCTATGGTTGGTCCCGGGCTGCCGTTGTTCATCAAGTGCCCCCCGTCACCTGCACCCTCCGCTCCAGTGGACCCCCCATCGCCTCCAGCGGCGGCGTCCACCCCGCCTCGTGTCACGCTGGGGGTATCGGTTTCCCCCATCCGTACACGTTCTGGGCGGGAGGTTCGGCCGCCCGTGAGGTATGGTTTCGAGGGTTCTGGGGGGGGTCATGTAGGGACATAGGGATTGGCCAGGTAATAGAACCCTCGGATTGGGTTACGGTCACGGGGTGAGGAAGCCCGGGGTATTTAAATGCTTGGCGCCAAACGTTAGATTAGAGATTAGATTAGTGAGTGAAGTTAGTGTTCGTCCAGAAAGAAGTCTGTTGCATTTGTTACGGGTTTTATACCAATAAAGTATTTGGATAATACCACTCGTCTGGACTCACTACAGTTTGATCTATGTGAACAATCTATGTTTATATCAGCTGACTGTATAAAATCATGAGAGGAACAGTTTGGGTAGATGCACAGTCTCTTGCCCAGAGTAGGTGAATCGAGGACCAGAGGACATAGGTTGAAGGTGAAGGGGAAAAAAATTAATAGGAATCTGAGGGGTAACTTTTCCACACAAAGGGTGGTGGTATATGGAACAAAAATAGACAATAGACAATAGACAATAGGTGCAGGAGGAGGTCATTCGGCCCTTCGAGCCAGCACCGCCATTCAATGTGATCATGGCTGATCATTCTCAATCAGTACCCCGTTCCTGCCTTCTCCCCATACCCCCTGACTCCGCTATCCTTAAGAGCTCTATCTAGCTCTCTCTTGAATGCATTCAGAGAATTGGCCTCCACTGCCTTCTGAGGCAGAGAATTCCACAGATTCACAACTCTCTGACTGAAAAAGTTTTTCCTCATCTCAGTTCTAAATGGCCTACCCCTTATTCTTAAACTGTGGCCCCTTGTTCTGGACTCCCCCAACATTGGGAATATGTTTCCTGCCTCTAACGTGTCCAACCCCTTAATAATCTTATACGTTTCGATAAGACCTGCCAGAGGAGGTCGTTGAGGCAGGGCCTATCCCAACATTTAAGAAACAGTTAGACAGGTACATGGATAGGACAGGTTTGGAGGGATATGGACCAAACACGGGCAAGTGGGAATAGTGTAGCTGGGACATGTTGTCTAGTGTGGGCAAGTTGGGCCAAAGGGCCTGTTTCCCCACTGTATCACTCTATGTCTCTCTGACTGACCTCTGACTAAATTGTAACAGTGGGATGAGCCTTAATCCCAAAACAGGAAATAAATCATTCACATTTCTCAGATGCGAACTGATATTACCGAGCAGAGTTGATTTGAACAACCCTTTCTCCAGAGACGAGTTTATACATTAAATATTTGAAAGAGGCTGCAGGCCTCATGTATTTTTCCTTGTTCCAGTTTTAATACCATCATGTAGGATTTCTGGAAACCCAGAAGTTAAAAATGGACAAGAGACCACAGAATGTGGAATCTGTAACAAAAAAGGAGAGTTGCTAGAGCAACTCAGCAGGTCAGGCCACAACTTTGGATGGAAATGGAGAAGGTGTTTTTTAAGGTGGAGATCTGATGGTAGTCAATATTATGAGATGGTGTCAAATATGACCTTTGATGTAATAACATGTTCCAATTTGGCAGTAGGCCGTTTCCAATGCCCACCCACACCAAACCTCTCAATAATATCATCACACACTCCAGTCTACTTTATTGATCATTAATGCCCCTTTATGAAATTCCACACCTCTGGTGTTCCTATCTTCCCAGGCCCCAAGCTTTCTACCCCCCACCCCAACCACAAAGATGAACCTCGCAAGCTGACCTCTCCCAACCCAATGATGCCCTTTCCCCATCCCTCAGTTCTTTGAGTCCATTTTGATGTCCTTGTCCCTACTCCGATCCACACACAAATGACTGCACACAGGTACAGAGATGGAGATATAAACTTTAATTTATTTCTAATGCAGTCCAGCATCTAAAACTGACCTATGTGATCGCCCCACATTCTGGTAATCTGTTTCTTAAATGTTGGGATAGTCCCTGCCTCAACTACCTCCACTGGCAGTTTGTTCCATATACCCACCACCCTTTGTGTGGAAAAGTTACCCCTCAGATGCAAATTGCTAAACTCAGAAGGAATCACTAAGAACTTGTTTTCCCATTCACAAATCTGTGACCAGCCTCTATCCTCACAAACTCTTGGTAATATTTGGGCCATCAAAAGTGAACTCACTAGCCTCAACATTTGGGATTGAACTAACCTCTTGATTCCTTCTCCAGGCAGTTATGCTAAATGTTTTTCACAACAGTGCTCAAACTATTTTTTCAGTTTGTAACAAAACGCCGGTTGCAATCTTGTTTCAGCGGTAACACACTCATTAATCTGGGCAGACATGCTGGTGACACAAAGGGAGGGCAGTGATATTTGTGTGCCATTTCCCAAATGAGATATTTAAAGCAAGTCCCGCCTGGCCTCTCAATTCAAATTAAAAGATCCAGTTTAAAAATTCAAAGAGGAACAGGAGAATTCTTCAGCCAAGGGGCAACGTGTGGTGAGAATTGCTGAGATGGATACACAGTGTTGGCATAATTCAACGGGTCAGGCAGCATCTCTGGAGAAAAAGAATAGTGATGTTTTTTCGGATTGGGACCCTTCTTCAGACTGAAAGTGGGGGAGAGGTGAGAAGAGACCTGGAGCAATCAAGGCCAGCCATAAATGACCTCAGGCAGCGCGGTGTCTGGTGGGCCTACTGATGGCCAGGAAAGGTGTGATCTCTGTTGTACTTTGTGGTCCGGTATCTGTTATACCTTTGTTATGACTCTGGACGGACCACAAGTACATGTGTTTAAAAGGTTAGAATGCTGGAGCTTAAATCTAGGCTGTTCATTCCATGACCACCTGGAACTAGAGTGACCACCAAATCACCTCATTCTCTTAAATACACGTTACTCCACAGGCAAACAAAGTAGTCCTTGTGATACAACAAAGTATCAGTATTGCAATATCACAACAATCTCAAGAGAAAAACAATGTGGAGAACTTTGGAATTGGTAAAATGATTAGGAAGGGGGGGTAGTGTGTGTGTGTGTGTGTGGGGGGGGGGGGGGGTGGGAGTGTAAGTAGAAGTTACTTAAAGTTTGAGAATTCAATGTTCAAATGTTGTTACAATGTTCAATGCAAGCTATGAGGTGTTCCTCCTCCAGTTCACATGTGGCCTCACTCTGGCAATGGAGGCCCAGTGCAGAAAGGTCCTGAACTGTCTGAAAGGTCTGAATTGCTGAACTTGGAGTGCACAATGCTTGTGCACAATATATTAATGGTATTGTTACTGATTGAGAGTGATCAGCCATGATCGCATTGAATGGCGGTGCTGGCTTGAAGGGCTGAATGGCCTACTCCTGCACCTATTGTCTATTGTCTATTGTTATGATATTAGGAAATGAGAATGAAGGATGTCCAGTCATGCTGATCACAAGAGTAAGTGCTACTTGCTTTTTTTAAAATAAGATTGATTATCACTGATTGAAGCCATGGAGGAACATGGTTCATTCACAAAATGCTGGAGTAACTCAGCAGGTCAGGCAGCATCTCGGGAGAGAAGGAATGGGTGGCGTTTCTGGTCGAGACCCTTCTTCAGACTGATGTCAGGGGGGGTGGGACAAAGGAAGGATATAGGTGGAGACAGGAAGATAGAGGGAGATCTGGGAAGGAGGAGGGGAAGGGAGAGACAGAGGAACTATCTAAAGTTGGAGAAGTCGATGTTCATACCGCTGGGCTGCAAGCTGCCCAGGCGAAATATGAGGTGCGGTTCCTCCAATTTCCGGTGGGCCTCACTATGGCACTGGAGGAGGCCCATGACAGGACCTGTGTGTGTGTGTGTGTGTGTGTGTGTGGGGAGGGGGGGGGGAGTGTAAGTAGAAGTTACTTAAAGTTTGAGAATTCAATGTTCAAATGTTGTTACAATGTTCAAATGTTGTTACAATGTTCAATTGCAACAGGTCAGACTGGGAATGGGAGGGGGAGTTGAAGTGCTCAGCCACCGGGAGATCAGTTTGGTTAATGCTAACCGAGCGCAGGTGTTCAGCGAAGAGTAACATGGTTTACTGATTCAGAGTTGGATTCCAACAACTCTGCACCTTCTGCAACTGCAACAGTTGTGTCAAAGCATAATAAAAAGCAAGATAACCACAAATTTTAAGAAGGGTCTCGACCCGAAATGTCACCCATTCCTTCGCTCCAGAGATGCTGCCAGCCCCGCTGAGTTACTCCAGCATTTTGTGTCTTCACAAATCTTCACAAATTACACTAGTTGTGCATAAATATCACAGACTAAGTATAGGGTTGCCGATTTTACCTACAGATTTTACAGATAAATTCATGAGAAAAACATCATGATTGCAGTAAAGATACATTCAAAGTAGCCTGAAGCAATTCTCACGGATACATACTGTACACATCTCCAGCATCCATTTTAAAGATGAACTTTTTTAACTTCATGTGGTCTTCCGAGAATTACTTATGACAGGCAATGGAAGCAATTTCCCTGTCATTGAATTCCATGCTCGTCTGAAGGAATGAAGTCAAACGCGTTTTCTCTGCTGCACTCCACCCATCCTCGACTAATTTTGCAGAAAGAGTAGTTCAGACTGAAAAAGATGACACAAAGTGAAATTGAGACAAATATTCCACAGTTGTTGTTTCACTGCTGGAGTAGACCACAGGAAACCACAAGGCACCTGCTGTGTTTCTGATGGGCAGAGACATGCATTGCATTTGGATTTGCTGAAGCCAGAGCTTACCATAGGAACAACCTGACCAGAGTTAGTGACCACCATTTTGGAGTGGTTCAGCCTGTAGTCATAGAGCCATAGAGCCATAGAGTGATACAGTGTGGAAACTGGCCCTTCGGCCCATCTTGCTCACACCGGCCGACATGTCCCAGCTACACTAGTCCCACCTGTCAGCGTTTTGTCCATATCCCTCCAAATCTGCCCTATCCATATACCTGTCCAACTGTTACTTAAACATTGGGATCGGCCCTGCCTCAGCCACCTCCTCTGGCAGCTTGTTCCATACACCCACCAAAAAGTGTGAAAAAGTTACCCCTCAAATTCCTATTAAATCTGTCCCCCTCACCTTAAACCAATGTCCTCTGGTCCTCGATTCGCCTACTCTGAGCAAGAGACTGTGCATCTACCCGATCTATTCCTCTTGTGGCTAAAGGGATCAGGGGGTATGGAGAGAAGGCAGGTACAGGATACTGAGTTGGATGATCAGCCATAATCATTTTGAATGGCGGTGCAGGCTCAACGGGCCGAATGGCCTACTCCTGCACCTATTTTCTATGTTTCTATGATTTTATGCACCATACACCCACCACCCTTTGTGCACTTCTATGAGATGACACAGAAGGCAGCTGTTTGTTGGAATGCATTGTTAATTGTACAGGACTAACTTTGCTGGAGAATAGTCACATGATGAAGCCTCATTAAGACCTCATTGTGTTGAATTTTCAGCAGAGGACTAATTATCAAAACAGCCGTTGACATTTCAATTCTGTGCCTATAAAACACACCCATATGGGTGAAGTAGAATTTATGAACTGTTGGTTTACGTTCTGAAGAACAGTGGGCAACTTAAAATGTTAACTCTTTCTCGCTCCATTGATGGAAGCTAACATGACAAATATTTCCAGCATTTTACATTTTTAATCAGCATCTACATAATTCAGAGACGGCCTGCCTCCATAAATAGATTACTTTAAAAAAATCCATTTCCCCCACTCCTGTACATAACACATCCAATTTGAAAGGAATTTATTGGTGATTTTCATGTAATTTAATTTAGAAATTCAACATGAAAACCTTCGGCCCACCAGGTCCACACCGATCATTGATCCACATGTTCCATGTTATCCCACTTTCCCATCAACACCCTACAAGTCAGGGCAACAATGACTGTGTTTCAAAATCATGTGAATATCATCCAGGCAAACTACAAATGAAACTGATCCTGTGCAATCAACATTATTTAGCTACAGGGTAACTTTGCACAACACACCTGGGACATTGCAGTTATGCAATGAATATTTTATTTTCTGTAAACTATCCTGTATTGAACGACAATTCCTTCTCTCCCGAGATGCTGCCTGACCTGCTGAGTTACTCCAGCATTTTGTGAATAAATTGAACGACAATTGTTTATTTTGTAAAATTAGGAGAGGCATCATTATCTACAGCGTGGTAACAGGCTCAAAACCATAGCATAGATCCACTTACAAGAAGATAGACACAAAATGCTGGAGGAACTCAACGGGACAGGCAGCATCCTTGGAGAGAAGGAACGGGTGACTTTTAGGGTCGAGACCTTTCTTCGGATTCGACCCGAAACGTCACCCATCCCTTCTCTCCAGGGATGCTGCCTGTCCCGCTGAGTTACTCCATCATTTTGTGTCTATCTTCGATTTAAACCAGCATCTGCAGTTCCTTACTCCACTTAGGAGAAGCCGTATAACCAAGTGTGAGAGGGAGGAAAGACGCTTAGAGTGAGACGGGGGAGAGGTGGGGGGGAGGGGAGGGGGGTGGTGTGGGGTGGGGAGGGGGAGGTTGGCATTTGCAGAGCATACACAGCAGCAGTTGGGCAGAATGACGTGTATTGCGCTGTAAACTCCATGCAATTACTGCATCTGTGCCCTTTTCTGCTTCACTGCAGCCAGCATTCCACCATTCCACAACGTGACAGGGACTGCACAATGTTCATCTGTTTCACCAGCCTGTTATTGAGAACATTTCAACCTCTGAAAACATAGCGATTAGTGGGGGAAAAAAACAAGATAACATTTCCTAGCTTAATATCTGAACATGGATGAGATTTACAAAGTTTGAGAAATTGTGACTATTTAGCTACAGGGTAACTTAGCACAACACACTTGGGACATCGGTGCAGTTATGTGTTGTTAAATATTTTATTTTCTGAAAACTTTCATGTCTTGAGAAACAATCTTTATTTTGGCACATGACTGTTACATACAACCGGCAAAACCAGGAATTGTAAAACCAGGAATGTGTGGAGCGTGTGGTTAAAATCTCAAGTTTCCTCCCACACTCCAAAGACGTACAGGTATGTAGGTTAATTGGCTGGGCAAATGTTTTTAAAAAATTGTCCCTAGTGGGTGTAGGATAGTGTTAATGTACGGGGATCACTGGGCGGCACGGACTTGGAGGGCCGAAAAAAAGGCCTGTTTCCGGCTGTATATATATGATATGATATGATATGATAAGCCACTCAGCACTATTAGTACTCTGAGATTTTTTTTTTAGATTAAGAGATACAGCGCAGAAACAGGCCCTTCGGCCCACCGGGTCTGCGCCGCCCAGTGATCCCCGCACACTAACACTATCCTACACCCACTAGGGACAATTTTTTAAAAACATTTGCCCAGCCAATTAACCTACATACCTGTACGTCTTTGGAGTGTGGGAGGAAACCGAAGATCTCGGAGAAAACCCACGCAGGTCACGGGGAGAACGTACAAACTCCGTACAGACGGCGCCCGTAGTCAGGATCGAACCTGAGTCTCCGGCGCTGCATTCGCTGTAAGGCAGCAACTCTACCGCTGCGCCACCGTGCCGCCAGATTCCTGATGTGTGATTTTAACAGTTACACCGACTGATATTGTAAACCATTGTTTGCTTGTGACTGTTGGGTTCACTATGTCATTGAGATCCCAGTTATTTTTTTAATTTAACAAGATGCAAGCAGCCTCGTGGGATGACCTCAAAAGCTGGCTGGTACAAATCCTCAGAATCCTTCTACACCGAGATATTCACTCAGTGATACTGCAGCAACTCTACTAAAGAGGTTTTTTTATTTAGTCCTGTCAGCTTCTCTTTCTATGTAGTTCTGTAAATGATATCCTTTTAAATACGCAAACAATCCTCTTTCTGCCCTTTCTGACAGTGCAAACCCGCTGAACGCCTCAAACCTCCTGGCTGTAGGACAGGTTAAGGGGGGACGGGTGAAGGGGCGAACAGATGAAGGGGAGGACAGTAAAGGGGGCCAGGTAAAGGGAGGGTCCAATGAAGGGGGAAGGTGAAGTGGGGAAGGTGAAGGCAGGGACAGGTAAAAGGGGGGGGGGGGAGGACGGGTTAAGGAGTAGGGACTAATGTTGGCTCCATTTGCTAACCTGGTTAAGGGCTGGTTAGGATTTGACCTTTTGTGGGCTTCCAACTGTAACTGGCAGAGTGACATGAAATCAAGTATTACACTCTGTTGGACATTGTACATATCTGGCAGGCTCCACATATGTCTATAGGATCCTGGTCAAATATCTGCAGATTGCTGCTGACATATTAAATAATTGAGTCTAGCAATTGAGGTTTAGATTAAATCCTCTGTGTGATGTTGTTGTTCGTCCTTCGGGTTCGAAGATGACCATGACTTCACTTTGAGTTGGAGGATTGGTGACTGTGGGCCCGGAAGTGACTGGTGAGGCCAATCCGGGCCCGGAAGGGTGATAAATCTATGAATGAAACGGTGGTTTTCTACATTGTGTTTTCAAGTTTTTGTCTTATCACCTTCAGTGTCAAAAAAACACATACGTCAGGCAGTTGTTCATAGGCTGCAGCTCGCTTTTAAACACCATCATCTCCTCCAAACTTGTTACCAAGCTCAGGGAACTGGGTCTCTACGCATCCTTTTGCAATTGGATTCTCAACTTTCTCTTCAACGGAACACAATCAGTAAGATTCGGCGATAACACTTCCTCCTCGATAACCATCAGCATAGGGCACCTCAAGGCTGTATGCTCAGCCCCCTGCTCCACTCACTCAACATCCATGACAGTGTAGCTGGACAAAGTTCCAACTCCATCTTTAAATTCGCTGATGACACCATCATTGTTGGACGAATTATGGACAACGATGAATCAGAGGGTAGGAGGGAGATCGATCGTCTGATTAAATGGTGCCAGAAAAACAACTTTGCTCACAACATCAGTAAAACCAAGGAACTAATTGTTGACTTTAGAAGAGGAAGGCCGAGGATCCACAAACCAGGATTCATCAATGGGTCGGTGATGGAGAGAGTCCACGACTTCAAGTTCCCGGTCGTATATATCTCTCTAGATCTGTCTTTGACCCAGCACATCATCAAAACAGCCCATCAATGCCTCTACTATGCTGTGAGGTTGAGGAGATTCGTCAAGTTGCCAAATACGCTCTTGAACTTCTACTTTTACGGTAGAGAGCATATTGACTGATCTCATCACAGCCTGGTTCGGCACCTCGAACACACAGGAATGAAGGTTACAAAAAGTGGTGAACTCTGTCTGGTCTATTCTGGATACTGACCTCCCCACCATCGAAGGAGTCTGTAGGAGGTGCAGTCACAAAAAGGCAGGCAACATCATCAAGGACTCACGCCCCCACACTCTCAATTCATTCCTGCCTTTGGGAAGAAGGCATAGGAGACTGGAAATTGTAACATCCAGATTCAGGAACAGCTTCTTCCCAACGACCATCAATCTACAAACTACAACTAATCTCCTAACTATTACAATGCACCTGTGGCTTCAGGCTCTGTTTTGATTTGTTTGGACTATATTGGACTTTTTATTTATTTAACAAGTTTTCAACTATTTAGTCTATTATCTATCGAGGACCTGTGGTTACAAACCTATTCTGCTGCAGGTACAAATTTTATTGTTCGGTTTGAAACATATGACAATAAAACACTCTTGACTCTTGAAGCCCCTGGGTCTCCCTTAAAAATAGTATCAATAGTTTATATTGGGAAGGGGATTAACTTCCAGCATAAACTCTATGAATCAAATGGTTTCCTTATTTGTCATAAGAAATTATATGTGAGAACTTAGAGTCACAGAATCATAGAGAGATAAGGTGTAGAAACAGGCACTCCAACTTGCCCACACCGACCAACGATGTCCCAGCTACACTGGTCCCACCTGCCTGTGCTTGGTCCATATTCCTCCAAACCTGTCCTATCCATGTACCTGTCTGTCTCTTAAACGATGGGATGGTCCCAGCCTCTACTACCTCCTCTGGCAGCTTGTTCCATGCACCCACCGCCCTTTGTGTGTAAATGTTACCCCTCAGATTCCTTTTTAATATTTTCCCCTTCACCTTGAACCTATGTCCTCTGGTCCTTGATTTCCCTTTCAAGCTTGACAATATCTTTCCTATAACATGGTGCCGAGAACTGAACACAATATTCTAAATGCGGTCTCACCAACGTCTTATACAACTGCAGCATGACCTCCCAACGTCTATACTCAGCTGGTAGAGCTGTGGCCTCACAGCGCCAGGGTTTGATCCTGACCTCGGGGGGAGTTTGCATGTTCTCCCATGTGGGTTTCCTCCACCTGCTCCTCCAGTTTTCTCCCCATCCCAAAGATGTGCGAGTTTGTAGGTTAATTGGCCTCTGTAAAAGTGCCCTTGAATGTACTGGATGGATGAGGGACTAGGATAACACAGAACTAGCATGAATGGGGGATTGATAGACTTAGTGGCTGAAGAGCCTGTTTCCATTCTGTAGCTCTAAACTAAACTAAACCTTCAAAATAACGGTGGAATCAGGAGTTATGTCAGTGGTTATTTGGAGACGGCACAAGAATGGGGTTAGGAGGGAGAGATTTATCAGAATAGACTTGATGAGGTGAATGGCCTAATTCTGCTCCAAACACTTATGACCTTACGATCACGAGCTACTTCAGAGTGACTCCTTCAAAGCCCCAATACATTTCCTCCATCCATCTCTCTGAGGTTGATGCCTGTCCATCCATTCACTGATTTGGACTGAGTAGTCATCAGAGCTACCACCAGAGCTATGAAGTGTGCAAATCTGAAGGACTGATTTAGCCTCTCAAGTAACATAACATGTCAGAGGTTGTCATTTCAGGATTTTCTTCAGAAGCTTCAGTGCACAGTCTAGACCGACACTAGTGTTGAGCTCTGCTAGGATTGAACCCACAGGTACCATCTTTGAGATCGGATGATAAGCCTAATTGAGTCGGCTTGTTCAGGTGCATGTAAGAATCCCTACTGTTATTTCAATGCAGAGCAGGAAAGCTGAACCTGCTGCACTGGGCAATATTGATCCTCAGTATAACAGAAGTAGGTTATCATCTACATCTAATTCATGTTTCAGAATGAAGGCATCACTAGCAAGGCCAGAATTTATTAACCTTCTCAAACCGGCCTTGAGTTGGGGGCAGGGAACTGTCTTCTTCAACCACCGAGGTCCGTTTATTGAAATTATTTCCTCACGGCTGTTAGGGAGTTCTGGGATTTAGGGATCGACAAGGAAGGATTTTGTGATACATTTCCGACTGACAATGGTTGGAGCCAGTGCACTGGCCTGAGTAACATACAACGATGAGCCAAAACATTATGACCACTGACAGGTGAAGTGAATAACATTATCTTGTTGCAACGGCACCTGTCAAGGGGTGGGATATATTAGGCACAAGTGAACAGTCAGTTCTTGAAGTTGACGTGTTGGATGCAGGGGAAATGGGCAGGGGTAAAGACCTGAGCGACTTTGACAAGGGCCAAATTGTTATGGGCAGACGACTGGGTCAGAGCATCTCTGAAACGGCAAGGCTTGTGGGGTGCTCCCAGTCAGCAGTGGTGAGTACCTACCGACAGTGGTCCGAGGAGGGACAAATCACAAACCGGCAACAGGGTGTTGGGCGCCCAAGGCTCATCGATGCACGAGGGCAATGAAGGCTATCCCGTCTGGTCCGAACCGACAGAAGGTCTACTGTGGCACAAGTCACAGAAATTTTAATGGTGATCACGGGAGGAATGTGACACAATACACAGTGCATCACACCCTGCTGCGTATGGGGCTGTGTAGCCACAGACCGGTCAGAGTGCCCATGATGACCCCTGTCCACTGTCAAAAGCATCTACATTGGGCACGCAAGGTCGGAACTGGACCTTGGAGCAGTGGAAGAAGGTCGCCTGGTCCGATGAGTCCCGTTTCTTTTAGCTCATGTGGATGGCCGTGTACGTGTGCGTCGTTTATCTGGGGAAGTGATGGCACCAGGATGCTCTGTGGGAAGACGACAAGCCAGTGGAGGGAGTGTGATGCTCTGGGCAATGTTCTGCTGGGAAACCCTGGGTCCGGCCATTCATGTGGACGTCAATTTGACACGTGTCACCTACCTAAACATCGTTGCAGACCAGGTACACCCCTTCATGGCAGTGGCCTCTTTCAGCAGGATAATGCGCCCTGCCACACTGCACACATTGTTCGGGAATGGTTTGAGGAACATGATGAAGTATTCACGGTGTTGCCCTGGCCTCCAAATTCTCCAGATCTCAATCTGATTGAGCATCTGTGGGATGTGCTGGATCGACAAGTCCGATCCACGGTAGCTCCACCTCACAACTTACAGGACTTGAAGGATCTGCTGCTATTGTTTTGGTGCCAGATACCACAGGACACCTTCAGGGGTCTTGTAGAGTCCATGCCTCGGCGGGTCGGCACTGTTTTGGCGGCACACGGAGGACCAACAACAGATTAGGCAGGTGGTCATAATGTTTTGGCTCAGCAGCGTATGCACTCAGTAATCCTGGAGCTCAGATAATTGCTCTCAAAAACAATAACTGATGCTCACTGACTTCAGTTTTACCAAGACTCCTCAATGCCAAGTTCAGTCAAATGCTTCCTTGATGGCAAGGGCAGTCACTCTTACCGTACCACTGGTATTCAGTGCTTTGATCCATGAAAGGAGATCGTCAAAGTCAAATAGCATATCAGTAAGCAGGTTATCGGAGGGCAAGTTCTTGATACCACTGCAAACACTTTTCATTACGAAGATTGAAAGTAGACTGAGTGGCAATTTTTTTAATGCTATTCGTGAGCAGGAGAGACCTGGGCAATTCTCCACATGGTGGAGTAGATGACTGTACTGCCATTATAATGGAATATCTTGGCTAGAGGCAAGGTTATTCTGGAGCACGGATCTTAAATACTCCACCTGGGATGTGACTGATCCCGAAGTCTTTGCTGCATCTGGTGCTCGCAGCTGTTTCTTGATATTATGGGAATGAATCAAATTGAATGAGGACTGGATTCTTGATGTCAGGAGGACACCCAGATGGATGAACTCAGGGGCATTTCTGGCTGAAGGTGACCGTGAATGTTTCAGCCTTATCTTCAATGCTCACATTCTGGGCCTCGCCGTCACTGGGGATGGGGGTGTGTTTGGAATTACCTCCAAACCATTAACTGTTTAATTGTTCACCACCATTCAGTAATAGATGTGGCAAGTCTATAGACCTTTGATCTGATCCAGTGTGGGATTGCTAGCTCTGTGCATTGCATTTGCTTTTAGTCGTCATTATCACTTTGACTTTGTGGGTGCTTATTTTGCACAAAATTGGCTGCTGCTTCTCCCATATATCTACCTTTCAATTTAACAACTTGGCTGTAAAACACTTAGCAATGGGCCCTTCTCTTTGAAATATGATGCACATGTCACGTGAAGATATTGTAATCAAGCTGAAAGCACTGTCCTACATAGTCTCTGTATTTCCTTGGATTCCCAGTGTTTGCACTGTTATTTTTGCAAGGACAACAGCTTTCTTTATTACTGAATCCCTCGCAGATGAATGTCTCTGCTGCAGTAGATCTGGGAGAGGCACTTACACCTTGTTAAGCTGCCTCCTCGGTTGCTTTTACCACCGGCACCTCCTGCTGCTCTCAGGTGTTCTGGGATTCACCATGTATAGGGTCAAGAAACTCATCAGGAAGGCTGGCTCCGTCCTGGGGGCAGAGTTGGATTCATGGGAGGTGGTCGTGGAGGGGAGGATTCTCCTCAAACTGCGGAGCATCTTGAACAATGCAGCTCACCCCCGCCATGTCAGGCTGGTCAACCAGAGGAGCACCTTCAGCAACAGACTGGTTCCACCAAGATGCAGGACAGAACGCCACAGGAGATCCTTCTTCCCTGTGGCTATCAAAATTTACAATTCCTCCCCCTTCTGTCATGGGGTAGACTGAGACTGACTCCCCTCCACCCCCCTCCCCCCCCCCCCTCAATCTTTGCACATCCCCAAAGCCTTTCCACTCGTCACTTTAATTTCATGTTTCATGTATTTTGTGTTCTTTATGACTGTCGGCATATTAATTTCCCTCCTGGGATAAATAAAGTTCTATCGTATCTCCTTTTGGTCTCCTAACCTGAGGAAAGACGTTCTTGCCTTAGAGGGAGTACAGAGAAGGTTCACCAAATTAATCACTGGGATGGCGGGACTTGCATATGAGGAAAGACTGGATAGACTGGGCTTGTACTCGCTGGAATTTAGAAGACTGAGGGGGGATCTTATAGAAACATATAAAATTCTTAAGGGATTGGAGAGGCTAGATGTGGGAAGATTGTTCCCGATGTTGGGGGAGTCCAGAACCAGGGGTCACAGCTTAAGGATAAGGGGGAAGTCTTTTAGGACCGAGATGAGAAAACATTTCTTCACACAGAGAGTGGTGAGTCTGTGGAATTCTCTGCCACAGAAGGTAGTTGAGGCCAGTTCATTGGCTATATTTAAGAGGGAGTTAGATGTGGCCCTTTTTGCTAAAGGGATCAGGGGGTATGGAGAGAAGGCAGGTACAGGCTACTGAGCTGGATGATCAGCCATGATCATATTGAATGGCGGTGCAGGCTCGAAGGGCCGAATGGCCTACTCCTGCACCTATTTTCTATGTTTCTATGTTTCTATGTATCGTATCGTGTGTAAAGTCAGCTTTCCCCGGCTCTGTGACCAGCTGAGTGCACAATCTCTGTGTTTGTGCAGCCTCTCCTGAAGGATTTTTAATCTCTCGGCTTGGGGTGGGGAGTAGGAGAGTGCTGGGTCTTGTGAGCAGAGACTCTTGACGGGGACAAAGTCTAACATCTGAGAGGGGAATGGTGGCTGGTGAAATGGGTACGGGGTCAACGTGAGTGTGTGTTTGTAATAAATGAGAACTGGTGAAATGATGGAGGTAATTAAAATTCTTGAAGATTCCTGGAAATGTTGGGTGAGGGATAATTGACTTGTAATTTTAAGAGTGGGCGTACATGAAGAACCTTTCTATTCTTGGTCATAGTGAAATTCATCTATTGCATCTGAGTTTGTTGATTGAGTCTCCTGAAGATGAGTTCTACAATCTTGTATGAAATTAAGGTGAGAGGGGCAAAATTTAATAGGAACCTCAGGGAAAGCTGTTTCACTCAGAGGATGGTGGCTATGTGGAACAAGCTGCCAGAGGAATGAATAAATGAATGAATACTTTACAAGTAGTCATTGGGGCAGGTATAATAATAACTATAGGAAATTTGGACAGGTACATGGACAGGAAAGGTTTAGAGGAATATTGATCAATTTCAGGCAAATGGAGCAGCTTAGATGGGGCATATTGGCCAAACGGGCAGTGTTTCCGTGCCAAATGACTAAACAAACAAACCCTCACATCACCTCGTTTACATGAACTTTTAAGAAGTCTTCTGAGAATCTGGAATTTGTTGTGACATACTTCTCAGCAAAGTCCTGCCTGAACCATGAGCATAAACCAAGCTCCACAGAAATGTAATGCCATATCAGGAGGTGCTTCCCACTTCAAAATCTGTTGGAAATGTTGCCCTACAAGTGTTTGGGTTCCTGATTTGTTTAGCCAGTTCAAAAATACCTTAAGTATTTGAATAATCTCACCAATGACAGCACCTGGGTAAAGTGATCATAATACCTAAGGAATCCTTTGGATGATGGGAAAGAGCATGGGAATGAGCTTGGAAGTAGAATTTCAGGAAGGAGTTTAAGGGTCATGTGTAAGAAATTATTATGCCACCTGACTATAAACTAACACAGTTAAAAAGCAGTGGTTTATAATTCGTAAAGTTGAGAGGTTTCGAGCATTGTTCGTGACTCTAGTGATTGCTTTAGAACACTAGAAACCAGCTTGTCTGTCATTCATGCTATTGTGGTCATTTTAAGTTTCAAGCTTAATTCTGCTTCTCTGTGATCCCACCATTAAATATCTCTGCTTTTTAACTAATGATTTTTGAACATTGTATGTCGAGCTGATTATAGGCACTTCCTCCATCTTTTTTTCATTGCGTGTCCAATGCCAGGCGTTTTCGGTAGATGCAGAGGGTCCTGTTTAATTCAAAGAATTCACCTTTGTGAAAAATCAGCCTTTTTCCATCTTATTGTTCATCTGGATGATTCGAGCAAATCACTAGACTCTGTGTATCTGTCCCATGCTAAGGACATCACAATTCTTACTGTAAACTCTTTGCAAACTCTTTGTTTTTAAATAACCTGATCCTAAAGTCTCAGGTATTGACGACACTTCATCCAGCTGATGACCAATGTTTTGCCACTAAAGGTTGGGCACTCTAGTGTTTAGAGATACAGCGCAGAAATAGGCCCTTTCGGCCCACCGGGTCCGCGTTGACTAGCGATCCCCGCACATTAACACTATCCTATACCCACGAGGGACATTTTTTAAAAACATTTACCAAGCCAATTAACCTACAAACCCGTACGTCTTTGGAGTGTGGGAGGAAACCGAAGATCTCGGAGAAAATCCACGCAGGTCACAGGGAGAACGTACAAACTCCGTACAGACAGCACCCGTAGTCGGGATCGAATCCGGGTCGCCGGCTCTGCATTCGCTGTAAGGCAGCAACTCTACCGCTGCGCCACCGTGCTTATTTACATCGCAGCATTTTGACATCCTACAATGTTTCTTTGAGGGAAACGACCTCAGTAGAAAATGATAATCAGAATCTTAGTGAGAAATATTTAATGCTTTTTTGATATTTGCTGGAGGTCAAATTATATGAGCATGTTGTTTAGGGTTCAATAACTAACCCAGGCATTTAATGCTTAAAGTATCACCAGACGTGGGAGATGGTATGAGTTTAAAACTAAAGGCACACTTCATGACATGTTGCTGCTGCTCCACCTGTTGTTTGGGATGACCTCCTGATGGCTAAACACCAAAAACAAGGTTTCAAAGTTTAACACTGGTTTATTGATGGGAACTCTTCCCTCTGCGAACTGCACTTCCACATTGAGAATTCGAAACCAGTTAACATCTCAGATGACTTGGAAGTAAGCACAGCAGCACCTTTACTTGCTCAGAGGTTAAAGAGATTTGGCATATCACCAAATGCTTTAACAAACCTCTCGATGCATTGTGGAAACTATCTTGACCAGTTGCACATTGCCCGGTACAGCACTTCCGATGAACAGGAAAGCAGGGCTGTAGAGAGTGGTACACTAAACCCTGTCCATCGCGAACATAACCTTCTTACCATCAAAAGCATCTACACGAGGAGCTGCTTCAAGAAGGTGCCATCAAGGATTCCCACCGTCCAGGTCAAGCCCTCTTCTCAGCTTCTATTGGAGAGGTGTTGCAGAGGCATGAAGTCCCTCACCATCAGGTTCAGTAACATGTGGTTTCCAACAACTATCAGATTCTTGAACCTACCTGCACAATCCTAATCCAACCTCAGCCACAGAACACTACGGATTATCTCTTATAATGCCAGAGAGTTGCATTATTAATTATATATTTTTGCACTAGTGTCTTGTTTTTTAAAAATTATCTTGTAGAATTTATGTGCAATTTATTTGTGCTTTATATTTTTTTACATGGTCTGAATCTTTGTGCCTGTGAAGCTCCTGCAGACAAGACTTTTGTAGTATCTGTATCTTACCTTGTGCATTACCGTGACAATAAACTCGACTTCAAAAAGAAATCAATGAGAAATGTGCTGATTTCTTTTGTGTGGAGATCCAAGTGAAGCAAATGTTGTAACCAAAAAACCTTTGTTACATGAAGCTAGTTATAAATGAATTGTATTGGAGACACAGTGATATTTTTACTGTCTTTGGGATCTTTTTGATCTTTTCTGTTCTTACCTACTTGAAGGTAAATGTTATTATATGTACAGTATTAGTAATATTGCTTTTATGAACCGATTTCAGTCTCAATATATTTTAACCCTTCAACCTCTTGTTTCAAAACCTCCACCGTTTTTGTGCTCTGGGCTTTGTACCGTCTGTTAAAATTGATGTGCATTGTAGATTGGTTTTCATGTTTATTCTGCCCTGGGCACTTCCGATAGAAAAATGATAGATTCCTTGTGATCAGACACATCTTTTTTTCATTTCTTTCGCTGTTAACCTCTAATTCAGTTCAGGTTATATACACTTCAAAATTGCAACGCATTTAAATTACGGAAATATTTCCTTAGTGCTATTTTGTGATTTACTCCTCTGAAGGTTCCTCAACTACGATTCCTTGATTTTTGTTTGGTAGGCCACATTTTTGTGACCATTACTGTGAAATAAATGTTACCTTATTCTGTTTTGTAGTTTGCCGTTACTCGGAAGTTCTATCACGTTGAATGTTTTTGTGCCATGCGTTAGAATGTTTTCTAAGCTCTGGGTGGTGCAACGGTAGAGTTGCTGCCTCACAACGCTGGAGACCTGGGTTCGGTCCCGACGACACGTGCTGTCTGTATGGAGTTTGTACGCTCTCCCCGTGACCGCGTGGGTTTTCTCCGAGATCTCCGGTTTCCTCCCACACCTCCAAAGACAGGTAATTGGCTTGGTATGAGTGTACAATTGTCCCTCGTGTGTGTAGGATAGTGTTAGTGTGCAGGGATCGCTGGTTAGCGCGGGCTCGGTGGGTCGAAGAGCCTGTTTCAGCACTGCGTCTCTAAAACTCTAAATAAAAACTGCTGACCATGTGAGGAAGTTTGTGCACGTCCAAAAGTTATCGCCTCGTTCTCCATATGACACACTCGTCAGTAGCTTTTTGCTGCTGGGCCCTTTCGGCGGTTTTTAATTGACAAGGAACTCACAGTTGACACCTTTTTAGTCATTTTCATGTTTTGAATAAAGGAACCGTTAAAGATAATGGAAACCTGAATTAATTAAAGGGTTGGAGACACAGGAGACTGGAGATTGTGGAGTCTTGAGCAAAAATCAAACTGCTGGATAAACTCTGGGGGGCGACCACTATGCTGAAAATCTGCATTTTGTTCTGCCAGGGTCAGCAGGAGTTCCTGCCACTAGCTATTTTAATTCCTCTTCCCAATTCCACGCTGGCCTTTCTGTCCTTGGCCTTCGGTGCCAGAGTGAGGCCTCACACTCCCCTCATCAACCTAGCTTCACTATCCCCCCCCCCCCCTCATTTCTCTGCACACACCTTTCTTTCTACTTCCCCGCTGCCATCATCTACTTCCTTTCTCCTCCTACCTTTGCTCATCATCCACCCTTCCCTATTCTGGGTTCCCTATTTATTGTATCTTCTCTCCCCTTCCCTGTTCGCTTCAACCCACCATCCCTCTCTATAGTTCTATGCTTCATTCCCCACCTTCCTTTCTTATCCGATTCCACCATTTGCACCCTTTTGTCTTCTCCAATTGCCACCTCCAGCTCTGGTTACTGTCTCTCTCACCTCATCCATATGTTAATCAAGCCCTCCTAACTTGGAGTCATAGAGTGATACAGTGCGGAAACAGGCCCTTCGGCCCAACTTGCCACACCGGCCAACATGTCCCAGCTACACTAGTTCCACCTGCCTGCGTTTGGCCCATATCCCTCCAAATCTGTCCTATGCATGTACCTGTCTAACTGTTTCTTAAATGTTGGCATAGTCCATGCCTTAACCACCTCCTCTGACAGCTTGTTCCATACACCCACCGCCTTTTGTGTGAAAACGTTACCCCTCAAATTCCTATTAAATCTTTTCCCCTTCATCTTAAACCTATATCCTCGGGTCCTCTATTCACCTACTCTGAGCAAGAGACTCTGTGCCTCTACCTGATCTATTCCTCGTATGATTTTATACACTTGAAATTATTTTTATTTATACACCCTCCTTACTTGGATCCACCCATCGTTTTGACCGTTCTTGTCCCACCCCTACCCCTCACCTCTTTCGACTAGTAATTTTCCCTCCATTCCATCAGTTTGAATAAGGCTCCCGACCTGAAACATTACCTGTCCATTTCCCTCCACAGTTGTTGCCTGACCCACTGCTTTTAGTTAAAAGGTTGTGGAGAATCTGGTGACAAATATGTGTTTTCATTCCTCAAAGATATTCCTAAGATGATTTTTGTTTTATTTCAGGGTCGGGGGAATGGAGCGGGAGGAGGAGCACGTGTATCAGCGCCCGGTGCGATTCGGCCGCGGGGACTTCCATCCCCTTGCGGGGACTGTGCGGGTCGGTCGGGGACGAGCTGTCTGTCCGTGGGCGTGGGGAAGAGAGTGGAAGTTTTGTTGCCTCCATCACAGTGAGGGGGTGTTTGGAGTCACTGTGATGGACGTTTGTGTTGGGGTTATGTGTCTTGTGTTCTTTTTTTCTATGACTGCTATGTAGTTTCGTTCGGTACTTCGGTACCGAATGACAAATAAAGCTCTGTTATACTGTTATACTGTGTTATATTGTTATCATCATCCCTGCCAGTGGCCGCTTAGTGAAGAAGCAACATTAGTGAATGCAAACTTGTGATCTTAATATTCTGTAATATAACCAATTGCATGACTGACATTACAAAGTCCTCCATTTCTTGTGAGATGTGGGTTTATTCACCGATTTAGATCATACACAGTACTCCAAGATAACATCTAGTTATTAGCAATATACACAATTTGCTCAGCAAGTGTAGAATTTAATTATTTTTTTGGAATAGATATTTTAAGCTGTTTTGTTTTCATAAAAACGGGGAAACCATCTTAATATTTAATCATGATGCCCGTAGATTTCTTCAGCTGAGACACTTTCAGTAAGATTATATTTTGGTCTGATCTGCTAAACAAGGGCTGCAATTTGTTGGCAACCAGATAACTGATTTTGACAGTTACAATACACTACTCACTGCAGCCACTCATCTGTAATTACAAAGAGGTGTCCTGTGGTACAGGCAGCTCACCATACTTCCGTGGCTTTAATGAATGCAAAGGCTGGTAGCATTGACGTTAGTAATTGGTTTAATTCTTTGTCCTTGTTTTCCAGATAGATCACATTAAAACACAGCCATTTAACAATAGCAGTTGAATTATTCCATACAACATATGCTTTTCTCACCAGTTGCCCAGTGTAGCTCTAAGCCTTATGGGATGACAGGGACTGATAAATGCAGAGCATCAGCCCAAGGACCAAGGGGGGCTGGGGAAGTCAGGACCTCAATCAGGCTTCTTTCAATTACATTTCAAGTCAACAAACCTTGATAGCAAAAATCCCTCTCCACTACTTCTCTGATTAATGTTGCTTGATGCCAAAATAATGTAATTAGGCATTAATGAGTGGGTGTGTGTTATGTTGGCTATCAGGACTAGCTGTTGACCTGAGTGACTTCTACTCAAATTAGAAAACAAATAGCTGAAAGTGTATCTTAATGAGGCTGTGAAAATATTTCACTGCTGCTCAGCTTCATTTTTCATTTTGCTGTTAATTAAAATGTTGAGGTTATGTTTTATTAAGCTGATATAGATTTAATGGAAAGCTCTTCAGAGAAAATGGATGGTGAAAAGAGTAAATAATGAATAAGCAACAAAGTATCTAAATAGGGTCATTGATGAGCTTAGCTCCAGTTATTTTTCTTAGTTTTCCTATCTAATGTGAGCATTATTAAGCGGGATTGTTGTTATTTTTAGCTATCAAGTTGAGTTAACCTGACATTGTTCAATCTAATAAAAACTGCAGCGCACACAAAAAAAGCTCAACAACGTTGAAACATTTCAAAATATGGAGACAATTTCAAAACAATACTGATAAGTACACATTTCTAATTTGGTCACCATACTTTGAATGATTGATATACTTGAGGGGTTAATTTGATGAAAACATTACTGGCTTGTTAAACAGAACCTGCTTGTGAACACTGCTACCCACATTCCAAAGGGAAAAGGGGGAAAATAGTGAAATTAAACTCATAGAGTTCGACAGCTACTAAGGCAACATTTGCCAAATACAGTATAAGCCCAAATATTTTGCAACACAACTATATATTAATTTAATAAAATACACAATATAGCTCTTAGTACAATTAACAAATTTGGCTCATATGCACTGATATTGCAATAAATCAATTAAAAAGCTAGATTCGGTGTAAACACTCCATGGTTTTTACATTTGCACATTTATGTTTTGTTTTGCAAGTACTTCATAGGTATTCCCTTTCATGAGTCATTTTAGTGTCCATTTTGAATGCAACATAAATATCTACAAACAAGGAACAGTGTTTTTTTTTACACAACATATTTTTATCATCTGACAATAATATGATGACAACATTATGATAGCTAAAATGTAGAAGAGGAATTCAAACAACTGGACACTAAAATGTCGCTCTTTGGTCGAACAGCTCAGAGAATACCCTTTTGTGTTTGTTTTCTGTTCGCTTTGAGAGTGTGGGGCAAACTTTTTCCTCTGCAGGACCCATTTTATAGAAATATTTTAAAGCGGCTTTGTACAAATGGTTTAGATGTGCATTGCTGCATAATGATCCAGAAATGCCCAATGTGATGACAATCAATGATCACTGTTTACTGCAGATAAATCTAGTTCATAAGGACACCTACATCGGCCAACTATTACTGTACACGCTGAATTAGACTCAATGTTTTCTGCAAAGCTGATACCTGCTTCTTATAATGCTGCCCTTTGTGGATTTAATTTCCCTAATGCACAGCTCTTCTGGATAGCTTTTCAGCACCTGCATCCCCACTTTATTCTCGGGAAGGGCACATTTTGAGATTGTCAAAATTCAATTCAGTGAATGAAGCACATCAATTTTCATAACTATCCTGGTGAAAACACATGTAGCTTGTTTCCTAAGACACACAAAAAAAAACACAATGATAAGTGCACAATAGGCACTTTGAATTCTAGCTCACAGAATCAATCAGCATGATCTTTCCTTGTATTCTGTCACAGTTCTCCATATGATAAAACAATGCTGCCTCAAACTTTTTGAGTGTTTGTCCTTTAGAAGAAAGGTAGTGAACTGACTCTAGTACTCCTAATTCATTTTCTCATCGTTGAAGGGTCACTTCCTCGACAATCTTGTAAAAGCTTGTCGATTTCTCGAACTACCTGCTCAGCATCCACTCCATCCCGTCCTTCGTCCCGTGTTGAGGGTTCATACTGATCCAAGACAGTGTCTACCTCATTGTATTCTCGACCAACTCTTGAATGCACATCTGCAAAGACTGTAGCCACTGCTTCAGGTGTAATAAAATGGCTGTCACGTCGTTTATCAGGTGACGGGTAGTGGCCATCAGATGTTAGGTATTGGCTGCTTGGCTCTGCTGACATGTCGGCCATTTTTGGCTTCACCTCAAATCCACTCAGGGATTGTTTACTTGATTTGTTACTGCCTGCAACTGAAGTCTTGTCGGGACTGCTTGCAGCTGATGAGACCTCTTGCAAGAGAGGACTAAGAGCACGCTTTGCTTTTAAATAGGGTTTTACATTTGCAACAAGAATGGTGTGCTCTCGCTTGTCTTTGCCAAAAGTACAGAAAGTTTTTTTCCCAGAGGGAATTGTGTTTTCTTGAGATTCAGATTCAACTGCGGCCTCCACTACTGGTACAAAAAGATTCCGACGGTAATCTGAACATTCTGCTTGGTTTGGAGCAGGGAACTGAGGCATCCAACACTTATCTGAATGACCCAAGACACGGCATTCATCTGTACAATTGACGCAGTCCTCCTTCTCTGTAAAAAAACAAAACCTATTATGCCTCAGAGAACAAATCACTTTAGCCAGCAGAACACATTAACAGCCAAGGCCTATAATTAGAGTCCAATTAGCTGTTCTAGTTAGCGGATATGAGGAGTAGCGAGGATAGAAAAAGTGTTTCTCCAGTCAGATAACCAAGGCTATAATAACTCAGATGTAAATGATATTAAACTATGAGACGTAGATATTTTCTTCACGTTACACAGAAACCTGTTGTTCGGTATCTATTTAATCAATTTAAATATCAAAATATAAACATGACTATAATGTATTAAAATGATTCCCAAAATGTGTGAATTTATGAGACAGCAATTTTCAAATCAACATCTATTTACAGTTTAAAAAAATTATTTTTACAAATCAGATACCATGTTTTCATTTTAATAACATCAGATATTTTTAAGAACAAATTTTTGTTACAAACTCATTCTGAAAATATTTAGATCTTCCTTACTCTTTGCAAGGTTTTTGCTTTACGGTTTGATAAAGGTTAATGAATTATAAAAGCAGTTTTGGCTTTCCATTTTGATCATGAAAGCAACTGTTTAAACTATCCCAGTGCATTTAATGGCCGGTTCTAAGAACATTTTACAGAAGCATTTTTCTGAGGGACAAATACAAATAAATACGTCCATTTCTTAAAGTTATTTTGTTGATTTGTTAACATTATATCTTGACGACAGTCTTCGTTACCACCATGTTAGCAAGAGTTAATTTATTTTTACACATCTTTCATGAGATCAGGATATTTGAAAGGGCTTTATAGCCAATTAAAATATTAATTGTGTTCTGCAGTAACTCGTAACAATCAGCAGGGTCCAGTGATGACCAATGAGATAAATAACCAGAAAATCTTTAATTGGACCTTAAAACAACAAAATTTGGTGTACTAGACAAATGCTGTGGTCAATGCAAATTCTATTTGGATCTCTTGAAAACAATGTCAACAAAAAGCCATTAAGGAGGCACATGACACTTTTATGTGCTAATATGATTTTTGATGGGAGTTGCATGTAGCATTCACAGCCTTTGCATCATCACTGGAATTTAGAAGGATGAGAGGGGATCTTATCGAAACGTATAAGATTATTAAGGGGTTGGACACGTTAGAGGCAGGAAACATGTTCCCAATGTTGAGGGAGTCCAGAACAAGGGGCCACAGTTTAAGAATAAGGGGCAGGCCATTTAGAACTGAGATGAGGAAAAACTTTTTCAGTCGGAGAGTTGTGAATCTGTGGAATTCTCTGCCCCAGAAGGCAGTGGAGGCCAATTCTCTGAATGCATTCAAGAGAGAGCTGGATAGAGCTCTTAAGGATAGCAGAGTCAGGGGGTATGAGGAGAAGGCAGGAACGGGATACTGATTGAGAATGATCAGCCATGATCACGGTGCTGGCTCGAAGGGCCGAATGGCTTCCTCCTGCACCTATTGTTTATTGTCTATTGATAGTAGGTGGGTCTCCACCTTATTAACTAACCTTGTGAGCCAGCGCTGCCGTCGCAGCTGCGGCTTGCCTGCAGTCCGTCTGTCTTTTGTGTTTTTTGTTGTTTTTGTCTGAATTGTAGTTTAATATGATGTAGTGTTGTATGTTATGTTGGGGGGGGGGGGTGGGAGGGAACGGGAACTGTAACATTCTCTCTCCAGAACGGAGACGTGACCTTTGTTCTGTGTCGTGTCTCCGTTCCCGTTGCGGCCTACCACCGGCCATTCACCTGGGAACACCTGGGGCTCTGGTTCGCAGAGCCCGCGGCGCGGACTCACCACCTGCGGCGCTGGCTGCCTGCGGATGCTGCGGGAGCGGCTGCGACTCGTCTCCGGCGCGGGCCGCGTGGACGTCGGAAGCCCGCAGGCCCCTGGATGGGGGCCGACATCGGGAGCTCCGGCAACGGCAGAGGCAGCGTGTTCGCCCGCCCCGAATCGCGGGGCTTGGGTCGGCCCGCCACGGACCTTTCACCGTCCAGCGCGGCCTGAAATAGGCCGTTGACCTTTCACTGTCCAGCGGGGGCTTCAATAGCGGGAGCCCCGACCGCCCCGACGTGGCAACTCCAACAGCCTGACCGCGGGACAAGACGGCAGGGAAGAGAAAAAGACATTTTGGCCTTCCATCACAGTGAGGAGGGACTGGAGGAGACTCACTGTGATGGATGTTTCTTTTTGTTTCTTTTTGTTTGGTGTTAGTTGTGATTGTATGTGTTATTGAATTTTTATTGATTAATCTTATTGGTCTTATTGTTCAACTGCGGGTAATGTTTCATTTTACTACACATTTATGTGTATGTAACAAATAAACGACTATTGACTATTGACTATTGTGATGGCCACAGGGTAGCTGAAGAAAAGAAACTGTAGTGTTGTGAAGGTGAACAAGGAGGAAGCTCTTAGATAGATACAAAATTCTGGAGTATTCCTTCTCTCCAGAGATGCTGCCTGTCCTGCTGAGTTACTCCAGCATTTTGTGTATATCTTCGATTTAAACCAGCATCTGCAGTTCTTTCCACCACAAGGAGGAAGCTCTTCTTTGCTTCTAGCCACCCACTGTATGTCGGGCTGGCTCGAACGTCTGTGCTTTGAATGGACCGAAGCAACACTGAAATGTGGACTGATCAAATTGCCAGAAACAACAGCATATAGAAGTGATTCAAACAAAGAAGCTGCGATCAGTGAAAGGACGACCGCTCATTCATTTAGCACAATGCTGACCAGAAAACTGAGGCTGTCAGATGCCAAACATAAGACATCGATGAGACAGTGTGTATTTGTTTTAATTTATCTCATTTTCGATCCCTGCAGATAAACTCCGAGTTTTCTTCCTTGAGTGAACAGGAACAGTTAGTTGTTGGTCGCAAACTAGAGCTCCAATTTCTAATCACGCGTTTGACTTGGGACAGCATTAAGTACGTTACTCATGCAGGGCTAACGTCAGTTGTGCCAAGGTGGATTGCCGAAACCAATTGTGTGATGACTACGGTTTCATTCGGAAGGGACTCATCGCGTGATCTTCCCCAGATAAAACTGATTTTACATGCTATTTGCACAAAATAAACCATGCACAAACAAGCTTAAATATCCCAGATAAGGTGGAAAATGGTTCTTCTATTGAGTATTAATGATATTGTTATGAGCATTACAGAATATGTTATCATCATTGCTGACAGGTAGCTTTGCTTTTGCCTGCCATGCTACTTGGTACATTGGATAACTGTACACTCTGGGTATACTGAAAACGACAGCGAAATGCTACTGCTCTGCTGTCAGGGCACAAACACACACATGCTGTGGCCAAGAGCAGATGCTACCATATTTTCTGGTCACAAGTGGGCTGCAATATGGATTGCTGACCTCGGCAGACAAATTCCACCGACGGAGAAGGATGCCATTGCCGCAGTAAAAGCAACAAAAGGCTAGAGTCCATAATGAAGCAGCCTCACACTTGCAGCATAGTGCCTATTACGTTGCGGATTAGATGATTTGGTAAATGTACAATAGGCAAAAGAAAACCTATATTCCTCTTTCAACATTGCATGATGTTGGGTCGAGTGGATCGATGAATGAATGAATGAATGAATGAATAAGTTTATTGGCCAAGTATGCAGATACAAGGAATGTGCCTTGGTGCTCCGCTCACAAATGACAACACAAACATACAGTTAACAATTAAGAATAAAGCATAAAAACATCAAAACAATAAGGATACACCATTACGGTCTAAACATGTGGGTGAAAATAAACCAGAGCAAAAAAGAGTCTACAGACTTTGTTTTTTTGAATAGAACTACCACTCGTGGAAAAAAGCTGTTTTTATGTCTGGCTGTGGCTGATTTGACAGTCCGGAGTCGCCTTCCAGAAGGAAGTGCTTCGAAAGTTTGTGGCCAGGGTGAGAGGGGTCAGAGATGATCTTGCCCGCTCGCTTCCTGGCCCTTGCAATGTACAGTTCGTCAATGGGGGGGGGGGAAGGTTGCAGCCAACAACCTTCTCAGCTGTGCGAACGATCCGTTGCAGCCTCCGGATGTCGTGCTTGGTGGCTGAGCCAAACCAGACCATGATGGAGAAGGTGAGGACAGACTCAATGATAGCAGTGCAGAATTGGACCATCATTGCCTGTGGCAGATTGTGTTTCTTCAGTGGAGGGGGTGGTTCTAGCAGTGGGAGAGTCTAGGACTAAAGGTCATAGCCTCAGAATTAAAGGACATTCTTTTAGGAAGGAGATGAGGAGGAATTTCTTTAGTCAGAAGGTGATGAATCTGTGGAATTATTTGCCACAGAAGGCTGTGGAGGCAAAGTCAGTGGATATATTTAGGGCAGAGATAGATAGATTATTGATTACTCGGGTGTCAGAGGTTATGGGGAGAAGGCAGGAGATTGGGGTTCGGAGGAAGAGATAGATCAGCCATGACGAAATGGCAGAGTAGACTTGATGGGCCGAATTGCCTAATTCTACTCCTATCACTTCTGATCTTATGATCTGCAATGTTCCAAACTGCTCTGCATGTATTAGAAAAGGAAAACTCAGGACAGATAACCATAGAGAGAGAGTTTTAAAGAGCAACTTAAAGGAAGACTGAGATCTTTCTTGTTCAGAGTGTTTTCTCTAACTGAAGAGAACTGAGCACATCATTAATACCGATATTTCAATGCAGTGCTAGAGAGTGCTGCCTTCTTTCAATTAATTTCAAGTTAGTAATAATAGTGCCCTTTGTTTCGGTATTAATAGACCAGTGGCAGCAGGGTGGTACATTAGCTCTGGGGCAGGATGTTGCTTCTTCTATGCTTTTCTAATAACCAAAGATTTTTTTGAAAGTTGTAGTTAGCTTGCAAAGTGGCGAGGCAAATGGAAATAAAGTTACTGTGGAGAAGTGGAACTAAAGTAAAAAAACCTGAGTGTGATTTATGCTGGGGTATTTGTGATATACATTTGGAAATATCTATTTGGAAATTGTAGCATTCTTATGTTCAAAAAATAGTGATGGCAGATGGCAGTAGATGTAAGAAAGGGGGAGATATATAAAGTACAAGCACTCATAATTCTGATGGATGGAAATATCGAGCAGCATGTGAATACCCAATTTTTTTTAAACTCCAGGTATACAGGCTGTAAAATTGGGCTTGGATCATTAATGTGACCGAATTCCCTTTCTGTCAGGTCCTCAATAGGGTTTCATTTAACATCCCCTTTTCATTACAGAAACTGTTATTTTTAGTAACTAACTAGACAAAGTGGACCCGTTGAGCCCAAACCTCTCCTGCATTGGTGCAGCACCCTCTACCCCCCTCCCCCTCTCCTTCTCCCCCTCTCCCACCTCCCTCCCTTCCCCCTCCTCTCCCCCCCTACTCCCCTCCCCTCCCTCCTCTATCCCCCCTCCCCTCCCCCTCCTCCCCATCCCTCCCTCCCCCCTCCCCCCTCCACCTCCCTCTCTCCCTCCCTCCCTCCCTCCCGAGGAGATGGATTTAAAGTTTAAAATGCGAATAACTTGAAAAATGTAACACCAATTTCAATAAAATTACCATTTTTACCATTAAAGTGACGACGGTGAGTAAGGTGGGCCTAAAATTGTCGCGCTATCTTGTACCGTTATGGCTGAAGTTCAGTTACAAACAAGATAACAAACGAGAGTTTTAGTATATAGATGAGTCACATCTGATTTCCTTAGTAATGGACACCATAAAAGAAGGGTGGCACAGTGGCTGGTGGAGCTGCTGCCTCACAGTGCTAGAGACCCGGCTTTGATCCTGATCTCGGGCGTTGTCTTTGTGGAGATTCCATGTTCCCCCTGTGACATTATAGATTTCTTCCGGGTGCTCCGATTTCCTTACTCATCCCAGAGTGAGACCTGGGGGTTTATAGGTTAGTTGGGCTTTGCAAACTGCCCCTAGTGTGTAGGGAGAGGATCAGAAAGTGAGATGACATAGAACTAATGGGTGACCGATGGTCAGTTTGGACTCGGTGGGCTGTTTCCATGCTGTATCTCCAAACTAAACTGAACCTTCTCATGTTAGTTGATGTATTCCTCACTCAGACTTTAAAATTCGATTCTCTTCATGACTTTGTAGTTGCACCACCCAAAAAAGGAGGGAGTTGCTGTTTGGCCAGCAAAACAAAAACTGTAGATGTCAGCAACTGCATCTTAAATTATGCTCCTGATCATGACACACCAAGGAACAAGTGATGATTTATGAAATCTAGCTATAACTCTTATTAATTTCCACATATAAATATTTAAACTTAAAGTTACCTGCAATACTTGATGTTATTCTTTGTTACTTTTTAAAATTCATTTTAGGAACAGTCATATTTGAAGTATTTGTACTCCATCACCCTTTCCCTCAGGGACCATTTATACAAAGGAATTTCGGTGATATCAGAAAACATGGAGATACAAAGAATAAACAAAATAAACCTTGTTCTTGAAAGCAGACTGGCTCCACCAGTGCTCCGCAAAAACATTCTAGAGGAACCTTACTTACCAAATATCACTGCTCTGCAGAGGTAGGATAAACAATGGGAATATTTTGAAATATTTAACTCGAAACAGGGTGTCAATATTAAACATATTAATAAATCTGGTGTATATTGGGGCAAAGAACCTTATGCCTGATGCCCCAATATGAGAAATTCAGCAGGATACAAGGTTCACTTCATCAAAGCTACTGAATAGGCCTATTCTTGATTAGCACAGGTGTCAGAGGTTATGGGGAGAAGGCAGGAGAATGGGGTTAGGAGGGAGAGATAGATTAGCTATAATTGAATGGCAGAGTAGACTTGATAGGCTGAATGGCCTAATCCTACTCCTATTCCTTATGACCTTATGAGCATGCAAAGTAAATCCGGCAAGTCCAAGGAGTCCTGTGAAAGGGGGAAGATAGTTGTAGACGGGAATAGAGGCGATTAAAGTAGTGTAAACGGCACGGCAGAGGATTGGTAACTGGTGTTGTTGGAATATTTTGGTTGAGTGTGTGGATGGGTAGATGGTGGGGGCTATGATAAGTAGTAAGGGATTTGGGATTGATGGTCAGGGAAATAGGGCAGGGAATAGTCATCAGATTGAGTGGGTGGTGTAGTTTGGGAGAAGGGGGCTTAGATTGAGGGAGACGGCGATGCATGGATGACTTTGCCAGACTGGTAGATAAGTGTTGGGTGAGGTTAGGGTATGTCAGAAGACTGGTAATAGAGGTTTTTAAATGGTGTGGGGGCGCTAAGGCAAATCCCCTTTAAGTACCAATGAAACAGGCCTCACAAGCAATGTTTCTGCTTCTGCTTTGTGCAAACCTTGCATGTGAGAAAACCATCATAACAAGTTGTTTGGTACAGTGAAGGAGCAACAGCTCTGAGGAAACTATGATACCTTGAACAGAAAGCATTGGTTAATTTTCACCTAATGCAAACCCTTAATCCCAGAGGTGTCTGTGCTTCATGGATGCACTTATTAGGTGTACTACATGCTGTAAAGAACGAAACAGGATAATAAATCTTTGGAAATCTGGCCAGAAATTACAAGGCAGTAATTCAATGAAGCATTTCTCATAATGTCATAAACTGCAAGGGCGGTTTAAGGAGAACCCAAAGAAATGGATTACTGCTTAACCTTATTGCTACAAATATATCAAAGGAGGACAGATTTGTGTAGCCTTGATTTTCCTGCCTATGTTGAATGGTGTTCCTCATTTATAAATGCTGTATGGTAACTGCACCAAATGCAATGGAGGCAGTACATATGACAGAATAAAAATATAGGGACACATTGCTGAAAGTACAGATGATAGAATAAAAATATAGGGACACATTGCTGAAAGTACAGGTGCCTACTGTATGTAATTGATTCCGCATTAGCACCAATTTCTCTCCAGCATGATAGTGACATTTAACAAACACCACAGAAATGGATAAATAAGTAGAAAATAGATAGAAATAGATTAATAAGTATTTAAAATGTTTGCTTTAATCTCCTGTGACTTCTTTATTGATAACAGGAATTTAAAATCAAGGCAATTTTGGTCCTTTTTATGACAGATAACATTTTAAAATTACAAACCACAGGAGGACATTTGTTCCATTGTGGCTGTGCCACCTCTTTTTCAAACAGCAAACCAAGAAATCCCACACTGCTGCAGTCTTCATCTTTCCTGTTAGCTGTCCTCACATCACTTACAATTATGGAAATGGGGTTTAATGAATCAAGATTGATTCCTTTGCAATTGCATTGAGTCTCACTGTGCCTTGCTAATTCTCCATGGTCTGTCTCAGGATTTGTATATCACTTTGCCTCTCTAACTTCAACAAATCTGAACGCAAAGAACATCTCTGAAATGATAGCGTTGATCTTCTGCAATGCTACTAACAGACTTAATTTGAATGTCCAACTGATCTGAAGCAAATTACATCTCCATAACAATTGGTATGTAAGGGATCAACTGGCCTGATTTGATATATCTTTGTTAATTAACATGTTTCTTCTAAAATGCTTTACATGGTCCCCCTGCATGGGTGAACAGTAGCATCTGGAGAGAGATGATGAGAATATCAGGACAATGGGGAAAGTTATTTAATTGAGGTAAAACAGATTACTGTTGTTGCAGATGTTCTTGGTAAATCCACATCTGACACGTGGGAGTTGTTTAAGGGACAGCACATCAGAGTTCAGGACCAGCATGTTCCAATAAGGGGGGGGGGGGTGTTAAGAATAGCAAGGTAAGGGAGCCTTGGATGACTAAAGAGGTTATAAATTTGTAAATTTGTTCTTTAAACAAAAAATGGTGGGTGTGTGTAACATGCTGGCTGTGGTGGTTATAGAGGCATTTAAGAGGCTTTTAGGTGGGGACATGGATATGCAAAGAATGGAGAGATATGGATCACGTGCAGCAGAGGAGATTAGTTTAACTTGGTATCATATTTGGCATGGACATTGTGAGCTCAAGGGCCTGTTCTTGTGTTGCACTGTGCCATGTTTCATGTTCTAAGGAAAATAAAATTAGATTAACGTAGTATCACTGTAAAGTGGTGGATGGTGTGGTGGGTGTGGACTTGGTGGGCCAAATGGCCTGTTGCCATGCTGTTTGACTTTCTGATTCTAAAGTAAATCCTGAAATCTTGTTGAATAAAGAGGACATGTAGCAAACTTTACAACCCAGAATGTAGCACGCGAGTAAAAATGTAGCAGTTTATTGGTATTAATGTAACTGATTTTAATTTTCACACTAACCACAACTCACAATCTCAAAGTCAGACACAAAGATCTCCCAACCTACCTGGATCAAGCAGCAAGACAGCCTGCATTGGCAACCAAAGGCATAATTATGCTATTTTGGATATACTGATTGCAATAATTAGCAGAATGACCATTTCTGTTTCATTGGTTTATAGAAAATAGCTGTTGCTTTTTTAGCTAATGTTATTCTCTTCATTTTTTGCAAACTATTATTTGTTGCTGAATTCAGATTATAGTGTTACTTTTGTTTGACTGAAACGCTACCGTTATAGTTCTTGACATTAAGCTGCTCACGTCCCATGAATCCAGCTAATAGTTCACTGGATTCATGGGGCAGCCAACCATGTTTGGAGATCCCAGTACCCAAGATGACAAATGTTCCCCAGTGAAATAGGAGCAGGATATATTTCGTCATCACGACTGGGTGACCTCTCTGATGCGCGACAATAAACGAAAATTGGGCGACCTGATAGAGATCTGTTGCAGTCACAGAAGGATTCTGTAGTGAGGAAGTTGAGAGTGATCTTGGCCTCAATGAAGGGAGAAACCCAGCACAGGAGAATGGTGAATGATCTTTCCATAGCATTTCACATATCTCAGTGATGATAGTTCTGGAATGCCCGAGCCTGCGTATAGTTCAGTGAGGTCCAGGTTGAATGTGGAGTCTCTGGGAGTAGGGTCTTTGCAGATGAGCATGTCTGTGTCTCTAGACCCGAGTTCCCAATCACCATGAGTGGCCAGCTATGGGCAAAATAATGCCACCAAGCTATGGCCAATAATGGGGGCTTAGGAATGCCACTTTGGTGTACATTATACGAGCACATCGACCCAGTGGCTACACTTCCTATTGGTTGTAGCGTGGACTATGAAAGGTGCTGAGAGTTTGCAGTTGTGTCTTCAAGTGTCATCAATGTCCGTTTCAATGGCCATTTACAGTTGATGAAATAGTTTCCACGTGCTCTATGGCGTCAGGGCGATGCCAGGTTCGACAGTGACCACACCAACACTCACACTAAGGTGAACTAATGTGATGTGTTTTAGCTACAGTGATAAGAAAGTCCATGACCGCACGGGGACTGTGCCTCGTCATGATGGCGCTGGCGATCTCGGGTTTTCCAAGCAGAGCAGTCCTGGTCTCGAAGGAGGAGACGTGGTGATCTCTGGCTTCTCCCTGCAGATCCCCCCCTGCCCCAAGCAGAGGCACTGGCAGTCTCAGGCTTATCCTGGCGGCTCAGCTTTGGGCTTGAGGAGGGCACTGGCAGTCTCAGGCTTATCCTGGCAGCTCAGTCTTTGCCTCTGCATGAGTGCAGTCCCTCACTGTCCATGCCAGGGCAGAAAGAGGCACTGGCATCTCCAGCTTCCTGCGGCCATTCTGTCCTCAACAGAGGTGCTGGCTGTCTCGGTCGTCTTCCCAGCAGCCCAGTCTTGACCGCACAAAGGCACGGGTGTTCTCAGGTTTGTCCCAGTGGCTCAATCTTTCACAAACCTACGATGGGGGAACACGGGGGAAGCCTCCCTCCCTCCTGCTTCTCTTGTCTTTCTCCTGCTTCTTTTGTCTTTCTCCAGCTTCTTCTGTCACTCTCTCCCTTCTCCTCTCTAGCCGAAATGCCTAAGTAGGCTGGCGACGTTCAGGCGGGCAATCTGATGTCTGTTAATTGTGCCCGGCTGTCACAATGATGCTGGGGACTGGCCTCTCCTGGCCTGTCAGCCAATGATAGGGATCAGAGCGGCCTCCAAGCCAGGGGGCGCTGTCACCATTCCTAGATTGTCTAAGCTTGAAGCAAAACAATCATTGGGCCCTCTTCTAGCATCAGGAAAACATCCAATCTCTGACCAGCCTGCTGAGTTACTCCAGCAATTTGTGTCCGTTTGTGCATTTACCTGCATCTGCAGTTCTTTGTTTCTACCACTTATACAATGATACTCTATTACTCTGTAATCTCTTACTTGGTGAATGCAGACAATCAGCAATAATGGACACCACCACCACCTCCACCCCGTCCCACGGTCCATTATAAGGTTTACTGTACAAGCAATACTGTTGTAGGGGGAGAGAAAAGGGGCTGCTAGGTCTACAGAGGTGAAACAATGAATTGGGGAATGGGCAGAGTGGGGCGGATGTACAGCAATTCCAGGAGACAAATGGATATTTGTTATTCAATTTCACATAGGATGGTGGGCAAGATTTAAATTGGTATTTCATTTATCTCTGAGATCAGCATTATGAGAATTAAATTATGTTTTCCTGAGAATCTCCCTTGACAGATGCTACAGGACAACATTGTTTAAGTTCTGTTGCAGGTGATCCTTAATACGTGTTGCACAGAGAATAACATCATGCTGTGTGGTCAGATGGGTTGTTAGTGTGGATGGGTTGTTCACTACAAGGCGTGCCTGGCAAATTTTCTAGACTAAGCAAAATGGCCCAGAAATAGTCATCATAATGTTTTGCAATCAATTTTTATTTATGTAACAGTGGCAGATTTCTACACCAGTGGGTTGCCAGGAGCAATGTGTGCTCCTTGAAAATCAATGATAATGGAAATGAAAATATGGAAATGCAAACATGTTGAGTAACTGTTTTAGACTGAAATTTGAAATAGGGAAAGATGATAGAATTCCAGATAACCCAAGGAAGCTACCATTGGATTAGGTTCAAAGGTTCAAAGGTCTGTTTATTGTCACGTGTACTAATTAAGGTGCAGTGAAACTCGAATGACAAGGATTAGGGGAAAGATTTCACCAAAATAATAGCAACTGAATAAAAATTGACAGGTTAGAGTAACAAATCCCCAAGATCAAATAATTTGCACCGCAGAGTGCTAAAATAAGTAGGTGGAAATACTGCAGGTGGCCTGGTATAACCATCCAGAGCTCTTTTGTTTCAGAAACACTTTATTAAGATTGCAAAATAACATAAATTATTCCACTGATAAAAGAAGTTAAAACAATCCTGGAAACCACAGGATTGTTCCTAGGGGATAACTAGTTGTAGAAATGTTTTTGTGTGGTGTAACAATGTTGTGCACGATGCGAAAGCATTTCATCAAAGTTGTAACTACTAGTTGTGAGGGGATACTTACTACACAAGTCCTTCTAGTGCATGACCTGCTTAAACACTGACAAAAAAAAAATCACGTGCAATACATGCTACTTAGGCTGTTAATAGTGCATATATTCGGTGCATATGGTAGAGGTGTTCACAAGGCAGGTGAGGACTGCTTCAGTGTGATGTACAGGGACCCACCATGACTTGGTCTACAGTCACGCACATAGATCGTCCTATGGATTGAACCCTTTGGACCCCCATATCAGAGGGAGGATGTGCTGGCGATGGAGAGGGTGCAGAGGAGGCTTACGAGAATAATCCCAGAGATGATTGGGTTAACGTACAAGCAGCATTTGATGGCTCATGGCCTGTACTCACTGGAGTTTAGAAGCATGTAAACTTCTAATGTTTACATGGAAAGGATGTTTCCAGTAGTAGGAAATAATTCATAATTTATTTCTATTAAAAAAAAATTTAAGTTGTAAAAGTACGAGGAAACTTTACAATGTAAACCAGGGGTCAGCAACCTAATCCGGCCCGCCGCCTGTTTTTGTTAATAATGGTTTTTGCAGTTTTAAAAGGTTGAAAAAAATCAAAAGAAGAATATTATTGGAACACAGCCATGTGTGAGGTGGGGGTGAGCTGCCAGCGATCCGACCACTCAGGGGGGAAGCGGTCGCCCGCTGGGCTGTGATACACCACCGACATTCACTGTAACCCTCCCACCCTGGCTGCAGACTGGAGTCCGGGCAAACGCGGTTGGGATGGGCATTGCCTCTGATCACTCAGCCTCAGAGTTGGGAGGTAACGATGTTGACAGCTCACAATAGCAAGGAATAAAATGTGCCCTCGTTTTTAATTTTACTTTCACAAGATCAGAGCTGTGCCTTCACTTGTCTCGCTGTTCAATATCGTTTTGCAGAACACAGAATGTGGAAACGAGGGACTATCAATGCTGGTTTCCAAAAAAAGACACAAAGTGCTGGAGTAACTCAGCAGGTCAGGCAGCATCTGTGGAGAACATGAATAGGTGGCGTTTTGGGTCAGGAACAACCCATTTGCAGTTACACTATAGCTGTGCTAAAATAATACAATATACGTCGACATTACCAGACTATTTGAGAACCAGATTAACTAATGCTCATTTAAATAGTGTATTTCTTTCGGCATCAACAAATGTGAACCCCCAATGTTGATATGCTTTTAAACAGCAAAAAAACTAATATATAATCTATTTTTAAAAAAAAGGTATCACAAAATGCTGGAGTAACTCAGCAGGCCAGGCAGCATCTAGGAGAGAGGGAATGGGTGGCGTTTCAGGTCGAGACCCTTCTTCGGTCTGAAACGCCACCCATTCCCTCTCTCCTAGATGCTGCCTGACCTGCTGAGTTACTCCAGCATTTTGTGATACCTTCGATTTGTACCAGCATCTGCAGTTATTTTCCTACATATTAAAAAAGCAAGATGATATCACTGTTCTTCTGGCTAAACAAAATCTTTCTTCTACTCTACTGCCAAGAGACATTCCTGTTTACGGTGGTGATCCTTTGCAGTATGAAATTTTTATCAGGGCATTTGAAAAAGGAGTGGAAAGAAAGACTGATGATAACAGTGACTTCTACCATTTTCTGGAACAATATATAAAGGGTCAGGCAAAAGACTTAGTCTGCAGCTGTCAACGCTCACCTTCGGACCAGGGCTATCTTGAGGCAAGTAAGCTGCTTGAAGAGCATTTTGGCAATGAGCAAAAGATTGCCACTGCTTATATAGCCAAGGCACTGGCCTGGCCAGCTTTCATATCTGAAAGCATTGCAAGCGTTCCCACTATTCCTTAGAGGTTGTTGCAATGCAATGAAACATCTCGCCTATATGAAGGAAATGAATCTTCCCTCCAATATGAAAACTATCCTTCTAAAACTGCCTTATAAGCTCAGAGACAAGTGGAGAGACAAGGCATATGAGATACAGGGAAAAACAAAATATCCAGCTGGATTTCCTGACCTGGTAAACTTCATAGAGGAACAAGTGAAGATATTATCAGATCCACTTTTTGGGAATACTGACGAAGCTAAGCCAGAGGCAACTGTTAAAGACCCTTCCTTCGTTAAGGTAAGAGAAAATTGGAAACGACCAGAAGCAGTTTTGCTACGACTGCAGAACCTGTTGAAGCACAGGTGCAAGAAAATCTGACAAAGAAGGGAATGAAAGCTGAATTACCTATCGCCAAACAGCCAAGTTCTTGTTTGTTCTGTAACAAAAATGGTCACACATTGGAGCAGTGTTGGCAGGTCAAGAACAAAGCATATAAAGAAAAGATGGAGTTTTTAAAGGAGAAGAAAATCTGTTTTGGATGTTTAAAGGTAGGTCACTTGAGCAAAGACTGCAAGAGTCTTTTGGTTTGTGTTGTATGCAAAGGAAATCGTCCTGAAATACTTCACATGGAATGAAAGGACAAAGAGAAGAAACCAGTACATACAGAACAGAAGGAAAAGGCAAGTGTGAGTGACGCTGTTCTTTCATCTCAAATGAGTGGGCATATTGGGGCCGGTGACAAAGCCAGCATCTTCTCCATCGTACCAGTGCAAGTAAAGAGCCACATTGGGAGTACAGTGTTGCAAACATATGCATTTTTGGATCATGGAAGCTCATCTACCTTCTGCACGGAAAGCTTGATGAGAAGGCTGAACATTACAGGACCAAGGAGGAAAATTCTCCTGCATACCATGAATCAAGTGAAGCCTGTGACTCATCGTCTTATCTCAGGTTTGGAAATGTCTAGTCTGGATAAGGATGATTTTGTTCAATTATCTGATGTGTTTACACATAAGACCAGATGGACGAAGGACCTCCAGGCGGGCATGAAACATCACGACAGCATGTGGTTCAAGACCCTGGAGCACAGGCACCAACGCTGCAATATGGTTAAAGTCAGCAGCCACGGACTCCCCAGACCAACGACCAGAGCCAACCTCACCTGTGGAAACTGTGGGAGGATCTGCCTGTCACGGATAGGCCTAGTCACTCACACAAGGAAATGTAACCACAGATGAAAAATCCCCCTCTCCAAGCAGGGCAACACCCAGCCGCACCATCATCTCCCGCAGAGGGACGGATGCCAGAGTTACACATAAGACCATGCCTGTTTCTCAGTTAAACATTCCCAGACAAGAAGACCTGAAGCAATGGCCTTACTTGAAGGATGTCAAGATTTCTGAAATAGACTCTGGCATTGATCTACTCATCGGAGCAATTGCTTCAAAGGTATTGGAACCTTGGGAGCTGGTCAATGGCCAAGGAGATGGACCATACGCTGTGAAAACCCTGCTGGGAAGGGTTATTTATGGTCCCCTGAGAAAAGACCACAACAGCAGGGATGGAAATGGCCATCCTGCTGCTGCTGTCAATCGAATATCCATTGCGAACCTAGAGGAGCTTTTGGTCAAACAATATGATTATGACTTTGGTGAAAGATCCGGCAAGGAAGAGGAAGAAATGTCCAGAAAATAAGTAAAGTTCTTGGACATTATGAATTGTTCGGCAAGGATGACAGATGGACATTATTATCTAGACTTCCCCTTTCAAGCAAGAGAATATCAGCATGCCGAACAACCATTGCATAGCAGAGCAGCGTATCCAGAGCTTGAAATGCAAGTTTGGCGCGAATGAGAAGTTTTATAATGAATATACATCTTTCCTGACGGAAATAATTGACAATGGTTATGCTGAAAGAGTACCAATGGACCAGATGAATCGAAGTGATGGAAAACGCTGGTACATCCCTAATCACGGGGTGTATCACGCGAAGAAAGGAACTTTAAGGGTGGTTTTTGACTGTGGTGCAGTCTTCAAAGGTACATCACTTAACTGCCAACTGCTGCAGGGTCCAGACCTAACCAACTCACTCATTGGAGTTCTCATCAGATTCAGACAAGAGCCGGTTGCTTTGATGGCGAATATCAAAGCAATGTTTCATCAGATCAGGGTATCAGAAAGGCATATTGACTACTTGCGATTTCTGTGGTGGCCCAACGGTGATGTGCAGCAAGAACTCGTTGAATAACGGATGAAGGTACGTCTTTTCGGAGTCTTGTCATCACCAAGTTGTGCAAACTTTGCATTGAGAAAGAATGCTGAGGATAATGGAGCATACTTTTCCCAAGAGGTGACAAACACGTTCTACGTGGATAATTGTTTAAAATCCATGCTTTTGTAACTGGAAGCCAGTTCAAATGGTAAAGGACCTGACTGCAATCTGCCAAATGGGAGGATTCATGCTATCAAAATGGATCAGTAACAGCCGTGGCAACCATTCCTCAAGCAAGCAGATCTAAAGAGATCAAGGAGTTGGACTTGGACAAGGACAATGCCAATGGAGAGAGCACTACGATTGCGCTGGTGCGTTGAAACAGATGTGTTCAAGTTCAGAATTGTTGTACAGGAGCAACCATACAATAGACGTGGCATCTTGTCTTTAAGATTTTTGACAAACAAATTTAACCCAAAATACGGGATGTCCCGGCTAATACGGGACAGTTGGCAACCTGAGGCCTCCAACACATTTCCAACTATTATGTACCCTGGCTCTCTTCCTGGGGTTTCCCAAAACTGCACCATTCTGATCTGCAATCTGTGACCTTATTGTTAAGTTTTGCTACATTGTCACACAATGGTGAAACACAGAGTGTGAGGGAGGAAATATAAAGCAAGGCCTGACACCACCCACACTAACCTGCTAACTTGAATGTACATGTTGACGTATGAAACAATTTCTCGCTCCCAAGTTTATTATTAAGGATAGTGTGCAAGGAAATATTCATATTATAGAGGTCAAACATGAATTGAGGGTAGGTCATGCCTGAAGAAATTGAATTCATTTCTTAAAGAAATGACAGAAGCAGTGGAGCTTTAAAGAAACTTGGGTATCCCAGTAAGCAGACAATTAAAATGTGACTGCCGGATCAAGAAAATGATCAAAACCGAAAATAGAATGCTGGATGGACATAAAAGCCAGCAGTCTGTTGTCTTTTGTCTAAATGCAAGGGTCCAGAATACAAGTTTTCTGCAATTGTAGTTAGACCACAATTGAATGACAGTGAACAGATGTGGCCACCACATGTGAGTAAGGATAGAGTTTGTAACAAGTCAAGTCAAGTCAAGTCAAGTCAAGCACATTTAAAAACAACCCACGTTGACCAAAGTGCTGTACATCTGATTAGGTTCCAATGGAAAAAAAATGAAACATACAGTAGCACGCAAACAGTTCACAGCGCCTCCTCAATGAGCCTCAAACGCTAGGGAGTAGAAATAGGTTTTGAGCCTGGACTTAAAGGAGTCGATGGAGTGGGCAGTTCTGATGGGGAGAGGGATGCTGTTCCACAGTCTAGGAGCTGCAACCGCAAAAGCGCGGTCACCCCTGAGCTTAAGCCTAGACCGCGGGATAGTGAATCAGACATCAGGACTTCAAGGGTTAAATTACAAAAGGGGAATACGCTAAACTTGAGGGGCATTCTGTAGAATTTATATGTAAGGGTGTTTAGTTTGAAGTTTTCAAGTTGTATGTGACAAGTGACAGAGCAGGAAGATACCAATTATTCAGGTTCCTTGAAACAGAATGCATAATCAAAATAGTTATTCATTCAGGATTATATTTTGCTCTGAACCATAGATGCACATAAATGGGCAGTACTATAACTAACCACTAATGGAATACTACATTGCCTCTGCACACTAAAACCAAAGAAAGATTTCTGGATATGCTTGTGTTTTATTCATCAAACCACTCGTAATTCACTTTACTAGCACAGAAAGAAGATGCCGCATAAGTGTTAACTTTTCGCCAACAGCAGTTATAGGTGATTCATTACAATAGATAATTGCACCATAATGAGGTGCAAAATACTCACTGAACAGCTGCTTCTGCCCAAAACAGCTGGCACACATAACTTGCTGGAAGCAGTGGCTTTGTAATTTACAATAATTGTGATGGAAATTGCTTGAAGAATTTGCTGGAATTGATCAATTTCCCAATTTAAAGGCGGAAGTTTAAGTAGAAGGACTTGTAATAATTATTTCACTCTTTTCGACTAAATGCTGAAATGGAGGAGTTTGCACTGAATGAATGACTAAGCCCCATTAAGTAAGAACTTCTGATTGCAGAAGGGAATTTACCAGGAAAGTTGATTCTTAGTATTTTTCAACAAGGTGTGGGCTCAAGTTCTATTCCAGGGATGAAGTCATCACTTGGGAGTAACATCATATTTCAGTACAGAAGGAGAGATGCACTGATGCACATCCCATTTTTCAGATCACATGTTAAGCTGTGGCTCTGCTTGCCTTCTCAAAATCCTTGATCGGACTTTGCTGGCTTTACCTTACACAAAAATTCATTCCCTTGTCATGTTTCTGCACTGTAAATGGATTGAGTGTAATCATGTATTGTCTTTTTGCTGACTGGATAGCATGCAACAAAAGTTTCACTGTACACGTGACAATAAACTAGACTGATGAACAGTGCATGTCACACCTCAAAAGATGCAGGTACCTGATACCAAAATTATATTTTCTGGAATAAAACCATTTAATATACACATGAATAAATTATATCATCCACTCCCAGTCCTGCCGTGTTCCACAGATTAACCAGCCACTTGTTAAAATTGTTTCCACACATTAGATTCGAAACTGCCTCTCATCCTGCACAAGCTGTGTCCTCTGGACAAGATGAAACAGCTTGTCATTGCTTATGTCATGCCGTGCATGTAGAATCCTAAAAACAGCAATCATTCCACATCCAAACCTGCTTATCCCATGCCCAATTTACATAATCATATTACTTAGAAGGAACCATCTGCCTAACAACGATGCTGCTTAAAATATACACTATAATGGTTACAAGAAATAAAATGAAACTATTAAATGCACTGATAAATTAATCACACCTATTTGAATTTTGCAAATTTATCATATTACTTGTATTTTATGTATCAGTAAACATATATTGATTTTTGCCTCTTACATATTTACAATTTCTTGAGTTGGGAAATGGATCATAAATTACTTTGATTTTTCCTGAATTTCCTACTTTGTTTAATCTTCCACTGTCTATTATCTTTTGAAGCCAAACCTTGGCCTGATTTTATCTAATCTCAATTCTCTTTTCACAGTTGCTTTGTAACTTGCTGAATGTTTCCAGCATTTTTTGTTTTTATGTTAGTAATTTCAGGACAGCCATTTCACCTATTTCCCCTGTGCAAAGCCTCGGCTCATGCATTCCTTGCTCACAATCAGCTGAATGCCCCTTGTTTGTGAATACATTTTGGATGGCATCAAATTTGTGTTCAATGATCCAATCCTTCTAAATCAAAACCCTTTATATTTTAACCATGAAACGGTTGACGCTTCTGCAAACAGTAAATGGAGGTTCTGATAAAAATCAGTTTCCAATCAGTTTCCTATCAATATCTTGTTGGCATTTGACTTTCTGCAAATAACCTCTTTTAGCATTGTCCTAATACTCTCTAAGTTTTTAGAGCAGTTGTGAATGTTTCAGACTTTATGACAAGCTGTCAGCCCTCTGTCATTTCTTCTTTGTTGCTTGCCATGGATCTCCCATGCAACCATCCAAGCTGGAAATGGTGAATCTTTGATCTACACCAGTGATCCACTAACACTATCCTACACACACTAGGGACAATTTACACTTATAGAAAGCCAATTAACCTACACACCTGTACGTCTTTGGAGTATGGGCAGAAGGCTGTGGAGGCCAATAGATATAGTTAAGGCACTGATAGATAGATGGATTCATGATTAGTACAGGTGTCAGAGGTTATGGGGAGAAGGCAGAAGAGTGGGGTTAGGAGGAAGAGATGGATCAGCCATGACTGAATGGCGGAGTTGACTTGATGGCCTGAATGACCTAATTTTACTCATATCTCTTATGATCTGTTATGAAAATGCTGGAGTAACAGCGGGACAGGCAGCATCTCTGGATTGAAGGAATGGGCGATGTTTCGGGTCGAGAAATGCTTCTTCAGACACTTTCAGAGACTTAATCGTGAGAAGACTTTGACCATTAGAATGTTGACCCATTAATACCAATTGACACCTCCACAATACAGTCGGTCAAAGCTGCCTAAATGTCAAGAGTCATCACTCTCATGTTGCCTCTGGAATTGAGCTTTCTGATTAACTTTGGGGTAAGGTTGTGTTGAGATCTGGAACCGTGTGATTCTGATAAAACCCAAACTGGCTGTTGGTGTGGTTTGATTGCGCTGTCAACGTCATTGCCCATCAATCTGCCAAAGACTGCTGGCTGAGTAATTAGCCAGACTGTACGTGTCTTGCTTTGTGTGATCAGGTCATGCCTGGGCAATTTTCCACTTTGGCAGACGGATGTCATTGCTGTAACTGCACTGCAACAGCTTGGCTAGTTCCGGAGACCAGGTGTTTAGTACAACACTAGCATGTTATGTGATTCCATTGACTTTGCAATATCCAGTGTTCTTAACTATTTTTCAATATTGCATAGAGTGAAATGAATTGGCTGAAGACTGGATATCAGCTTCTCTGATATTGGAAATCTCATGAGGAAGTTGAGATTGATCACCTATTTAGCACTTCTGGCCGAACATGGTTGTGAATACATCAGTTTTATCTTTAGCAGCCACCTGCTGAGCCTGGTATTAGTCATAGAGTCATCCATCACAGGAATAGGCCCTTCAGCCCAGCTTATCCATGCTGACCAATGCCCCATTCAAGATAGTCCCATGTTCCCATGCCTGACCCCTATCCCTCTAAATATTGCGTCAATGTACCTGTCCAAATGTCTTTTAAATGTGTTTTCAAGAGAGAATTAGATTTAGCTCTTAGGGCTAAAGAAATCAAGGGAAATGAGGAAAAAGCAGGAACAGGTACTGATTCTGGATGATCAGCCATGATCATATTGAATGGCGGTGCTGGCTTTTATCGTGAAGACATAGGGCCAAATTAAGTCCAATTCAATCATTCCTTGTTTAATTCTTCACATTCCCAGCTTATCAGCTCAAGGTAATTGGCAGTTGGAGTTGTCTGAACAAAATGTCTAGTGTTTACTTTCTTCTTCTTGGGCAGTCCCTTGAGATCACGAATGTCTTGCTTCCTCTCTGGTCATGTGGGTTTTGAGGTGGGTGATCATGCCGCTGCAGAAACCAGTGATTCCTCCACTGAAAGGGCACAGGGTCACGGCTGGGATGGGTGGATGGTCAGTTTGTGCACTGATGCTGTCCTTCTGTTGCTTACGCATGGCTTCTGTGTGTTGCCATAACCTGGATTCAAGGTTTTCAGTATCATCCCAAGTGTTGCTTCCCCACATGGAAAATCCATGGAATGGTTTCCAAGAAGTAGATGGAGATTTAGTTTAGTTTAGAGATACAGTGCAGAAACCTTCGGCCAACCGTGTCCGCACCGACCAGCGGTCCCCACACATTAACACTATCCTGCACACACTGGGAACAATTTACACGTACACCAAGCCAATTAACCTACATACCTGTACGTCTTTGGAGTGTGGGAGGAAACCGAAGATCTCGGAGAAAACCCACGCGGTCACGGGGAGAACGTACAAACTCCGTACATACAGCACCCGTAGTTGGCATCGAACCCAGGTCTCCAGCGCTGCAAGGCAGCAACTCTATCGCTGCGCCACCTTTGCTGCCCCAAATATTGCACTGCCCAAATATTGATATTGCATGTTTTCATGGAGGCTTTGAGCACACGCTTATATTGTATCTTCTGCTAATCTTTTCATGACAGATCTTGAAGAGAGGATCTGTTTGGAGGATTTGGGTGTTGAGCAAATGAGCGACATGCTCTTTGTAATTAGTCTTTCAATTGCTGGGCTTCAGAGAGGATGCTTCAATGGAAGGGAGGGATTACTGTTGTCCCGTGGCCTGCTTTTGATATAGAGACTGTATGACATATTTTGTCTCTCAGCCACATGGAGGGTGACATACCTCCAATTAGAAATATGCTTGTACTTTCAGACACTTGCTAGGTGGAGATAGTGCCCCAAAACTTACAATGCTCAGTGAAATTAAAGATCAATATATCAGATAATACTCTATCATTATTAAAAATGTCCTCTTCTTAACAAACATCTGCACAGCAGATCTACTGGAGTTTTAATTAAAACATCTAATTTCCTCAAGTCATACCTTTAAAGGAACTTGGAACCAATTTCATAATTTAATACAATGGTAATCAAACTACGTCCTGTTATGATGAATGTTTGCAACGTGATGGTCATGTTGGAAAATAATTCAGTAAAATCCAGAAGCAAATATATGTGCCTTTTAAAACATACATAAGACTTTTAAATATCGGACATAAAATTCTAGTCACATATTCCTTGCCTATACTTGGCTACATTATTTTATAAAACATGAAGAGATGTATTTTCATGCAAATCCACATTCTTCTCAAAATGAACTGGATTATGCCAGCGAGAAACAATCCTTCTAAGAAAAAAAGCGGATACATAGTAAGACATATCTACACATGAGATTTGTACAGTAATGAGATGAAAGAAGGATTAGCACTACATGAATTAGCAGATTATGTGATTTTAGATCATCTTGGTAAACTGACATCTTGCCACACTCAGTGTTTAAATATTTCAGATGATGCCTGTGTCTGCACACAGGTCTGCTATTTTATTTCTAAATATTATATTTAATCTTAATATTTTTGTTTCTTTAAATTTATTGATAGGGTAGATTTCATAGCACTTCCTCTGGGATAATATGTCCTAAAAGTTGCCGATTGCTATAAGAAAATAAGAAAACACTGAGATATATTAAAAATTAAGAGATTTTATCATATCATATCATCATATATATACAGCCGGAAACAGGCCTTTTCGGCCCTCCAAGTCCGTGCCGCCCAGTGATCCCCGTACATTAACACTATCCTACACCCACTAGGGACAATTTTTACATTTACCCAGCCAATTAACCTACATACCTGTACGTCTTTGGACGTCTTTGATAATCTCTAACATTCCAGGATTGTAAATTGGTATTTCAGTTTAATGAGCGCTACCATTTATCTCCCTAACATAAATTACTTTTAATCAAATAGATTGATCACTCTCTGGATTTTTAGTTCATATTGTAACTAATATACAGATCCACCACTGATTTTTGGCACCTTTGGTTCCAGAGTTTTGCCGGATTATCCGTTTTGCAGGACAACAGAGGTCATGTAATAATTAAAAAATGCATCTCTGACAAACTAATTATCATTGTATTTTCAGATAGCTTGTGCATAATTAGCAAGTGAATTCTTAAAATAGATTGTTTAACATCTTGATTAAAATAATGGATAAAGAATATTGTATTGGAATGTTGAACTTTTGATTATTAATACTGGCAACTATGAGTTTCAATCGAAAAGGGAAAAAATCAGTTTGTGTGACAAATGAAGAAGTTGCTAGAAATTCATTATCAACACCAAAATCTTGAACAGTCTTCCTTTCCCACGAGATCTCCTGAATGCTGCAAGCATTTTCAGATTTCCAGGATTGTCATTTTTATTTAATTAATGTTAACTTAATTAAAAATTCTTTTAAAAAAATGGTATAAAATATCACAAAAAGTTGGAATTAAATTTTTATTTCACTGTGATGGTATGAAATTCTCATGGAGTTCAGTAGTGATAAGGACATTGAGGAGAAAATACCCCATTATTCCAACATCTCTATATCAACTCAAACTAAACAATGTATTTTCTATTTTACCATTTAACATCATCAAAATAAATCTCTTGAGTAAAGATTTATGATTACTTAAGGGCAGGTAAACATCCTTAACTAGGTTGTGAATGATGCAGGGAAATATATTTACCAATGAACAATATTTTATTAAGCTTAATCACATTTAAATCAACTTTTTCTCAAAATGATAAATTGAAATTTAAAAAGAAATCCATTTTTACACTGCACTAAAGACTTTAATATTATCTCCTTGAATGGTATAGCTTGTTAAAATCTTGAAAGTAACTCATGATGGAATCCTAATCTTGGAATTATAAGCCTAGAAATTCAATCATGCAATGCGGCTCTAATGCGCATCTGGATTGAACTGTGAGTAAAATCACTAATTGTGATTTTATAATGAACATAGAGCATATTGATATTTTGGATTGTGCAAGTCCATGTGTGTGACAAGCATATACATAGATGTTATATGGCCTACAGCTAATACATTTCCCTTTTATATTCTCTGTTCAAAGAAACCAATTCCAGCCTCTCCAGCTGCTCTATGACCATAAGATGTGACTGCAAACAGCCACAAACCATGAACTATTTGTACAAAGGACCTAAATGCTTTCATCAATTTACTATTCAACAGCAATTTATATCATGCATGATCCAACAAAATGTATTAACATCAAGCAGCATGCAATGCCCATTTGATTCACAGCTGCCACGTTGAAGAACAATGCTGCCACAAAGAAACAGTGCAAGCCATGAACAAGAAAACAGACGGTAATACTGAGAATCAGGGCTACTCCTGCGCTACTTAAAGGATTACACTTTATCTCATCATATTTGGGCAAGTCCCTTAGTTGAATCTACTGGTGTCTTCTCTGAACTCAATTACGCACCACAGCAAATCATTATTCATTTTTTAGGAGGATCTGAAAGGTTCCACTCCTCTCTCCAAATCTTTTGCCATTGCCACCGCCATCTCCCAGAAACTGTCGGAGAAGAGGCATGCCCACTCCTATTTCCTCTTGGCATCCTTCACCCTCGAAATTCATGCACATCTCCTCAAATGACATATTAATGGCACAATGGCAAAGAAACCCTCAAAATCATACCACTTTGCAGCACAAAGCCTCATATAGGGCATGCCAGTGAAAATATCTTCTCTCCTCCAAAGAATCAATTTCTGGCTGCTTTATGACTACAAGATCTGTCTGTGAGCATCCACCATGTTTGTACAAATGAACTATCTGCAATAAAAGCCAAAATATTTTCATTAATTTGCAAACTCAACTGCAACAACAAAAATAGAACACAGAACAGTAAAGTACAGCAACACATCCTTGGGCCCACAATATCCGTGCAGATACTACATGTGATCCACATCCCTCCATCCCTGCACATCCATGTGATCCACATCCCTCCATCCCTGCACATCCATGTGATCCACATCCCTCCATCCCTGCACATCCATGTGCCTATCCAAAAGCCTCTTAATTGCCACCACCGTATCTGCCTCCACCACCAGTGCTTTCCAGGCACCCACCTCTCCTAAATTCATATCTCCTTTAAACTTTGCCTGTCTCAACTTAAAGCTATCTAGTCATTGACATTTCTGGCTTGGGAAAAAGATTCTGACTGTCTACCCTATCTACACCCCGCATCATTTTATAAGCTTCTATCAAGTCTCCCCTCAGCATCTGACCTTCCAGAGAAAACAATCCAAGTTTGTCCAACCTCTCCTTGTCACATGAACTTCCATATAAATGTTTATAGATATACATTGCTGCAATACCCCCTTGAAGCAATTGCTACTATTTCTTACACTTCAAAGTTGCATAAATGTAATTTCAATTTCAAAATGAACAATATTATAAAATGCTGTACATCACAATTATCATTACACTACTTTCTAATTCCTTGTGTTTAAGTGCATATTTAACTATGCTTTAAGTCCTCATTAATTATTTTTCCAAAATTGTTAAACATCATTTAACCCTACAGACCATGCATGCCTCAAACGATCGATAGCCTTGACGCAAATTACCCTGGGGATGAATTTCTTCCAAAGAAAAATTGGAAAATGTCAGTATTTTTAATTAGTTAATAACATGCAAAACAAATTTTCTGCTGAAAATTCCTGCAATTCTGGCTAGCACTTTTCGATAACTTTGTTGCAGAATTAATTATTGGTATTTGTAACTTTCTGTTTAACACAAAACATTATACTGTCCTAGAATGAATTCCACAAATATACTGCCATACACAAATCTGCAATATGCCCTTTCTTTTGAATTATGTTTTATCTTTTTACTTTATTTTCAGATTTAAAGAATGACTTGTTTACATAGCATCTTTCATGATCCTAACACCATTTGAAGTATTTTGAAATGCAGTCTTTTAAAGTAAGGAAATGGGGCAGCCAAATTACATGCAGCAAAGCCACACAAATGGCAATATTATAAATATCTAGAAACTATTTTACTTCAGAATTATGCAGTTCACTTGCGTCAATTCATAGCAGAGCAGCCTGGTTATGGTTTGGTGATTCCCCCCCCCCCCAGCTAATACCATCTTATATGTAAAACAATACAAATTAAAAATTAAATATCAAGTTTTTATTTTGCGATTTTTGTCACTAAGGGGCACAACTCACTTCAGGGCTCGAGCATTTAAAGTGCAGTCTGAAGTTACTCACATCATGATGAAAATGCTGTGTACTGCTGATTTTTTTGCTTAAATAACACACAGAGCCCTTGCCATATTTCCTTATGACATAGGAGGCCATTCAGTCCATCATGTCCATGCTGATTCTTACACCAATCCTTATGCTCGCTGACATGCCCAACAAATCCCCGCCCAGCTAGAGTAGGGGTAATTTGTAACAGCCAATTAATTAGCTTGTCAGGTGGAAACCCAGAGCACCTGGAGAATGCCCACACGGACATTGGGAGAACATGTAAACTTTACAAAGGCGGAATCAGCAGTCTAGATTGAGCCAGGTCAGCTGGAGCTATGAGAGTTCACCTCTATCTGTTGTGCCACTATGCCACCTAATATCTCAATGCACACACCCCATTGGAGTTGAAGAATAGACCTCAACATCCTTATGGAGGATATGGAAAGAGGTTGGGACTGAGATGTCCTCAACAAGTGACTCATCCCAAACAATGAAAATTGCTTTCTCTATTTCCAAACACCACAGACACAAAAATGAAGAAAGATCATTCCCTCAGGCAGGAAGGAGACACCCCTTTGCTCGAAGCCAATCAGTCTAAGGAGAGGACAACTTCCCAAAAGGCACTGGTTGCTTTATGAACTTCATCAACCATTTCTCTCTTTCATTGCAATGAAACACTCTGCCTGCATACATTTGCAGGTGTGATGGCCAGTCTTACAAATATCCCCATTCACCCAGCAACGGTGTTCTTTTCTGCAGATCATTGTAAGATCTCTGAAGCGATCCAAAGACCCAAGACCTATCACTCTTCCACAATGCTGCAGTGAAAAACTAACAGGATATGTGGCATACACAACCACTGCTGGAATATTTCAGAGGCTAGGAAGTTAAGACAACACCAATCTTGTCCTCCATGGTAGAGCAGTACAGATGTGGATCCGTGCCTGCAAGAGATCACTGTCCTTTGGCAATACACATTAAAAAAACCTTCCTTTCTGAGGCTTGTTTCTTTAGAGATGCTGAGATATAAAAGTGTCTCCTAGGACATTCTTGATGGTGTGGTCACTAGAAATAAATTCTTCCTGCCTTCCTGTTGTCCACTTTTCTTTGATGCCTTTGCTACAGTGCCAACTCAGGCAGCTGACCTTTCAGGACCACTATCCACAAGGAGTGCAGTAAATGGCATTTAGATTTAGATTTAGAGATACAGCGCGGAAACAGGCCCTTCAGCCCACCGAGTCCGCGCCGCCCAGCGATCCCCGCACATTAACACTATCCTATACACACTAAGGACAATTTTTACATTTACCCAGTCAATTAACCTGCATACCTGTACGTCTTTGGGGTGTGGGAGGAAACCGAAGATTTCGGAGAAAACCCACGCAGGTCACGGGGAGAACGTACAAACTCCGTACAGACGGCGCCCTTAGCCAGGATCGAACCCGAGTCTCCGGCGCTGCATTCGCTGTAAAGCAGTAACTCTACCGCTGCGCCACCGTGCCGCACGCATTGCACCTTATCAACTGTGGCAAATAGATTTATCAAATAGACTGCAGAGTAAGCAGTCAGCATGCAGAGCATTTTGGAGAAGAATTTCATTATTCTGTTTTGGGACTTAGGACAATAAAACACTCTTGACTAATTGTGTAAACTGTGCGAGTAACCCTCTGAATGTTGCTGCTATTTATTTCAAGGAGCACAAAGGAGAAAGGTTTCAATTAATAGTGGCCAATGATTGACCTAGTGGAGAAATGCGACCCAGTTTCTTTTGGAAATGCTCCAAGCATGTGTAGCATGCAGATTTTATTGCGTATTTTGCATGCAACCAATGGATGACATGCATATATGTACATCTTGTGTATACTTACTCTAGTTTCAGATCACACCATTACAATCCAATTGTCCATTGAGCAGTCAAGAAATTAAAGAACACTTCCGCATTTCTTCATTTCGTGTGATAGAATCCCTAATGAGTTAGCATTTCTGTAGTGCAGAAATGCAATGCCAGCCCAGATTTTGTTCTTGATCCCTGATGTCAGACATGAAAACAAATACTTGATTTTTGTGTAAGGCCATTTATTGTTAAAGTGTCCTGAATATCAAATTAACTTACAAACTGAATTTGAAATCAAATAACATTTTCAAAATATCTATAGCCCACAACGAGTCTCAGAATAGAATGTTTACTTTTGATATTCTTTTTCATTTTTTACTCTGCTTCTACATATTCTCCTTTCTTGTTTTTCCCAATCTCATCCCTTCTCCTGCTTTGGTATTCTGTGTTGGTGATAACATTCACAAACCACTAACAGAACTCTGATGTACCGATAAATTAGCTGTGTTCATTTGTGATCTGAGAGAGCAAGTACTATATCACCCTGAGGACATAGTAGTGAGTCCAACCCTATTTCAACTCTACAAACACAAATTGGCACTTTATCCTTGTAAAAATTAGGACGTCAGTAAGTAAACCTCTTTGCATTAGAAAGGCAAAATAGAATTGTCTTGTTGTGATAGTCAATTAGCAGTAGCCAGGCAACTGGGATTAGTTAATAATCCCTTAAAATCTATTTATCTAAATCCAAAAACAAGAATCAACCCAATCACCATGCTTGCATACTTAAAATACGATAAACATGTTGCTGGGGGATGTAACCTGTATCACCTGGCTTAGTCAAAGTAAGGTGAAAATGAAGGTTGCTTTACTTTGAGCATTTCAAACCCATCAGGGGGTCTGCAGTAAGATGTGCAAGTAATTCCTCCTCACAAATTATTGATTTGTCAACAGACGTGACCATGGAAAAAGATAGCTTGGGTAAGAGATGTGAGCTATCTATAACTAACATGGATTATATATTTTTTTGCTACCAATTCCTACTGGAATTACATTTACAATTCAAAGGCTGAAATGCTGGAGTTTAAACTGATTTTTATAAGAACATTTGGTACTGCTGAAATTGTTCAGTTTCTTTAGTTATCAAAAGCCTGCATAACCATGGCCTGAAAAGGGGATCTTGTAATTGCATCCCTCTCACAGTAAATATTCTCATTTTCTTTGCCATATGTTTCAGTAGAAGTAAGATTCTTGATAACTTCCAATGAGTTGCTTACCTCTTGCTTCTTCTCAAAGGCAGAAATTCAGAATGGGATGGAATACTTCCAATATACCCAAATGGATGTAGCAACGAATAACATGGCACCAGTGGGACCAGGCAGTCCTCTCTGTTAGTTCTACCATAAATATTACTTACTTCACCATTTGTGTACCGTGTTGGAATTGTATAGGGGGAAAGAGGGATGGGAGGATAATGGAGGTGTTTGTAGATGTTACCTAAAATTGGAGAATTCAACTTTCATACCGCTGGGTTGTAAGCAAATTATGAGGTCATGTTCCTCCAGTTTGTGTGTGCCATCACTCTGATAGTGGAGGAGGCCTGGGATAGAAAGGTCAGGATGGGAATGGGAAGAGGAGTTGAAGTGATTAACATCCAGGAGATCTAATAGGCCTTGGTGGACCAAGCGTAAGTGCTCAGAAAACAGACGCAGAGCCGACCGGTTAAATTAATTGGATAAATTAAGCATTGGAACAGGGTTGAAGTCATCCTGTGAATCCCTGATGTGGAAGTTGCATTGAGGTTGTAAGGGTCTCGACCCGAAACGTCGCCCATTCCTTCTCTCCTGAGATGCTGCCTGACCTGCTGAGTTACTCCAGCATTTTATGAATACAACCTGAATTACTTAGCTGAATTTGAAAACCCACATTATTTGGCTAGGAAATACCCACAGATACAATTTATTCCAGGTCAAATAGATTTTCATGCGATTGAGTTTCCAAGTACAGATTGACTACAAAGTACTTTACAAAGTTTTGGTAACGGCAGTACAGGAGGGATGCAAATGAGCAGATTCATGAGGATGTTGCTAGTGTGTGTAGACTTTTAATTATAAATAGAGATTGGCTGGGGCACGGTTGTTGTTTGGAATTAAGAAAGAGAACTGATATGAAATTTTATCATGATATATAAAATTATGAAAGACTGGACAGAGTGAAGAGAAATTATTAATTTCTTTTTGCAGAGAAGTCAAATAGGGGACATAGATTTAAAGAAATTATTAGGAGACCTAGTTTCCATCAAAGTAGGGTTCTAGAACTGATTGCGTTACATAGTAGTTAAGCAAAAATCTACAACACATTTAACGTGTAAGTGGATACGCACTCAAGACCAGGCTGGGAGCTGAAACATGGGAAAAGCACAAATAGCTCATTTTTGCCACTCAGGGACATATGGACTCCTTTTGCACTGCATATTTCAATAGTCATAGTTCATAAGATTGCAATTCCAGAGTTCCATAAAGACCTTATGTGCACCTAAGGATACTAATGTTAAAGAAATAAAGGGGAAATGGGCAGCACAGGATTGAGATAATGGAGATTGAAGATGACAAAACATTCCGATGTGACCAAGTTTAAAACTTTCCAGACATTGAGTGCATTGAGACATTTTGGCGTGCACTAAATTGCAATGGTATACCTGAGAGAGATGTCAAGATGAGGTGGGGAAGAGGCAAAGTTTGTCATTGGAGGCATTAACAAATAGACCTTCCTGTCTGAAATATGTAGGTTGTCACTTCCAACATTTCCAGTACAGAAATTTACACACCTCATTACAGAAATTTAGTGATTTCCTACACTTCTTTATTCATTAGAATGAATAAAAAGACATATGGGTTGGGCTCTCAAATTCATGTCTTGCCTTCCTGGATCAAAAAGATCTGCAGCAGAAGTGTTGAACTTTTATTTCACTGATCTACATATTTAAAAAAAATCTTATCAGTTTATTTCTACACAATTTAGTTTTAAAACTACAAACAAGTTTTATTTTTATTTGTGCTTCCATCTATTTTAAGAATAACCAAGTCACGACACTTTGCAAATGTCCAGTTTTTAATATCAATTGTAACAATAATGTCTGGTGGTTTAATTTGCTGCCTGAAAGTAATATTTCTTTGCAACACTACAGATTCAAGATCCCAGCTTCATTAAATGGCACAGACTTCCAATAGAAAGTTTTTCAACTGCTACTCAAGTAGCAGTTACAGTTGAGCTCTTAAAATTCAGCAATAGCCAGATTGAAACTTGCACCCTTTGACCTTTAAGCTTGGCAACGTCTCTGTGAATTTCCTCTGCTACCTCTTGTGCTATATTGCATTTTCGTGCAGTGTGATGACTAGAAACAGTACTCTGGTTATAGCCTGACTGGGGTTTCATTCAGTCTTACTTCAACTTCACTGCAATGCCAAGCTGTGTTTCTGACATTAAAGTGTTGTGGAGACACAAGGAACTGCTGATGTTGAAAAAAATGCACAACACAAACTGCTGGTTAACTCAGTGGGTCAGGCAGCATCTGTGCAGGGAATGGTTAGGCGATGTTTCGGGTCTGGACCAGACTAATAATAGTAAGGGGTGGGGATGGAAAAGAGAGGGGGGCTGGTAAAGGGCAGATCGATACACGTGAGGGAATTTTGATTAGCAGATGGGTGGATAAAGATGAAAAGGAAACAAACTGGAGTCTGATAATGAGAGGAGTGAAATCTAAAGGGAGGGATATAGGTGGAAGGGGACAGGGGAAGTGAGGATTAAAAGGGAAATGAGGGATTTGTGGATTGAAGATGAGTGTACAAAGGAGGAGAATGAAGCAGGGTTCCTCCAGTTTGCGTGTGGCAGATCGATTGTGAGTATTCTGCAAAACGTTCCCCGAGTCTATGCTTGGTCTCGCCGATGTACAGGAGGCCACAGCGGGAACACTGGATGCAATGGATGAGGTTCGAGGAGGTGCATGTGAACCTGTCTCACCTGGAAGGACTGCTGGTGTCCCTGGAAGGAGGATAGGGAGGAGCTATAGGGTCAAATGTTACATTTTCTGCAGTTGCAAGGGAAAGTACCTGGGGAGAGCTAGGAATTTGCATCAGGCTGTAAAGCAAATGTCCGAGACAGCAGAGAAAGGCAGCAAGTGGATTTGGTGGAGAAGAAATAGTGTCAGTTGGGGGCAGAAAGGACACGTATGACATGCAGTATGTGTATTTCATTGTAATTGTAGTCTGTGCAAGTGCATCCTGGTCCCTTGCAAGGGTGATATTTGTGGTGTTACAAGCTTAATGACGGGCTAGGATTAGTGGAAGATAGGATGCATTTGTTAGAGTGAGCTAATTGGCAGCAGCTTCCTTTATTTAGTAGGTACTGGTCGTATAATGGTGGTGAAAGTAGGTTTGTTGAAAGGGTTTGTTCTGGGAGGCCAGAACCAACTGTTGAGCCTTCCTGATGTGTCGTGGGCCTAACGCAATGAAACACCAATGAAAGGAGGTGCCCACTTGATAACCCCAATGATATACTTGCATCTACACGATTAGTTTTTATTTTAAAAGAGAATTAATTTGTAGGTAGCTGGGTTTTTATTCCGCCTATGGAGTCATTTATTGTTAGTTGGTGTATTTAGTTAGATAATACTTTGGTTTTGGGCTTGGTTTTCTGACGAAGGCTTCATTGGTGTATTGAAGGCATTGATAAATTTCATCATTGATATGTGTCTTCACCAAGAGGTGGCTCCTGAAATGAGGGGAAGTGTTGAATGTTTGCAAGGATCTTGTCATGAATCTTTATTGTCAGAGGACAATGTGGTGCAGCAGGGGTAACGTGCAGAGCACCTTTGCCCTGTGAATGCTTAATGTAGGGTCGATCAACATGTCGACTTAGTTTAGTTTATTTTGAGATAGTGTGGAAACAGGCCCTTCTGCCCACTGAATCCACACCAACCTGTACACTAGCACTATTCTACACACATGGGACAATTTTCTTATTTTTACCAAGCCAATTAACTTACAAACCTGCACGTCTTTGGAGAGTGAGACGAAACCAAAGCACCTGGAGAAAACGAAAGCAGTCATGGGGAGAATGTGCAAACTACGTACAGACAGCACTCGTAGTCAGGATCAAACCTGGGTCTCTGGTGCTGTAGGCAGCAACTCTGCCACTCCACCACCGCGTCGCCCAAAGATTCCAAGAAAAAAATTATTGATGGCTTGGCACTTGGCCTCTAAGCAGTTTGACTACTAAGGTTGGGTGGCATTGGGCTTGGAGTGAAGCCATCATAGGTTGCACAGTATTCCAGAAGCTCTGATGATTAACTCCATTCCTGCACCTTCTATGCATACCGTCCATCTTTTCCACCAAGTACCTTCCCCCATCGTCATAGTAGTCTGTACCATGGGACAAATATCAATTTACAATTCCACAGTGCTTTAACTTAATAGTACTGTTAACACCAGGAACAGGTTGAACATAATTAGATGTCCCCTTTAATGTTGTAAAACAACCTAAGGTTCTTCTCTGACGTCAAATCATTAATCAGTGAACAATTAATAGGATATGTTTAAGACAGAACTGCTAGTTTGGGCACTTTGTGAATAGTTGGGAGTGGTTGTAAATGGTTAAAGCATAAACCTTTAAGAGATATTGGTTTAGCAATGTGCCAGTTGGTACACCAATTGTCTATCACCTTATCTGAAACAGACTTTGTGCAAAATATTAATTATTTTTACAGCTCTTTACTCATCACTTTCTGCTACTTTCTCACTTTTAGACTGTTCTTGCTGTGATTTCCTCACTTTGTTTTCAATAAAAAACCTTACAGCCAAGGCAATCCTCTCAATTGTCATGTGTTGGAAGGAACGACAGATGCTAGCTTAAACTGAAGATAGACACAAAAAGCCGGAGTAGCTCAGCCGGACAGGCAGCACCTCTGGGGCGAAGGAATGGGTGACGTTTCGGGTCGAGATCCTTCTTCAGTGCGTCTCTTAATTATCATGCGCAACACAAGGGAAAAACTATCAGTCGTTCCACAAAACTATAATTTCACTCAGATTCCTAATTTCCTCCTTCATGTACTTCCTTTGACCACACCACCTCCTTTATTTCTGCTAAACTGCTGTTTCCTGTTCTAGCTCACTGAAAGGATGCACAGCACTGCATTCCTGTTGAAGGTAGACACGAAATGCTGGAGCAACTCAGCAGGTCAGGCAGCATCTCGGGAGAGAAGGAATGGGTGATGTTTCGGGTCGAGACCCTTCTTCAGACTTCAGTCTGAATCCAACGAAACTCTGTGCAATCTGCCCTATCTAGTATCTACTGGAGGCAGTGGCTCAGCTGGTAGAACTGGTGCCTTACAACACTCGGATACCTGGTTTCGATCCTGACCTAGGGTACTGTCTCCGTGGAGTTTACACGTGCCCCCTGCGACCGTGTGGATTTCCTCCCTCATCCCAAAGACGTGCGCGATCGTGGGTTAATTGGCCTCTTTAAATTGCCTCCAATGTGTACGGAGTGGACACGATCGTGGGATATCATAGAACTATTGAGAATGGGTGATCGATGTTCGGCGTGGACTCTGTGGGCCATTGGGTCTCTTTCCATGCTGTATCTCTAAACCAAGCTTTTGATATCCTATATCATTCTTAGTGAGGTTTGGAGGGATATGGTCCAAATTCTGTACCAACGGGTCTAGTATAGCTGGGATATGCTGGCTGGTGTGGGCAAGTTGGGCCGAATGGCCTGTTTCCACAAGGTATCATTCTTTGACTATCTAGACACTGTGCATACAGAATGTAGTGTCAAATCCTTTGCCCTTCGAATGTTGCCATAAGATATCAAACGAAGTCAAATAACTGATGTCCTAGTGAAAAGATTTAACTGCAAAAGGGTCAGTCTGAAGAAGGGTCTCGACCCGAAACGTCACCCATTCCTTCTCTCCCGAGATGCTGCCTGACCTGCTGAGTTACTCCAGCATTTTGTGAATAACTGCAAAAGGTATTTTCCTAAAGGTGGACAGTACATAGTAAAGTAAGTTATTAACAGTTCTTTAAAAGATTTCTACATTTATTAATTAAATGTTCTCCCGAAGGTTTAGTCACGTTAAACAAAAAACGTACTTTTTTTATACTTTAAAAGATAGATTGGAAGGCATAAGTAAAAAACTTACTGGTCTCAACCTCCAAAATACCCTCTTAATAGTGTAGTTAGTCATACTGCAATGTGACAACAGCCATTTTATTGTTCTTGTTAAGTACTGTTGGACAGAGCATAAGGAAAGATTATTTCATGCTTCTTCTTGTATTGTATGATCTTTTACATCTACACCAGAGGGCCTCATCTGAAATTCCATTCTGTTACAAATGCAGGACTCCTTCAATATTACACTGAAGTATTAGATTGAATTATGTAGGAAAATAACTGTAGATGCTGGTACAAATCAAAGGTATCACAAAATGCTGGAGTAACTCAGCAGGTCAGGCAGCATCTAGGAGAGAAGGAATGGGTAACGTTTCGGGTCGAGATTGATTCAGTCTGAAGAAGGGTCTCGAGATTGAATTGCGTGCTCAGTATTTGGAGTGAAACTTGAACCTTTTGATACAGATGAAAGATGTAGAATCAGTTTGAAGAAGGGGCTTGACCTGAAATGTCGTCTGTCCATTCCCTCCACAGATGCTACCTGACCCGCTGAGTTCCTCCAGCATTTTATTTTGAAAGAGGTTAATACTGAGATGTTCCTTTGTGAGAACAAGTATGTAATTGAGTTGCATGATCATAAACAGTCCCATATTTAATTACCTTCCTGTTATCAATTCACTGATATGAGCTGAGGCAGCAAATTGGATGCAAAAATCACCCCAGGGTTATGTGGGCAGAAAACAGTAGGTGTGCCCATTCCTAATCCCAATGCAATAACTTCTGTGAAAAGTGTGCCAGTATGGAAGTTGGCTGAGGACAAATCAGGGGTTTGATGCTATTCCTAGCCTGCTCGATTCAGAGTTGGCATCCTCCACTTCAAACTAGCTTATGTAAATTGAAGTCCGAACTGGAGAAGCCATAAATTAATTTGACTCTGAAATGTAATTTTATTGCTCTTGGCTGAGAAGATAGACACAAAATGCTGGAGTAACTCAGCGGGTCAGGCAGCATCTCTGGAGAAAAGAAATAGGTGACGTTTCGAGTCGAAACCCTTCTTCAGACATGATCCGAAATGCACCTCTTCCTTTTCTCCAGAGATGCTGCCTGATCCGCTGAGTTGCTACAGCATTTTGTGTCGATCTTCAGTGTAAACCAGCATCTGCAGTCCCTTCCAACACAGGCTAAATAGAGTATTTGTCTGCCTCTCAGGGATGTTAAAGATTTTGTGGCTCCATTTTGAAGAAGCGCAGTGGAGTTCTCCAGAGTTGATATTTAACTATTAACCACCATTACAAAAACAGATTATATGGCCTTTATTATACTTTTATACGGCCTGGCTGTGCACAGGTTGTGTATCATGTTTCTCTGCATTACAACATAGACTCTGTTTCAAATGACTGCAATGTCTTGAGACATTAAAATATACTTTATAAAGGGCAGTTTATTCATTTCTTGAGAATGGACGAGACAATTACTAACATAACCTTGAAATAAATCACTATTGTTAAGATAGTAGCTCTTTAAAAAAAAAAGTCATTTTAACCCTTTCTAGTTTGAATCTCTAAACACCATAATCTTCTCAGCTACCCTTCAGATCAATACAAAATATTGATGCTCTGAGCTAATATCTGATTCTGGCTGTCTGAGAAGAGACTGGCTGCTGAATTCTTGACACACGTTAATTTGCCTCATGCTGAACTAAATCTGAATCATCTGGCAATTCAATAAATTTGTAGATAAACAGGTGTGAAGCACCTGGTAGTCTGAACAGCTTGCAGATAAAGTCGATGTCAATTAACATAAGGCAAAATCGATTTCAACTGTTTGATTTATTTTTTAATCAACTGCTAATAATACTGTGAAGCAGTTGGAAAAATACATAACCATGCATACAACTGTCACATTCAGCAATCTGTTTCTGTCCTAATTTTTAGACTACTACCTGCTGCTTGATCTGGTGTCTGGACTGAACAGAAACTGATGCACAGGCTTTAGATAGAGAACCGCGATGGCCTCTCAGGCACGGGTCAATTCCATGGATATGATATATCAGCCCCTAAGTTTTCCCATCAGAATGTAATGAAATGTAGGAGGCAAGTTTTTCATGATTCTCCTTCTGTTCATAGATGGAAGACAAATTAAGCTTGCCCAACGAGTGATCTCAGAGACTGAGTCTCCCAACCAGGAAATTTTGAGTGAGAATTAAATTAATCATCTCAATGCTTCCTCGGGTGGACTTGATAGATCCCATGACACTGTTGAAGAATCAACATAACAAAAATATATAAGTTGATCATTTTCACATCACAGTTTATGGGTTGTTTTTGTTATGGACAGGCTGGCATGTTTCCAATATTATAGTAATGATAACAATTAAAGAGTACTTAATTACTGACACAGCACTGAGATATTACGAAGCATGCAGTTCTACCTTTTATTCAAAAAACTGATGTTGCTTTCAACTTTGCACCAGCAGCACGTGTATGAAGTACTAAAGGATCTTCTATTATTTTACAGGTGTTATAGCAATGTAATGTTAACATAAGGCACTTAAAAAAAACAACTCCAATGATAAAGCAGCTTGCTTTACAACTTCTGCTGCAATTATGCTACCACTGAAAGGTGCCAGCTTTGGTTTACTGGTGGAGACACCAGGAACTGCAGATGCTGGAATCTTGAGCAAAACACAAAGTGCTGGAGTAACTCAGTGGGTCGGGCAACATTTGTGGAAATGACAGGCAGCGTTTTGGGTCGGGGTGTTTCTTCAGACTGATTGGAGAAGGCGGGGGAGAAAGCTGAAAAGAGTGGGTGTGGGACAACGCCTGGCATGTGATAGGTGGGCACAGGTGAGGGAGGTTTGATTGGTAGATGGCTTGATGTGGTGGGCTGGAGATGAAATGGAGACAAAAGGGTGTCAGATAAGGAGAGAAGTGGAGCGAAGTGTAAAGCCAGCAGGAGGGATAGGGAATGAGGATGAGGGAGGAACAGAATAGCGGGAGAGCATGGGGTGGGGGTGCACAGGAAAGAGACGGGGCAAAGGGGGGGGTGTCACTTAAAATTGGAGAAATCAATGTTCATAATGTTGGATTGCAAGCTATTCAAATGGAATATGAGGTGGTATTCCACCAGTTTAAGTATGACAGTCTGTCAACGGAGGAGGCCCAGGACAGAAAAGCCGGTATGGAAATGCAAGAGGAGTTAAAGTGGTTAGCAACCAGCAGGCCTTGGTAGACAGAGCGCAAGCGTTCAGCAAACCGGATAGCTAATCTACGTTTCGTCTCGCCGATGTAAAAGAGGCTCATCGTCAGTACCAAATGCAGTAGATGAGGTTAGAAGAGGTGCGTGTGAACACCTGTCCTGCTTTCTCTTGCAACTGCAGGTAATGTAACTCCTGTCCCTACATCTCCTCCTTCACCTTGAATCCGGAACCCCAGCAGTCCTTCCAAGTGAGACGGAGGTTAACATGCACTTCTTCTAACCTCATCTACATTTGGTGCTCCCGATGTGGCCTCTTTTTCATTGGCAAGACCACAAATAGAATAGGCAACTGTTTCGCTGAACACTTGCACTCGCTCCATCAAGGTCTGCTAGATCTCCCGGTTTGTGAATCATTTTAACTCCACTTCCAAATCCCACACCAACCTTCCTGCCCTGGGCTCTCCCATTCCCAGTGAGGCCACATGCAAACTGGAGGAACAGGACCTCATTTTTCACTTGCATAGCTTACAACCCAATGGTATAAATATTGAATTCTCTCCCCCGTCTCTTTCCTGTGCCCCCCTAACCCTGATGCAGACTTATTTCTCCCACTATCCCAACCCCCCCCATTTTCTCCCTCCTTTGTCCCTTTCTACATATATCCCTCCCTTTGGAATTACGTTTCACTCCTCTTTTCTCCCCATCTGACACCCTTTTGTCCTCTTTTCATCTCTAGCCATCCACCCATCTGCCAATCAACCCCCCCCCCTCATGTGTATTCATTTGCCAAGCTTTATCCCATCCCACCTCTTTTCCAGCTCTCCCCCCCCCCCCCCCTCCCCCGCAATCAGTTTGAAGAAGGTCCATACCTCCCTGACTATTCCTCAGATGCTGCCTGTTACTCCAGCACTTTGTGATTTGGTTTGCTGATAGCAATCTTGCCTTCAAATGAGAAGGATGACAAAGATAAGCATGGAAATTACAATAGCACTCTAACTTATTCTTGATGATTTTCTAGTTATTTAATTCAAAGTCGTTCATGGGTTTCTCCTGATTCTCACAACTTAACACATTATTTCTTGTTTTCAAATCTCTACAGGGATCTGACAGACACAAAATGCTGGAGTAACTCAATGGTCAGGCAGCATCTCTGAAGAAAAGGAGTAGAAACCTGCCTCAGTCTGAAGAAGGGTCTCGATTTGAAATGTCAGCTATTCCTTTTTCCAGAGAGGCTGCCTGATCCACTGAGTTACTCCAACATTTTGTCTTTCTTCGGCGTAAACCAGCATCTGCAGTTCCTTCCTAACACATTTTCTCTACGTGGACCTGTCTGTCTTCTTCTCCTCTGTAATTTCTTCTACTTCTCAATCCCACGAAGTACTCTACTTTTCTCAAATTTTAGGCTCCTGATCACGGCACGGTAGCGCAGCGGTAGAGTTGCTGCTTTACAGCGAATGCAGCGCCGGAGACTCAGGTTCGATCCTGACTACGGGCGCCGTCTGTAAGGAGTTTGTACGTTCTCCCCGTGACCAGCGTGGGTTTTCTCCGAGATCTTCGGTTTCCTCCCACACTCCAAAGACGTACAGGTATGTAGGTTAATTGACTGGGTATATGTAAAAATTGTCCCTAGTGTGTGTAGGATAGTGTTAGTGTGCGGGGATCACTGGGCGGTGCGGACTTGGTGGGCCGAAAAGGCCTGTTTCCGCGCTGTATCTGAAATATGAAGAAAAATAAATAAATCTCAAATGTGATCACTCGGTTATAGCTGGGCTTGCCATTCTGGAAGCTACGTTATGAAATTTTCTCTCTCAATCTCTCCACCTCTCAATCTCTACTTTGTTATTTAAAACCTAGTATTAGACGAGATTTTTGATCATTTGTCCAAATCACTCTATGTGGAATGATGTCAAAACCTGCTTGAAAACACCTATGAAGCTGCTTTGCTGCACTAAAATCTTGTTGTTTAAACATTTCTTAAAGCCCATTACTTCGATTATGCTTTGATGTCCTCATGTCTTCCAAGATATAGTCTCTGATTACGCTTCCATGAAACATTTTGCTACCTTTTATTATAGTGAAGACATTATTTGAAGGTGATGTTGTTGACTTTAAAGCAGGAAATCATTTTAAGGTACAGTTCTATTAATTGATAAGTGCCTTCATGCTTGGCTTTTTTTATGTTCTCCTCTCCATTCAGCCTTTGGTCTGAAGGAGAGGCCTTGCTGCAATTACCTCACAGTGATGCAAAAATTGAATATTCTAACAAGCAAGATATTGAGCACCATTAATGAATAAATAAAAACAAATTTGCACTCGGAATACACTAAATCGAAATTGCTCTTTTCACAAATTATTTATATTTTCTGGATTTTAATTTGAAACAATGCTTTTGCCCACCATGTGCAAGAACTGCACTATGTCCTTTGGTTGATGCAGGGATTAAAAATATATAGGAATTTTGAATGTTTCTCCATACCAGCGGCTGCAGATAGGAAAAACAAGAGAGGTAGACAAAAAAAAAACCAGTATTTCGATAAACTAGACTGCTTTAACAAACACAAGATGATAGCGTACATAGATATATTGGACGGGCCAGATGAACCCCTCTTAATTGCTCCTCATTCGCTGTGCAATAGAGGTTCAATGATTCAAAGAAAGATGAAGAAAGAGTTGAATAAGCAGTTTAGGTAGACACAAAATGCTGGAGTAACTCAGCGGGTCAGGCAGCATCTCTGGAGAGAAGGAATGGGTGGCGTTTCGGGTCGAGACCCTTCTTCAGATGCTGCCTGACCCGCTGAGTTACTCCAGCAGTTTGTGTCTACCTTCGATTTTAACCAGCATCTGCAGTTTTTTTCCTATGTATGAAGGTGTTTGTTTAATGTAAGAATATATTCAGTACAGCAAAGGAGTGTGGTGGTATAAGGGGACTGAATAGGCCTCTATTTAAGAAAGACGTAAAGGACTCTCAGACTGGTGCGAGATGGAGATTTATAGAAATTGGATGATAGTGAAAATGGGCCAGTTGGAATAAGGAAACTAGAAACTGTCAAAGTGGTAGGGGGCATCGTGGGTATAAGTAAAGGAAATGGAAACGTGGAGATGAATGGAGCCAAGAGATGGCGATGGACAATTAAATAGCTCATGAGTAGAGCCTCCACAATAGTGGGACCCAGCAAGCGAGAGTTAAAGAAAAGAATGAATCATTCACAATGTTCAGCACAAGTTCCAAAAGGGTGATCCATTTGGGTTTCTTCCTGACATTCCCACCATCATGGAGTCCAGTCTCCAGCCAAATCTATTCACGCCATGTCATAGCAAGAAATAGCTGGAGCACTGGATCCAGCAAAGGCTATGGGACCAGACAATGTTGGGTCCCGTCGATAATATATTGAAGAACTGCTCCAGAATTAGCTGCATCTCGAGCCAAGGTACTCCACTACGGTTACAACATGAGCTTCTACCCAACATCGTGGAAATGTCCAAGCTATGTCCAGTTCACAAAACGCAGAACTAACCTAATTTGACTAATTACTACTCAGTCAGTCTGCCTCTCAATTGTTAGAAAAGTGATGGAAACTGGCGTGGACAATGCTTTTCCAGTGACTCTCTGCTGATTGGTTTTGAGTTTTGCTGGAGCCACTCAGGTCATAGCCATATCCCACACAAAGGAAGATAGTTCTGGTCATCAGAGTTCAATCGTACTAGCTCCAAAAACATCACCACAGGAGTTTGTCTGGGCTGTTTCCTCAGACTACCTATCTTTGGCTTGTTCATTAATGACCTCATTAATATTTCCTCATTAACCTTTTTTTCCCACAAGGTCAAAGGTAGGGATGTTTGTTGACGATTACATGATGTTCATTTCCATTTGCAAATGAAGTAGTCCATGTCTTTGATAAGACATTGATTAGAAATTCACCTGGAAGAGCCATATAAACACCAGGACGACAGGAGCAAGGCATCCAGACATGAGTGATTATCTTCTGAGATCCCATGGCTTTTCCACTATTTACAAGGCACAAGTCAGTAGTGTGATAGAATTACTCGCATGCAGTGCCAACAATTCTTACAACACTTAACATCATCAAGGACATGGCAACCTGTTAGACTGGCACCCAAGCAGTTGCCCTAAACATTAATTCTCTGCACTACTGGCACACCGTGGCAGCAGTGTACATCATCTACAAACTGCACAATGGTTACTCACACTATTCCAGCAGTACCTCCCAAATCTGCGACTTCTCGAACCAAGGACATGGGCAGATGGGAAAACCACTGCCCTGTACAGCCTCCTCACTTAGAAATACATTTCTGAACACACATCATGAATGGGCCTAACTCATGGAACTTGCCTACCCAACAACACCATGAGAGTGCCTTCATTACAAGAAATGGAGAGGTTCAATGTGACCTTCTCAAGGGTAATTATGATGGGCAATAAACCTTAACCCAGATCTAATAAGCAATTTAAAAAAAAACAGGTCTTGGATGTTTAATATGCACAAGGTCTTTCCTATGTTGGGTCTATTCCCAAGGAGTCAGTGAAGGGAAAATAAGATATTAGTAGGGAGGTGGAGGAATATGGAGATGATGAATCAGGATCTCCATGGTTTGGTCAAGTCATTGGTGCTTCGTAATCAGGTGCGAGTGGTTGGGATCAGGTTTGCAATAGATGGGAGGCCCAACATTGTCAATCCCAGTTTGTCATAGACATTGTGCTATGTAACTGAGTTTCTTCATAGTGTACATAAATAGGGTAGACTACAGCCCAATGTAATGCTATGATTATCGAGTAAGAAGAGGTCATTTTGCGAGAGAGAAATCCATGAAATAAGGTAATTGTTTTGTGACCCAACTTAATTGTGAACAAAAGGGCAAATACAATATTGTATTCAGCAGCAAATCAAAAAATGCGTCTAGCATTATATATTGAGGAACATTTGGTACAACAGATAATATTATTATTACAACACAGGTTAATGTTTGGAACAAAATGAAAATGGCTGACCTCAGAGCAGTAAATTACAGGCCTGCATAGCTGAAATTAGAAAAGAGAGAAAGAATGAACTGCAAGGGATTTTGAAAAAAAAAGAGAAAAACTGAAATAAATCCAGGCAGCAATGAATGCGTCTATCGTGGTGCATTATTTACAGATAGGCATGTTTTCATACATGCAAGCAGTGGAGAAAACCAGCAATATCAAAAGTACCTGATACTGAATGTATGAAACTCGAGAATGCCCATGAAAAGTTTGGTGTAATCATCAATAAAATGGAATATTGGCGGGCAAAGGTTTTACGTATACAGTGCCTTTTATGACCTAGGATATACACCGATCAGCCAAAACATTATGACCATTGACCTGCCAAATGACGTGAATAACATTGGTTATCTTGTTACAATGACACCTGTCAAGGGGTGGGATATATTAGGCAGCAAGTGAACAGCCAGTTCTTGAAGTTGATGTGTTGGATGCAGGAGAAATGGGCAGGAGTAAAGACCTGAGCGACTTTGACAAGGGCTAAATTGTTATGGCCAGACAACTGGGTCAGAGCATCTCTGAAACGGCAAGGCTTGTGGGGTTCTCGTGATCAGCAGTGGTGAGTATCTACCGACGGTGGTCCGAGAAGGGACAAACCACAAACCGGCGACAGGGTGTTGGGCGCCCAAGGCTCATCGATGCGCGAGGGCAACAAAGGCTATCCCGTCTGGTCCGAACCGATTGTGGGAAGACGACAAGACGAGGGAGTGTGATGCTCTGGGCAATGTTCTGCTGGGAAACCCTTGGTCCGGCCATTCATGTGGACGTCAATCCTGCCACACTGCACACATTGTTTGGGAATGGTTTGAGGAACATGATGAAGTGTTCACTGTGTTGCCCTGGCCTTCAAATTCTCCAGATCTCAATCCGATTGAGCATCTGTGGGATGTTCTGGATCGACAAGTCCGATCCACGGCGGCTCCACCTCACAACTTACAGGACTTGAAGGATCTGCTGCTAATGTTTTGGTGCCAGATACACAGGGCACCTTCAGGGGTCTTGTAGAGTCCATGCCTCGGTGGGTCGGTGCTGTTTTGGCTGCACACAGAGGACCAACAGCATATTAAGCAGGTGGTCATAATGTTTTGGCTGATCGGTGTACAAAGCTTTTTATAAACCCTGAAGTGTGTTGATATGGTTACAGTTGTGTGAAATGTGTGAAGCAATTTGTGCTGAGCACGCTCTTACACATAACAATGAGAAGAATAACTAATAACAGACACTAAATTTATATGTATCTTTGTTGTGATGATTACCTTCCTAAAGTGGAATGCAATTAAAATAATTTCCAGTTCGAATTCTGCCACAGTGGAATTAAAGCAGACAGTACTGGAAACATTATGCAGGCTAGGTTGCATCTGCACTGAGAAATTAAATTAACGTTTCAGGTCTGATGCCTTATGTCACAATTCTCTTTCCATGGATGTTGTTTGACCTGCAGAGCCACCTCAAGTATTTTTAGGTTTTGTCCTGCATTTAATTTTTTTTCCAGATTTCCAGCATCTGCCGTTTTTAAAATTTTTATGTCATGGTGTAAATCTGACCGGAACACTTCAGGTTGCAAATCACATTTGTGTCAATGTCATCATTCCCCTTATAATGCAACTTTGGAGCACTGTTGGGAAAATTAGGAGGTACTCTTCTGACATGCCTGCCATTGGCCACACTCAGAAAAGCCGCAGTTTAATACCTGCACGAGAGTAATTTGAAGGGGATCTCCATTAGCACATCCCAATCTGCAGCTGGGAACTTGGCATCTCTGAAAGGGCCTTTCTAATTTCTTAACTGCACTGCTCAGGAACACCTTCCCTACTCCAGATCACAATCCTAGAGCAACCTACATCCTGCCAAACAAAATCCTCTAATGCCAGACCCCAATTATTTGATCCCACATTCCCTCAGACATTTTGCTTTCTAGCTGTCAGGCCTCTTTGCAATGTATAACTTTAAGCTCCACTCCTGGAGTTAATTGCTGTTTTCCTGAGAGCAGTTTTTTATGCCACAGCATGCAAGTAAAGTGTATGAGGGCCAAGTGGGCCTCAGATGCTATTGAATTGTTAAGAGCCAGGCTCACAAATAAAATGCTCCCTGCCATTCTATTTGTCAATGGTTTAATGTTTCTCTGTGGGAGCCATAAAATTGCTAAGTTGATATGTTTCTGGAGGTTGGGTATTAATTTTTGGTCTGAACACCAAAGAGATATAGGAATACCAGATGTCCATTCTGCCTCTTGAGCTTGTTCTACAATACAATGAGATCATAAATGATCAGGCCTTTAACTCCAAATTAACATCCCATTATATGTCCCATACAATGGCATATTTGTGTAACAATAATCTATCAGTTTTATAAAGTTTATTTATTCGTTAAAGGAGGTGAGGAAATATAACCCTGATTTGTGTAATGTTTCCATAAAGTTTGACTCTTGGGAGACATTTTAGTATAACTACATTATATTCCAAAACAAAAGTATATTTTTTAAGCCAGTTTCCAAAAAATACCTCATGTAATTTAACAAGCTCTTTGTTTTGCTGTCCCATAACTTCATCTTTCTTATATTTTAGTCTTCCCGATACAAAGGCAAGTAACCCATTAGGGTTTTAAATAATTTTCAGTACCTTCCTGTGACACCATGTACCAAGTACTCTGATCCAGCCTATTTAGATCCAAAATAGATAACTTCACATTGGCCGACAATGAAATTCTTTGTTAAAATTTTGCTCGAATCTAATCCATTAATACATCACTGTAGCTTAATATCTAAATCCCAATATTTACAATGCATGTCTTTATGTCAATGGTAGGTGGGTCCATCATCTAAAATACACTATCAAATGCATTAATAACTGAGGCCTCAATACTGATACCTATAGGTCACCATAATAGCATTCAGCTAACTGGGGTACATGTCCAGTTTCCCATTGTGTTCACGTGGGGTGCAAGGCCGACAGAACCTTGGTTTAACACTTCAACCAAAAGGCAGCAAGTATAACTGCTGACCATTGCTTTACTAGGCCAGCGGATTGAGTGGAATTTAAATCAATATCATTTAAATCAATAACAAAGGGTGGGAGGTAGTTGAGGCAAGTACTATGGCAACATTTAAGAAGCATATAGACAAGTACATGGATAGGATAGGTTTAGAGGGATGTGGGGCAAATGCAGGCAGGTGGGACTAGTGTGGTCAATATATGGCATATTGGTCAGCATGGGCAAGTTGGGCCGTTGGACCTATTTCTATGCTGTATGACTATGATGATTTGAGCAGTAGCGCTTCCACTGAACCAAAGAAAACACATAGAGGGTTATTTTACATAGGCTACTGGCTAAGAATATTACAAACCAGTGGGAAATGCAGATTTGATTTTTGCAGTTTCTCCATGAGATTTCATAAAATTGGCCAATAATAATCAGCGAAAGATATTTCAATATAAAAAGCAGCTATAAATGACTGAAAGCAAGATAAGATCAGAGTAGTTGAAGAACAGATGGCATTAACATGACAATGAAATGCCTCTTTCATCTCCGAGAAATGAGTTAAAATCCAATCCAATCTGGTGGAATCAAAGTCTTATCTTCTCAAAGCTGTCACTGCCATTTATATTGCTAATAGGTGAGAGCTAAGAATTCTGAAGAGCTGCTAATTTGTCACCGATTATTTACTTTGGCATCAAGTTGTCCACTTCAATTATCGGCCAGCAGTAATAAAGGAACATTTTAAATAGTGGCAAAGCGGGAAGATGGACTTCTAACTTTGGAATTTAAGCACATTACTAGAACAGAGAATAAAGTTATTTATTTCACAAAATTTCAAAAATATTTTCCCCAATAAATTTGCAAACCCAGAAGGCAACATGGTGTTTCTCAGAAAGGGAATTACAGTACTCGAGTGGCAAGTTCCAGTACTTAACTGGAAAGGTCAAAAGTAGAATAATATGCATGAAAAAGCGTACTGTCAGGTGTGAAGCATTTTGGGGTGACCTCACCAAATAAAAAAACCTATATAAATGGAAGATCTTTCTTTAAAAAATAGAGCACTGTCAAGTCATTTAAATATTGAGACCAAATTTGGTTAAAAGACAAATCAAAGAAAATCTTCTGGATATTAAGATAATACTGTTACAAGTCCAAAATTCAAAGTTGAATTGCATTAAATGCATTTACTGGAAAATTCTGGACAAAACCCCCACCAATCAATGTTTTAAATGTACTATATTATGCCTATGAGATAGAACCGTTAAAACCACCAAAGCTGTGAAATTACATTTGATAATTTTACTGGGAACACACATAACATGTTATATATTTCCTCTTTTAGGTACTTTAGGAATGTGCTAACCATTGTAACACAATACAGAACATTTCTGAATCAAGCTTGTCGAAGGACAAGTGTATTAAAGGTGCACTGGAAGAATTGCTGTAATCTCACTAGAAACCTTGTTTACTTGTGGACACAAGGAACTAAAGGTGCTGGAATCTTGCATCGAACACTTGTGTTTATTTGTGTTAACCAGGTTTCTGATGCATTGGTAGGGAAGTTGCGACAGAGAGGAATCGGCTCTGGCAAACCTCGTTACATTTTTAAAAACCTGGGTGCAAAGCCTTTTCATCCACTGATACAGAATTTGGTAGTGAGATTGGCATTTTGCTCCAATGATAACTGACAGGGCCTGACAATATATTACGTTACTTAAATCACCTTGCACTGTATTGTCTTCTGATCAAATTCCATACAATGTCAATGCAGCCATCTTACCTGCAAGACAAGTGCTTCTATTGTTGACTTCAGAAATGGAAAGCCTTGCAATATTGCCCTTACCCCAGAGACCACTGTTTCTTTCCCATCTGCTTAAAATAACTATGTTCCCTAAAATAGGTCTAAATGGAGAAATTAATGTCCCTCTACATTAGGAGCAGAGATTCAAGATCCACAGTTGCAGTACACCAGCTCCTTGAAGCCCCTTTGCCAAACACGAGGAACCAGCCTGTATTGAGAGAACCCCATCCCGCTGAATGTAAAGTCAGATTAGGATGTTCACTGAATTGATTTACCAAGTGTAAAGTTATGGCCTGGGGTGGTTGCAAATAATTTTAAATAATCCCGTCCCATTTAACATTACATGTTGGCTACCTTACTTCAACCTCTGTGATACCTTAGAGGATGTGTTAACTATCCGTAATATAATACTGAACATTTCAAAGTCAGATACACCACAGGAATTGTTGTTAATTTACCACTGATTACCCCTTGTATACGCGCTTCTTTAACCATAGATAGACTCAAAATGCTGGAGTAACTCAGCGGTAGCTCAGGTAGCATCTCCGGAGAGAAGGAATTTGTGGTGTTTCGGGTCGAGATTCCTTCTATTGCTCATCTACTAGTATTCCCCTTCCATTCGGCTAGCCCACTCTCTTTTTCCCTAACCCATTCTCCTGATATTTATCCTCTCCTCTTTTCATATCCCCAATTGTGCAATTAGTCTTGATTCACTTATCAATGAAGACTATCTGATACAAAACATGTGGGCTTACACCTGTATTGAAACAGAAAAGAGCAGATGGAGGAATGACATAAAAATCTGTTACACATTCATTGGGTGTTGTCAGTTCTAATTCCAGGCTTAAATTTATGATAAGCTTTATTAAATTTAAAGCATTATTAATTACCTCTTTAATTACCATTTAAAACAAAATAACTTTTAAATTCATTTTAGAAAAGATTTTACTGATATTCACCCTTTAGTTTCAATAAAATTAAGTATTTCTTATTCTAGCTGTCTGAGAGTGTTGGAGGGTGCCACAAACTCATCAAAACATGTAACCGTTCCACTGTATTAAAGATCACATCTTGGCTTTCTGGATTCAAAAGAAGGGGGAAATAAGCATGAGTTTTATTTTCAATTATTATCATGAGAGATAAAATGGATCTCTGAAATTCGAAACTGACAGATTGGTCACAGGTGGTCAGGATGTTTGCTCAGGTGTCACCAAGAATGTGCCAGATGAAATAAAACAGGAGGTACAGCAGTAGAGTTGCTGCTTTACAGCGCCGGACATCCGGGTTAGATCCTGACTACGGGTGCTGTCTGTACGGAGTTTGCACGTTCTCCCCGTGGGTTTTCTCCGAGATCTTCAGTTTCCTCCCCCATTCTAAAGGCATACAGGTTTGTAGGCTAATTGGCTTGGTAAATGTAAAAATTGTCCCTAGTGTGTGTAGGATAGTGTTAATATGTGGGGATCGCTGGTCGATGTGGACCTTGTGGGCCGAAGGCCTGTTTCCGTGCGGTATCTTTAAACTAAACTAAAGTACAATGAAAGCTAGTTTTTTAATATAAGGAATCTTTGAATAAACAATGCAGCAACTAACGTCAACTGTGCTTCTCTGAAGGTGACAAACTAAAGAGCACTGATTCATTGCTAAGTAGTAGAGATTTGTTGTGAAGGATAAGCTCATTGTCAAAGGATAATTAGTTCAATTTAATTTAATTGTAACCAGTCAGCCCTTTCGGATATCTGTAGGATTGATCAGCCATCCATTTAACATCCAATCTGATTTTTACATTCAATTGGAGTTCCTGGAAATTAAAATTACATTGGATATTGAATGGGGCCAGGTAATGGGCATCGATTTGGGGCAATAAGCAATAGGCAATACCTTCTGGCAGTTTCCCACAGGGAAGAGTGGTAAAATTACATTCATACAAACATAGAAAACATAGAAAATAGGTCAAGGCAAGTCAATTTTATTTGTATAGCACATTTAAAAACAACCCACGTTGACCAAAGTGCTGCACATCTGATTAGGAAAAAAAAAAAAAAAAGAAACGTGCAGGAGGTCGTCATTAGGCCCTTCGAGCCAGCGCCGACATTCATTGTGATCATGGCTGATCATCCACAATCAGTAACCTGTGCCTGCCTTCTCCCCATATCCCTTGATTCCACTAGCCCACAGAGCTCTATCTAACTCTCTCTTAAATTCATCCAGTGATTTGGACTCCACTGCCCTCTGTGGCAGAAAATTCCACAAATTCACAACTCTCTGGGTGAAAAGATTCCTTCTCACCTCAGTGTCGAATGGCCTCCCCTTTATTCTAAGACTGTAGCCCCTGGTTCTGGACTCCCCCAACATTGGGAACATTCCTGATTGGAAATTTTCTAATGTACAACAGTATGTAATCATAAGGGGAAAATAAATGGCATACAGAGTACTTTGCATTGCCATGCTCTTGTTTATACCAAAACTCAGTACAGGTCCTCCCCAGTTTATAAACGGCCCATTTAATCTAGAGCTTGTACATATGAACAGCATTTGGGAGACCAGCATTTGCGATCTGCTGTGGGGCTGCAGGCATCTGCTGCGTGTGGGACCACAGTTCGTGGCCGCATACCCAACCTGATAGCTGCTCGTGTTACGTGCAGTTCACAGGAACGGGACCCTGCGTATCCTGTTTGGGATTCGTACAGTTAATTGGTTTAAAAATATTAACTTGATCTCTTCCATTCGGATGTTTGGTGTTAGAATTTTCAAAATACAACTATACGGCAGTTCAAATGTGTAGAAATGAACTGCAAATACTGGTTTAAACCGAAGATAGACACAAAATGCTGGAGTAACTCAGCATCCTCTGGAGAGAAGGAATGGATGACGTTTCGGGTCGAGACCCTTCTGAGATGCTGCCTGTCAGCATTATTAAACAGACTATCTTACTAAATATGGAATACATGTGTTTTTCATTAAATTTAAGGGATTATATACCAACCAGAAATTCATTTCAGGAGACGAGGCAGGATAGGATATGAATACCGAAAATCACAAACAAGAGGAGGCAGACTACATCGAGTCTGCATAAATTAAAAGTATTGGTCATCAGTAACCTAAAGGGGTTCTGATACTGGCAATGCTACTTAATATCATGGGGAGGTGGTTAGGCTTTCCCTTATTGAAGATGGTTATTGACTGACATTCATGTGATGCAAATGTCATTTGCCATTAATCAACTGGGAATGGACTCAATTGTATCTTGAACTCCATTGATTCTGCTTCAGTTACTCACTAGAAGTACAAATAATCGATTCCTTACATTACAGTTATGGAAAGTTTCTCATTGTCACCTCTTCCAATTTCTCCTCCTGCCCTGCAGCCTTGGCCAAGAGCTGTGCCCACAATACTAGCAAGTTGTGCAAGGTGCAGCAAGCCACAGTGAAATGATAGGCCCTTTCTAGTATGTATTGGAGAGCACATCCAGATTTGTGCAGCACCTATTACCTTAATGGTGATTTCTAATGTAATACTTGGGGAAGCATGATTTCATTATTCTCTTGTTCCCGAGTCCTTACTGGAGTCAGGAGTCAGAAGTCTAAAGGGTAGCACTTGAATTCTAAGAACTACCCACTGATCTGGCACAATGGCAAGTATCGGTTGGCTTAGTTGTAGGGAGAATTCTATTGGAGAAGCTCCGTGGATATCAGGTGTTGATCATGTGCATTTTATGGATGTAGTTGCACACAATATGAATACAAAATGGCTTAAATAATTTGCAATTCCAGGTTGTTAACTTACATGTGTCCTCTCCATAAAGAAATCTGTTTTGTCGATGCATAAGTCGATCTATTTTATTTCCATGCCGATTGTCACATGGCAGATCTATCTGACTACATACTTGGGAATCTCTGCATTCATTGATTCTTGGAAGAGAACATCCAAACCCTGCTCGTGTGTCTCTAGTAGGATAAACTCTCCTGGCAAGGCACACTTCCCAAACTTTCCATTGTCCTTTTTTTTGGTAAACCAGCATCTGTAGTTCCTTGTATCAATTTCCCATCCTCCTTTCAATTCGGACAGCTTGGGCTCTCTCCCTTTTCCCATTCTCCTCCCTGCCCTGCTGGAGATCCAGTGCATGGTCAGTTAGCCAGAGGACAAATTAAATCCCACCCAGTGATTTAAATTTGAACCCTATCAGCACCTACAGAATCAAAAATAAATCGCTCTTTTCTGATCAATTCTACGGGCATGATCTTCAGTCTCAATGCATTACTTCATAATCTGAAGTTCCATCACAATCTAATGATTGGATCCATGGATAGAATTACTATGTTAGCTGAGGAGGAAAACCTGTAGGGGTTCAGTAAATGCATTATAGATACATTTATCATTCAATTCTCAAGAGCCTGAGTACCTGAGCTAAAAGCTGACAAATGCTGTTCAAATAGACTGAAACAAATTGATTCATGAAGACTTGAATAACATTAAATTTGGTTACAAGATGAATAGTTGTTGAATGAAGTATAGCAAGAGAAAAGATCTATGAGCTGATGTGGATCAGCTTGTTAAAATGTCCTTGCAATCTAAAAAGGTGATAAGCAAAGTGAAGGGAATGATGAAGTCAATGCCAAAAGTGGAGACGACAAGTTTGTGGTTTCAGTTCCAGTACACTTTGAGAGACCAATGTGATCATTTCTATCTCACAACATTCATGGGAAAGTTGATTGAAAATGATGTGCAGAAAGGCAACTGAGATAATTTTAACAACTCAATTGTTGTTTCATGGTAACAAGCGAACAACTATATCCATGGTGCAAAACAAAGACATGCTGTTTTTTTAAGGGACTGAATGCAGTGCAAACAGGCAAGGATACTTTGAAAAGAATCAGGAATTATCAGACATGTGTTCAGCAATTCAGAAGTGGCAGGCTGATTCGAATGGAAGTTTGCAGAAATATTGATAAGACTGCTTATCCCTTTATAAATGTTTCAGTTGCAAACTTCAACTTAACAAAATATGTGCAAAAGATTACAGGGGAGATTTGTGCTTTGGGATTCACTTGTAAATGTGGAAGAAAAATGATAATGCAAGGCCTATGGATGAAGCGGCAGTTCACGCACAAATGGGCTGATTTCATTGAGAGATTCTTATGTAGTATCGTGATTTTTCTGCATCTAATGGCATGCAGGAATAAAAATATAAAAACCTATAAGACAAAACATTTCTACAAAACTGTTGAAGCCATTGCATTTTACAGTGGATTTTTGTTACTGCCACTTTCACTTATTCCCAGTAAAATGATAAAAAGCATCATGTGACAATTACGACATATCTCTTGGCACAATAAGCATATCTTTAGATAATATGCAAGGACATTGATATAGTATTAAAATATTGGCAAAATTGCCCAGGAAGATATGAATTTGTTGTTAATTGAGTAGAACATTTTGGTCACCTCCCTTAAGCAGCAGTGTGCTCAGAGTGGAAGACAATTAACAATTGTCCAAATCACCAATGAAGAAACCAAGACAAAATATCTCTCTGTGCACTTAACCAGTTGCTGCGATCGGGTCGTGGTTTCAAGTTTGCAGTGTTCAAGAGTATGATGGTTGCTGGAGAAACAAAAAGCTGTTCTTGAACCTGGAGGTCATTATTTTAGGCTCCTGTACCTTCTCAATGGTAATAGCGAGATGAGAGCATAGTCTGGGTTGCATGGGTCTTTGATGATATTAGCAGCCCTTTTGAGGCAGTGGGGACATCAATACCTATAATGGACCAGGCAATGTCTACCACTTTCTGCAGCCTCCTTCACTCATGGGCATTCAAGTTACTGAACCAGACTGTGATCAACCAATCAGCATGCTCTCTACTGTCCACCTGTGGAAGTTGGATAGAGTATTCAGCAACTTACCAAATCTCTTCAATATTCTAAGGAAGTATGGGCTTTGATGAACTATCATTGTCATTGCATCAATGTGTAATGTTATCCCACATTTGATTATATAAATGGGAACAAGAGGTCACTTAGACAATAGACAATAGGTGCAGGAGTAGGCCATTCGGCCCTTCGAGCCATTCAATTTGATCATGGCTGATCATTCTCAATCAGTACCCCGTTCCTGCCTTCTCCCCATACCCCCTGACTCTGCTATCCTTAAGAGCTCTATCTAGCTCTCTTTTGAATGCATTCAGAGAATTGGCCCCCACTGCCTTCTGAGGCAGAGAATTCCTCAGATTCACAACACTGACTGAAAAAGTTTTTCCTCATCTCCGTTCTAAATGGCCTACCCTTTATTCTTAAACTGTGGCCCCTTGTTCTGGACTCCCCCAACATTGGGAACATGTTTCCTGCCTCTAACGTGTCCAACCCCATAATAATCTTATAAGTTTCGATAAGATCCCCTCTCATCCTTCTAAATTCCAGTGTATACAAGCCTAGTCGCTCCAGTCTTTCAACATATGACAGTCCACCCTGGATCCAATGTGCTTCAATAAAGCCACCTATCACTCTTCCAAACTTTAGTGGATACAAGCCTAGCCTGTCCAACTATTTCTCATAAGACAATTTGCCCAAGTCAAACTTGTATACCTTTTAGGTACTGCTTTCAATGTATTTATATGCTTCCTTACATAACAAGAACAATGCTGCACATAATACTTCAGATGTGATTTCATCAATGCCATATAAATGAAGCAGATCGCTTTTGTATTCAATTCCCATAGTAATAGATTGCATTCTGTCAGCTTTCCAAACTACTTGCTGTACCTGCATACGAGACCTTTGCAAATCATTCAATAAGTCTTCCGGATATCTTTACATTTCAGAGCTCCGCAAGCAGTAGCCATTCATATAATATCTAAATTTTTAACATTTTCCCGCATGATACTTTACTAATTTATATTAGCTTTTTGCATGTATAATATTTTACAGTTAATGCTGTTCACTGCATGCTGTATACAACCCATCACCTCTAGTAAGCTTGATTGATTGCTAACCTCCATCACAGCAGTGGAAGCAATTATGTCAATTCTGTGTCCTCCAGTATGTTTCAGCACAAGTACTTTGTGTTTTAATTATAATCGGACCTAGCCTATCCAATCCTCCCCGATCCAGGCACTACCTTGTGAATTTCCTCAGCACTCTCTCCAGCACCACAGCCTTCCTACAATGTGGAGACCAGAATTGCTCACAATACCTCAAGTATGGTCAGTGTTTTATAAAGTTGCAACATAATGTCCCAATCTTTATATATTCTGCTGTGGCCTCTGAAGGCAAACCTGCCATATACCTTCTTTCCATCCCATCTGCCCCCAAGGTTCCTCGGTTCATCAACATTTTTTAGCACCATTCCATTTACGATAGGTGACCTACCACTATTTTCCTTCCAATATGCACCACCACCACACAACATGTCAGGGTTAAATTCCATCTGCCAACACTTCATCCAACTTTCCATCTGATCTATATTCTGTTAGCCTTGGACAACCTCCCTTGCTATCTACACTACCAACATTCACAACACTTGCAAACGTACTTATCATTCCTCCTGCATTTACATCAAAGGTAGGAGGTATTTCATTTCATCTCAGACAGTAGGGTTTCACTGAAGTGCAAATCGTCCTATTCATTCTAAAAATTCAAAAGCTGAACAGTCAACCTTTTCCTATGATCAACAAGGATTTGCATGTAAAACTGGGAAATTGTAGTGATCACTCTAAACCTACGCATTGACAGGGGATTTTAATGCAAGAGTCAAACAAAAAAGTGGGTAAAATATTCGTTGCATACTCAATCGCTAGTGTGAATTAATAATATTTCTATCAAGGGCTGAAGAAGGCGTGCAAGGCGTGGGCCGACAGTTCACGGGACGACCGGAATGATGGTGATGGCTTCAACGGGCCTTTGTGGCCAGCTGCAGTTGGGACTGGAAAATGGCGCCAAAATGGGGACTCTTGCATTTAGACTCAATGGGCTGTTCCATACATTCTGTAGTAACTGGGGTATTGTGCAATATGTTTGGTGATAGTGTTACTGCAAAAAAAGTATTACATGTGATAATGAAGAAACCATTGAAGCATTGAATCTAGTCTGAGTTCAGGCCATTGCAGGTTCTCCCTTGGTATGAATGCTAAACTTAAAGACATCCTGTACATGCAAACGAGATATCAAATATTATTAAGTTCAAACAAGAAACAGTATAGAAAAAAACCTGCTAACATGTAATCTCTCTACACTAATCAGACATGCATTATTTCTAAGAGCACTGGTTGCCAATTTCACCATGGGAGACAATTCAAGAGAGTTGCTTTAGAAACTGGCAATCAATTGCTCCTATTGATACTTGAGCAATGATACTCTATTAAAAAATATTACAGCCACTAGTACTTCAAGACCATTAAAATCATCCATGGAACATTCGATATCCTTATTCAGTACCCATCGTATAAAGGCATGGGAAGATAATGAATGAATATTCATGCTAATTGTTCCTCACAAAACACTATTCATTACAATACTGTGGAGGTATGGTTATTGCATCAAATGCAACATGGTTGGTACTGGACCCCAAGAAAGGGAGTTTGTTGAGTGCTCCAAGATGGATTCTTAGAGCAGCTTGTACTGGAGCCTACCAGGGAGAAGGCAATTTTGGATTTAGTGTTGTGTAATGAACTGGATTTGATAAGGGAACTCAAGGTAAAGGAATCATTAGGAGGTAGTGACCATAATATGATAAGTTTTAATCTGCAATTTGAGAGGGAGAAAGTAAAATCAGAAGTGTCAGTATTGCAGTTGAACAAAGGGGACTATGTTGGCATGTGGGAGGAGCTGGCCAAAGTTGACTGGAAAGGGACCCTAGCAGGGATGACGGTGGAACAGCAATGGCAAGAATTTCTGGGAATAATCCAGAAGATGCTGGATCATTTCATTCCAAAGAGGAAAGATTCTAAGGGGAGTAAGAGGTAACCGTGGCTGACAAGGGAAGTCAAGGACAGTATAGCAAAGATGAGCGGGAAGCCAGAGGATTGGGAAACTTTTCAAGAACAACAGAAGGTAACTAAAAAAGCAATACGGAGAGAAAAGATGAGGTACGAAGGTGAGCTAGCCAAGAATATAAAGGAGGATACTAAAAGCTTCTTTAGGTATGTGAAAAGGAAACGATTTGTTAAGACAAACGTGGTTCCATTGAAGACCGACACAGGTGAATTTATTATGGGGAACAAGGAAATGGCAGATGAGTTGAACAGGTACTTTGTTTGTGTCTTCCTTAGTGAAGACAGAACCCATCTCCCAGATGTACTAGGGAACAGAGGATGTTCCCTAGTACACCTGTGTCAGAGGAACTGAAGGAAATTCACAATAGTCAGGAAATGGTGTTGGGTAGACTGATGGGACTGAAGGCTGATAAATCCCCAGGGCCTGATGGTCTTCATCCCAGGGTACTCAAGGAGGTGGTTCTAGAAATCGTGGATGCATTGCGATCATTTTCCAATGTTCTATAGATATCGGATCAGTTCCTGTGGATTGGAGGGTAGCTAATGTTCTCCCACTTTTTAAAAAAGGAGTGAGAAAGCAGGGAATTATAGACCAGTTAGCCTGACATCAGTGGAGCTGAAGATGCTGGAATCAATGATTACAGATGTAATAGCAGTGCTTTTGGATAGCAGTAACAGGATCGGTCCAAGTCAGCATGGATTTAGAAAGGGGAAATCTTGCATGACCAATCATCTGGAATTTTTTGAGAGTGTAACAAGTAAAATGGATAAAGGAGAGCCAGTGGATGTAGTGAATCTGGATTTTCAGAAAGCCTTTGATAAGGTCCCACACAGGAGATTAGTGGGCAAAATTAAAGCACATGGTATTGGGGGTAGGGTATTGACATGGATAGAAAATTGGTTGGCAAGAAGTAGGAATTAACGGGTCCCTTTCAGAATGGCAGGCTGTGACTAGTGGGGTGCCGCAAGGCTCAGTGTTGGGACAGCAGCTATTTACAATATACATTAATGATTTAGATGAAGGAATTAAAAGCAACATTAGCAAATTTGCAGATGACCCAAAGCTGGGTGGCAGTGTGAACTGTGAAGAGGATGCTATGAGGGTGCAGGGAGACTTGGACAGGTTGGGTGAGTGGACAGATGCAGTATAATGTGGATAATTGTGAGGTTATCCACTTTGGTGGCAAGAACAAGAAAGTTTATTATCTGAATGGTGTCAGATGAGGAAAAGGGAAAGTGCAATGAGACCCGGGTGTCCTTGTACATCAGTCACTGAAAGTAAGCGTGCAGATAGAGCAGGCAGTGAAGAAAGCTAATGGCATGTTGGCCTTCATAACAAGAAGATTTGAGTATAGGAGCAAAGAGGTCCTTGTGCAGTTGTACAGGGCCCTGGTGAGATCACATCTGGAGTATTGTGTGCAGTTTTGGTCTCCTAATTTGATGAAGAACATTCTTGCTATTGACGGAGTGCAGGGTAGGTTCACGAGGTTAATTCCCAGGATGGCGGGACTGTCATACGATGAATGAATGGAACAACTGGGTTTGTATTCACTGGAATTTAGAAGGATGAGAGGGGATCTTATAGAAACGTATAAAATTATTAAGGGATTGTACACGCTAGATGCAGGAAATATGTTCCCAATGTTGGGGGAGACCAGAACCAGGGGCCACAGTTTAAGAATAAGGGGTAGGCCATTTAGAACTGAGATGAGGAAAAACCTTTTCACCCAGAGTTGTGAATTTGTGGAATTCTCTGCCTCAGTAGGCAGTGGAGGCCGATTCACTGGATGCATTCAAAAGAGAGTTGGATGGAGCTCTTAGGGCTAGCGGAATCAAGGGGTATGGGAAGAAGGCAGGAACGGGGTACTGATTGTGGATGATCAGCCATGATCGCATTAAATGGCGGTGCTGGCTAGAAGGGCCGAATGGCTTACTCCTGCACCTATTTTCTATGTATCTATCTATGTATCTATGTAAATGAACTTATGTTTTTTCAGGCTTATAAACAAAATCTACTTATGAATGTCTGTAAACAGAATTTGTTCATAACGTGGGATCATCCTGTACTGAGGGGAGTTGTAGCAGCTGGTTTTCACCTTTACTGGAATCATTCAGTAAAATTTTGCATTAAACTTCTCTAAAATCAAAAGTAATTTATAGAATTTTTCATCAATATTGCTGCGTTAAATGCCTATCTGTAGAATGAAAGACTAAGCAGCAGGTAATTCCTAGGACTATACCAGTCATCTGTTACTAGGTGTTAAATAACTCCAACCAGATTCCTTTGAGCTTCCCGGGAGACTCTCAATTTGGCCTTTTCTATATGCCTTCCGTCATAACCAAAAGCTCAATGAAACCTCAACTGCAAATTCCATTCCAGCATCAAGCATTTCCAGGAACTGATGAATGGTCTAAATTAAAATGTTAGACGGTTTCAGTTCTGTTCAGTGAGGAAATGCAGTGCTACTTTCAAAATAAAACCAAACAATTATCAATTATGTTAATAATGCAAACTAGAAGTGAATTATGTATAACTGGGGAATTATGTGGTTGGAGCCTATGGAAGGAAGGTGCAATTATGTGGTTGGAGCCTATGGAAGGAAGGTGCAACTGCAGATGATCGGACACCTGACAATTTACCTTTTTATTCCTATTGTTCAGGGAACCAAATAATCCTTCCAGGTGATACATCAGTTTATTTAGTCAACTTCCAGAATTGTCTACTGCATTTTTTTTGTCATGATATGGTTCCCTCTCAACTAGGAAACAGAAGACAGAGTGAGAGACTTTTTGGTAGAAAACCTTAATTGACTCCATAAGAATTATCCTGAGTTTCCACTATCTGTCATTTTATTCCCTATCCTTCTTTATTCTGACTTGTCTTTGGAATCCTCCCCTTTAGAGGCAATGCCTCGTCTTCTAATTTTGCACATCATAGCCTTCTAGGCTCAACATATGATTCAATAATCTCAGATAATTACCTCCATTCCAATCTTCTACCTCATATTTCCAACACTCAAGTCTTTTTCTTTACACCAGTATTTTAAATGTCCCACTCCCTTTCACACCTCATACTGAAATGACATTTTTCACTAGCTGTTATTCTCATTCATCACTTGTATTATTCAATCTTTTCTGGTCTTCCCTTTAAAACATATGTTGCTTTTTGTTATCTTCAAACTTTCCCCTCACTTTTTACAGTAATGCTAAAAAGGCATGGGTCCGAAATGTTACCTCAGGATCTCTCGTTACGGATGCTGTGTGGCCTTCTGAGTATCTCACACATATTTATTTCAGATTGCAGATTTTATATTTAGAAAGCTGCTTTCATGATACGTACAGTCATGTAATTAACTGCTCTATGACTTCCCTGTGAGTAAAAGCAAGTGTCTGCCAAATCAATCTGCACAGTTCTTTGGAATAAATGTTCAAACTATGTTGAGCTCTCCAGTCTTTGAATATGTTACACGCAGAACCTAAATAGCTACAGACATAATTGTTTTTATCACCTATCCATGTTCTCCAGAGATGCTGGCTGACCCTCTGAGTTACTCCAGCATGTCGTGTCTTAATACACAATAAAAGAATTTTAAAAAATATCGAAAACATGGACAATATCCAAAATCTTTGCATAAAAACTTGCCTTTTTTCATTTAAAAATACATAAATCATGAACATCAGTCTATCAGATGCGACAAATGAATGTCCCCACCCGAAACTGGGGATCACTGGGCGGCACGGACTTGGAGGGCCGAAAAGGCCTGTTTCCGGCTGTATGTATATATGATATGATATGATATGAAACATCGCCTATGCATTCCACCCTCAGAAGCTACCTGACCTGCTGGGTTACTCCAGCACTTTATGTTTTATCCAAGATTCCAGCATCTGCAGTTCCTTGTATCAACATATTTGTACGGTGCTTTTCACAATCTTCGGGCATCAAAAAGCTCTTCACACTAGTTACATACAATCTTGAAAATACTGCTACGAATGTGTATCTTGTAAGGTTTCACAAATAACAAAATGTTAACAAACAAATAAAAGAATATATGGTGAATGTAGTGTATGTCGTGATATTGGTCGAGAGATAAATAATTGGCCTTGACACCAGATAGAACATTCCACGTATTTAAACTGCATTGGTCATTTGGGTCTGTCACTGAAATAGAGTGTATGATGCTCAGATACAAGCACATCACACAATAATACAAAGACTATACCAGGTAGGTACGAGTAAATTACTATGTAACGTTGAATAAATTATATTCTGGTAGATTTGTAGATTATGTTTCAATAGATGATTGAATAGATAATTACGACTGGGTAGTCAGACCGGCACAGTACTGCCAGGCTATTTAATCTGTAACATCCAAGCACAATTGTACATTTCATAGCCAATCCATTTTAGGATTTCAAAAAACAAATAATATGTTTGAAATTTAATTTAAATGTTTGACGATATATTTTTTGAATACTAAAATCATAACCAACAATATTATGAGTTTTAGGCTTTACCTAGAAAACTTAGCAACCACGTAGTTGAGAATTGTTCAATGATGTTTGCCCTGTTTCCCTCAATTTTCAGTTATATTCATATCCTTCACTGATGGGTACAGCACTTAAAAATATAAAACTTATAACATCTATAGTTACAAGTTTGGTTTCTGGCATGCTCCATCATCATTAAACAAAAATAAAATAATTGAATCGATCTTCATCTCAAATGCTCTATAAGATGCATTTTGGTTCACTCCCCAACTTTAATTATTTCCATCATACATAATAAACTTCAGTCTGAAGAAGGGTCTCGACCCGAAACGTCACCCATTCCTTCTCTCCGAGATGCTGCCTGACCCACTGAGTTACTCCAGCATTTTGTGTCTACCTATAATAAACTATCTAATTCATAGAACAATTAATTCTTATTGATGACATGTGTGTAACAAGACTGCATTTGTTTTTATTAAAACATGTTTGAGGGGAATCTACAGTGATTGGCAGAAAATTACAAAATGATCCAAATTGTAATGTGAAATGTCATTAATTCTTCCTACAATTTTAATCCTACTGTACTTCGTAACTAGAACGACAAAGAAATGTTCAGTGTTCCAAAGGGATTAACCTAAATTCTACAGGTAACAAAACATTAATCTATCCGCCATGATAATAAATTGATTTTAATTATTAAAAATAGCTGGAACCTTTGCAGCAAACATTTGATGTACGATAATATATGCAGTTTTATTGATGTTGCAACATGGTACAGCAGACAAGCAAACCACTGGTATAGAAGTGAGCTGCTGTATCCATGTCTTGCCTTTTATTTTGATTACAAGGCTCAAAAATATTTTTCATTGATTTGTCACAGGCTATGGGGATCTTAATTCATAAGAAAGCCGTAGTTTGGAAATGGGGACAACAAAATCTAGAAAGGACGACACAGGCAAAAGACTGTTTCTACACTGAGTTAAAAACTAAAGCTTTTGAGAAATATGTTTCTATGTGCAATATTGTACCTGTTGTCTGTCATGGTTATTTGACATTTAAAGTAAAGACCCTTGGCCAGGTCTAATCTCAATACATTTTCCTTGCCAGCCTGATTTAGGTATATTCCCATAAATGTAGTCAACTTATTATCCCAAGTATTTGGATGGTTTGGGTATTGGTAAAATGACAATGCTTAAATATCAAACTTAATCCTTTGTACGTTTTCATCTTTCTCTTTGATTTTTTTCTGTCTCATTTTCAATTTATTGTTTTTCTTCCTGGGCCACAGGAAAATTGATTTTCTGTTTTGTGTCTATTGTGGGATTTTCAAAATGGAAGAAGATCCCCCCCCCCCCCCCCCCACTTTGAAGTTATAGAGTTGTAGAATCATAGAGCATGGAAACACGCCCTTTGGTCCAACTCATCCATGCTGACCAAGTTTGTAGCCGAGTCCCATTTGGCCCATGTCTCACCAATCCTTTCCTTTTCACGTACCTGCCTAAATGTTTTTTATACATTGCCTTTGTAAACTCTTCTGAAGCTTCATCTGGCAGCCCTTTCCACTTATACACCATCCTCTGTGTGAGGAAATTGCCACTCAAACCTTTGCCTACAACCTTTGCCCTCTGGTCTGGAGTTCTCAACCTTGGGGGGAAAAGCTGTCAATTTACCTTATCTATGCCTCTCTTAATTTTGTAAGATCACCCCTCAGCCTCCAGGGAAAATGTTCCAGCTTATGCAGCTTCTCCTAATCATTCAAGTTCTGGTAACATCTTGGTGAAGCAATATTGTGGCAATTCCAAGCAACTAAAAGCTTATTACACCATTTCACCTAGCTGTTAAGAATCGTAATAATTATATTGCTATTTCGCCTAACGTTAACAACTACAATATCTCACTTAACAGATAATTTGCCATAAATGTAATTTTATATCAAAATACATTCAACATTTTTTAATTGTTTTTTAAATATGTACCCTGTTTTATGTAATCATTTGTAAGTATACTCATTGTATTTTTCTATATTTCTTAATCTGACATCTTCAGATAAGCCTCTGGACACATGACAAAGCTGAAATTAGACTGGAACTGTGTGAGAAAATAGATGTCAGACTCCTTTTATACATCTAGCCCAATATTAATTTCCAAGCAAACACTATAACAGATGACAAAACAAAGTCCCAGCTCCTGTCCCTGATTTCCTCTTGGACCACTAGCACTAAAAATCCTATTACCCCAAGGTCATTTGGATTCTTGATCTGGATGTTTCCCATCGGGATTTCCCTGCATAGATAGACCTGATTGGATTTAGCCTGAGAGTTGGCATATATATTGTTATGGACAGTGGACACATATAAGTATTTCCCATTTCAATTTCATCCTTAAACCAAAAAAACCACTTCCATACTGAATAGAAACCATTTTTCAAATATTATGCTGAACTCAGTTGTAGATACTTGAACAATAAAGATCTTGATTCACTCCTACTAGGATATTGACCTGATAACACTGAAATAGTTTTTATTCATTCTTCCATTTTCAGTGTTACAAACCCATTTGCTATATATTTTTTTCATACTGGAAAATCTGTCTCACACTTTGCTACGAAAAAAATCAATCAAGAACATTATCTACTTTAACCTCAGTCTTAATAAAATGGTTTAGTGTTCTTTTGGTTTTCTAAAGAACTATTTTGCTTTTGATTACACGAACCTGCACAGATTTGGTTTTCTGTCAAATCCTGTTCTTACCTTAAAGTAATTTATACCGTTTCTACAGTCGTAAATAATGTATACAGTATGTATTTGTTTTTGGAACTGCATTGTTTTGGTCTGAAGAGGAAATGCAGCCAGGTTAGTTGTTAGGCTATTGCAGAAATGACTATGTGTAAATGGTTGATTCCGAAGAGAGTACACATTTTGTAATAGCTGTTGCTTATCAGCACTCAAGCATGCATTGAAAATTGTGAACATGATTCTGATTCATATAAGTGGCTAGCTGTAATCAAGCTACAATACATAACTGCACAAAATTAAAAAAAAACAATGCTGCTTTCACTGCAACTATATTATCAGACTGAAGTTGCTGTCATATTCATTAATCCTGAGGTGATAGTGGCTCCTGAAGTAGTCCATGTAATATTATTTGATTAGACAGGAAAGGGAAGTCAAATGTCTGATAATAAACATTTGTTTTATTAATAAATTTGAAAATTCAAAAAGCACATTTGCACGATCACATGAACAAATAAGCACTACCACTATTTAACAGCATAAAAAGATCATTACTTAACTTGAAATATTAAGGGAGCAGAGTTAAGATAAACATCCCTAGAGTGAGAAATTCTAACCAACAATATATTTCTTGATCACAGCACAGTGCTTACTTCCTGTGGAGATGTTGTCAATAGCTTTTCTCAGAATAACGAAATTTAAAGCCATTTACAAGAGAATAATGACATCCAAAATAAATAGCAGCAAATAATTTATTGCTAGCAGAGCTTATCACGATGAGCAATTCCACATATGCACAACATACTTTACCATGCAAGTAAACCCAAAAACTGTGTGCCTTTGTTTTTAGATACATTTCTGATAGCTGCTTTGAATACTTGTACACATTGACCCTGAACACTGACAATCATTGCCAGAAACATAACCACGCCATCCTATGAATAATGAAATATGCTGAGACCATCAATGCATTTCTTAGTCTTGTTACTGCTACACTACTTTTGAGACAATGCAATTTATCTCAGTCTCTCTCTTTTCTTATCTTGTATCAGTTTCCAGTTTCCCTCGCATGTTCACTTTCAGTGACTGCGTTTCATTATTGAGGAATAGAACACTATGCTGAAGGAGTGAGAGGCAACTCGAGAATCATACACGCCACCATGGATTAGTTACACAAAATAGCTTCTTTCCATGTTGGATATATTATACAACACAATGCATTCTCCACTCTCTATCATCTAGCACGATTCACAAAATGTCAGTGTGCAGGTAGAACTAGTGATTTGGAAAACTAACAGAAAGTTATTGTTTATTATTAGAGGAAGAGAAGAAAAAAGAGAGGGGTTATGCTTTGATTAAATAGGACATAAGTGAGACCATATCTAGCGTATGTTTTATAGTATGGTCTTCTCATTTAAGTAAAGATATTAATGTAGTGAAAGCAGTTTGAATGATCGAAAAATGGATTGGAAAGGTTTTTTTAAAAATGAATAAACAAGGGATTTACATTTGCAGAAGTTTAGAAGAATGAAAGGAGATTTGATTGAAAACATAAGACCCTAACGGTACTTGACAAGGTGGATGTGGACAAGATGTTTCCTCTTCTAGGAAAATTTAGAACTAGTGGTTACCATATTAAAATAATTTGTCGTCCATTTAAGACAGAGAGGTGGTGATTGTTTCTCCCCTCAGGTTATCCAGTCTGCAGAAATTCAATTTCAAGCAAAGTATTTGAATATTACTACGACAGAATTACGTAAATTCTTGATAAGCAAGTGGGTGAAATGATATAAGGGATTGAAGGAAGATTTCATCAAATCAGTCATGATCTAATTGAATGTCAGAGAAGGCTCAAGGCCAGAGTGGTTTATTCCTGCCCATAATTTTCTGGTTTGCACATAATCTTTTGTGAATTCTCTGTTGATCCAACGCTTGCCACTAGTACATCAACAGCTTTCCTCAACCACTAATATAAAATACAAACAAAAATGAATGGAAAATCTCAGCAGGTCAGGCAGTATCTGTGGAAAGAGAAACAGTTAATGTTTCAGTTTGAAGAGTCTTCATTGGAACTGAGAAAAAGAGAAAACGGGTTAGTCTAGGCAGCAGAGATGTGTGTGTGTACGTAGTGGGTGGAATAGAAGGTATGTTTGTGATAGGGTGAAATAATGTAGCCATAAAATGAATAGTTAAGTTCCTTAGTCTGGATAATGTATTGCTAATGCTGAGAAGTCTAGGTAATGTACAGAATGGCCTGCTGGACTGTGACGAGCAACCCAAAATATATAAATGAAGGAAAGAAAAGTGGAATGGCAGGCACAGTGGTCAGTCCTCATTCAAACCGATAGAAAATCTGTGTTTTTTAAATTTTCATTCCCTTGACCAATGTTGGCACCTGTGCTTTCAGACATACAATTTACCCCCAGAAGTGTCTCTCCCTTTTCACATCATTCCTTTAAGCTATAGAATTGACAGCACTGATACAGTTCACTTAGTTCAACTACCCTGTTGTGCTCATGCTTCAAAGAATACGCCTCCCACCTACTTGCTTTCATTATCCTTGAATCTTTCCTGCATTCCATCCAATCGGCACTTTTCTTTCATCATCAATCCCCTTTCCCTATCTCTTAGAGCATGTTTCATAACTTTCTGATGATAGAACATTAGTTTGGGTTCTCCAGCCAAAAATGTATTCTGACTATCTTAGTATTTTCCATGTTCTGCCTGATACGCTGAGTTACTCCAGCAATTAATGTCTTGTTTTTTTTGTAAGCCAGCATCTGCAGTTGCTTGTTTCTAGTTCCTCTAGTATTTTCAACCGTTTCTACCATATTTCAATTAATTAGCATCGATAATATTTGGCCCTGAAGACTGGTTTTGAACAGCTATTAAGTAGATCATATGAATCACTTGTCATCCTTATCGATTAAAATCTGCCTCAAATATAATTTTTTATCACCGGGATGAACAATATTTTCTTTGACTTACTTTTGTTTAACTGCTGCTCTGAAACAACTTGAAACTTTTAGCAACATTGAAAGATGAGATTGCTTATGTCCCAAACTTTAAATTGTCCATAATGTAGAATTATCCTCCTGGGTCGTGGGAAGAAGTTCGAGCTCAAGAGACGAGGTGACAATCAAGACACAAAATACACCTAGTCTGTCTTGTAATCAAAACACTAAACGATTAGGTCTTCCATGGTCAATCAGGCAGCTGATTGTACATTGAAGGCAGAGGACAATGAGGATAAAGAGTGGGAGGCATGAACAATCAGTAATGCAACAACAGTTGGAGGCAGGAAAGGGGCACCCTGAAGCAGGGGAGCTACAGTCAAAGGGTGGACTTAATCTAATGCTCCATCTTGAGAAAATTAGTCCGAGTTGAATGTACTATCTGCGGAATACTTGTACAAATAAACTATTTGGGGATCTGAGACGCTAGTCACTTCAGTGATTTTAAAGTCTAGTTGTGTAAGTGATCTTGAAGTAGTTTAAGTGATTGCTAACAGTGGTAAGAGCACTGATAGTATCTGTACCAGGTATAACACGACGTTAAAGTTAAAATCTGCCTTGTTATAAATCATAAACTCAAGTTCCTTTCAAGGACAGAGTGATTGGTAAAACTTCGGTTAAACAATGACACTAAACATCAGATTCACATCTTTTTTGCTTTATCATAAAAATAATTATGTTTACTAATTAAGGATTATACTCGGCATTTATCTAATTTATCTATTCAATCAATTTGGATTTATTTTGACGTTAATAGAATATAGAACATAAAACAGTACAGCAATCTGATCCTTCCTGTAATGGGATGACCAGAACTGCACACAATACTCCAAATGCAGCCTAACCATTGTCCTATAAAGCTGCATCATGACTTTCTGACTCTATAAATGCCCCAACCTATGAAAGCAAGCACACCATATGCCTTCTTTACCACTCCGTCTACTTGTGTTGCCACTTTCAGGGAGTTATAGGCTTGGGCTCTGTACATCTATGCTGTTAAGGGTCGTGCCGTTACTTGCATATTTTCCCCTTACATTTGACCTTCCAAAGTGCAACACCTCACGGTTGCTCGTATTAAACTCCATCTGCCATTTCTTCGGCCAGTTCTGTAGCTGAACACATTGGCAACCTTCCTCACAGTCTGTGACCCCAGCGATCTACAAACGTACTAAGGTACCAGCACAGATCTCTGCCGAACTCCATTGGCCACTGACCTCCAGTCTGCATATTGTCCTTCCACCACTACCCTCTGTCTTCTATCAGTAATGCCATTCCGAATCCAGATCAAGTCACTGTTAATCCAGTACATCTTAATCTTCAGCCTACCATGGGGACTTTATCAAATGCCTTAATCCAATTCACCAAAGCCATTTTGTGGCTGCTTCTGGCCCTTCTAATCGCCCGCTTGAGCACTTTCCTCCTTACTATATATTTCTCAAATCCCCTGCGTGAATCCATCTCTTAAACCTTGCAATGTGCTTCCTTTTACTTTTTGACCAAATTTACACCACTTTTCTCATCCAAGGTTCCCTGACTTTGCCATTTTTATCTTTCCTCCTTCTGGAAAATGGCAGTTTTGTTCTTTGATGGTGAGTATTTTAAATCAGCTCTGTTTTGAGAGTGAGAACCGATGTACTTTAGTGGGCATAAGGGATGATAAATACACTTGAACATCAAGCAGGATAAGGCACAGACAGACAGCTACCAGATATATAGACGGTAGAAAATAAAAAGCAGGTCAAAGATCCATATCATGATCAAGTCTGATAATAACAAAAGAATTAATGTATCAATAGCTGTTAAACTGAAGCATGGACAGAGACTTATGATATTATGGCTGTGCAAGTACATATTATTTGTGATGGAGAGAATATCAGATCAGAAACTCAGCCAAGATTAGGACGAGGAGGGGATGAAAAAGATGAGTATGGTGTTTCTGCTCGGGCTGAAGACTATTTCCTAAAAATTGAGGGTGGCACGGTGGCGCAGCGGTAGAATTGCTGCCTTACAGCGAATGCAACGCCGGAGACTCAGGTTCGATCCTGACTACGGGTGCTGTCTGTACGGAGTCTGTACATTCTCCTCGTGACCTGCGTGGGTTTTCTCCGAGATCTTCGGTTTCCTCCCACACGCCAAAGACGTACAGGTTTGTAGGTTAATTGGCTGGGTAAATATATATTTTTAAAAATTGTCCCTAGTGGGTGTAGGACCAGTGTTGGTGTGCGGGGATCGCTGGGCGGCACGGACCCGGTGGGCCGAAGGGCCTGTTTCTGCGCTGTATCTCTAAATCTAAATCTAAATCTAAAAAATTAAATTTACGTCACATTTTTCAGCATTATGCAATTGACAATTTTTTCCAGAGTGAAGGTGGATAACAAACCTTCCTTTTATTTCATGCTACTCCAGAAATGGGCCAGAGGCACTTCCAGGCATAAATCAATATGCGACAAGCGCACAATTTTCATATCACGATACACATTATTTTACCATTTCTTGCGCAGGGATAACTCAGCCTAATAACACCTAGCTTAAGGCAGTCTTTCCAGGCACCTCCTGCCGGATGAAGAAAAATCACAAAGCTCATTATAAATACGTTATAAATAACAGGATGACCAGGGAAAATGTTGGACCACTCAAAGATAAAGGAGGAAATCTATGTTTGGAGTCAGGGGATGCAGGTAAGGTACTAAACAAGTACTTTGCATCCGTATTCACCGAGGAGAACGACTTGGAGGACAGCTAGATCAATGTGCAGAATACAAATATGCTACGACAGTTAGAGATTGAAGAACATTAAGGTGGATAAGTCCCCAGGTCCCCTGGGATCTATCCCAGGTTATTGAGAGGTAAGAGAGGGTATTGCAGGGGCCTTGATGAGGATCTTTGTTTCTTCTTCAGACACTGGTGAGGTCCCGGAGGACTTGAGTGGCCAATGTTGATACATTGTTTAAGAAAGGAAATAGAGAGACTCTAGGGAACTATAGGCTAGTAACCTCACCCCAGTAGTGGTAAGGAAACTATTGGAGATAAATCTTTGAGATAGGATATACTTTAATTTGGAAAGAGTATGGGCTAATTAGGGATAGCCAGAATAGCTTTGTATGTGGCAGGTTGTACTACTTACTAACGATTGAGTTTTTTAAAGGTGACGAAGGAGACTGATGTAGGTAGGACGGTGGATGTTGTATACATGGATTTTAGTATGGCTTTTGATATTTTAGTAAGGCTTTTGACAAGGTCCCTCATGGTAGTCTGATCCATTTTCCCTGGTCATCCTGTTATTTATAACGTATGGGATTCATGATAACATGGTTGTATGGATTAAGAGCTGGCAAATTCATAGAAGACAGAGGGTTGTGGTGGAAGGTAGATATTCTGGCTGGAGGTCTGACACCAACGGAGTTCCACAGGATCTGTGCACGGGACCTCTGCTGTTTGTGATATATATGTAAATGACCTGGGCGTAGATGTAGATGGGTTGGAGACTAAGTTTGCTGAAGACTTCAAAATTGGAGGAGTTGCAGACAATGAGGAATGCTGTCAGAATATACACTGGAATATGGATCAGCTGCAAAAATGAACAGAGAAATGGCAGATGGAGTTTAACCCAAGCAAATGTGAGGTGTGGCACTTTGGGATGTTCAATGTAACGAGAGAGTACATATTTAATGGCAAGACCCTTAACAGCATTGATGTGCAGAGGGATATCGGAGTTAGGGTCCCATATTAGCCGGGACATCCTGTTTTTTGGGCTAAATTGGTTTGTCCCGTACGGGACTGCCCTTGTCCCGTATTTGATTGCTACCAGCAGTGTTCAGGGTTGGACTGCCAGGCGCTTGTGGGTTTTCATTCTCCGGGTTCGTTGCCCCACCCCCCCCTCTCTCTCCTCTGCCTCTGGGAGTGTTTTTAATTTCCACGATTTAATTATTAAATTTCTTTGGCCCCTCTCAACCGCCCACCCCACCCCACTGCCCGGTTCGGTCAGAGTCGGAGCGCTCACAAATTCCCTGAGCACCGATGCCCCTTAAATCTCCCGAGTGCCAGCCCTCCCCCACAGGAGCGAACACTTGGAGAATTGTCACAGCAGGTAGCAGATCTGAGATTTTATCAACTGGCTCATCAGATCTGTTGCCGTTCGATGTCCATCTTGCCTCCTGCAAGATTCCTCACAAGTCCCTCCCTCGTCGCTTCCTCCCATGGAAAGGCTAACACGGTTCTCTTATCCCCCTGCAAAATCTCGCCAGACGCCAGCCTCTTCTTCGGTCCTGAAGCTTGAATCTTCTGTATCCACTGCACACTTTCTCTCTCTCTCCACCTCAGATACCTCGCATGCAATACAGCTGAATCAATCGACCCATATTAGGTAGACACACAACGCTGGAGCAACTCAGCAGGTCAGGCAACATCTCGGGACAGAAGGAATGGGTGACGTTTCGGGTCGAGACCCTTCTTCAGTCTGAAGAAGGGTCTCAACCTGAAGATCAGTCTGAAGAAGGGTCTCGACTCGAAACGTCACCCATTCCTTCTCTCACGAGATGCTGCCTGACCCATTGAGTTACTCCAGCATTGTGTGTCTACCTTCGATTTTAACCAGCATCTGCAGTTTTTTCCCTACACGGGCGAAAGTGGAGCGGGAGCACGTGGCTGCTGGCTGGGTGAGGTCACGTGGGGCGAGGCAGTGATGTCACCTTGTCCCGTATTTGGGAGTAAGGAAGTTGGCAACCCTAATTGGAACCCACGTTTATAACTCACTAAAGGTGGCAGCACAAGTAGATAAGGTGGTAAGGAGACATATGGTATGCTTGCCTTCATTGCTAGGGGCATTGAATATAAAAGTCAGGAAGCCATGATGCAGGTCTATAGGACTTTGGTTAGGCCACATTTGGGGTATTGCATGCAATTCTTTAGACTTTAGACTGTAGAGATACAGTGTAGAAACAGGTCCTACTGCCCACCGAGTCTGCACCGACCAGAAATCACCCCGTAACAGGAACACTATTCGACACTCTCTGGACAATTTTACAATTTTACCAAAGCAAATTAACCTACAAATCTGTACGTCTTTGGAATGTGGGATAAAATCGAAGCACCTGGAAAAAATCCACGCAGTCACCAGGAGTACAAACAGCACCCATAGTCAGGATCAAACCCAGGTCTACGGCACAGTAAGGCACCAACTCTTCCGTGCCACTGTGCCATCCCCGGTCGTCCCATTACAGGAAAGCCATGGAAGCTTTGGAGAGGGTGCAGAGTATGATTACCAGAATGCTGTTTTCAGCTAGAGAGAGAAGTTGGATAGACTCAGATTGATTTTTCTGGAATCTTGGAGGTTGAGGGGAGACTTGATAGAAGTATATAAAATTATGAGAGGCATAGATAGGGTAGACAGTCAGAGCTTTTGTTCCCAGGGTGGAAAAGTCCAACAATAGAGGGCATAGGTGTAAGGTCAGAGGGGGAAAGTTTAATGGGGATGTGCGGGGCATGTTTTTTACACATAGAGTGATGGGGGCCTGAAACGCCTCGCCAATGGTGGTGATGGAGGCAGATACCATAGTGGCGTTTAAGAGGCTTTTAGATAGGCAGGGAAATGCAAGGAATAGAGAGATATGGATCATGTACAGGTAGAAGAGATCAGTTTAACTAGGTGCCATGTTTAGCACAAACATTGTGGGCCGAAGGGCTCGTTTCTGTGCTGTATTATTCTATGTTCTACGTAACCGTTGTGGTACATCAATGAAGGCACACCGTTGTGCAAGAGTAACCACGATTCACATTATCTGGATCTTTAACGCTGGCTATGCAGATTTGTTTTTTGTCACATCTCATGGACGCATCCAGAATACATACTGGTTGACCGTTAACGTCCAACACTGACTCTTGCATAGTTGTGGAGGTGGGGGGGGGGGGGGGGGGGGTGGAGAACCAAGAAAAGTTGAAGCACATTCAAAACAGAATAGGTTATGGGAAAATGGGGTTGTAGGACTGTATTGAGTGCTGGCATAGACAATGAGCTGAAATCCCTCCTTCTGTGTTGCATGAAAATGTGAATTATCTCCTCCTCTAACCACCCTGCCAAGTCCAGTATGCCTCCCTCTTCCACTATGACGTGCAGACTCCCAATCTTCCACACTGAAAATGCTGATCTCCCAATTCCCACCAGAAGTGCCGGTCCTTCCATCCTTCCCCAAGCGCCATCCACAAATCCATCTCCCCCAACTACCGAACATGTTCCTAACCATAGAAACAAAGAATTGCAGATGCTGGATAATAGACAAAAGGACACAGAGTGCTGGAGTAATTCAGCAGGTTAGGCAGCATCCCTGAAGAACATGGATAGGTGACGCTAAAGAATGGATTCGACCTGGAACGTCAGCTGTCCATGTTCTTCAGGGATGCTGCCTGACCTGCTGAGTTACTCCAGCACTCTGTGTCCTTTTATGCCCCAACCAGACCAGCTTGATGTTCAATACCTTACATAAATCTTCATAAACTCCATGCCTGCATACAGAAAAAGTGTGACGATATTCAGTGTACTCGACAGGGTCAGCTACATGAAATACTGTGTTTGTAATAGCCGGCGAGTGGCTGTGTGAGAGGTACCTCCTGGCATCCCAAAGCTGATCCGACATCTCAAAGAGACACACAAAATGCTGGAGTAACTCAGCAGGACAGGTAGCATCTCTGGATAGAAGGAATGGGTGACCCTTCTTCAGAATCAAAGATGAGTCTGGAATGTGAAGGACTACTCTCTACCTGCCTGGATAAGAGCAGCTCTATTCAATCAAAATGGTCTGCTTGGTTGGCAGCCCAACCGTTACCAAAACAACCCCCGCCCCCATTAGTATATTTATGGCTTCAACCTGAACACACTGCTCTGTAGCTTCACGAAAGCCACTCTGACAAAACAAATGCACGGGAACATCACAACCAGCAGGCTGCGGAAGTCACATGCCGAATATGGACACAAAATGCTGGAGTAACCCAACAGGTCAGGCAGCATCTCTGGAGAAAAGGAATAGGTGACGTTTCGAGTCGAAACGCTTCTTCAGACTCAAACCCTTCTTCTGATCTTCCGACCCAAAAGGAATAGGTCATCTGTTACCCGCCTCGATTAGTCCTGTTTTTTTTATTGCTTCCAGCTTCCCCCCCCCACAACAATCAGTCTGAAGAAGGGCCCCGACCCAAAATCTCACCTTATCCATTTTCTCCAGAGGTGCTGCCTGACCCGCTGAGTTACTCCAGCATTTTGTGCCCAGTTTTTTTCTATCTTGCTCAAGTGAAATTTCCACCGGTTATTGGTAGGCACAAATCGTCTACTTTAAGTGGTCTGTTAAGTGGTAACTCTAATAAGTGGTACTCTTCCTTGACATACTTGCTTCTTTAGAATCAAACATAAAACCTAAGCCTGATAAATTGTAGTTCAAGCATTAATGAAATCACAATGGGTTCTGTGTTCATTATTTGTCTGTTTTTCTGCTGACGAGAGGGGGAATAATGCAATGGAATGCATACACACCCTCAGTATCCACACTAGTAATCTATTCCTGCCGAGCACAATGTTTAGTCTCAACCTGAAATTTAACGTTGTTTCTCTTTCCACTATGCTACCTGGTCTGCTGTGTTTCCAGCATTATCTGTTTTCTCTTTCTATTACAATTTTTGCTTGGTATCTCCAATAATGCAATTCATTTGATGGTACTTCAAATATGTTCATGCCCTACATATGTCAATCAAGAACAGAATTCACAAACTGGACCAACATATAATTATGATTTGACAGCTGTGTTAATTAATTAGGTGGGAACGGAAAGGTGTTAAATGTGTGTGAATCCTATTCAAAGTTTTTAAATATGATTGGTTCAGACCAGTTCAGTAATTATGAGCATCAGTTTTAGACATAAATATATCTGTAGTTGAAATATATTCAATCGCAAAGTAAACTAAATTCAATTGAAAAAAACAGAGGGGTATTCAGAGCTCTATTTATGATGTTAAAGCACAATTTTCTCTTTCCCACACTCAAATGTTATCAGATAATGATAAAATCTTATAATGAATATAAATTATGCCAGAACAGACCCTAAAAACCCAATAATATCAGGCAATGCCTTGAAAGTAGAGCTATCGTGATGATTTCAAAAGTATTAAAGTATTTTATTAAAATCTATAGAAATGGTCTTGGGTGACTGTATGGCAAGTTGTAAAATGTCCATCATCTCTACTGCTCTGTGCTATGTTATAAATCAGATAAAGAACTCAAGGAAAATTTCAAGATCATGTATATCAAAAGGGAATTCAGATTACATTGCATTTGAAATTCCAGTTGCCTTAGCTGAAGACTTTTTATCTTCAACTTTTTTTTATTTTGTCACAACATTTTGGAATGCATTTTCATCGGCTTTGAAATATGCTCTCTGTAGAAGTTAAGAAGTTCAGTTAGATTCTACTTCATTGAAAGAATGTTTGTTGGTATTACTTCTAACCTGTACATCAACATATTAGTTATCAAGTTGTTTTTCCTTAAATTTCATGTATTTTCTTCACACTGTTTCTATGTTATTAGGAGGTACTTTTGCTGACTAGCTGAACAAGAATGAGCTTTTTTTTCAAGTTACTATTTGGAAGAATGTGGAGAATGGTTTACATTAGTACTCATCATATGTGTGTTGCTACACATTATCACTGTTTGAATAAAACATCTCAAAATTTCAGAACCAATGGTGTAAAAGCATCAATGAAAAGGATACCTCCTCTGAATCCTGGTAGTTGTATCATTGCTTGCACACTCATTTTGTGCAGTCATGCAAACACATTTTTGGATTTGTTTCTGGCAGAATATTAAAAAAGCTTTAGCAAACCTCTGGATAATAATCCAGAATACTTTACAAAGCAAATGTGTCGTACGATTTTTGTACTCAGTATCATCAAGGTGTTATCAACCTTTATTCCACATATCATGAGTTAAATAGATATGCAAGTTTGTCAATGACCTACAGTCCCTTCATTTGTGATTTTTTGGGGGGAAAATGACACTTAATACCATGGTGTAAGGGTTTTCATAGAATTCAATTAATTGCATTTTTGTTATTCAATGCAGAATGTTTGACATGCCTTCATGAAACTGCTTCTTTTACTGGAAATTCTCTTCCACTTTTCCTTGTCGATCCCAGTACGCTTGTTTTTTGAGGTTTGCCTACTTTACAGTATTGGTTGGGTGGAATGTGAGCCAAGAAATCTAAATGTGGAATCATTATTTTGTTTTAAAATTGCTCTCTTTACAGAATATTAGATAGAAGGCACAAGTTTTGGTTCCAAATGCATGTTAACTTTTTCCTGTCCCATTCCCTCGATATATTTCCAAAGAAAACATCACATTATATTTGCATTCTTTTTGACTATTTCAAAACAAAGAAGGATGCCAAGTAATTTCCGAGACTTGGTGCAGAAGAATAAAAGGACACCCGCACAAAACACAACATCTAAGCAATTTGACTCTTGCAATAAAACTTGGCTCAACAAAATAAAAGGTTTAAACAGTGTTAACAGTGTAAGTACTGGTTTAGGATTAGGGTCCAAACTAAATGAGGAAACAGCTAGGGTTGGAGCCCAAATCCGTCTGACAAAGTAAACCGAGACTCATAGAAATAATCCTGACCAACTGCAGGTGCTGTTTGGCCATCCAGACATCGTTTACAGGACATTAAAATTAGTTGGCTTGGACTCTGACACTCTAACAGGTATGTTCTGTGGGAGTTACGGATGGGTGAATGGGTAATAGATGAGTGTGAGTTACTGGTGGCCAACTGTACTGTAGTAAAAATGTAAGTAACCAAAGAGAATTTAGCTTTCATAGGTTTTTTGTGGACTGTTGATCAAGCTGCATTACGGAAATACTTCTCAGCGACATCTTGAATCAGGTGCTTTTAGTAGCAGGCGCAAAGAGCTTATCAGCTTATTTAGGTACTAGGTACACTTGTTTTGATATTGGAGGTATTTCAGGCAATCTTCGCATCTATGAGTTTGGCTCACAAAATTGGGAAACCTGCCTTCTTTTACGACAGAATATAGGGATGTACCAGGAAGCAATTTCTAGTGTACCCTTCACTTAGGTGCAAGAAGTGTGAAATGGACTACTTATATTTAAAACCGATTTATCAATGTGACAGTCAAGGGTGGTATTTTCAAATCTGATCGCCGCTGCTTTGCAATATGGGAATGTACTTCAGTTACTGGGCAGTGAGGTCAGCACATTCTGCAGGAGCTCCCACTCATTGCCCATGGAAAATTACTGCTGCATTAACTTACCTCTGTAACTGAATTCCTGACCGTGCTCCATAGCACAAACTCCACAATGGAAGTGTGCATTTTCAAAATCTACTCTCCAGCTTTTAATCAAGGAACTTAAAATCAGGTACAAATAGAACAGAAGCGACTGATTACTGAGAGTAATTTATTTCAAAAAATCTATTCAACATTAGTTTATTCAATGGCTCCATTACCCAGAGTAAAATAATCCATCTCAACATGTTTTACTGGGAAACAAAACATAAAATATCCTCTTCATAGATGTTGAGTGCACATATAGCTTTTCACTTTTGAGTCATTACAGGTTTAACTAACCTTGTTCAGGGACTGGGGGTTTGGCAGTTGTAGATTTTATCTTGAGAGCATCTTTGGCAGACATGTCACAGCAGGAGCCTTTATTAGTGTCTTGGTCGCTGTCAGCTTGGTCACTGTCTCCATGTCCACTGTCCCTCAAACTCACCCTCTCTGGATCTTTAAATGTGGAATTACTGGAACAAAAGACAGCACTATTCTTCACCACATCAGTTTTGAGTAATTTGGTCTGACTGAGCAATATAGACAGGAATGCAAATAGAGGTAAGACAGATATTTAATAGGACTTACCTTTGAACAAACTGCTGCCTGCTACCCATGTAATTGGGCTCTGCGGGAAAATTGTCTGTCTGTGAAGTACAGATGAAGAAATTTAAGTATATAGTACATGTTAAAATATCCTAGAGCAAAGCAAAATTTCCTAGAGGCAAATGATTAATAATTCAAAAATTCCATTTTATCTTTTGATTTAAACGCTTTAATTTCTTCTAAAAGACCCCGGCTCGATAATTGCATGTCCTAAATAAACAGATTACTACAGGGCAAGAATTTTGCTGGGTTAAACAACGCAACTTTATTCTTTTGAATTTGATTTAGAGCAAGCGTGGAGTTATTAATTTTCAATTAATCATTTTTAATTTTAACAGATTTGACAAATATGTCTTGTAAAACAGAAAATTAGCACTTTTCACTTTTGCATATCTTCACTGTTCCATTAGTTTCAGATCTAATTATGCACTTTACTGAAATGGAATGACATTGAGAGATTTGCCATGTAATATTTTGACATTTAGATACTATGTTTAGCTAGATAGCCTGAAATGCTGCAGCACATTTGTAGAAATGTACTGTGACAGAGACTGAATTTGCAGGTCATCGGCAACCACAGAACTCAATATGAACACAGGCGATAAAAAATATACATTTAAGTGGCACGTGCCTTGCAAAGCAACATTTCAGCCCTAGTTACTAAACCTAACTGGGTCAGCTAATAATCAACTATAAATTTACACTCAGTTTAATTCCTCTTATTTCTACTAAAATGGTGTGAATAACAACATAATTATTTCTCACATGATTTTTCCAGTTGTTAATGTTGCTGTCTGGACTAACTTGATTGGAGAGAGGGAGCACTTATATCAAATGCTGGCCCAGATAAATTTAGGGGCGTTTTTTAATCATCACCCTGTCTTGGCTGTCCACGTGAAGGTCACACGAACATTAACTGACTTTGCCTTGGGTTCATTACAGATTAAGGGAATTTTCTGGCACTAATTAGCTATTCATGTCTCAATGTATTCTCAGGTGACAGATCCTCAACTAGAAGCCAAACAGAAGTGGCAGTCTTTCCAAATGGCCAGGGGTTATTTGGATGTCTTCTTCCCAGAATTAAGGTTCACTAACGTGCCAGGAAAATGCATGTGATCTGCAAATCCATGCATAAAATTATATTTTTAACTGTCTTTATGCCCAACAATCTCAATTTGATCTAGGATCCAAGGAAAGTGGCAATTTCATTATTCACCCCATGCCAAAGTTGCACATTGTGGTAACTTTACATATTCATGACTACCATCAGCTTTAGCTACACTTTGCTTGTGTCTCAAAATGATATTCCATTGTCAAATCATTGATTTGTTCTGAGGAGATATATACACACATGCATTTACTGAACATATCCAGTTTACAAGATAAAGTCAGATAAATTTGTTTGATAAAAATATCATGGGATATGTTACAAAGACAAGAAAGTTTGAGATACCGATCAACTATGATCAACCGATCAAAATGGAAAAGTAAACTCCAATAATCTATTCTTATATTCCTTTATTTCTAGATACAATCAGACAAGTATTTCCACACTGCGTAAATGTACCCATTCAATTTTCCAGCTATATATTATTTCTCCTCAATAAATTGTTTATATCATATAATATTTCAGGATTCTTGCTTGAGACTAATAATCAGAACATTGTTCTAAACTGGCCTCAATGAGACAGTTCATGATTCAGAATTGCTTATTTGAAGAGGGAGGAAAAGCAAATTGAAAAAGAGATAATTTCCTCATTTCAATAGTTCACCTTCCTTTCATTGGGCTTCATAAAGGGCCTGTCCCAGTTACGCGATTTTTAAGGTGACTGCTGGCGACTGTCAAAGTCGTAGCAGATTGCCAAAATTTTCTTTTACCCTACGACAATGACCACGACAATGCCGAGTCAGGTCGATACAAGTCACTTTTTTTGTGAAACTAGCACCTGGCTAAGAGATTACACCGTCTTCGGAAACATCGCGAAATTCCCACGATTACATGACCGTCAAACTGTTGCCTCCAATCTACCTGTCAAATGTCAGGTAAATAAATTGGCTAAACAAAACTATCTTCTGGTATCTTCAAATGCCTTTTCTTAATTTAATATTACGTGCTTCTAAATGCATCTGCGACAACCTAACAAACCTGGGGACAGCATGCGACAGCGCCCGCAATAAGCTACGATAGCTGGCGACAAGCTAGCAGTCGCCGAGAAATTTATATCTGGAAAAATTTACCGCATGCGCCGAGATCCACCACGATTCATTGAAGACTCCTCACGATCGTGCCCGCGACACCCTGGCGAACGTTCGGCGACAGCCTAGTCACCGGCAGTCGCCTTAAAATCGCCTAAGTGGGACTGGCCCTTTAAGGCTTCCACAGAGCATATTGTCCCTTGAGTTAGAACAAAAAACTTTTACTTGCTTGATATTTCTCCTGCCCATTATTTAATTTTTTTCAGTCAAGCAATGTATATTTCAGAAAAATGTTAAATGTAAGTGTTTTTGTTAATATTAAGTGTACCTTTGGAAACAATCTCAAAAGTTGTGGGACCCAGATAAGTTGTGGGACACCATACAATAGGTTTACTCAATGCTTTATATAAATCTCAAAAATCCTGCCAAACCTGAGCTCAGATTTGGGAGGGAAATGAAAATTATTGCAACTTGATTAACTACAATAAAACTGCTCATGTTTTTTAATGTGTAGTAAGATTAAAATAATTCAAGATTAAATAGGTTATTGTGCTTAACACAATGAAGTCTAAAGCACTTAAAAGTTTACTGAGCAGAGTCAGTCGTCAAATATATACGGTGGTGGAGAATCATTTTATTTTGTTTTTATCCATTTGGAACATGGAATATGTCAAATTGTATTAGGATATTGGAGTGGTTGTTGACAATTTTATTATTGCATTTTTGAGTATGATATGGCATGGCTTTTTATACATGTCAGTTTATTCTTCCATTACACAATCCAACACCATCATAAAACAGCTAGCCTGACTATCTTGTGGCGTTCAGTGTATTTACATCATTCAACAAAGATTCATTTTTAATAGCAGGTATGCTGTCAATGAAAGAAACATTAAGACCCTGCTGAAAGGGCTTCCCTGTCAATTAAAGGATAGAAATGATACGATTGCCAGTTTTTCCTGTCCATTTAATACAGTAGGTTATATCCACGACATTGTCTTGTCAATAAAACAGTACTGAATCCTATTAATGGCGCAATCCTGTCAATATCATCTGACTTCTTCTGTCTCCAGCTCTCCTGTATCAGTAAAACCTACAAAATGGGATTATAGGGTTACTCTGTCAGATGTAATGCTCATAAATTTATCAGAAATATGATACTTTATCTGAGCCCTATCTGCAAAATTGAAAGTCCCTCAATGCGGGCATCTGAGTAAGCTTGTAATAAGCAAGTATCTTGAATATCAAATGGAAGACTGTCATGGAATTACAGAGAGAAAGCAAAACTTACATTTAAATAGCAACTTTCACATCTTTTGGATATTTCAAGTCATTCATAGCTAATGAAGAAGGTTGAAAGCTGGAAAGGGTACAGAAAAGATTTACAAGAATGTTGCCAGGACATGAGGGTCTGAGCTATAGGGAGAGGTTTGAGTAGCCTGAGACTATTCTCCTTGGAATGCAAGAGGATGAAAGGTGATTTTATAGAGGTGTATAAAATCACAAGAGGAATAGATTGGGTAGATGCACAGAGGCTCTTGCCCCGAATTGGTGAATGGAGGACCAGGGGACATAGGTTTAAGGTAAAGGGGAAAAGATTTAATAGGAATCTGAGGGGTAACTTTTTCACACAAAGGGTGGTAATTGTATGGAATAAGTTGCCAGAGAAGATAGTTGAGGCAGGGACTTTCCCAATGTTTAAGAAACAGTTAGACAGGTACATGGACAGGACAGGTTTGCGGGCAGGTGGGACGAATGTAGCTGGGACATGTTGGCCGGTGTGGGCACGTTGGGCCGAAGGGCCTGTTTCCGCGCCGAATCACTCTATGACTCCATGAATCTAAGGTGTTTGGCACACTTGCCTTCAGTGGGAAAAGTTTTAAGGACAAAGGTTAGGGAATCATGATGCAGCTGTACAGCTATCCAGTTGATGAGACCATACTTAAAGAGTATTGTGTGCAGATCTGATCACTCAACTATAAGAAGGGTGTCATTAAGTTGGAAAAGACACTAAGGAAATTCACCAGGATGTTACCTACTCTTGTGGGCTTGAGTTATAGGGAGAGGGTGAACAGTCTGGGAGTTTTTTCTTCCGAGCTAGGAGATTGTAGAACACTGTTCTAAATTGTAATTTTTATACAGGTAGTAATGTTTCCTCACTTCACTCCTCAAAGGCCGGGCTTAATTTGTAAACTCTGCTCCTGGTCCTGTATTTCCCAATAAGTGGAAATAGTTTATATCTATCAACCCTATATACCATTATTATACTCCATTAATATTCCAATAATATACTCCATAATCAGCTAAACACCAACACCACTGATAAGCTGTTTTGCTGATGCCTTTTGAAGAATTACTTATGGCTAACAGTCTTCTTTTGTAAAGTAAAACCACAGGATCATTTACGATCACCTGAGGAATCAGATGGAGTCTTAATCCTCTTTGAAAAACAGCATATTCAACACTGAAGCACTATAATATTGTCCTGGACATCAGCCGAAGTTTTTGCTCAAGCCAAAACCAAAGTGCTGGAGGAGCTCAGCAGGTCAGACTGCAGAGGAGACTGGAAAGACATTTTGGGTGAGGACCCTTTTTGCTTCTTGCTGAAGGTTTCAGCACCCGCAGACTCTTATGTCTTCATTTGTGCTCAAGCTCTGCAATCGGAGTTGAATGTAAAATTTTATGTAACCAAGGTAATGCTACCAACAAAGTCATGGCCAACAGTAAACGCAGGGAATACATGAAGTAACCCTGCTTTAAGGACTGTAACCAAGAGAATAATTTAAAGGTACAATGGGAACTAGCAACCGTTTTCATAACTAAGTAATAATGACATACATAGAATAATGATCCATGAATCTGATATCGGGTAAAACGGATCTTATATTTAACAGAGCAAGAGGAAGGGTTGCAAACAAGACTCCATGGATTCAAATGAGTAAAGACATTTGAAGAAGGGTCTCGACCCGAAACGTCACCCATTCCTTCTCTCCCGAGATGCTGCCTGACCTGCTGAGTTACTCCAGCATTTTGTGAATAAATACCTTCGATTTGTACCAGCATCTGCAGTTATTTTCTTATAAAGACATTTAAAAGCTTGTTTATATTAATCGCCTTTTTACAATCATGGGAATTTGAAAGAGCAATGAAATAAAGAAATGGTCAGAAAATATGCTTTAGTTGTTTTGATTAAGGGATAAACATTAGGCTGGCAATTTGATAGAAGTTCTATCTTTCCTGAAGTAAAATTAGAAGTGCTGAATAATGTATCTTTCACCTGTGCTGTTAAACACTGACAACAATTACTGTGCTTCTGAAATTCTGTTCCATTCAATGGCAAAGAATTTCAGTAATGGAGTACAATGCAATGCTGCCGATACAGAGTGTTCAGTTTATGTGATCGGCAGTATGTTTATACATGGGAATCTTTATTATCTACATGAGAGATCTTAGTTTTAACATATCAAGTGCAAGGTGGTATCGAAAACAAAGTTACACTCATTCAAAATTAAACTGAAGTGTCAGCCAGGTAACACATTCAAGATTTATGGAGTGAAATTTAAAACCGTAATCAGAGGTGAGACCATTACTGTAAGCTAAGGCTGACAGCCTGGTATGACCAGAGCCTGACATCATTATAGACTGGCTTTATTCATATTTTTGATGAAAAAGGGGGACAAGATGTTAAGGCATAACACTGCCAAAACAAGGTAAAATCCCATTTCATAAGAACAAATAATTTTACAAACGTGTTTGTTCTTATGAAACGGAATTCTACCTTGTTTTGGCAGTGTTAGTCCTCAACATCTTGTGGGCTTTATGGTCTTGAGAACAGTATGTATCATATAGCAACATATCAATGGATACTACATTTCCAATGAGTACAAATAATGTTCAAATAAATCTGCATAAGAGCAAAATAATTGCTTCAAATAACTCAACTGCTTAAATTTACGGAAGTTTGCACATTATATGCACTGAATCTGCATATATTGCAGCATGTATTTAATGTTCAATGCAGCATACTATATCTAATCTAATGTTAACTAAATCATGTTTAAATGTCATGCCTTGTCAATTCTGAAAGATATTCACAGAGCACCGTCTTACATAGAAACATAGAAAAATAGGTGCAGGAGTAGTTCATTCGACCCTTCATGGCTGATCATCTAAAATCAGTACCTCATTCCTGCTTTTTCCCCATATCCCTTGATTTGCCCTAAGAGCTAAATCTAACTGTCTCTTAAAAACATCCAGTGAATTGGCCTCCACTGCCTTCTGTGGCAGAGAATTCCACAGATTCACAACTCTTTGGGTGATAAATAATAGAGTTCCACCTCTGTTTTCATTATAGCAGTAAAATAACAATGGTGTTTTACATTTATGTCATGAGCTTTCCATATTCATTTAAATTCCACTGAAAATAATTAGGACGATGAACCATGTTCAAATTTTTTTCTTCTTAAATGCTTGTTGATGGAGATGTTTATAAGACCTTGGACAGACAGGTATGTAGGTAAATTGGCTTGGTAAATGTGACAATTGTCCCTAGTGTGCGTAGGAGCGTGTTAATATGTGGGGATCGCTGGTCGGCGCGAACCCGATGGGCCGAAGGGCCTGTTACTGCGCTGTATCTCTAAACTAAACGTACCAATTTAACTAAAACTCTCCTGCATTGGTGCAGCACCCTGTCCTCTCCCCTCAACCCCCCCCTCCCCTCTCCCCCAATCCCCCCTCCCTCCCTCCTCCCTCCTTTTAAACTTTAAAATGTGAATAACTTCAAAACTATAACACCGATTTCAATAAAACTACTTGCATTATCACTAAAGTGACAATGGTGAGTAAGGTGGGCCCAAAATTGTCATGCTATCGTTTACCGTTTTGGCTGAAGTTCAGTCACAAACAAGATAACAAACGAGAGTTTTAGTATATAGATGTGCCAATGTAGGAACAGCACCTCATATTTCGCTTGGGCAGCTTGCAGCCCAGCAGTATGAACATTGACTTATCCAACTTCAGATAGTTCCTCTGTCCCTCTCTTCCCCTCCCCTTCCCAGTTCTCCCTATCCCTCTATCTTCCTGTCTCCACCTATATCCTTCCTTTGTCCCGCCCCCCTGACATCAGTCTGAAGATGAGTCTCGACCCGAAACGTCACCCATTCCTTCTCTCCTGAGATGCTGCCTGACCTGCTGAGTTACTCCAGCATTTGGTGTAAAAAAACCCAAAATGTACCAATCAAAATGAAGAAGGAAGCACATACAGGTATGTAAATGTGGTTCAATAGTGAAGAGTTGCTGCAAAAAACATTGTTTGCGCTGGGATTTGTTTTCAATTCACTAATGCAGACTTCATACAAATATCAATAAAGCACCAGTGATGCCACCAGGAGACACACCAGCCCCTCTCCTCCCTTCTCAGTATTCCAAAAGCATCACTCTTTCATTGACACCAATTCCCATTCACTTTGCTACAGCACTTTTCCAAGCAATCACTGAAGGTGCAACACCTGCTTTCTTATATACTCCCTCTCAATATCTAGCACCTCAAACACGCTGCTGAATATTAATTTATTTGCACTCCTTTCAGTTTAGCGTTCTATGTAATGTTGTCTCCTCAGCACCAGGCAGATCAAAAACAAATTTGGCTTTATGAAATACCTCCGTCAGCCTGTGGGCCTGATGCTGAGTGGCCTGCTGATTAAAAAAATTATATCTCTCCCATTCTGACCTCTCAGTCCTTAAACTCCTCCACGGTTGAAAACTTAATATAAATTCGAGAGACAGCTAAAACTAGGCAATCTGCAACTTTCTAGACTCAAGATGAATCCAACAATTTCAAATAAACAGCATTTCCTGCTTTATCATTTCCAGCATCCAGCCTACACCTCGAATAACATTCGTTCCCCAACTTGCTTCACTTACATATTCACCTCATTTTGTATTTAATTTTTCCTGCCTCTGTTCCTTTCAACACTTCATTTTGTTTCTTCTCTCTCTACGTTACCCTTTCTCCATACTGGAAAACGCTTTATCGAGGCTCCTCCCGGATCTCCACGTAGAAGCTGGGGTCGGGGCCTCGCGGGTTGGATGGAGGAGCCTAGCCTCGCTGGTCAGAGTCCACGTCGGCAGAGCGGCCAACGGAGCCCATGGTTGGAGCCCAGGTTGGCACCATGGAGACGTGAAGTGGGGCATCGAAAGTGGTGAGGCCTCGGCAGAGGTAAAGCCCCGAAATGATGGGGCCTCGCGGGTTGATCCGTGGTCGGCTGTCTATGAGAGCGTGGAGGACCACTGTGAGGGGGAGGGGAAAGACCAACGGAGGACCCGGTGTGGGGGGACCGCTGTGGAGGGTGGGAGCAAAAGGGGGAGCCGGCGTGCTTTGTAACTTTGTCAGCGCCCTAAGTGGCTGCTATTTGTTGGGTATGCAGCAAAGTATTTCACTGTGCCTAGTCACATGTTCCAAACTAGGTTTAAGTCCTTCCGATGAAAGGCCATCAACACGATGTGTTAACTCTACTTCATTCCCCACAAAATTGGCCGACCCGCCATTTACAGTAATTTAAATGTTATTATTTATCACAAAAATATTAAAATAACAATTACAAAATGCACGTTGACCAATAGACTGTTTGTCAACATGACTTATTCCTAAAATGCAAGGAGTTATTTCAAAGTTTTATATATTTTATGCTATGCTATATATATATATATATATTAGACCAAGTGGGCCCGTTGGGCCCATTCCTCGTAGAGGGAGAACAGGGAAGGGGAGAGGGTGTCACTGAGTGAGCCATGGACCCAAAGCCTCTCCTGTATTGGTGTAGCACCCTCACCCCCCCACCCAATCCCCCTTATTCACCCCCTCCCCCCCCACTGACCCACTCCATCCCCCCTAGGCACCCCCACTTGCCCCTTCCCTGCCCCCACCACTTGCCCCTCCCCTGCCCACACCCCCACTCCCCCCAGCCCTGCCTCCACCCCCATTCCCCCCCTCACCACCCTTATTCCCCCCTCACCCCCACTCGCCCTGCCCGCACCACTCTCCCCCATCCCCAATCTTCCCTCCTCCCCAGCCCCACTCTCTCCCCAGCCCCACTCTCCCCTCCCCCCAACCTCCCTCACCCTCTCCCCCCTACTCTCTCCTCCCCACCCCCCCTTTCCCCCTCCCCCCACCCCCTCCCCCCCACTCTCCCCTCTTCCCCACCCCCTCTCCCCTTCCCTCCCCACCGCCACTCTCTTCCCCCCAGCCCCCTCCCCCCCCCACTGTTCCCCTTCCGCCCACCCCTCCTCCCCCCACCCCTACTCTCCCCGACCCCCCACCCCCACTCTCCCCCCACCCCCTCCACTCTCCCCCCACCCCCACTCTCTCCTCCCCACCCCCATTCTCTCCTCCCCCCACCCCTTCCTGTGTGGAATCTGCACGTTCCCCCTGAGACTCCAGTCCTCTCAAGCCCACACCTCCCCCCCCCTCCCCCATCCCTAAATTGTGCTGGTGCATAAGCTGAATGGCCACTATAAATTACCCATAGTACAGGTAGATGACAAGATCACCAGAGAAGCTTGTAAGAGAGAATAAGTTACTGGAAAATAAATACGGGAATTGAATTGATGTGGTTGCTCTGATCGCCAGCAAAGACTTCACAGGTCGAAAGGGCTTCTGTGCTACAAGCAAATCAGAGAATTAATGAAAAAGTATACACGTGCACAGCACACTTCTTAAAGGACAAAGTCCAAAATACAATACGAATAAGCACTAAATTTGGAGGGTAGTTTGTGTTAAAATAAGTCACACTTGTGTGGTGGTGCAATGCATTGCCAGTGCAGTCAGGGGTCTGTGATGCTAACCGGCATAGACACAATTAAATTCATGGAAATAAACTATTTCATTGCTTAACACTGTATTTCCCGATTTTGCACAAATTGCCAACTATTCTTCAAAATATATAATTTAAGTAGATGGCAATTGGGATTATTTCTAAAAAAGAATTAACCTATTAATCATGTTTCATCCTGCCTTGACATCGGATATTGCTTTTTTTTTCAATGAGACATTCAAAACATCCTTGAAGCATTTTCTTTATCTTCCTGAAAATCTCTGACCTTGACTGGTTGAGTTTGATCTGAGCCTTAATGCTGGGGTGTGAGCCTTACATATGTAACAATAATGTGCAATTGATAGTGTAAAGCATCTCAATATACCACAAAAACAGATTCAAAACAATTGAGCCAATAAGACAGTGCAGGTTGGTATTAAGAAGCATCTTTAAAAAGGTTAAATTATTTTGGTCGGGGTTTCCAAAATTTAGCAACTAAACAATTGAAGACAGACATGCCTGGAAATGGTGAATGATGAAATTTGGGAATTAACTGATAACATGCAAGGCTGCAAAATGCTATGCTTGTAGTCTATACCTTGCAGCTGGAGCATGTTTAATAATTTGGTTTAGTTATACTGTATACTGAACTACATCTGCCTGCAAAGTGCACTCTGCCTATTAGAACAGAACTTTATTTGGAAGTGACCCAGAAACAGACCATTTTACCCCTTTAACGAAACTCAGTTTCTTGATCATTTGATAATCTTAACCGATAATTAATAACCTTCTTACAAATTAAACAAGACCTTTAGTGCAGTGATGCCTGGGTTATTTAATATGGAATATGCTGGCAAGTACAGCTAGTTCTGCTACAATGTGTTTCCTTTCTGTGAAGTGGATATAATGTGATTTTGATTAGGAACCAGAGAACTACTTCAAATTGACTTTGACACGCAGAATAAAACCTGTTTTGGAACAGAAATTTTGATATATAAGCTCTCTGCAGCAAAAAGGCAGTATTGCTCTTATGAGCACAGTTTTGTCAGATTCATGGAGAAACACATAACTTCGGATGGTGGTTGACAAAAAAAAGACACAAAGTGCTGGAATAACTCAGCGGGTCATGCAGCATCGAGAACATGGTTAGGCGATGTTTCGGGTTGGGTCTCTTCTTCAGAATGATTGTGGTGGGAGGGGGACAAAGAGAGCTGGAAAGGAGGAGAGGTAAGACAAGTTATAGGTGGATACTGGTGAAGGGGAATGTTTAAGAAAATAACTGCAGATGCTGGTACAAATCGATTTATTCACAAAATGCTGGAGTAACTCAGCAGGTCAGGCAGCATCTCGGGAGAGAAGGAATGGGTGATGTTTCGGGTCGAGACCCTTCTGAAGAAGAGTCTCGACCTGCAACGTCACCCATTCCTTCTCTCCCGAGATGCTGCCTGACCTGCTGAGTTACTCCAGCATTTTGTGAATAAATCGAAGGGGAATGTTTGTTAGGTAAATACTTTGACGAAGAGACAAAGGCTAGAGATGAAAAGACAAGGATAAAAGAAGTGTGAATTGTGAATCCAGCGGAAGGAATATAAGTGGAAGGGCAGGGGATAAATGGGTGCATGTCCAGATGTGGCACATGAAAATGGGGAGGAGGGAAGAAGAGGATTGAAGTTAGTTACCTAAAATTGGAGAATTTAATGTTCATACCACAGGGTTGTAAGCTATCTGAGCAATATATGAGATGCTGTTCCTCCAGTTGTGTGTGGCCTCACTCTGGCATTGGAGGAGGCCAAGAACAGAAAGATCAGTATGTCAGTATGGGAATGGTGAGTTAGCAACCAGGAGATCCTCTCTTCCCTTTGGCCCACTTGGACGCACACCCATTTCTCCCTTCTGCCTCCTCTTCCACCTATATTCCTTCCTCTGGCTTCACAGTTCACACTTCTTCTATCCTCATCCTTGTGCCTTTTCATCTCTGGCCTTTGTCCAATCATATGCTTATCAAAAACCCTCACCTGTATCCACCTATAACTTGCCAGTATTTGTCCTGCCCCTCCACCTTCCAGCTTTCTCTTTCCTCTAATCCACCACCACAATCATTCTGAAGCCAGGTTCCAACCCGAAATGTCACCTATCCATGTTCTCCAGAGATGCTGCCTGACCTGCCAAGTTACTCCAGCACTTTGTGTGTCTTTGTCAATTTCACCGCATGTAGCCATTGAGTTGATAAGCAATTGCTCCTATTGGCACCCGTGCAATGATACTCGACTGAACAATGTAACAGAGTCTTCAGTATTTTTAGCTTGCTGTAACAAAAATAAACTTAAAGCTATTAAAAAGCCTGTATTTTTGAAATCCAACTGGGAAAAACTTTGCAATTGCAAGCCTGAAACTTTCTCACCCTAAATACCATTTTCCCCATTGACATTTATTTTTCTAACGTGATTTATTGTAACCAGGCTTCTGAGGAACACAACTGCTGCTTTAAAGCAGAACTACCTTGCACAGGAACAGGAGAAAAGGTCAGAGGAATGTATGGCTAAAGAGATGATGTTCCAATTCTGGATCATTGGGATCATTCCTGGGGAAGGTGGGACCTGTACCAGATGGGCAAGTTACACTTGAACCAGCGTAGGTTCAACCTACTTGCAGGTGGAATTGCTACTGCTATTAGAGAGGGTTTAAAATAATTTGACAGGAGAATTGGACACAAAGCAGATGGATTATTGGGGGAAGTACAGTCAAATATAAAAAAGAAAATGATGCAATCAAGCAGGCAAACCATACATTGGCATGACACGGTTAAACTGACTCTCTAGCTCTCTTTTAACGCCAGGAGTTGACTAGTAAAGCAGATAGACGCTAAGCATTAATTAGCACAGAAAAATATGATGCTTTTGCGATGACAGAAACATGGTTGAAAGTGGAGCAGGACTTCAACTCAACATTTCAATTTTTTTGCGATGAAAGAGACATGGTTGAACGTGGAGCAGGACTGGCAACTCAATCATCACTTAGTCATACAGCACAGAAAAAGCCCATCTCACCCACGACAACCAAGATGCCCTATCTAAGCTCGTCTCATTTCCCTGTGTTAAGCCCATATCTCTTTGAATCTTTCATCCATGTACATGTCCAAATGCCTTTTGAATGTGGTTATTGTACCGGCCTCAACTACTTCCTCTGGCAGCTTGTACCATACACTCATCACCCTACTGTGAAAGAGTTGCCTCTTCTATTAAATTAAATTACAATCTATAACCTCTGTGATTCCACTAACCTGGGAAAATGTGCATTCACACTATCTATTCCCTCAGGATTTTATGCGTGTGAATATGATCAGCTTTAGCCTCCAAGGAATAAAGTCCTAGCCTGCCCAACCTCTCCTTACAACTCAGGCCCTTGAGACCAGGCACCGCACGATGGCAGCCTCGCCAACAGTCTGTCTCGTCCTTTTCTTCTTTTGTTGTTTTTAGTTAGTTGTTAAATGTATGTTTTAGTGTTTCTTTAGTTTTGTATTATGTGGGGGGTAGGGGAAACTTTTTTTATCTCTTTCCTCGACGGAGATGCGACTTTTTCGGTATTGCATCTCCGTCCGCACTGCGGCCTAACATCGTGGAGCTGGCGGTCCCTTTACTGGGGATCGCCTTTTAGGAGCTCCAATCTCACCAGCCTGCGGACGTAACATTGTGGAGCTTGCGATCCCTTTGTCAGGGATCGTCTTCAGGAGCTCCAACCGCAGGAGCTTCGACCGCCCAGATCGCGGGAGCTTCGATCGCCCCGACGCGGGATCTTCGATTGCCGGCTGCGGGAGCTTCGATCGCCCTGACTGCGGATGGTTCGACTGCCCCGACCGCGGGGAAAAAAGGAGGGAAAATGATAATACGTTATTGCCTTCCATCACAGTGCGCTGTGGTGGATGTTTATGTTAATTTTTATGTCGTTGTGTGTCTTGCTGCTTTTTTGGTATGACGGTATGGCAAATCAAATTCCTTGTATGTTCTTACATAATTGGCTAATAAATTCTTTGTGTCCCGAATCTTGTATAAATATTTTCTGCACTCTTTCCAGCTTAACGACATCCCGCCTATAGCACAGTGAGCAAAACTGAACATAATATTCACACTGCGACTTAATCAATGTCTTAAACAACTCTAACATACGTCCCTACTTCAGTTTCTACTACAAATCTAATGATTCCCAGATATCTGGACTACACTTCCTCCCATCCCCCTCTTGGAAAGATAATACCTCCAACTCTCAACTCCTCTGCCATCGTTCCATCCGCTCCCAAGGTGAGGCTTTCCAATTGAGGACATCCGAGATGACCTCATTCTTTAGTGACTGTGGATTCCCCCCGGCTGTTATAGATGAATCCCTCACCCACATCTCCACTGTGTCCCACAGATCTGCTCTCACTCCCCCTCCCCCTCTCCAGGATGCAAAAAGATAGTTCCCCTGGCCCTCACCTTTCACCCCACCAGCCTCTGCATCCAAAACATCCTCCTCCTACACTTCCATTTCTTCCAACATGATCTCACCACTAGTCACATCTCCATCGCTTTCCGCCTTTCGCAGAGACTGCTCCCTCCACAGCTCCTTGATTCACTCATCCCTTCCCACGTTAACCACCCCCTCCCCAGAAAGTTTCCCCAGCAACCGCAGGAGATGTAACACTTGTCTCTAAACACCCTCCCTTGTCTCCTTCCAGGGACCTCAGCAGTCCCTCCAGCTGAGGCAGAGGTTCACATGCACCTCTTCTAACCTCATCTACTGCATCCATTGTCCCTGATGCGGCCTCGATGCATAGGTGAGACGAAGCGTAGACTCGCCAACCTCTTTGCTGAACACTTGCACTCGGATATACTGGTTGCTAACCATTTTAACTCCCCTTCCCTTTCCCACACTGACCTTTCTGTCCTGCGCCTCCTCCATTGGCAGAATGAGACCACATACAAACTGGAGGAACAGCGCCTCATATTCCTCTTGGGTAGCTTACAACCCAGTGGTTTGAACATTGAATTCTCCAATTTTAAGTAACTACCCCACAATAGCCTTCTTTCCCCCTCCCCTTTCTCCAACAGCCACCCCCACCCCTTCCCCCCAACCCCGCATCCCACTCCTGCCCTGGTTTGACTTCCCAAAATGCAATACATCATACTTGTCTGAATTAAACTCCATTCGCCATTCCTCAATCCATTTACCCAGCTGATCAAAATACTGCTGCAATTCTTGATAACCATCTTCACTGTCTATGATACCATTTATTTTAGTGCCATCTGCAAACTTTCTAATCATGGCTTGCACATCTGCATCAAAATCCTTGATATAAACCTCAAACAGCAATGGGCACAGCGCAGATCCCTGAGGTACACCACTAATCACAAGCCTCCAGTCTGAAAACCTTCCACCAACAGCCTTTGCTTCCTACCATAAAGCTTCTTATCATCTGTAAAGATGGGTACTTGATGGTCAGCCTGGCCACAGTGAACTGAGGGGCCTGTTTATAAGCAGTATAATTGTTAGACTCTGTGACATTCTGGCTCAGGTGTCAATGCCATACAATGAATAATGTGCTTTGGAAAGATAAGAAGATTAGCATTAGTACTCCAAATTTAATTACATGATTTAAACATCTGCAAATTGGTTAGGATTAAAATAAATACACTACATTGCCACATTACATATTGCTATCAAATAAAGATATTAAAAGTTGTTCTGCAAAATTAGTTTTATTTGTAAATGTTAAATGTAGTTATATTTAACAATGCGGAACCTATCTACAGTATTTGAACACTTACTTATGAAATAGCAACTTACGTGATTTAAGTGTTTTTCTTTCTATATGTGTTCAGTTTGGTCTGTAACATCGTTCCCTTGAGAAGAAATAACGTTATAACCTGTGCAAATGTTCTGATTGAAGGGGACATTGTGTCCATTTTCTTCTTACCTGTTTTGTTTTTAATTTTAAAATTCTGAAAGTGTGTGAGCTGCCGAAATATTTTGTAGAACGTACATTAAGATGCTATGATGGCCATTATGCTTTCTCAATAACAGTACCTACTCTGAAAATTTCACTAATAAATCTTGACAAAATTTACTGTTCCGTTTATCCCTGGGCATGTTGAATATATAGCAGAAAAATGATCTTAACCTGGCAGAATTTTTGCTTTGTGTGACCATGGGTTTTGCAGAGAAGTAGGAAAGACTAACATTTGCACGGTGGGTGGGAATCCTTTTTGATCATTGTGCATTGCAACAGCCAACTACTGAAGCAGTCCTATTGTCATACTGACAGTCTATATTCTCTAGGTGATGGTCACATCTGCGATAATATTCTTCATCTATCCACTTTTGTATGTAGTTCCTTCCTTTAGTAATCATTAGTAAAGCAGCAGAGCGAGATTTCCTCTTTTTTGAAAAGTTCATACTTTCGACTGCAGCCTTCCCTATAACAGAACAGTGGCACTGTTCAAATTGTACTTCCCTGGAGGCAAGGTGCTTTAGCATATCTTGAGAATGTTGAAATAAAATAACATAAAACATAAAATAAAATAAAGTGATTTTGAAATTAAAAAATCATTTAAAATAAAACAACTCCAGGATAAATCAGAGATGACCAGATGGTACATGTGTAGGAAGGAACTGCAGATGCTGGTTTATACTGAAGATAGACACAAAATGCTAGAGTAACTCAGCGGGACAGGCAACGTCTCTGGAGAGATGGAATGGATGACGTTTCTGGTCGGCTGAAGAAGGATCTTGACCCGAAACGTCACCCATTCCTTCTCTCCAGAGATGCTGCCTGACCTGCTGAGTTACTCCAGCATTTTGTGTTTACCAAAATGCACATGATCTGTTCCATGATGAAGGGGAGCAGGATCATAACTAGTCAACTGATAAAGGTTGTATGGATAACAAAGGTTGGACAGCTGATTATTGTTGATTTTGCCAGTAAAACAGGTAAACCCAGCCAGTGCATTTATTATTCCTATGAAAAAATATATTTTAGATTTTGTACCATGACAACATTCTCACCTCTGGATTGGAAGTTTGTCGGTTGAAGTCACATTTCAAATGAATATAAGTACAAAATCTAAAATATATTTTTTCATAGGAATAATAAATGCACTGGCAGAAATTCCACTTTGGGTGGAGTTGTTCTCTCTCCTAGAAGATGTAAAAGATCTCCTGATACTATTTCAAAGATGCTCAGGATAGTTCTCCTTCGTTCCTAGGCCATTTTTTTTTTTAAAACACTGATAAAACCGATTATCAGATGTAATCTCTTTATTATTTGTGATGGTGAGAGATGGACTTAACTATCCTGTTTCCAATAGGAGTACTTCTTTTTTTTCATTTTTTACGGACAGTAAAATGGTTTGGAATGTCTTGATGCGCAGGAAGGGCTCATGTTGTTGATCTCCCCGTGGTCAACTGACCTCAGTCAGGCGAACGACAACAAACAGAGACAGCAGAAGCAGCTTCATAACTTCTGCTGCCTCAAACGCAAGAAGAAGATGCGCAGGAAGGAACTGCAGATGCTGGTTTAAACCGCGGATAGACACAAAAAGCTGGAGGGACTCAGTGGGATAGGCAGCATCTCTGGAGCGAAAGAATGGGTGACGTTTTGGGTCGAGACCCTTCTTCAGACTGGGTCTTGATGTCTTGATGTTCTGAAAGGCTCAATATTTACTTCTACAATTCATTTACTTTCAAGATACATCAAACAATACTGAATTGTTTTAAAGATAACTCTGACAGAGGTCTTTCCACAGAGCAACTTTGTGAGTAATAAATTACTCAACCATTTGTTCCACAGTTTGTACGCCATGCTGTGGCTACATTTTGAGGTAAGCTTTGCCTTTATTATAACTCACTTGTAAAAATTCTTGCAGGGCAATACAGAAGTAACAAATTGAATTATCATCGAGAGATTTTAATCATTAAGAAATCTCAATTCAATCATGGGCTTTTCAAAATCTCTAATCAGTTTAGGGTGGTGTTTATGTAATTATGGAGTTTATGAATTTAAATGTGTCTAGATTCTAAGAGTGGGTGAAAAAATTGTATATACTTATGCGACAGATGATACAGAGACTCCAAAGGTGCAAATGTTAATGCAATAGTAATTTATGCTCATATTTTCAAATATTGTAGTAATTAAAACATAGGTTGGCAAGCAGTTATAAACAAGCACCTCATTGTCTAAAGTGGACTGATGTACAGAGGGCATTTTTGAATTGAAGAAATATGAGCTTAAATTATTACTTATAAGAACTGATCAATGACATAATCCACATTGCTCCAGATGAGTATATTTCTGTAAATTATATGACTAATTTAATGTGAATCATTGCACTGAATTACCATATTTACATGAATATAGCTCATCTTATAATAAAGTCAATGTAAATATGTGCAAGTTAAATTTCTATTCGCAGTTGATAAAAGACAAACCGTTGAAAATTATTCATGTCATTTAGAGAGGAGAGCCACTGTACTTACAGAGTCAGCCCTGCATGTGATTCCAGTCTCACACCAATTATACTGATTTTCAACTTTCTTTACAGATGACTAACTGGCCAATTATTGATACTGCTATCATGCCAGAAAACAAAAAATGGAAGGGCGAATGGAACCTAATTCTTTTCAAAGAACATCCAGAATATCATAACGCTAAATTAACCACAAGGTTCCAAAAAGTAATGTCTCTCGATGTATTCAAGTTTCTTCTACCGATTCAGTTATTTTGTGATAAATACTGTTTCCTCGCGAGTCCCCAGGGTTTAAATATTAAAGATTATTTTGCATGATGCTACAAACATAACGCTGCTACAAACTGCTAGTGAATAATTCTAAAATTAACGCTGAACGAACTGTTGGAATATCACCCAGCGTTTTAAAATAGATGCCTTTATCATTCCACATCGGTACTCCATATTCTATCAGAGAAACTACCATGTCTTCTTCATCTATAAAACTGAACAACTACAGATCCATTTCTTTCAAAAATCAATGCAATTCAAAGCCAGGTGATAAATACAAAATCTGTTTGCTTGTGAAAGTATGTTCTGTTGTTTATGGTTAAAACATAGGTGACCAAGTGCGAAAACTAATGATTTTCCTTTAAAAAAAAAGATGAGAAAAGACAAGCAATTTCTCTGTTTGGCTTAAATTTAGAATTGGTGCTATTGTGGGAGTTTTATCATGTCTTAGCCAACAATGAAGTAGCCAATACAAATCCTATGCTGTCCGACTTTAGTCATAAATCTCTATGCAGATCAATAACGGCGTCAATGCGCTTCACGCGAGGGAACATATTGCATTACAGAAATATTGACTTATAATAAGTGTAATAAGCACGGAGCACATTGGCCAACTCTTGGAGACGCACGGTACAAATTGGTCAACAACTTTCTAAAAGCAACAGGTGGTAGTTGAGATCAAGAATGACACTGTGTTCAGTGTGCGTCTGTCTGTCTGTCTGTCTGTCTGTGTGTGGTGTGGGTGCGTGTGTGTGAATTTACCTGAATCAGTGACATTCTTGTAGAGGTTACGTCGGCCGGATTTGAGCCCTGTCCGGAGAAAGTGTTACAGACCCCATGGCCCTGGGGGACGGTGAGCTTGTTGGAGGTGGGCTTCAAGTACATGACTTCTGAGCGGGGGGAGCTGAGCGGCAGGCGCGTCTGGTAATCGAAATAAATGGGAGAAGAGGCCAGGGAGGGGCTGCTCACCACGTTCATGACATCCCTCTCCTCCACCTCGCTCTGGACCAACATAATGTCGTTCTTGTTGATCTTCTTCTTCTTGCCGCCCTTGCCCAGGTGCGGGTGCGAGTACTCGGCGATCCTGCAGTTATAAGTCCGGATCTCCTTGTTCTCCCTCCTGCACTTGACGGCGATGGTGACCATGGAGGTGAGCAGGATGACCGAGATGGAGCTGAGGGTGACGATGAGGGGCAGCGACATGTCCCAGTGGCCCTGCTCCCGCGGCACCCGCTGCTGCTCGTCCTTGGGAGCGGCCCCGGCGTAGGCGGCGATCACCAGGCGGGCCACGGCCGAGAGAGGCGGCTTGCCGTGGTCGGACACCTTCACCACCAGCTCGGTGGCGGCCGCGGCGCCCTGCGACCACAGCGAGCGGGCGGTGCGCAGCTCGCCGCTGCTGGCGTCCATGTCGAAGAGGTGCTGCTCGTTGCCCTCGGCGATCTGGTAGGAGAGGCGGCCGCTGTCGCCGTGGTCGCTGTCCACGGCCCGCACGGTGGCCACCAGGTAGCCCAGGCCCGCGTTGCGCGGCACCTGCACCTCGGCCGTGTCGTTGTGCAGCGCCGGCAGCACGATGACGGGCGCGTTGTCGTTGACATCCAGCACCGTGACCCGCACCGTGCAGTTGGTGGCGAGCGGCGGCGAGCCCGAGTCCTTGGCCACCACTTTGAACTCGAAGGCCTTGGTGTGCTCGTAGTTGAAGGAGCGCAGCGCGTAGATGGCGCCCTTGGACGGGTTGACGGAGACGAAGGTGTAGACGGACACGTCGGCCACGCGCGCGGGCAGGATGGAGTAGGCCACGCTGCCGTTGGGGCCTAGGTCGGGGTCGTGTGCCAGCACCGAGCCCAGGTACTCGCCGGGGATGTTGTTCTCGGGCACCTGCAGCACGTACACGGGCTTGGTGAAGCGGGGCGCGTTGTCGTTCTCGTCGGCCACGCGCACCGTGAACGAGCGGCTGGCGTTGAGCGGCGGCGAGCCGTTGTCACGGGCCACGATGGTCAGGTTGTACTCGTCGGCCGCCTCGCGGTCGAAGGGGCGCTCGCTCAGCACGGTGTAGAAGTTGTCGTAGTTCTCCTCCAGGCGGAAGGGCCCGCTGCCCAGCACCCGGCACTGCAGCTGCCCGTTACGGCCCGAGTCGCGGTCGGTGGCCTTGACCAACGCCAGCATGGTGCCGGGAGGAGCCGCCTCACTCACCGGGCCCTGGTGCACCGACACCAGGCTGAGGGTGGGCGCGTTGTCGTTCACGTCCAGCACCCTGACCGACACCTTGCAGTGGGCGGGGATGGAGTTGGGCCCCAGGTCTCTGGCCTGCACGTCGATGTCGTAGATGCTGCTCTCCTCGTAGTCGAGGGCGGCGCGCAGGCGGATGACCCCGGAGCGCGGCTCGATGGAGAAGAGCTGCCCGATGCGCTCGCTGGCGAACGTGCTGAAGGAGTAGACCACCTCGCCGTTGGTGCCCTGGTCCGGGTCGGTGGCGTTCACGTCGATGATGAAGGTGCCGGCCGGCGTGTTCTCCGCCACCTCCACGCTCAGGCTGGGCTCGGCGAAGGCAGGGCTGTTGTCGTTGGTGTCCACCACCTCCACCCGCAGGCGGACCGCGCTCGACTTGGGCGGCTCGCCGCCGTCCAGCGCCGTCACCAGCAGCTCATGGCGCGGCTGCTGCTCCCTGTCGAGGGGCCGCTGGATGATCAGCTCGGGGAACTTGGTGCCGTCTCCCCTCGACTTCACCTCCAGGCCGAACAGGCGACTCGGGCTGCTCAGCTGGTAGGTCTGCAGACCGAACTGGCCGGTGTCTGGGTCGTGTGCGCTGGTCAGAGGTATCCGCGTCCCCGGAGCCGCGTTCTCGGGGATCTCCACATAGATCTGCTCGGTGGAGAAACTTGGCGCATTGTCATTGATGTCCAGGATCTCCACTTTGATCATGCACAGCTCCTTGTCGTTGGCGAAGACTTCCAGCGACACCACGCACTTGGCAACCCGCTTGCAGACGGTCTCCCGGTCGATGCGCTGCTTGGTGTAAAGTAATCCGCTCTCCCGATCCACGTCCAGCAAATGGGGAGCGGAATTTTCCAAAACCCGAAAGTTAGGCTTCCTTGGCTCCAGACTGGTCGCCAGGCGAGCATCTTTCGCGATGTTCCCGATCACCGTCCCGGGTCCTTGCTCTTCCAAGATCGTGTATTTCAAATTCTTCAAGGTCAGAACGCCAGTCCAGAGTAGAAGGAAAATCAGAACCTGCAGGTACATCCCCGGCGCTTGTTTTTCCTCTCCTCTATTTTCTTTTCTGTTGGTCTTAAACCTGTTGATTTACAGCTCGGAAAACAGACAAGCTTCCAGCGGTGTGTGAACATCGATGCACCTTGCTGCCATCATTTCCAAATCTTATTGAGTTTAACGACAAAAGAAAAGTCTCGTCACCATCTTGCGTTGTAAATCCGTGGATTCGGTAAATAGTGTTCGTGCCAAATACTTACACCCCCTCTCCCTTAAAAGACCCGAACCTTTTGCACGGCTCGTGAGAACTGGATCGGTGAAGATGCGAAATCTTGCGTCCTTCTCCCAAGTGAAATCTGTAAAATGCGGCGTAGCCCATGTACCAGTTTCAAGGCTTGCGGTGTGTTTCTTCCAATTTCATGAGATGCAGCTGCCGAGAATTTTGCATGCTGCACACACACACTCACACCGACTGGATGAATATCTGTCTCTGTGTGTACGCGCCTATCTCCACTCAAAAAAGCGGTCACAGCTGCTGTCAGTGACTCGGACAAGACAGCAAATAAAATTGACTGATTTTCCTCGACACACTCGAGCAGCAGCAGGTTTTAAATCTAAAAGCTTCCACGGGCACGTCTCGCATTTCCACGAAAGTCTCCCATCACACGGTCGGTGGCAACACAAACCTTCAGTGACACTTTAGTGAAGGCAAAAATGAATCATATCTGCCTCATGCTATCTGCGGCAGCCAGAGCTCTCCAGTGACACACACTCGCTACTTTCCCTGTTGATTCTTTCCACTTGTGATGAGCAACAGTCTTGGGTCCAGCCTGCGCTGCAGGAGAGAGGGAGAGCGGGAGGTGAGTTGGTTGGATGCGTTCTTTCGCTCTGCTTTTTGGTGTGTGTTGTTTTTTGTTGTTAAGTTGAGGGGGTGGGATTTTTTTTGTTGGTTGCTCTTTTGTGTCACTCGCAGTCGATAGACGGTTTTCAGGTGTATGAATCTCTCGCCGACACGCTCCCGGTCTCTGCCTCCTCCTTCTGCGCGCTTCGTTAAAACATAGAGTGCTCACAAGACCCAAAGCCTCTCCGGCCAATGAAGCGCCCGCGTCCTTTGGCACCGCCCAGTCCGATCACTCGGGGTTCGGCCAATGGAGCGGGGAAGTCTGGCATCAGAGCCGAGGGGTTGGAGGTGGGGAGTAAGGAACGATGCTCCAACCGAGATTGGGGGGTGGAAAGGGGGGCGGAGGTGTCCGGCAGGGGAGCGCGCCTTGCAATGCGCGCCCCCGACGGTCGCTGGCGGAGCGCGGGCACGCTCTTGCAATTGCACCCGCAATTCCTAATGAATGAATCGGTCTCCGTTTGGGGGTGATTGGAGATTTTTGTGTCACTCGCAGTCGATAGACGGTTTTCAGGTGTATCGGAACTTTTATTTTCATTTATTTTCAATCGGAAATATTAGTGACAAGAAGTACTTTTAAGGCTGACAGCACCGCGTTTAGGTAGCGACAACAAAATTGGATGTAACGTGTGAATGCTAACTCCCAACAGCGTTTAGTGTGCGTCAGTGCTGACGGCTGGAGGGGAGGGGAGGGGAGGGGGGGGGTGGATACAGTTTTACGAGGAAATATTTTTCCTGTAAATTATTGTCACAGGGTAAAATCTGGCCACTCTTTTTTAATTAATCGCTGATTTGAAGTGATGATGTGAAGAGGTAGGAGGAATGCGATCCGAGTGGGGACTGGAGAGCGATGACAATGGGCAAAGTAAATGTATCATTTATCACCGTTGTTGTACGTGCTTGAACGGCCAATGTACAATTTATACTGGACGTGACTATTACTGTATTAAAACCGATTTTTTTTTCTTGTTTGTGATCTTGTGGAAGTTTCATTTTATGTTTTATCGGATGGGAATTTGCAGTTTAGCCTACTGAGTGTAAATAACCGAATCCCAGCATTTACATTAACCTTAGCACGCAAAGTAGTTGCAAAGAACAGGTCTTGTGCGTGTACTCGAGAAGCTTAGTAGTCTGCGCTGGATCTTCATAGCGAGCTCGCGAATTCAAAAAGAATATGCAATCACACGAGTTATCCTAAAAATAGACGGTGATGGATATCGTCTCTTATCCTTTGCAAACGAAATACACCCAACCATGAATACTACACTTCCAGCTTTCAATAGCTAACGGCATTCCAATTGATTTTTAATGTGAAAAACTGATTTAGAATAGACGAGCATGAAAATGAATCCGGAATCTGGGTACAAGAGGGTTAAAAAAAAAAATCAACTGCTGAAAGAACGACATCTTCACTGACACTCGATTGGTCCCAATGTTAAACAAACCAACTCAAAACGTGCGGCAAGAACCCTGTTTTTTTTAAAAAACAATGCTATTTTGCAATCGGCTGATTTAACTTAGTGAAGGAGACGAGATTTGTAATTATTCTCAGACATGATACAAGGCAAACGCGATTGAGCAGTTTCCCTGGCATGCTTACTTCAGGACATCGATTTTATCCCGTTCCTGACAACAGATTTAGTTTTCGCTGTTGAAAGGTGTAGCGGAGAGCGACAAATCTACCATCATTAAATAGCACGGTATTCTGAATGGGGTGGCTGTTATCCTTTGCCATTCGAACCGCTGAGAGTTAGAATTTTATTTCACTGATACTTAAAAAAAACACGTCTTGTGTATATTGTGAAGAAAATAACAGATATCAGCGAGAGATTGGTAGGATGCTTGGGCATTTTAAAAATTCATCTTGATGGATTGTTACAATGAGACATGATTGGTTTACAAACTAACTGTTACATGTTACAAATTAACTGCTAATGTGTTACACCCAAAGTCCATTTAACTCATACAACTCATTAGACCATGGAAACGGGAATTTGGAAACCAGCGTATGTTTCTTTAAAATTCTAAAGCCAGCAAACATCCTCGCCAGAAAATTAATCACGAATTTAAATGTTTAGGATTTAAAGGTCACAATTTTTTCCCCAGGAATTCGTGCCCCAGAGACTTCCCTTTCTTAAACGTTACGTTGCGTCTGCAATATGTAAATATTCAGCGAAATATTCATTTTGTAGTATTTTTTAATAATGATGGTGGATTGTAAAAGTTTGACTTTTTTAAAGACGCAATAAATCAATTAATGATACATTAATAATGATGATCCCTGATTAATAAGGATGACATAAGATTAAGGTAGGCATATCAATCAAAAATAAAGGACTGTTTACTGCTCTTTTCTGTGGAAGGGATCCCCAGATTTAACTGACAGAAGTCTGAAGAATTATAAAGGGATTCCAGAGGTTTGCTTTGCTATGGATTTTTCCATATGGTGGAGAGTCCTTAACTGGGAGCAAATATTCAGGATACCGGCCAATTTAATTCAATACATTATTCAGTAGAAAATGATTTACTTAGTATACTCATCTAGTGAGAATGATGAACTGGCTATCACACGGAGTGTTTGAGACACAACTGCATTTAAGAGGAAATTACATAAAATTGGAATAAAATTATACTGAGAGGATGAGGTGTAATAAAGTGAAAGCACAATTTTGTAGAGCATAATCATGAATATGTTGAAATGAAAAGCCATTATGTGTAATGTAATTTTAAATGACCAACATTTACTTATAAAAATTATTAACTTTTACATTCTTCATCCATATACTTCCAGAAATGAGTGTCATTTGCTGCTTTGTTCAGTCCATTGAATGTTATGAATGGCTGCTAGCCATGCAAACATTGGAGTACCTCCTCTTACAATCAGCCCTTGCTGGCCTATGTCAGCTGCGACTCAATGCAAATGGTCTAGCTGCTGACTTCCATTCCAGAGAAACTGGAAAATAAAGAAGGTAGCTTGGATTTGTACAGTTTATTCACATCATCAAAATAACCCACAAAACAAGTTCTGGACTATAACCTTTTTAAACAACAATGTTATAGGAAAAGTACCACATTTTTAACCATAATTTTGTGGTGATATCTAGATCCCATGTCAGGATAACATCAATGTATGCTATGTTTTGGCCAACATTTTCCACACAACTATATAACAAACATCTATCACCTAAGATAGACACAATATGCTGGAGTAACTCAGCGGGTCAGGTGGCATCTCTGGAGAAAAGAAATAGGTGACGTTTCTATTCCTTTTCTCCAGTTGCTGCCGAACCCACTGAGTTATTCCAACATTTTGTGTCTCTCTTTGGTGTCAACCAGCATCTGCCGTTCCTTCCTACACATCGGTATCACCTAGTTGTGATTGGTGTGTGCTCAACTAAATGTAGTTCAAACTATCCGTGACTAAACACAATTTTGTTGGATAGCGCCATTATCCAATACCTTGATGGAGGTTTTAAACTAGAGTGGCAGTGGTTGGGGTCCAAAGTGGCAGGTCAAATGAAGGGATTGACAAAAAGGCAGGGGCTATGATATGTTCGTCTGAAAGGAAGGACAATCGGGGATAGATTAATTATCATGACAAGGCTGATGGGGTGAAGTATGTTTATTTCATTGCAAGTATTAGGGTAAAGTGGGCGACCTTACTGCCTGGATAAATGCATCGAACTATAATGTGCATACTTGGTTGCAAAAAAGACATGACTGGCAACTCAATGTTCCAAGCTTTTCAAATGTGATAGGGAGATAAACTAGGTAGAAGGATTGCATAGCTAATCAGGGACAGTGTCATAGCTGCACTCAGAGAGGACATACTGGAGGGTTCAGCCAATGAGGCAAGGTGAGTAGAGTTCAAAAATACCAAAGGTGCAATCATTCCGATGGGTTTATATGATAGTTCTCCCAAAAGCCAGTAGAAAATGGAGGAACAGATATGTGGGCAGATTTTGGAAATATATAAAAGCAACAGTGGGTAGTTTTAAGTTTGCCAATATTCACCAGGACATCTTTTGTGCAAGAGGCTTAGATAGGGCAAAATTTGCTTGGTGCACCCAGGAAGGTTTCTTGTAAAGAGTATTTGCATGGTTCAATTAGGTGAGGGACCACATTAGATTTTGCATTGAAAACGAGACTAGCCAGGTGGCTGGTGTTTCAACGGGAGAGCATGTTGGAATAGTAATCATACCTACATATGTTTTAAGGTAGTTATGAATAAGTAATAGTCTGGAGCTTGGGAGAAATGTCTAAGTTAGGGTAAGGCAAATTTAAACATCATTAGGAAGGAGCTAGGGAGAAGCCATGATGTTACATGTGGGAGTCATTTAAAGATCAGCTGATCAATGTTCAGGACCAACATATTCCAATCGGGGAGAGACAAGTAAGGCAAGGTAATGGATCCTTAGGTGATGAGGGATCTGATCAAAAAGAAAAAGTAAGCTTAAGTAAAGTTTAGAAAGATGAAATTCACAGGAATATAAAGAAATGAAAAACTCAAGCAGGGAATTAAGAGGACCAAAAGGATCATGAAATGCCCTTGGCAAGTAGGGGTAAAAATAATTCCAATGCATTTTAAACATACATTAAAAACTAGAGGCTTGCTATGGAGAAGGTAAAGCTACTGGAGGATAAAGGAGGGAAATACTCACAATCTAGGGCATTTTGAGAACAAGGAAGATGGTGTTGGTCTCTTGAAGAGCATTCAGATGATAAATCCCCAAGGCCTAATGAAATCAATCCCAGGTATTGAGAGAGCTTAAGGAGCTGATTTAGACTTTTGAGATAAAGGCCCTTCGACCCACCCCTTACTCCAGCACTATCCTACACATTATGGACAATTTATAATGTTACCAAAGCCAATTAACCTACAAACCTCTACGTCTTTGGAGTGTGGGAGGAAACTGGAGTAGCCGGAAAAAACCCCATGCAGTCACAGGAAGGTACAGCATCACTGCAGCAAGTGTGTACGACAGCTGTACGAACAGCACCCATGGTCGGGTTTGAACACAGGCCTCTAGAGCTGCAAGGCAGCAACTCGACTGCCTCGCCACTGTGTCGCCCTAAACTAAACTTTCTCATCCACTCCTTACACACTCGAGGGCAATTTTTGCGACGTGGGAGGAAAGTGGAGCACCTGGAGGAAACCCACGCCATCACAGGGAGAACATGCAAATTGCACACCCAGACAGCAACCAAGGTCAGATTCAAACCAGGGTCTCTGGCGCTGTGTGGTAGCAGCTCTATCTGCTGTGCCACTGCGCCACTGCGCCAGTGCCTTATATCCTCTCTAGTTATATGCAAGGTCCTGGAGGACTGGAGTAGCCAAAGTTGTTCCTTTGTTACAGAAGGGAAATAGGGATAAACAGGAAATTATAGATCAGCGTGCCTCACATCCGTCGAAGGGAATCTATTAGAGGATCAGAAGAGAATAGATTAATTAAGGATTTGCATGCTTTTGTGAAGGGTCATGTTTTACACACTTGCTTGAGTTTTTGAGGAGATGGTGATGTTGATGATTGATGAGGGTGGGACAGTGGATGTTGTCTCTGGACTTTAGTAAGGCATTTGACAAGCTATCTTCTGATAGGCTGATGCAAAAGATTAAGATGTGGTGGTATCGTGTCATACTGTATGGAAATCTGTGACCAGTGGTATTCTGCAGGGATCAATGTGGGGACCTCTGTTGTTGGTGATATATATAAATTACTTGGACAACAATGTAGATGGGTTGGTTAGTAACTTTGCAGGTGACACAAATGTTGGTGAAGTTTCAGGTAGACTATTCGGTTTATCTATTAGCAAATATAAACAAAAGGTGGAGGTGTTGGCAACTAAATGTACATTCCTGTGTCAATCCTGATCAAAATTCTCTAACCATTGCTGTTTGGTTGCAGGTTGTACGGGTTAATCTAAACACCTGTCAACAATCTAAAATGATGGATGTACTTGGTTTGTATTCTGTGCCAGACTGGGATGTGTCCTTTTGGAATTTTGCTGCCTCATGACTGATGTAGCTATAAGCGTAATTATAGGAGAGCGGTTAAATGTATTAATTTCTGATCATTACAGGAAGGACCAGTATTCATTGGTTGTCCTCAGTAACCACAGAGGATGATGTTCTGTAGCTTATGAACTGCTTCAATCTCTTTGTCAAAGATGTTTCCATGGTACAATTGGGCGAATGGTTACAACATTTTCACTGAGCAATGATGAAGAAATAGTGGTATATGTCCACAATCAGAGTGTAGTGTTTAAAATGGAACTCTGTGTTGGTGTTATTCCTGTACATATCTGCTGCCAGGAGCAGTAGAGGTTGTTAGTTTGATAAAAGATTGAATAAACTATTGGCAAATGGCTCCATCCATCCATTCTGCTTTCTGAATGAAGATAAGGAAATGACAAACAAATTGAATGATTATTTTGCACTACGCCTTTTAAGCAGTCGAAGAAGATGAGGTATGTCAAAGAAATCAAAATTAAAGCCAACAAGTCCCCATCAAAATTAACATACTGTAAGCAAAATGCTAAATAACATTACTGACAGAAATTGTCACTGATGTGTGACAAAACTCCAGAACCAAATTGCTTCCATTCCAGTGCTTTATACGTAGGTGAGAACATCAAAAATGCCAAATCTGGCCTCTCAATTCAGGAAAGGAAAAAAGACACAAAGTGTTGGAGTAACCGAGTGTGTCGGGCAACATCTCTGGAGAACATGGATAGGCAACATTTTGGATTGGATCCCTTCTTGAGTTCTTCCTGATCTGAAACGTTGTCTATCCATGTTCTGCGGAGATGCTGCCTGACCCACTGAGTTACTCCAGCACTTTTATTTTTTGGGGGTAAACAAGCACCTGCAGTTCCCGTGTCTACGTCTCACAATTCAGAAGTTGACCTTTGAGATTAGAAGATCCGGCATTACATCCTGTTATTTAAGTTAAAGAGAGAAACCAGGGTTTTCAGATCCGTCGTAGAAAAGCCTTTTAACAGTTGTTTGGAAATTTCAGCTCTTTAACTGGGGATAAATTTCAGCCGATCAGAAAAAAGTAAAATAGATTTGTAAAAGGCAGATCGTATATTAGAAACCCTGTTTGAATTTTTGAAAAGGTGAATAAATAAGTAAACATTAGAATCTTTACAGATTTTATGGTCACCTGGAAAACATTTTTAACCTCTTTAGTAAGAGATTGTATTTCGCCATTCAATGTATTATCACATAAGAGGTCCCAGCACGAATCGCTGCAGAACACCATGGGTCGCAGATCTCCATGTAGTATGACACATTACCATAAGGCAAAAAGTTTAAAAGTGAATGTAAAATGTATATAAAGTTATAGAACGCACACCACCAGATTCGGGGACAGCTTCTTCCCAGCTGTTATCAGGCAACTGAGTTATCCTACCACAACCAGAGAGCAGTGCTGAACTACTATCTACCTCTTTGATGACCCTCAGACTATCCTTGATCTGACTTTGCCGGCTTTACCTTGCACTGAACATTATTCCCTTATCATGTATCTACACACTATACATGGATCATTTGTAATCATGTATTGTCTTCCTGCTGACTGGTAAGCATGCAGTACCTCGGTACATTTAAGACCTATATTTAAGAGGGAGTTAGATGTGGCCCTTGTGGCTAAAGGGCTCAGGGGGTATGGAGAGAAGGCAGGTACGGGATACTGAGTTGGATGATCAGCCATGATTATTATGAATGGCGGTGCAGGCTCAAAGGGCCGAATGGCCTACTCCTGCACCTATTTTCTATGTTTCTATGTCTATGTTTCTACACATGACAATAAACTAAACTGAGCTGATTATATGGGATATATGACACTGAAATAGGCCTGCTGACATTTAACCTCCATTTGAACATTCTTTCATCTTAGCTCATTTCTTATTACCTCCCTTGTTTTGCTTGCCCAGTTTCCCCTTCAGTATATCTACACTGGTTGCTTCAGTAGCTCCCAGTTATGGCGAGTTCCACATTCTCACCACTCTTGGTGACTTTCATATAATGTTGGCCTCTAGTTGTGCTCTTCCCTACAAGTAGAAACATTGTTGCTTCACACTATAAAACCTCTTCAGCTTTTCAAAAGACCTTTATTCGATTAACTCTCAGTCTTTTCTCAAGATTAAAGAGACCCAATCTGTTATTCATTTCCTGATGCGTCCTTGTATGTCTGGTATAATTGTTGGTAATTTGCTCTGCCCCCTCTTCAGTGCCTCTCTACATACATTTTATCATAATCAGAACTATATACCATAAAGGTAGTTCTGCTATAATGCGATAGTTGTATTCCGAAGAAACCTTGTGTTACAGAAAATTATGTTATAAGGATAATAGAAGAAATGGGGTTAGGTGCTAGAGTATTTCAGACTTGCAATGAAAACACATTTCTTTCCGCAAAATCTTCAAAATTAAAGGTATTTTCAATACTAATAACTTTACTTTTGTTACTGCAAGCTAAAAATACGAAAGGCTGAATGTTACATTGTTTAATAGAGTATCATTTTATGGTGTCAATAAAAGCAATTACTTGTTAATTTCTATGGCCTTCCGCGGTTGGGGTAGCAGCTGTGTTCTTAAGAGTAAATGGTGTCTAATTACTGCAGGGAGCTTATCTGAAAACATTTTTTCTTCCTCTGTACTATTTAAATCCAATTTAGCTTTTCTCCAGCTAATTTCCAAAGTAACCTTTAAGTGGTTCCATAGTTCTCGATCAAAATCGTATTTTAACAAATTTGGCGCGCGTAATGCAAACAGTGTACCCTAATTCATCACTCACGTTACATCCAATTGTATTGATACAATTTTAGCATAACTTCCTTATTTTTTAACTCTCAGTCTCCAGAAATCGATTCTTGTGCATTATCTGTTTTTGTTTTAAAAGATCTTACTAACCTGGTATATTTGTACGCAGTTTTCTCCTAACATCACCTGCACTCGCTCCTTCAAAGCAATGTGAAAATTTATCACCTCACATCTGTGTTGTATCTCGTTTGCCAATTCATTTCCCATTCTGAAGTTGATTGTGCTACATCAGAAATTGTTGCAGTCTCAATCAGTATGGACTCTCCCCTCCAATGTAATTTTATCCGCGAATGTAGGAATTTTGTTTTGACTAAAAGGAAAGTGTTCTGTTCAAGATGATGCAATGATAAGAGCAATCGTGTGACATAGATATCAATACATTTTTAAAAAGAGACAATATATGGGGAGACAAAATTAATTTCACGAATTACAAAAATAAGATTGCTCTTATTTGGTCTAAAGAGGATAGAACCAACGGATTGCAGAAATGAAGGGATTACATGGATTATTAAATTGTACGAATAGGTACAGGTAGAAAACAAAGAGGCTGATGGAATGGTGATTTTCCACACAGAGCACTGAAATATATTGAGCCAACATATATGCTACACCTATTTAGAGTCCTCGAAGGACCACTGTGTTCAACTTGCGGTACCATACTTTAGAAAGGGTACATTGGCTTTGGAGGAAATACCTTGTGGATTTATCAGTGGTCTTGGACTTCAGCGGTTAATTTAAAAGATTACAAAATGAAGTTGTGTATCTTGGGATGTAGAATATTAACGGATGATTTGATTGAATCAGATTGTTAAGGAGATGATAACTTCTACCTATAATTTTCTCTGCTTGGGATATGTGGGGCTGCAGGAAAATTGGGGGAAAAATAGAGTCTGGCCTTGCTGAACCTGCAGAAATATTTTGGAAACCTCCTCCTAAATGGAATGGTTACAAGAGGAGGGATTCTGAGTGAATGGGTGAACTGGAGAAGCTGGGGTCATTTTCCTTAGAACTGCACAAGTTGAGTAGACATTTGATAAAATATTATAATTCATCTATGCTCAGACTATCCTTGATCTGACTTGGCTGGTTTTACCTTGCACTAAACATTATCCCCTTATCATGTATCGACACACTGTAAATGGCTCGATTGTAATCATGTTTGTCTTTCCGCTGGCTGGTTAGCATGCAACAAAAGCTTTTCACTGTACCTCGATACACGTGACAATAAACTAAACTAAACAGTGCTATGATCTTGGCAAAGCAAGTAACGAATAAGTGTTCCTATTGGTAGAAGAGTTAATAATCAATAGATATAAAATTAAGGTTATTGTAGACAGAACCAGAGGTACAGGAGGAAAAATGATTTATGCAGCGAATAGTTATGTTCAAATGCATTGCCTGAAGGGATGGAGGAAGTATTCTCAAGTGTAGCCTCGGAAAAGACATTTAGTGAATAATATAAGTAAATCACAAATAGAGGGCTATGGAAGACTCAGGGAATGAGGCTAACTGGATTACTCTTACAAAATGCAAGTATGGGTTCGATGAGTCAGATGGTCTCGATGTCTGCTGAAACAATTCTGTGATTCTTCTTTATAATATCAAACAGTAATATGTAATTGATGTAGAGAGCGATGTGTACAAATATATCACAGAGCAGCCAAGTTGTCATTAAATGACTGAACAGGCTCACAGAATTAAATGGACCCGTCCTGTTATCAGTAATGGTGGGAGCGTATATATCAGGTGGCAGCTGGAACAGAAATCAAGCGAAATGCTTTGTCTTGGACAGGATTGAGTTGATTTACGCTGTTGATGCTGTGCTCATCCAGGTTAGTGGAGAGTATTCTGTCATGATCCTCGCATGTGACTGCAGTTGATAGTAAGGTTTTGGGCAACCAGGGTCCACTTGCAGAAGAATATTCATACATTGACAATAGATTGTGGACAAAGATTTTATCTGGTTGAACCCATTAATGTGTTTGTTCTAAGTTGTTGATGGTTATGGCATTGAAGGTCAATAGATAGTGAACATATTCTCTCCAGTATGAAATTGTCCTTGTACAGCGCAAGTGAAAATTGATATTTATCAGCTGAATCTTGGAAGCTGTCCAGGTTATCTTGGAAGTGAATATGGGCAGTTTCATTTTTTATTCAACTATGAATAGAATCAAGCTTGCAGTCATTAATGAACATTCACTTTTGATCTTATAATGGAAAGATGGCTCTTGATAAAACACTTGATAGTTATTGTCTTCTTCTTCTTGCGTTTGAGGCAGCAGAAGTTATGAAGCTTCTGCTTCTGCTGTCTCTGTTTGTTGTCGTTCGCCTGACTGAGGTCAGTTGACAGGACTCACCACGGGGAGGTCGACAACGCGAGCCCCATAGTTATTGTCCATTGGGTGCTACTCTGAGGATCTCAGCAAGGCCTTTGATAACGTTCTGCATGGAAGATTAGACACATGGAATTCAGGGAGAGCTACCAAATTGGATACAGTCAAAAAGGAATAAAAAGGAATTGCAGATGCTGGTTTATGCCAAAGCTAGATACAAAATGCTGGAGTAACTCAGCGGGTCAAATGGATAGGTGACATTTTGGGATGGGACCCGTCTTCAGACTGATTATGGGGCAAGGTGGGGGGGACTGGACGCGCAAAAAAACCCAGGACAAATCAGGGCCAGCAACAGATGACCTCAGGCAGGGAGGTTCCCTGATACCTTCCCACCCTAAACACCCCATCCCAAGGCACCTTCCCCTGCAACCGCAGGAGATTGTCCTTGTACCTATCTTGATTCCATCCAGAGACCTGACAGTCCTTCCAGATGAGGCAGAGGTTCACATGCACATTCTCTAACCTCATCTACTGCATCTGGTATTCTCCATGGGGACTCCTGTACATTGATGAGACAAAGTGTAGACTAGGCGACTGTTTCGCTGAACACTTACGATCGGGAGACCAAGGCCAACTGGATATCCTGGTTGCTTACCACTTTAACCCTTCCCATTCCCATGCTGACCTTTCTGTCCTTGGACTACCTATTTTCAAGAGTGAGGCCACACACAAATTGGTGGAACAGCACTTCATATTTCGGTTACAACCCAGCTGTATGAATGTTCAATTCTCCAATTTAGGTAATTTCTACAAACACCTCCCTCTCCCCTCTCCCCCTCTCCCTCCCCTCCCCACCCATCACCCAAAACATCACCCATCCATTTTCTCCAGAGATGTTGTCTTACCCTGCATTTTGTGTCTATAAACTAGATACAGAATTGTCTTCGTGGAGGGAAGCAGAGGGTGGGTGTGGAAAGGTGTTGTTCGGACTGGAGATTCGTGATGAATTGTGTATCTCAAGGATCGGACCCATTGCTATTTGTGGTTTAAATCAGCTTTGGATGAGAATGTACAAAGCGTGAATAGTAAATTTGCAGATGACACTAAAGTGGGTGGTACAGTAGATCGTGAAAATGATTATCAGAAATTACACCAGGCTCTTGATCAGGTGGGCGAGAGTTTAGTGCAGATTCATGTGAGATGGTAGATTTTGCAAAGTTAAACCAGGACAGGATCTTCACTGTGAATGGTCGGGCCCTGTGGAGCAGAGGGATCTAGGAGTACAGATACATAGTTCATGAAAGTGGTGTCACAGGAGATAGGGTAGTCACAAAGGCTTTTCGTTTCCTCGCCTACATCAGTCAGGGTATTGAGTATAGAAATGGAGACATTACGTTACAGTTGTGCAAGACATTGGTGAGACCACACTTGCAGCAGGAGGCTGAGGGGTAATTTTATAGAGTTGTATGAAGTCATGAGGGAATAGATACAGTGAATGCACAGAATCTTTTACCCGGAGTAGGGGAATCAAAAGCATGAGGACATAGCTTTAAAGTGAGGGGGGGAAAGATTTAATACAAACCTGAGGGGCAACTTTTTTCACTCAGAGAGTGGTAGGTACATGAAAGAGCTGCCACTGGAGGTTGTTGACACTGATAGTACAACAACATTTACAAGGCATTTGGACAGGTAGATGAATAGGAAAGGTTTAGTCAGATATGGACCATATATGGGCAAATGGGATTAGTTTAGGTAGGGCACCTTGGTCGACAAGGAAAAGCTGGGCTGAAGGGCCTGTTTCCATGCTTTATTATTCTTTGACTCTACCTACTGTTGGGTGAAATAATTAGGGTGGAGGTTAACATTGTTTTAAAAGTTTTGCCTTGCCTGGGTCACGGACAGGGAAGAAAAGATGTTCTGATGCTATAAACGTCCTCAGGGACTGACTTGTCCAAGCTTTGCTTTTTTGCTCAACAACACCTGATTGTCTCTCTGACAGGCAGGTCACACTCATGCCTCTCTGCTGCCCTCTGATTGTTGGCCCCATATTTATTCCCACTCAACATCTCCCATCTTCCCCATCCTGCACAGATTATATTTAACCCATATTCTCATTTGGGACCCTACCCATAATCCTTGCAATCCCTCACATCTTTTCCTCACCCACTTTATTTTGTTTCTGAACTGGCATTTGCAATCTTTGGAGATATTTGTACATCTTCACGGGCTATTCTACCAAATACAAGTCAAAAGGCACATTATGCAATATACCTTGCCTGGATGCATTGCAACGGTCATATATCATTTTAAACTACAATTTCTTGTACTTATGCATTTTATGAAACTATTCAGAAATACTCATTCATTGAATAGAGGTGCAAATGAATAAATAACATGTTTAGTTTTGTGTGCAAGTCTCTACCACTGATTAGACTCAGATTAGATGGAGGGAAATACAGCGGACTAACAATACTTTTAGCTTTCCCGTGACTTAATATGAACAGGCAGTCAAATGGAACAGCAACAGCCATGGTAATGGTGTGGAATAGGAGATATCATTACATGCTATCATAAGTGTTTAAAACTGCTGAATGAAGTAGGTTAACAATCACTAGTCTTCACTAGAAAGGATGCAGAGCAGAAAGAAATTAACGCACAGGTGAATGAATAATGGGCTAGTTACAGATATTGCAGGAAGATGGCATATAAGGAACTCAATTTTCCCTACCACGTTTTCTGAAGAATCCGCTGATGTGTTTTGACATTTTTTCTGGGAATGCTATAAATGATGCAATTGCATAAAATTATTCAGAAATGAGAGGTTTTGCCAGACTAGAACCATTATTATATGCATAGAATATATTTTGAGTTGAAAAACAAAAGTACACATTGATCATTGTTAAAGAAATTTGCAGGCACTTGTGAGGTTATTGAATGAAATATGTTACACAGTTGTACATTAATGAATGAACTACCCATATAGTTTGTGAAAATAGAGTGTGAATGACAAAGCTGAAACCTGAAAGAGCCTAAATTGAGGTGAAATAAATGGCAACTTTATGAAAATAAATATTCTCTGAATGCTGTGAGAATTCAGTCTTGGAACATGAGGGTCAGGAACACAATTAGTCTTGTGTAGGAAAGAACTGCAGATACTGGTTTAAATCAAAGGTAGACACAAAATGCTGGAATAACTCAGCGGGACAGGCAGCATCCTTCTCTCCAGAGATGCTGCCTGTCCTGCTGAGTCACTCCAGCATTTTGTGTCTTTGTGGCTTATCTTCAAACTGCTGAGTTTGATACAACTGAAGGCATGCTGGATCACTCCATGTTGTTAAGAATCAACCATATTGGTATGTGACTGGAGTTAGATAGCTGCCAGAATGGTTAAAGACTATTATCCTTTCATAAAGCATACTAACATGCAATTGAGTTTGTGAATATGTAGCCTTCAGCCTAAAAGATACAGTTTAGAAGCATATTTTACTGCCACAAACAATTTATGAAAATATTTTCACAACTAAACGATCTGAAGGTGGAATGAACATAAAATAATTTCTGTGAAATACAATTATAATAAGTAAATGTGTCAGAAGGAACTGCAGATGCTGGTTCAAACCGAAGATAGACACAAAAAGCTGGAGTAACTCAGCGGGACAGGCAGCATCTATGGAGAGAAGGAATGAGTGACGTTTGGGTCTGAAGAAGGGTCTCGACCCGAAACGTCACCCATTCCTTCTCTCCAGAGATGCTGCCTGTCCCGCTGAGTTACTCCAGCTTTTTGTGTCTATAATAAGTAAATGTCAAGATTTGGCAGATTTGACAAGCAATTTCGTCCCACTCAAACTGTACATATCCAGGATTCCCCATAATAATTATCACAAATTCCAGAAGTATGGAGCTGAATTATAATTGTATGAAATAGCAGTAGAATCTTGTATCGCTTATGGAAGCCATTCAGCCCACCATCTTGGCTCCAAAATGTATGGGTTTAACAGACTCAGACTCTCATCGGGGTACAGGTTTTACAGCACCATTGCTGGGGTATAGTTTGCACAGAGCATTTATGGGTTCCACAGAGGCTGACTCTCATTGATATTTGAAGTCCAATCCCTGGCATCTTCACCATATTGTTGTAAATAGTTTTTTTGTCGAATGTATCTCCAACTTTCCTCTGATTATATTATTGAATCTGCTTCTAATACTATCTAAGAAAGTGCTTTCCAAGTCATAAAAATGAAATTCATGAAATAAATTTCCATCTCTCCCGAGTTCTATAATGCGTTACAAAATCTCATCAAATATTTACTCGCACCTGCTAGATCATCTGTAGGATGACTAGTAGATATGAAGTGTTTTAGGTTTTAATACAAAGGTAAAGGCATCAAATTGTTGGGTATTTGAAAATGAACTGATGGTTTTATACCATTTTTTTAATACTAATTCACTATGTAAATCATATTAAGGAGAGTCATGTTCATAAAACTATATTGAAAACAGTGCAGGGATTCTTCAGAGTCACAAGATGCGATATTTATCCAATGATGAAATCTGCAAAAGGGCAGCTTCTCCTCAGAAATGCACTCAAATGTCAATCTAGGTTTTGTGCTGATGCAGAGAAACATAGAAAATAGGTGCAGGAGGAGGCCATTTGGCCCTTCGAGCCAGCATCGCCATTCATTCTGATCATGGCTGAACATCCACAATCAGTAACCCGTGCCTGCCTTCTCCCCATATCCCTTGATTCCCCTAGCCCCTAGAGCTCCATCTAACTCTTTTTTAAATTCATCCAGTGATTTGGCCTCCACTGCCCTCTGTGGCAGATAATTCCACAAATTCACAACTCTCTGGGTGAAAAAGTTTTTCTCACCTCAGTTTTAAATGGCCTCCCCTTTATTCTTAGACTGTGGCCCCTGGTTCTGGACTCCCCGAACATTGGGAACATTTTTCCTGCATCTAGCTTGTTTAGTCCTTTTATAATTTTATACGTCTCTATAAGATCCCCTCTCATCCTTCTAAATTCCAGTGAATACAAGCCAAGTCTTTCCAATCTTTCCTCATATGACAGTCCCGCCATCCCGGGGATTAACATCGTGAACCTACGCTGCACTGCCTCAATAGCAAGGATGTCCTTCCTCAAATTAGGAGACCAAAACTGCACACAATATTCCAGATGTGGTCTCACCAGGGCCCTATACAACTGCAGAAGGACTTCTTTACTCCTATACTCAAATCCTCTCGTTATGAAGGCAAACATCCCATTAGCTTTCTTCACTGCCTGCTGTACCTGCATGTTTACTTTCAGTTACTAGAGTACAAGGATACCCAGGTCTCGTTGCACTTCCCCTGTACCTAATCTGACACCACTGAGATAATAATCTGCCTCCTTGTTTTTGCCGCCAAAGTGCATAACCTCACATTTATCTACATTATACTGCATCTGCCATGCATCTGCCCATCACTCAACCTGTCCAAGTCACCCGGCAACCTCCTAACATCCTCTTCGCAGTTCACACTGCCACCCAGCTTAGTGTCATCTGCAAATTTGCTTGTGTTACTTTTAATTCCATCATCCAAATGATTAATATATATTGTAAAAGTTGCGGCCCCAGCACCGAGCCTTGCGGCATTCCACTCGTCACTGCCTGCCATTCTGGAAAGGACCCGTTTATTTCCAGTCTTTGCTTCCTGTCTACCAACCAATTCTCTGTCCATGTCAATACCCTACCCCCAATACCATGTGCTCTAATTTTGCCCACTAATCTCCTGTGTGGGACTTTATCTTTCATGGGCTAAACTGAAGACCAACATTCATTATAAGCTGAAGATAGACACAAAAAGCTGGAGTAACTCAGCAGGACAGGCAGCATCCCTGGAGAGAAGGAATGGGTGACGTTTTGGGTCGAGACCCTTCTTCAGAGAGGTTCTGTCTCTGAAGTTGGGTTTGAACCCATGAGTTGATTCAGATGTGAGAATGTGACCACTGCAAGCATGCTCATTTTGGAACTCACAGACTGTGTTGAGACCAATGACAGTTGTGTAAATACTGCGAATGGAAACAATGATCAAATTTAGTTACATCAAAGAATCATATATTTTGGCATCCTTTTCCACTTTATTTATCAGTAGTTGCGTTTGTATTATCTGCAGAGGATTTCCAGAGACACATGCATGAAACTGTCGAGAGTCTTTTATTTTAAGTAATTATAGGTTATGCTTTTAGTTTGTCAGGATAGAAATAACCTTCAACAGGGGACAATAAAAGATACTCTATTGTCTATAACCTGATCAAAACACTGGAAACATAAGAGAGGAAAATAGTTTGCATGTGACCAAAGTACCTTTCTTATTTCTTTCGTACGTCAACTACAACAATCAAAAGTGGCAATTGGTGCTTCAGAGTACCGTAGTTGATGCTTTGCTGCAAATGTTGCCAGTTCTGTAAAACTACCCAGGGTGGACGGCAAGGACATAAGGCAGTTCCCACCCCTCTTGAATGTATAAAAGCAAGGAACTGCAAATGTTGGTTTACAGAAATAGACATGAAGTGCTGGAGTAACTCAGCGTCTTAGGCAGCATCTCTGGAGACCATGAATAAGGTGATGTTTCGGGTTGGGACCCTTTTTCAGATGAAAGTTATATTTAAGTGTATTTAATAATTTCGGAAACTAACATGTAGAGATTTAAATCAAATCTTGCGTGCTTATATAGAGTGTGTCTTCAATACATTGAAAAATCATTCATACCTAATGTACATTTGATCATTATAACGGCTATTGATGTATAAGAAGATTAAAGTGTTAAAATGACATAATTTAGAAACCCGTCATAAAGATAATGGATGAAGTAGAAAACTTAAGCAAAGAACATTGAATACCAGGGTACTGGGTTGTGAAAGGTACATCACAGTGTGATCTAAGAGTATCAGGTCATTAAAATTTTGAGAAAAGAGCAATTAGTGGCATGTTCCCGAAGAACACTCATCCTCGTGAAAAAAACACACAACGCTGAGGAAATAAATGTGTGAGCTTGCAATTTGAGCAATGAAAGTATGAATTAATCTAACAATTGTCCCTGTATTTCTCTCTCCAAGATGCTGGAAAATAGTTGGTAATTTAAATTAACAACAAGGGTACTTTAGTAAATGACAGAAAAACGTAATGGAATCATTTCAACTCCAGTTTTCCCCAACACAGACTCATTGGCAGATTCTACACTAAACTATGTTGCAGGAATAGAGCAAATGTGATATATACCGCAAACATAATTTGTGGAGATATTAAGAAATTTGTCATATTTGTTGAGACATACTTAATGCTGAAGCACCAGAGCTCCCCATATAATTAAATAATCATTGTTAAGGAAAGAAAATATATATTATAAAAGTAAACATAACGGTAGTTGAGATTAAAGAGTGTTTAATTGTCATATGTACCAGAAATGGAGGAGCAAAATTCTTACTTGCTGAAGCTTTAAAGGCCAATTAATGCAACACACAAAAAATATATACAAAAATTAGTAATACAATTCAATGGTTCAAAGGTTCAATGGTCTTTTATTGTCACGTGTACCGAGGTACAGTGAAATTTGATTTACCATACAGTCATACCAAAAAAGCAATAAACTAGTAATCACTATTGAGAGGTAACCAAAATAGGGCAAAATCTGTGGTTAGCGTAATGCAGGCTTCAAGTGTCTAATGATTGCTGGGAAGAAGCTGTTCTTGAACCTGGAAGTCACGGTTTTCGGACTCCTGCACCTTCTTCCTGATGGTAGTAGCAAAATGAGAGCATGGCTAGTGTGATGTGAGTCTTTGATGATAATAACTGAATTTATAAGGCAGTGCATTCTGTGGATCCCCTCAATGGTTGGGACAATAGTCATGGACCAGGCAATTGTCTACCACTTTCTATGGCCTCCTTCATACCTGGACATTTCGAGTTACCAAACCGGGCAATGATGCAACCAGTCAGTATGCTCTATACCGTACACATGTAGGGGTTCAATAGATTATCATGCCACATATTGTATCTTCTCAGTCTTCTGAATGAATTACAGACATTGATGAACTTTCTTTGTGATTGGATCTATGTACTGGACTTATGACATACAGGGCCGGATTAAGCTAGTGCGGGGCCCGTAGCATATGTTATAAAGGGGCCCTAAATAGGGGACAGGGTGACGTCACTGCCCACGGCCCACGTGACCTCACCCAACCAGCAGCCATGCTCTCCCGCTACAGAATGGTGGCCACCCGGGCCGGGAGGCGGGTTGCTACGCAACCTCCGCTGTGGAGCCTACAATGTCTGGAGGTAGACACAAAATGCTGGAGTAACTCAGCGGGTCAGGCAGCATCTCGGGAGAGAAGGAATGGGTGACGTTTCGGGTCGAGACCCTTCGGAAGGGAGACGGTCTCGACCCGAAATGTCACCCATTCCTTCTCTACAGAGATGCTGCCTGACCCGCTGAGTTACTCCAGCATTTTGTGTCTTCCTTCGATTTAAACCAGCATCTGCAGGGTTTTTTTCCTACCCTTCCGAAGTGTCTCGACCCGAAACGTCATCCATCTTCTAGCTGGACCTCGATGAGGCGCTTGTCTCTTGGGGGTGGGTTTTCCGGCTCCGTGGCAGCGGGAGTGCCAGGCCTGGTTCTGGGGGAAGCAGCCTGAGCCAGGGCCTGGGCCTGGACGTGACCGGGTAACCATGAGCCTGAGGTGGGTCAGGGGGAAAGGCGGCAGCAGCAGCAGCGGTGAGGCCGGGCATTGGTGGACGCCGAGGCCTAGGCCTAGGCCTAGGCCTGGCACTGGGCCTGCCCTCAGCTCCCCCGTCCCCCCTCCTCTCCTTGGCCGGCGCAGCGCCTTCCCCACGCCGCCCAGAGTCCAGCGGTATCGGCGCAGCAACAAGCTCTGGCCTCCCGAGGACTGTCAGTGGGAGAGCCACTGCAGTCTACCCACTGCACCGCACCGGGACAGGACCGGACACTTCCTTCCCCCCCACACCCCTGCTCCACCAATGGCGGCCGCCCGGGCGGGTTGCTACGCAATCTCCGTTAGGCGGCGTCCGGTCCTACAGCCACCCCGGGCCCATTATGGGACATGGGCCATAAGGGACAAGCCAATTTAGCCCAAAATATGGGATGCTCCGTTAATACGGTACAGTTGGCAACCCTAGTTAGCCTACACTGTCCAGGCCTACAGTGTCGGGGCCTACAGCGGCTAAACATTTCTCTTATTATATATTGTCTGTCCAATTGGGTGTTTCCAGCATTTTCTACAGTTTTATTTCACATTTCAAGCATCTTAGCTTTTAATGCATTTCAATCTCAAATTTAAATCAGTGTTTTCAACCCCCCCCCCCACAGTGATACCCCCATGCCGGGTCCTCCAATGTTCTTACCCTCCCTCCCCTCACGGCGGTCCTCCACGCTCTCATTGACCGTCGCCCGTGGGTCGACCCATGAGGCATCGCCGCCCCCCCCGCTCCCTCATCGTGAGGTTCCACTGCTGCCGCCGCTGAGGCCTCACCGCTGTCAACGCCCTGTCGTGATGTCGACCCAGGCCCCAGCCGTGGGCTCCGTCGGCCACCGTGCAACCTGAGCTTCTACCTGCAAGGCCCCGGCTGGGCCCCGACCCAGGCTTCCACCGCGGCGATCCGGGAGGCATTGAGACCGCGGCGTCGCGGTAAAGGTCTCCAGCCGCGTTCCCAGTCCGCGTCCGTCGGGACGTGTCAGAAGAAGTTGCAGATGCTGATTTGCACTGAAGATAGACACAGAATGCTGGAGAAACTCAGCGGAATCTCGAGCGAAGGAATGGGTGATGTTTCGGATCGAGACCTTTCTTCAGACCAGAGGTGCCGCCGGAGCGGTGATCCGGTGAGCTCCGGCAGCACTGCACCCCTGGTGGAGGGAGGGTGAGGGTCTTTCTCTCGGGGTTGGCGGTTGGGCGGTGACGCACTGGCTGCTCAATGGTCCATGCAGCCCCGCCACCAACACATTCTAACCGCGGCGTTGGCAACACATTCTACCCGCGATGGTTGGGGAGAGACGCGCGCAACACAGCGCGGGGCCCTCGAAAGCGCGGGGCCTGTAGCAAATGCTACTTTTGCAACTATTTTAATCCAGCCCTGAGGACATATCTTCAGAGATAAGCACAGCCATGAACATGAAGCTGTTGAAGCTCTGCACGTCTGTCTTTTCGATTAAGTCAATTTCATGGATTCCTGGCTTTCCCTTTCTGGAGTTAACAATCAGCTTCTTGGTCTTACTGACGTTGAGAGCAAGATTATTGTTCTGCAACCTGTGGAGTTTTACCTTCTCATCATGACTACATGGGTTTCTCCTGCTTGCTCCAATTTTCTCCCTCGTCCTAAAGATGTGTTGGTAAGTTAATTGTCTAAGTTAATTCTCACATTTGTGTAAGTGTCTAAAAATAATCAAAGGGTGTTCAAGGTCGTGTGAGGTGCAATGAAATAGAAGGGCTACAAGGAAGGAAGGAAGGAGCAAAGGATGGGACTGGTGGTATTGCTCTGCCAGGAGCTGGTATGGGACTGATGGGGCATATGCATGGTATAGTATGGGTCTGATGGGTCATATGCATGGTATAGTGTGGATCTGATGGGTCATATGCATAGTATAGTATGGGTCCGATGGGGCATATGCATGGTATAGTGTGGGTCTGATGGGTCATATGCATGGTATGGTGTGGGTCTGATGGGTCATATGCATGGTATGGTATGGATCATATGCATGGTATAGTATGGGTCTGATGGGTCATATGCATGGTATAGTATGGGTCTGATGGGTCATATGCATGGTATAGTATGGTGTGGTGGGTCATATGCATGGTATAGTATGGGTCTGGTGGGTCATATGCATGGTATAGTGTGGGTCTGATGGGTCATATGCATGTATAGTATGGGTCTGATGGGCCATATGCATGGTATAGTATGGGTCTGATGGGCCATATGCATGGTATAGTATGGGTCTGATGGGCCATATGGCCTCCTCCTGCACCATAATAAGGAAGTAACCTCCGCACTTGTGTCCAATCTCGGTTTTACCAAGACTATTTGGTTCCAGATATCATCAAAGCCTTGGTGTGAACAAAGAATTTAATTCCAGTGATTAGTTGTCTTTGACATCAACATAGCATTTGAATGAGTGTGTCATCAAGCATTTCTGGTAAACCTAAGGCTGGTGGTTATCAGGGAGAAAACACAATGGTGATTGGAGTCACACAGTGCACAAAGGAAGATGGCTGTGATTGTTGAAGGTCAATTATCCCCAGTTGCAGGAGTTCCCTAGGCCTTTTCAGCAGTTTTATCAATGATAGTCATTCCATCATTAGGTCAGAATTTGAGATGTACTCTGATCATTACACAATGTTCAATTTCATTGTAACATCTCAGAAAATGACGTACAGTCCGGCCCCAGATGATGTGTTGATTTTATTTGAAAATACATTAACAACACGCAATATGGAAACCTTAACTCAGTATCATAATGAATGGCAGCAAAAGCACTTAAGACCACTAAGAAAGAACAATGACTAACAGTGAAGGGAGAGGGGAAACTAGTTCTGATGCCCGTAGGAACAAAGTAAGTACGTTTAACAGACATTTGAATTACTAATATTATAGGAGCTTTCTCATAGGTAGTGGTGTCCATAACTCTGGCATTAATAACCTACAGATAACCTGATGTCCATGCCAAAAGCACAGACAACTCTGACATGAGCTGATGAGTGACAACCAACATTCATACTATGCAGGTGCTAGATAATTACTATCCCAATCAGGGAGAGCTTTCCCACTTACCCTTAATATTAAATGACTTTGCCATCACTGAATTCCCCCCACCATCAGCATCCTGAAGGTCATCATGAACCATAAACTCAACTAGACCAGCAACATTAATGCTGTGACTGCAAATGTAGGCATTCTGTGATAACAGATTTGTCTTTGGACACCCAAAGTCATTCCACCATCTAGAATGCACATGTCAGGAGTGTAATGAAATTCTGTCCACTTGCCTGGATAATTTCAGTTACTACAGCTCCCTCAAGAAACTCAACACTACCTAGGAAAGTATTGTATTTGTGACTCATACCACATGAATGTCATTCTCTCCTCTGATTAGAATCCCTGTGATAAGATTAATTGAATAATAAACTAATATTATCTCATAAAACAGTTGGGCTAAAATGGTCTAGAAAATCCAGGCACACTATGTTTCAATTGAATGATGCCTGATAAACAAAGTACTGTGAGTTTTAAAGGCTGGGATTGAACTCTGTGACAAAATTGGTAAATTCGTCCATAAACAAATTCAAATTATGTGGGAGTCTCCTTTAATTAATGAACAATATTCTGGATCAGAACAAGCCTGGTAAAACTCATTGGGGTATTATAGAAGTGCATTTTTAATTTACTTGGGAACCAATCACTGATGTATCATAAAGAGCTGGCAAACCTGGTGCAGGACCACGATGAACCACGGGGATCAACATGATCCCTGAGCAAAGCCAAAACTGTCAGGGTTTGGAGCGGGCATGTAGAGCAGAATGATTAGAGGTAGAAGGTCTGGTGACTATGTCTGTTGGAAATATCCGACCAGGCTTAAAAAACACAATTCAAGGACTCATTTGTTTAAAAGTCAGGAAAACTCATTTAGGATCTAATATATCTCAGAGGGATGAGATCACATAGTGGTACAAATAGAGTAAGACAGATTTAACCTCCACTGAAACCTAAGGACTCTGCCTTATAAATGAATAATTACAGAAGGGATCTAAAAGAGCTATTTAAAAGATAGGAATCCAACCAAATACTTTAATGCTTTGTTTTTTTTCTCTGAAAAGAACTGCGATGTAATGATATCGATACAATTAGCAGACAGACAGGCACCTGAAACCACTATATTCTCAAGTCGCTGGAATGTAACTAGGTCATACAAGTGCTTTATTAAGTTCTCAGACTAAAACTTGGTCTCTTTCTATCAGAGGAATGCCTGACATAGAGCTGCTTTTTAAAGATAGATTTCTTGATAAATAGACCAGCAAAAAAACCCCATCTCAGTGAGAAACAAATCGGAGGTTTAATTTGTTAGATTTATTGGAGTGATCTGGGGATTCTTAATGGTTCTCCTTGGCAAGCTCAGTTGGGTACTTAGTTGACTTCGATGAGTTGCAGACCATGGAATGTGTGTGGAACCCATGTTCAGGCCATAATTCCCCCAAATAAAGCTGGCCAATCTTTATACCATAGAGTGCATTTATTATGCAATTGTAGATATTTAATTATGCGTCAATGTGCTGCTGTTAGTGTACGGATCTTCTGAACCAGACCAACACAATAATGGAATCAAATAGAGTGACAATCCCCAGAGAAGGTGTTTTCATTTATTTTGTCTTGGAATTAGTTTGCAGTCTCATACCCAATTCACACACATTGTACCAATGCTGAATCCTTTATTTGGAATATGAACGCATTAAACAAATAGAAATGTTATTTTTAGAAATGTTCAAGCAAATGTTATACATTTTTTTAATCTTAACACTGAACGTGTACTTTAGCCATGCATCTATCTAGCTCAGCTGTTTCAGTGCAGCTACAGCACTGGCATCTTTCTGACAAAATAGAAATTCCCTCTTTTGTCCTTCCCATTTAAAAAAAGGGGCAAACATAGTTCAACCACTTACAAACCATTTTGGCTGCTCAGTCATCTGGAAATTGATGGCAGATATCATTGACAATGCTATCAAGCTTACCCGCAAACAACTTGCAATGGTGGCACAATAGTGTAGAAGCTAGACACAAAGTCCTGGAGTAATTCAGCGGGTCAGGCGGCAGCGTTGGAGACAAAGGATAGGTGACATTTCTGGTTGTGACCCTTCTGAAGAGATATCCCAACCTGAAACATCACCTATCCTTTTTCTCCAGAGATGCTGCCTGACCCGCTGAGTTATTCCAGCATTTTGTGTCTAGGATATCTTTATTTGTCATCCAAAAAACAAGTTTTTTGAACGAGATTTCGTCACCAACAGTCCAACAATAAGAGCAATAAAATAAACAAATTACACAACCCCAACCAACACAAAACACACAAAAAAAGAAACATCCATCACAGTGAGTCTCCTCCAGTCACCTCCTCACTGTGATGGAAGGCCAGAATGTCTTTTCTCTTCCCCTGTCGTCTTCTCCCGCGGTCAGGCTGTTGTACTTGCCACGTTCCAGGCCGCGCCGGATGGTGAAAGGTCCGCAGCGGGCCGACCCCAGCGGGTCTATCTTTTGTATAAACCAGCATCTGCAGTTCTTTGCTTCTACATTTTGGCACAGCAGTGCAGTAGTTGGAGCTGTCACCTTGCAGCTTCAAGGAGCTGGATTTAATCCTGACTTTGGGTGTTGTCTGTGTGGAGTTGTACCTTCTCACCATGACTGCATGGATTTTTGCTGCTTGCTCCAGTTTTTTCCCCACGTCCTAAGGATGTGCTGGCAAGTTGTTTCTCTCGTGTACGTGCCAAAAAATAATCAAAAGGGCTTGAGGGTTGTGTGTAACAGAATAAAGTAGAAGGGCTGCAATGAAATAAGGTGGGAAAGGATGGGACCATCGGGATTGCTCTGTAAGGAACTGGTATGGATCTGATGGAGATAATAAGGAAATAGCTTTCTCAATTGAGTCCAATCTAGGTTTTGCCAAGACTTCTTGGTTCAAACCCTTGGTGAAACAAAGAGCTAAATTCCAATAATGAGTTGCCCTTGACATCAAGGGAGCATTTGACTGAGTGTGTCATCAAAGGTTTTTGGTAAACCTAGCGCTAATGGTCATCACTCTAGTGATGAGAGTTACAACGTACCCAAAGAAACATGGCTGTTCTTGGAAGTCAATTGTTCCAGTGACAGGATATCACAGTAGGAGATCCTTAGGTCCATGTCCTAGGCCAGTTCAACATTTTGTATATCTTTATTTCAATTCTGAACATTACTTGAATAAGTATAATTGGAAAGTCCAGTATTATCCTTGAACATACTCCCATTGAATATTTGATCTGTGCTCTATGATCTTCAATATTTTCCTCTTGGTATTCTGTCCTGCTCATCTGTTTATCTTCATTTAACTACAAACGCGTTTTTTATTGACGTCATTAATACTGCTTTGCCTCGCCATATGGCTTGATATCAAATGTCTGGAAGAAGTAGTTTTTCAAGATTATAATGGCAGACTATGGATATAATTTCATTAACTAATTGGAAGAGAGTGCTTTACCGAGAAACTAAATATTATTTAATTTGTATTAAATCATTGTATGCTTGAGTATTTTATACAAATTATAACTGTATCAATTACCTAAATAAAATGTATTGCTTAATATTTGTTGTGGAAAAGGCTGAGGCAGTGACAGAGGAAGGTTTATTATGAACTTAAACTGCTCAAGCTAAGAAAGTACTACTCAATTATTAAACTAGATTTGACATTTTAACAATATGTATTTAGCCATTTTTCCCTCTTCCTCCCACAGAATTAATTTTTTAAACTAAGATCTCTTCAATTTATTTGTGTTCAGCCAAGTCCACAATTGTTGCACAAGGTGGCAGTTTATTCCACAAACTGAGAGTGAAATATTTATTGTTCATTAACTGAAGTTTGACTTCCTTTTAAGGAATGTGCAGGAAAATAACTGCAGATGCTGGTTCAAATTGAAGGTGGACACAAAATGCTGGAGTAACTCAGCGGGTCATACAGCATCTCAGGAGAGAAGGATCCTCAGGAGAGAAGATGCTGCCTGACCCACTGAGTTACTCCAGCATTTTGTGTCTACCTCCCTTGAAGGAATGATTCCCTTACTAGCCCGATGGTTCGATTTAAAAATTCAAATCTCCATCCATCCCATCTTTTTCTTTATGAACCTAGATTAAGTACCATTCAGTAGTTTTACATAAATAAGGGCAGATTTAGGTTGATCAGCCTCTCCTCACAGTTCATTAATGTAAGTAAAAGTACCAATTTGAAATGTTCCCAAAATTTTGTTTTTTGTCAAATCTTATAGACAATTCTTGAAATGTGAACTAATCAATGATGCTGATGAAATGTTGATGCATTTGCTGGAATTTAAAAAAAAACCGATTTACTTCACATTTCAGGCATCATTTTATATTTCTACACTGCCATAAAAAGTGTCAATTTCAATTAATTGAATATTTTCCATAATTTCCAAATTATAAAAAATATTGAACTGTTTACTCTGTGTTTTATATACTGGAAATATTAATTATTCTGTTAAATTGCCATGATTTCTCATCACAATTCAAGCTCTCTTTCTTTCCCGTAGCCTGTTCCTTTTGTGCACACATTTAATTTTAGAGACACAAGAGACTGCAGATTCTGGAATCTGTGCAAAAAGCAAACTGCTTGAGGAACTCAGCAGTCTGCAGAAGGGTCCCGACCCAAAGCACCGTCTGTCCATTTCTCTCCACAGATGTTGCCTGACCCGCTGAGTTCCAACAGCAGTTTACCTTTTGCCCATTTAATTTTAGTCTTGGCAGTGGTTATAATTTTTTTTTTAAATGAACAAAAATGCATTATTTGAAAGGGTACAAGAAGAATATAAAATGATTGAGGGGAGGCAGTGATTCTAATAAATAGAGCAATTATAAATTGAGTGTGTTCTCACTGGGAAAGAGAAGGTTGAGAGGTGATAGAATTTTTTTGTTTTGAGCATTCTGTAAAGACCTAATATTGTAGCCTGTGGCAAGCTGTTTCACCTTGTTGAGCAGGGGAACTGGAGGACATTGCTTGCACTTGGCAGAGGGAAAATTGTTATCCGACTGGTTGGGCGAGATTCTCTCATGATTCCTGGGACTTCCAGTTTTAAACTCCATCAAAAATGATTCACTCCTGACTTCAAATAGGAGTGAAATTAGTCAGGGAGTGAAATGAGAGTAGTGTCTGTACCCATTAATTTCCTGATGGGCGGCCTCGATTAAACTTGCCACCAATTGTTCAAGCGAGTGGTTGATGACTGAAACAGATTCATAAGGAAAACTGTTTGGGGTTTGCATTAATTCATTCAAATGCAAATTGGATCAATTTCATTTAGAATATAATGTCTTGGGATAAAGCCTAGAAGCAGCTGGAGACGTGTGCCAACTGCAGTTGCATGGGACCAACAGGTAATATACGAACTAGGAATTTTATTTCACTTGGAAATGCATGCTTAATGTGCTGCACAGGGGACCTGTTCTAGTTTTCTGTGTAGCACGGGAGAGCAATTTTCATTTGAGCATGACTTGCAAGGAGTCGTACATGTAAGCGACACGTTTCAATGTGGGTAATTTCAAATGTTACGTGAGAAGCATATAGTTAGCTACTGAAGCTTTTGTCATGCTAGGGGCTCTTAAAGTCATATAAAGTGGACAAACAATATCAAGTAGTTGGGCTTTAGAGGTTGCTTGAGCCAGGAATGATAGATCAGAGTATTCACAAAATGCTGGAGTAACTCAGCAGGTCAGGCAGCATCTCATAGAAACATAGAAACATAGAAAATAGGTGCAGGAGTAGGCCAATCAGCCCTTCGAGCCTGCACCGCCATTCAATATGATCATGGCTGATCATCCAGCTCAGTAACCTGTACCTGCCTTCTCTCCATACCCCCTGATCCCTTTAGCCACAAGGGCCACATCTAACTCCCTCTTAAATATAGCCAATGAACTGGCCTCAACTACCTTCTGTGGCAGAGAATTCCACAGACTCACCACTCTCTGTGATGACAGTTGTGGATCTCTGTTGGATTGACCACTGTCTATCCTTTCTCCTGTCCTCCTTTCTTCACACTGTCTAAGCCACCTGTAAACTCCATCCATTTAGCTCCCAAACAACAAGAGAAATGTTGTTGCAAATTTAAAAAAAAAACATTTAAGGATTCAAGGAACCCATAAAGAAAGCTTCACTCGGCCTGTGTAGGAAGGAACTAGAGATGCTGGTTTAAACCGAAAATAGACACAAAATGTTGGAGTAACTCAGGGGGACAGGTAGCATCTCCGGAGAAGAATGGATGACGTTTCGGGTCGAGATTGTGGCACCACTGAAAGAAATGCTGCCTGAGTTCCAGCAATCCAGATTCAATCTTGACCCCAAGGGTTGTCGTAGAGAGTATGTACTGCTTGCAACCGTGTAGATTTGCTCAAAGTACTCCAGTTTCTTCCCACACCCCAGAGTTTGGATGGGATTAATTGAAATTAATTGAAATTGCCCATAGTAAACTCTGGAGAGAATTAATGCAATGTAAGTAGTATCAACTAAGTTGGATGCTTGATATAGTGTGCCGGCTCAGTTGGCTCTTTCTATACTTTATAACTCTACAACATAGAATAGAGACACGGTCATATCATTTCACAACCCCTCTTCTTAATCATCTTTGTAGCGATATTATGCTTTACCTCCAACAAGTTTCCTCCTGAAGTGGAATTAGCCTGCAGAACAAAAAGGAAACCAGTTCCTTTAGGAAAATATTGCATTCTCTTCCTCTTTCCAAGCAATGACATGTGAAAATGAGTAACGAAAATCTTGTAAATGCGGATCACTTTCCAAACTTCAGCTGACATCCTTCTAGGAAACAGGCATCGATAACAAAATTCACCTCTAATGTATCTTTATCCAACAAAGAAAAAGTGTATTCAAAGACCAAGGTCACCCCTCCTGATCCATCTACCCACCACCCACGGAGTGAGGGGGTATGGGGAGAAGGCAGGAACGGGGTACTGATTGATAGTGATCAGCCATGATCGCATTGAATGGCGGTGCTGGCTCGAAGGGCTGAATGGCCTACTCCTGCACCTATTGTCTATTGTCTATCTCCATCCTCACCTGGTTCCGTCTATTATTTGCTAGCTCATACCCTAACCTCCTTACACCAATGATTTCCCCCACACATTGTCAGTCCTGATGTAGGGTGTCAACCAGAAACAACTATCCCCCTGCATCCACAGATGCTGCCCGACCTGCTGAGTTGCTCCTACAGTTTGTTTTTTGGTTCCTTGTTTCATCATTTGCCCCACTTTGAGGATAGTTGTTGTGTTTGGTTTTATGAAGCAACGGTATATAGAGTGATTTTTAAAAAGGAGACAGGCTATTCTACCACTCAGCTCACAACACAATGACCTGTGAATAAGCGTATCACACACGTAACACTAAAATCCTGGATGTGTTGCCTATTCTATCATCTATTTACTGATCAGAGCTAGAGCTGAAGTGGCCTCCTTCCATGAAATGAAAATATTATGTGCGATTCCCAAACCTGTTTCTTCTACTTATCTATGCAGGAAAGCTTGCCTATATGAAACTTAACAACAATTAATTGACTTTATATAATACGTTTTGCAAGTAGAGAAATATCTTGAACAGGTACAGAATTGCAATCAGCTATGATAAACATTGGAAGCTCAATTTTACAGTATTTTGCATTTAAGCTCACACAGGGAATGCTCACTTTGTGAAAGTACCATAGGAGTTAATATTTGCAGACCCACACCAAACCGTGGCATGGAGGATGTTGAAAAACATGCAGAAAACCAAATTCAAGACTCTCTGTTCCAATCTTTGTAGGGTATGTTGAACAATCCCTGTTCCTGTAAATCCAAAGCGCAGCCATGGGCATTTGTATGGGCCCCAGCTATGCCTGCCTCGTTGTAGGGTACGTCAATCAATCCCTGCTCCAGGCTTACATTGGCCCTATCCCCAAACTCTGTCTCCGTTACATTGACGACTGCATCAGGGCTACCTCCTGCACCCAAGCAGAACTCATGGACTTCATTACCTTCACTACTAATTTCCATCCTGCACTCAAATTCACTTGGACCATCTCCAAAAACTCCCTACCATTTCTTGATCTCACCATCTCCATCACAGGAGATAGACTTTCAACTGACATCTATTATAAACCTATTGACTCCCACAGCTATCTACACTATATTTCTTCACACTCTGCCTCCTGCAAAGACTCTATCCCCTCCTGACAATTCCTCTGTCTACGCCGCATCTGCGCCTAAGATGAGGTGTTCGATACCAGGACATCTGAGATGTCCTCATTCTTTGGGGAACAGGGGATCCCCTCTTCCATCATAGATGTGGCGCTCGCAAGGGTCTCCTCGATATCCCACATCTCCGCTCTTGCTCTCCCGCCCCCGCAGAATCTCGGGAGAGAAGGAATGGGTGACGTTTCGGGTCGAGACCCTTCTTCAGTCTGAAGAAGGGTCTCGACCCGAAACATCACTCATTCCTTCTCTCCCGAGATGCTGCCTGACCTGCTGAGTTACTCCAGCATTTTGTGAATAAATCGATTTGTACCAGCATCTGCAGTTATTTTCTTATATATGATAGATCAGAGATCAGCGATAGAAGTAGGCACACTGTATCTCTGCTAAGCATTTGGGCATCATGTAGAGACTGGGGAATATTGATGTTGGCTGGCTGATGAATACTGATGTTGATGTTGCCGTTACCCCAATGGCAAAGAAGGATAATCATGGAGACACTTGGTTCCTCAGTGAGGAGGTTCCATGACTGGCTTCATAGCGGACTTCAGATAAAGATGAGCCCATTAGCCTATTTTTAAGTAGGCCTTCGAAGATTGCAGATACCTTATTCACAATCTACTTTTACTGGAGCAATGTACACTGAGAAACGTCATTGATAATGCTAACAGCATTTGTGTGCCGGTACAATCTCTGCTTTGAGGCTCACAATTCAATTTCACATTTTGTGAAAAGGTGGATGTTTTGCAAGGATTTTACATCAATTAATTCCTTTACTATCACTGTGTCTGAAATGTAAAGCTTCAACAGCACTGAGGAGGTAGCTATGCCAAAGGACATAACACAAAAATCCTATACAAAAAAATGGACACTATGCGATGGAACTTTTACACCATGGTTCCCAAAGCTCTTCAATGCTGGGACTCGCATAGCCTTCCAGATTATTAACCACACTTGAAAGTGATGCATCCTGATACACTCATATGCAGGATAAAAGGTTACGAACAAGCTATATAGTCCTCCTGCATAAACGCAGGGTACATGCTATCCCACCGGCAGGACAAATCCACTAGAGAAGGCCATTCACTGGTTTACTAGTGAGGAAGAAATAGCACTGGGACTACTCTGCAATGACACCAAATCCTTTAAATCATGTCATGAGTCCTCCAGACGAAACAACTTGGGGCAACAGGAATGGCGGCACGGTAGCGCAGCGGTAGAGTTGCTGCTTTACAGCGAATGCAGCGCCGGAGACTCAGGTTCGATCCTGACTACGGGTGCTGTACTGTAAGGAGTTTGTACGTTCTCCCCGTGACCTGCGTGGGTTTTCTCCGAGATATTCGGTTTCCTCCCACACTCCAAAGACGTACAGGTATGTAGGTTAATTGACTGGGTATATGTAAAAATTGTCCCTAGTGTGTGTAGGATAGTGTTAGTGTGCGGGGATCACTGGGCGGTGCGGACTTGGTGGGCCGAAAAGGCCTGTTTCCGCGCTGTATCTGAAATATGAAATAAAAAATAAAATATGAAGATTGCAAGGACGCAGAATTTACTCCATGTGCAGGACTTCAATGCCCATCCCTAAAGAACGGGTTGATGTGATTGAGTTCCCCTAGACCTGAAGAAGATAGCTGCAGCTTTAAGAAAATACGTGTGAGGGACAAACCTACTTCATCCTGACCAAATTACACTTGAATGATTTGACTATGGAAGAATTAGTAAGAGCGACCCGCAGTCTTTGTGGAGTGAGAACCACAATGTCACATCTCAGTTACAATCCATCATGTTATTTACCTGTAATGACCCAGAAGAAGGCCATTTAATAGATTGCATCCATTCAATCACATCAGCCCCCTTCTCTCCATATTTCTCTTCATTGCTGCAGCTTATTTTCTTTGTCACGTCCATCAATTTCCATATGATTATTTTGCCACCTACTCGAAAGAATAAGTTAGAATACTAATTAACCTTGCTGCATGTCTTTGAGAGTTGGGAGGAAGCTGGAGTTCCTGACTGGAACTCACTCCACAGGATGATGGCACCTAACGTCAGAACTGAATCCTAGTTCCTGAAGAGTGAGGCAACTGGTTTAACACTGAGTTACTATGAGAAGGGATGTTGTGCGGCAAGACTGTCATGCTAAATGGGATAGACTCAGAACTGATCTAGCAAATTAAAGTTAAATATCCCGGAGGCACGATGGATCATCAGCAGCAGCAAAAATGTGCACTATCACAATCTATAAAGTCATATTACTTATTCAGCCCCTATAATCAAGTTAGGGCATAATTTTGCACTTCAGTGGGTAGTGCAGACGGACATGCTGGAATCAGCACCAGGCATCCTTAACATGAAGGGTCAACTTGGTGATACTGCAACAAAGGACCATTAGTGCGCTAAACAGCTAATCTACCAAACAAGAGGAGATCAAAGCCATCTGCAACAAATGGATCAGATCAAACCTTTGAGGTCAGGAGCGCTATGGAATACTCTCCACGTTGCTGGGTGAGTGTAGCCCCAACAATACTCATGAAACTACTGAAGGCAAAGCAGTCTGCCGCATTAACACACCGTCCACCTGCCTTAACATTCATCCTCTCCATTATTGGTGCATCACTGTTACAAGGTTCACTGCAGTTGTTGTCACGAATACCCTTATCAACACTGAGATCCGCAGATGCATGGGAACACTATCGCCTGCAGCTTTCCTTTCAAGTCACAGCGCATCCGGTCATGAAGTTATATCACCATTTCTTCATTATCACTGGGTCTGAAACCTAAAGCTCTAACAGCACTGAGGAGGTAGTTATGCCAAAGGACTGCAGTGGTTCATGAAAGTGACCCACCACCACCCTCTCAAGGACTGCTACGCAATGGGAAATAAATGTTGCCTTCTCAAATGATGCCCACAGTCAAAATTAGAATAAAAAAATGAAACTGTATGGCCGATTAATTCTCATGCATTCATTTGTTGAGGCTGGATGCTTTGGATGTAATAGAACACATATTATTCCTTATGATGTTGAAACCTTTCACTGCCTGTGCTTCAGTGGCTATTTTCTTTGGCTAGGAATCTTTGCTACAGATTAATGATGCTTTCTGTGGTGTTTAGTATATCCAATCCACAGGAATTCTAGTTTGCCAACCATAACCCCCCCCCCCCCCCCCTCACCCATCTCAACTAAATCCTGCCATTTTATGTCACTATTATATAATTATTGTGACTGATAGTGAATGCTTTGATTGTTCTGCTCACCTCATCCACACCAACCTATTTCTTTATAAAGATGGCACAAAATGCCGGAGTAACTCAACAGCACAAGCAGCATCGCTGGTGAGAAGGAATGGGTGATGTTTCGGGTCAAACCCCTTCCTCTGAAGAAGGGTCAATCTTTGGTGTAAACCAGCATCTGCAGATCCTTCCTACGCATTTACATCCTTATGAACTTGGAGAAACAAGGAACTGCAGATGCTGGTTAATGCACTAAAGGACGCAATGTGCTGGAGTAACTCAGCGGGCCAGGCAACATCTCTGGAGAACGTGGATAGATGACGTTTCGGGCTGGGACCCTTCTGAATGTGCAGCACTCTGCTCACTAATTGTATTATTAAAACTAGTGGATAAGGGTATAACGGTGGTGCTTTTGAAGTCTGGTGAACTTACCTCAATTTCATCGTATGTCAATTCATTGATCCCTAATGGTGTCTTCACCATAGATGTTCATTCCCTTCACACCTCCATCCCACACCAGGAAAATCTGAGAGCCCCACACTCTTTCCTTGAACAAAAGCCCACTCAGTTCCCTTTATCAGTACACACATTTGATTGGCAGAAATTGTCCATGTGCTTAACAACTTTCTTCGGATTAAAGATGTAGCTCTTCCCCAAGTTCTGAGGAAGTGTTCCTGACCCAAAACATCAACTGGATCGCCACAGAAGTTATTTGAATAGTTGCATTCTTCCAGCATTTCTATGCATTGTCCTTTCATGTGTTTGCAGAGGTGTCATTTCAATTGTCTCTCAATTGATTGTGACTACATTTCAATAGTATTCATTTGGTCACATAGCACCTTTGGATATCTTCAGTATTTTCATTCCTTTAGACCACTCTCTTCTTCTAAAAACATTCTGATTGTTCTTCTATCTTTCCCGCCTTAGTGTTATAGAGTGATACAGTGTTGTAACAAGGCCCTATGGTCCAACTTGCCCACGCCGGCCAACATGTCCCAGTTACACTAGTCCCACCCGCCAGCATTTGATCCATATCCCTCCAAACCTGTCCTATCCATGCACCTGTCTAACTGCTTCTTATATGTTGGGATAGTCCCTGCCTCAACTACCTCCTCTGGCAGCTTGTTCCATACATCCACCACCCTTTGTGTGAAAAGGTTACCCCTCAGATTCCTATTAAATCTTCTCCCCTTCACCTTAAACCTCTGTCCTCTGGTCTGTTTCTGGTCTGTCTGACTTGCTCTTTTCTATGAAAAATTTTTCTCTCTGTTGATTTTTTTTTCTGTTGTTTAATTATGCTGCACTCCAAATGACACCACGGCGTGGCTGTTCAACTCAGCCAGAAAATAACACGAGCAATCAGTTCACAGAAAATTACGCAAAGAAGTGAAGCTGGTTGCTGTGCGTTAGAATCTGTGTACAGCACCCAAAACAGATAGATAAGAGCTGGCAGAATACAAGCTGTTTGTTTGGCCTAATGGCCTTGCATCACTGAATTCATAAATCATGAATCTTGTAATGTTTTGGTGCAATGGGCATTTTGATTGCATTTAGTATAGGAAAGGATGTGATTCTTGAAAGTTGCTCAATGATCTGATCTGAGTTATGTGCTCTTTTCAGAAACAACCCAACTAAATAGGAATGTGAGAATTAGAGAGGAAGAAATAACACTGAAACTCTGATGAACGCAGGAACATTGACTGGCAGAAGTGGTTCTTTATCCACGAACCTACTTAATAACTCACACGGGCTGCTCTCGGCTGACCTGCGGCACTCATGCGAGCTACCCTCTGCCGATCTACGGCGCTCACACTGGCCCGTTCTCGAGCGCCCAACACCAGGACTCCCGCCACCTGTCCTCGACCGACCACCAGCACTCACACAAGCCTTGGCCGCCAGCCGCCGGGTGCTCCCTTGGACAGCGCTCGTAATATGGCCTTAATAGAGCAGTCACAAGCACATCAAGCTTGTGTAAATAGAAGGCTATGGGACATGCCCACCAGGCCAGACTATGTGAGCAGAATAAGAGAAGCAGGCAGAAATAGTCAGTTCTGATACAGACTGAAATAATGAGTGAGTTATCTAAAGTTAGAGAATTAGATGTTGAATCTCGATGGTTGTCATGTGCCCAGATGCAGATAACAGATGAGATGCAATCAGATGCGGCTCTGTTCCTTATGGTAGAGGAAAGCCATGGTTCATGGTTTTATTTACCAAACCCCTCCCAGAGAAAATGGGTTAAGATGTCAGTTTGATGACCTTTCATCAGACTTGGAAGATTTTTAGTAGCAAAGTTGTTAAGTAAATTGAGAGCCAGGGAACATATCAGGGAAAGGTTTGTGATAAGGTAGAGCACAGGAGTGAAGGAATAAAAAAAGGAAAGAAAGCAAAAGTCCAAAAAAAAGGGTGACAACTAGATTAGTAAAGAAATAAAAGATGACATTCAAATGGTTCCCTCAGTGGAATAAGACTCAGAACATGTGACTGAGTGAGAGAGGGTGAATTGTCTCAAGTATACACACTTGGGTAGATTGATAAGCCTGGGGCTCAACAGATAGAATGAATTTTTGCTAACTCATTTATAGGTTCAGAAAGTCTGAACTTCAGTACAACAGTTTGAGAATTCAATCATTTTGTCACTAGGGCCATGAAATTAGGCTGAGTGATGTAGATTTTGTTTGATGCTCGCAGTGCTAATGTGCTTCCAATTCACGTCACATTGAATGACTTTGAGTAATCGAATCATAGATTCCCTGCAGCATCGGCCATGCTGTCCAAGATGCCCCTTCCAAGATGGTCCCATTGTCCATGCATGGCCCATACATCTCTAAACCATTCCCATCCATGTACCTGTCCTTGTGTCTTTCACCTGCCTCAACTACTTCCCCTGGCAGCTCGCTTCATATACCCACCACCCACTGTGTGAGAAAGTTGTCCCTCCATTTCCTATTAAACCTTTCCCCTCTCGCCTTAAATCGATGCGCTCTAATTCTTGAATCCCATAGCCTGGGAAAAAGACTCTGAATTGGCATTATCTATTCTGCTCATGATTTGATAAATTGGTCAATACAATGGTGTCGGTGTTCGTCTTTCCGCCAAAAGTATTCAATGTGACGTGGGTCATGACTTAATTCCTTGCAAGGTGCTGATTTGTTGAACTTTGTTAAAATGGGCCTTGCCAACAGCATGAATAAAGCGTTTTCAGGGACTGGACATTTAGCAGATGGATTGACACCACACTCTGCTACTTAAAATAATCCCCAAGGCCATGCAGCTTTGTTTGTGAGTAGAGTTAATAGTCTACATTTTCTGCTGTTTAATTGAGTGTCACAAATGACGAGGGGTTGTTTTCACACATTAAGATCCAATGCAAATTAAAATAATGCACGGAATTTTTTGTATACATTTCTATTTCTAGGCTGATGCCAGAGACACACATGGCAACTTATAGCTTATTGTACAAGTGGTTTTGGAGTTCTCTTTGCAGGAGAGACGAGTCCAGTTCATCTCCTTCTCCTTGGATAGAGTGCAGCACGCAGGACAGGGATGGCATTTCCCCAGGCACCAGCAAGTTTCCCAACGACACAAAAGTAATTGATCATGACCATGTAGCTTGAGGATTTCTTGCAAAATGCAAACCCGGCTTCTGTCTGCACAGTTTGTTTGCAACCATGACCGGAAGATAGGATTTGATAAATACCAAGTCCCTGGTGTGCAGCCATTTCACCTTTGACATGCAACAACTCAATGTGTCCTTTAGGTTAAGGAATGAGTCAAGGGTTATCTGGGTAATGTCTGGTTTCACACACATATCTAAAGCCCAATTGCAAGTAAACAACAAGGATATATAATAAGAACCAAATAGCCAACCTGAGTTCCTGAGCAGAATCAATAGTTCCTGAGCAGAGAATCAGCATTCTTAAGCAATCTTTTCACTGGATGGTCTGGAGCCCCCACTTCATGGCTGATTCTTCTGACCTCCCTGCACAACCTGGCAATTATGGGCTCTCAATGGTTGTAGGTTGTGGGGCAAGAAGAAGAAGAGGAAGAAGAAGCGGGAGATGAGTAAGAAGGAATGAGATGAGATCAGGAGTTATTTTCTGGCTGTGCAGTTAGTAACAAACTAATACACTTTTGATGAAAGGAAAAAACAAGGAACTGCAGATGCTAGTTTATACCAAAGATAAACACAAAGTGCTGGAATAACTCAGTGGGCCAGGCAGCATCTCTAGAGAAAAAGGATGGGTGACATTTTGGATTGGGACTCTTCTTCCGGTTGAGAGTAGGGTGAGGGAGAGGTGGGGGGGGGGGTGAAAAGCTGGAGGTGAGAAAGTCCAAGACAAATCAGGACCAGATACAAATCACCTCAAGCAGGGCAGTGCCTGGTAGGCCCATTGTTGGATAGGGAAGGTTTGATCTCACGAGGAAAACAATGTGGAGAACTGTGGAACTGGTAAGAAATGACTAATGTGGAAGAAGTGGGCAAGGGGGGAGGAAGGGGGGGGGGGGGAGTAAGTAGAAGTTACTTAAAATGAGATAATTCAATGTTCATATCACTGGATTGTAAGCTGCTCAAGCGAACTATGAGGTGCTGTTCCTCCAATTTGTGTGTGGCCTCACTCTGGCAATGAAGGAGGCTCACCTTCAGTGGGTCAGTGTGGGAATGGGAATAAGAGTTAAAATGGTTGGCAACCGTAGGCCAAAGCAGACCAAGCGAAAGTATTCAGCGAAATAGTCAGTGAGTTTATGTTTATCAACATCCTTAGAGTGCAATGAACACAAAAGCTAATTAGGCTAAATGTATAATTTCTGTGATTACAAGAAGCTGGATATTAAATAGTGAAGAACATAGCTCTTGATATCCCATAAACTTACCCACATTTAAAATGTACATTTTTAGAGTACATATGAGAGAGAACAGGATGAATATAACCCAAACTTGTCAAACAATCAGAAATCTGACTGAATGAGCCATTTACTTGTTGAAGATGCATTGTCAGGTGCCAAAGTACCTTTCAATATGTACGAGCCCCTTTTTCCAGAATGCAATTGAACTGCACAACCTACTGTGGCAATAAATGGTGGAACCACAAACCGGAGAACACAAGAGCCTCTTCTTGAACGTGCTGCACTCTTCAGCCCCTATCTGTAGGTGGAAGAAGAAGCATGGCAAGATGATTAGAGTTTCCAAAGAGCTGATGAGGAATGGGGTGTTAAGCATTCCTGAAGGTGGTATAGCAGTGGTTGATTATGTTGTGACTTCTGGTGTTGAAGGTGATGTGTTCATGGAAGTTTTGCAGTTACTTCTTCAGGCTTTCCTTGTTGAAGCCCTCAGCAATAACGTGGAAGACACTGGGATATGCTCTTTTGTGCTTGGGTGTTAAATTGCTCAAGTGTTGCCTTAATATCTACCTGAGGCGAGATGTTGAGTGGAGTCAGAGGTGAAGGTGGAGAGCTATCTTAGAAGGTAGGATGGCTGGCATTTAATCATCATGTTTCAGGTCCGGGGAGCAGGAATGGGACAAGACCACCATGTCTGAGCATCACAACAGGTTTATTGTGAAGCAGATGCTGCTGCCTCTTCTTTTCCTTGGCGCTGCTGCTCGGTCTATGCGATGGATGGAAAATCCTGTGACTGGAGTTACATTCTTTGTTATTAATGTAGAAATATCGTTGATATTCCAAAGATCCCAAACATCGTATGGGAGGCGCATTCCCAATCTCGTTGTACCCTGTACAATGACAATAAAGATATATTGTATTGTATTGTATTGATTATAGACGTCATGCAGTACAGCGACCCATTTGGCTGAGCAGAGTTTACAGTGACTTTCCACTGCTCTTCCTATCTCCATCATCAGCTGCTAGCCCTTGCGACGTGTAAGTTACTGGATGAAAAGCCATCTGTTTCTTTCCCTCAAAGAGGGCCCTGTCAGAGATTAAGGTTATAAATTTGACTTCTTCAGTTAAGAATGTTCAAGTTAAGATTATACGCATTCGTATTTTTTGACTTGTTATTGGCTCAATTCATATGAGCAGGTATTGTAGAAAATGTAATCAAATAAGATAGAACATCAAAATGCACTTTCATAGGGATTAGGTTGGGCCCATCACTTTTTAACATCCTTGTAATTAAGATCCCAGTCAGAATCAACCCAAAACATTTATGCAGATGACATGGGGTTCCACCATCACCCTGGGTAGCCCTTTACTGAACTAAACCCTTGAAAAATTAGGCAATAGATTTTTCAGTGAAAATTCTGTTGCAGTCCATCTGAACCATTCGGATCAGCACTTCTGTCATTTTGGAAGCTGGGTGATAAAGTGGAAAGTGGAGCATGAGGAGTCCTCAAAATGTCTACTCGAATGGCTGGAATATCCTCACATCTTCAAGCAGCATGGCTTGAAGACTAAGGAAAAGATGAAGATGCAAACACGTTTTTCTGCTAAAGTTCATAAAAGTGACTTAGGGGACAGGAGCTTTGAATTGAATTGAATTGAATTGAATTGAATTTATTAAATTTTATTAGCCAAGTATGTATACATACAAGGAATTTGCCTAGGTGCTTTGCTTGCAAGTAACAACACAACATACATAAACAATTAAGAATAAAACATAGTAATTTGAATGAATGAATGAATGAATGAATGAATAAGTTTATTGGCCAAGTGTGTGCATATACAAGGAATGTGCCTTGGTGCTCCGCTCACAAACGACAACACAAACATACAGTTAACAATTAAGAATAAAGCATAAACACATCAAAACAATAAGGATACAACATTACGGTCTAAACATGTGGGTGAAAATAAACCAGAGCAAAAAAGGGACTACAGACTTTGGTTATTGAGCAGAACTACTACTTGTGGAAAAAAGCTGTTTTTATGTCTGGCTGTGGCTGCTTTGACAGTCCATGTGAAGAATGAAATAAAATACCAGAGCAAAAGGAGGCTACAGACTTTTGGTTGTTGAGTGGAGCTACTGCTCGTGGAAAAAAAGCTGTTTTTATGTCTAGCTGTAGCGGCTTTGACAGTCCGGAGTCGCCTTCCAGAGGGAAGTGCTTCAAAGAGTTTGTGGTCAGGGTGAGAAGGGTCAGAGATTATCTTACCCGCTCGCTTCCTGGCCCTTGCAGTGTAATGCTCTGGTTATCCTTGGTGTACTTCATTGGTACATATTATGCTCCTTTACAGATAGGTTGGTGCCATGCCAGGTTGCTGGATAAGCAGCCAAACACAACCACAACCAATAATTATTATCCCATCCCTAAAAAATATTACTCTGATAATAAAAGAGAAGTCTCTATTGCCCACTTCAGCAAGCTTTTTCTTGTGATGCATTCAGGTTGGTTTCACAGCTTGGTTTCAAATTAAAAGTCAAGGTAACCACATGAGAGTGATTCCAATGATTCAAATCAATTAAAAGTGAGGACTAATGGAGGTTTCATTAGAATCACAACAATATACCTGAACAAGTGAAATTAAATCCAAAAGTAGAGAGATTAGGATTCAGTTATTTAGGGCATTTAGTTATTTAGAGCACACCTGGAGCACTGTTTACAGTCAATGAAAATTAAAAAAACTGCTGACGTAGGAAATCCCAAATAATATGCACAGTGCAAGGGTCTTTGGCCTGAAACATTAACTCTGCACTCTCCTTATTTAAGAAAGGATGTAAATGTCTTGGACATGCTGCAGTGAAGATTTACTGGACTGATACTTGATTGGGCAGATTTGTTATGAGGAAAATAGTATAGCTGAGTTTGTATCTGCTGTAGTTCAGGTCAATGGGAGCGGACTTGATTGAACCACATAAGATACTGGAAATTTTTGACAGGGTGGATGTACAGATGATTTTTTAAATCCTAGAATTTAGAACTATGGGCTACAGTACAAAATTAAGCAACCACCCAAAAGACGTATTTATTTGTCAATGGCCAATGAGTGTTTGTGCTCTCTTCAAAGGGCTATGCTAAAGAATCTTTGTATATTTTTAAGGCAGGGTTGAAAACATTTTTGGTAAGTAGTCATGATAGGTTACCTTGGAATGAAGGGTTGAGCTAACAGACAGATCAGTCATAAGCTTGGTGAATGACAGAGCGGGCTCGGCGGGTTGAATGTTCTACTCTTGCTTTGAATTGGGATGTAAATCGACGTCTTTGTATGTAAATCAAGATCTTCTTGCGATTGCGGTAAGGAAAGTCAAACGACGAATGTAATGCTGCCATTGCCATGCAGGAAGATCAGAAAAACAAAGCATTCAAGAAAGAAGCTGTTGGACAGATGGAGGATAGACAGCAAGGGATGTGTTGAAAGAGATGTTTGAAGGCAAATGTAGGGCATTGGGGTCACAGCACATCAGAATGTGAGGTGAATGTGCCACTATCCAGTAGTCACTTGCCTGAGCTGATGGGGTGATGAAATCACTTGCAATGATGAACTGAGGAATGGAAATATTCTCTTGCTGCTTAATTCCAATCACATTTTTTGTTTTCCATCTATACGTAATGTAATGACCCTGGCCTTGCTGATAATACCAGAGGCTTCAATGGCACTTCTTCTTCTGTCGTATGTCTTTTAGACCTGCAGCTCCGTTGAGGCGAGCCGGGCCAACGTGTCATTGTCCAGGTCAATCAGACCTCGTTCACCATTCGGTGGGCGGTATTTGGGGCAACTGATGACTATGTTCAATGGCACGTAACCAGTTAAATACCAGTGAGTAGGGAACTTGGATTCAATCTTAGTTAAGTGCAGAAGTCTCACACTTATCCACAGTTGGTGCCATGTCAGTCAATGAATTCCCTGCTCAACCTCCGATAAGGTTTGATATTAGATACTGTGGTTGGTTTTACCTGGGACTTATCTGTGAGCCATTGATTTCAGTGGGGATTGCAGTGCTGCACGTAAACCATGTTCTTTGCTTTAATTATTTGTAGTTTCTTAATATTTTTAATTATGATGGTCAGTTCTCTAATTGTTTTATTTCACTTTTAACAAAGGGGAGATTGTAGTTGAAGGTGATTATGGATGGTGGATCCATGCCACCAAAATCTGGACCAGTGTTCTAGCTGGTCTTTGTAGCTGAGAATGAATGAGTATTGGCCCAGCCATCGTGTCACTTTCATACCTTGTGCTGGGTTGCCAGTTCCAGCTTTAAACACGATTTTAAACGTTGAAGCAAAAATTGAAAGTTGCATGCTGCATCAGACCCACATGTTCTGCTTGAAGAGGAAATACAGATATGCAATGTTAATGCACAAGCTACATCAAAACACTGGCGGCTAAACCTTTACAGAACATTTTGTATCGACTGCAGTGGTGTCCTTCCACCCTGCTCACAGGGGTCAGACAGTTAACATTCAGCCTTTAGTGTTTGGTTTTGACCCTGCAGCTCTGCTTTTGTCGGGCTTTGTACGAGTGTCGTGAGCAGAGCTTCTGCTCCTTTATAACCCAGAAATAACTTTACTTCCATCTCTTCAACTGAAACCAATGTGCATCAGTGATAGACAGCTTTGGGACTCGCATTCACGACATTCACCATATCAAACTACTGAACCAGGGCAATTCCATACATTTAATTTGAAAGTTTTAAATGAATTAAGAATACAGATGCTGTGCAGAATTGTTAAGCAAATGCATGCACCTGAATATTAATTGTTTTGGTATTGTAAGCCAGCCAATATTATAATTAATATTTTATTCTACATAACTTAAGTAATGGGCTCTATATTTCTGCTAAATATTCACAGGGAAGTTTGACACATTTAGAGCTTTGTGATGTCTAAATGCACAAATCTGGATTTTCTCTCCTGGCATCTAACACTTTCAAGTTGGAGCTATTTACAGAACACAACAGATGTCTACAATTCTAACAGGCACAGTTGTGAAATTAAATTGTTCTTAATGTGGAATAAATGGAGATTTCATAATGTGACTGTTGTCCTTGTAATTATTAGTTTCAGGTTTTCAGTTCTTTGCACATGCCTCTCAATGGAAAAGATACTGCCTCCTTATAAAATGAATCTCTGAAACCCCTTGTGATTGGCTTCTTAAGGATACCACTTCAATTGTTTGCTCACAAATAATTTAAGAACTTAGCTGCAGATATATTTTGCCAAAATATATTGTATTGAAAGCAGCTGATTTCTGTGTGATTCATTTCTAAACACTTCCAACCTGAAGTACTGAGATGAGAGCTGATGTGGAACAAGATAAACCCAGTCTTCAGTTTAGCTGGCACCATTATCCTCCAGACTTCTGTGATTAATGTTTAGTTCTTAGTTTAGTTTAGAGATACAGCTCGGAAGCAGGCCCTTCGGCCCACTGACTCCGTACCGACCAGCGATCCCCTCACATTAACACTCTCCTACACACACTAGGGACAATTTTACACATACACTAAGCCAATTAACCTACATACCGGTACGTCTTTGGAGTGTGGAAGGAAACTGAAGATCTCGTTGAAAACCCATGCGGTCATGGGGAGAACGTACAAACTCCGTACAAACAGTACTCATAGTCGGGATCGAACCTGGGTCTCCGGCGCTGCAAGCGCTGTAAGGCAGCAACTCCATCGCTGCGCCACCGTGGCCGCCCCGATATATCCAATGATATGGGCTAACTCAACTATTCTTTTGTATTAAACACGATTTCTATGATTCTGTTTGTGTTTATTTTCCATGGGATGAGACATGTCAAAATATGTCAAATTCCTTTTCTGTGACTCTGTACTTTTACTTATTCATCCAGCTGGTGGCAGTTTATTTTATGAAGCAGCTTCCTGCAATCTGTAAGAGTTTTTGTGACATGTTTGATAACTGACATTCTCCAATATGTTAATCCTGATCTTCTGGATCGAAGATGGAATAGTTAATCACACAAACCAACCTCCCTACATGATCAGTCTGAAGAAGGGTCTCGACCCAAAACGTCACCCATTCCTTGTCTCCAAAGATGCTGCCTGTCCTGTTGAGTTACTCCAACATTTTGTGTCTCCCTTCCATTGACTCCATATATACCTCACGCTGCCTCGGCAAGGCCAGCAGCATAATCGAGGATGGGTTGTACCCTGTCCACTCCCTCTTCTCCCCACTCCCAATGGGGAAAATGTTTTGAAGTGTGAAAACACACACCATCAGATACAGGGACAGTTTCTTCCCAGCTGTTATCAGGCAACTGAACCATCCTACTGCAACTAGAGAGCAGTCCTAAACTACTATCTATCTCATTGGTGACCAAGTTATTCCCTTATCATATATCTTAGTTTAGTTTATTGTCATGTGTACCGAGGGACAGTGATAAACTTTTGTTGTGTACTATCCAGCCAGCAGAAAGACAATAGATGATTACAATCGAGCCATTTACAGTGTATCGATACATGATAAGGGAATAACGTTTAGTGCAAGGTAAAGCAAGCAAAGTCTGATGAAGGATAGTCCAAAGTTCACCAATGAAGTAGATAGCAGTTCAGGACTGCTCTCTGGTTGTGGTAGGATGATTCAGTTGCCTGACAACAGCTAGGAAAAAACTGTCCCTGAATCTGGAGGTGTGCGTTTTCACACTTCTATACCTTTTGCCTGATGGGAGAGGGGAGAAGAGGGAGTGGTCGGGTTGCGACTCGTCCCTGATTATGCTGCTGGCCTTGCCGAGGCAGCGTGAGGTATAAATGGAATCAATGAAGAGTGACTGTGACATGGAGGGGTACACTGTGAATGGCTCGATTGTAATCATGTATTGTCTTCCCGCTGATTGGTTAGCATGCGACAAAAGCCTTTCTCTGTACCTTGGTACGCCTGACAATAAATGAACTAAACGAAACTGCTAAACTAATGGGAAGATGAAATCTGTAGTCTAGTACAAGACAAAGGCTTTTAAATGTTCTGTGAAATAAGGTACAATTTGAGCTTACTCTGATGGTCAAAATTGTGTTGGATAAATATCTGAAAAAGATACAAATCCAATTCCAGGGCTATGGGAGTAGGAAAGGGTCTAATTAATTCCACCAGACTTTGAAGAGCCTGAACAGGCATGTACTTCTTCTTTCGTATCCGTCAGTCAAATGTTGCATCACTATCGTCGTCCGTCCTGAAAAGGGCGCAAGCTTCCTGCGACAATCAGTGGGAGCCTCACTTGTACAATAGACGATGGTGGTAGCAGAATTAGCTCAGGACACTTCCCGTTTCCAGCCCCGCGACGTGGTCGTTTCTGCTATGGAGCCAACAGGCATGATGGAAAAATGTTGTATCTGATTGTAAGTATGTAAGAGGTTAGAAACTTAGAAAAGATCATTGCATTCCACGTGGGCACTTCCTTTGTATCTGTACATTGTCCAGTAGTTTATATCATTGCTCTCTCTAATTTTCTAAAATATTACCTGAATTTTATATCTACTGGACTAATAATATCACATTTTTTGTAACAGTGCCAGATGACAAGTAGATGACTGATCAAGTATAATTGACAGACAGAACACAATTCAGATCAATACCGACATTATGTAACAGACACACTTACTCTTTGTGGAATTGTGTTCCATTTTTAGTTGGTTAGTGCTGCTGTCAGTGTGGACCATGTCCTTGATGTGTAATAACGGAAGAGTTTTAATACTCTGTGGCAGCAGAACCAGGTTTAATTTCACTGTTCTTTGCCAGGATCCAATAAGCCTGGGATACATTAGAATTAACGTACTAACTTCTGTTTAATAATTACTTTTTTGGCTGAAATTTCTATTTATCAGTGTGATGGATGTTGTAGTTGGGATATGAAGCATTTTCATATTCTGGAGCTCTGTAACAAGCATTCACAAGTCAGGTGAAGGCATGATAGAATAGTATATAAATCTCCCATTAGTGTGACAGTGATTTATTTTAGTCTGACTTCACATGAATGTCCTCTGTTATGCCACTGGGATGTGTTATCTTTGGCTCATTGGCACCAGTCTTGCCTCTGATTCATTTGTCTGTGGGTTTGAAACCCACTTCATAGCCTTGAGCACATAACTGAGGATGGTACTTCAATTCCGCACTGTGGCATTGGCCATCTTTTGGCGATGCAAACTTCATAAATGTATGGGCAGATGCCCAAACATTTGCACAAAAGGAAAGGCTGTGAGGCAGATCACATTGAATGGCGGTGCTGGCTCGAAAGGCCAAATGGCCTACTCCTGCACCTATTGTCTATTGTCTATTATCACAAAAGAGAAGAGTGAGGTTGACTGGTTGAAGGAGAGAGATTCAGAAGTTAAGCATATACACAGGGAGCACAGCTTGAGAAATTGAGAGCTTGTGAGATGAGGGACTGGATGAGTTTGTAGAAATAGGGTGGACCAAGACTAGAAGGGCATTGGAAAACATGGAGGGAAATATTAATATTGGGGTCTTGCTGACTGGGTGTCAAAGTGTGAACACGTACAAAGGTGATGGGTGAATAAGACTTAGTGCTAATTAGGATATGATACCAAAGTTTGGAATGTGCTCAAGTTTACCAAAGACATAAGGTAGAAGGTCTGCCAATATTGACGAGGTTGGCTTGAAAGCGCTGGTGTTCAAATAGACTGGTTTAGGCATTGCCAGCGAGGGATATAATTTTGTGCCATGATTTTCTGCATGTCTGCTGTTGCAACGACACCTGAGAAAAATAGCATCATGAGTTTGTTACCCATGCGTCATATTATTGCACGATCTCCCTTGTCCTAATCCCCACTGCCTGCCACTGATCATATTCAATTTAGATAAATGACCCTGAATTGTTTCCCTCATAATAGCCTCTGACATTTTGTACAGAATTGAAATCAAGCTGACTAGCCCGCAGTTCAAAAAATGTACGCTTCTGGCTTTTCTCGAAGAGTGGCATTGCATTAACTATCTTGCAGCCTGTTGGTACTGCCCCTACTTTTAATGGATTGCAGAAGGTCTGGGTCAGAGTTCCCCACTACATCTTCCTTCAACTGTTTTAATATTTTCAGATTCATGCAGCCCTGGTATGATGGCACGTCTACTTTTAGCTTTTCCTAATTACATTTCCTTCTATACTTGAACTGAACACTCCACTGGGCTTCAGAGAAAAAAATACGGCTTTAGGTTTCCATATATTTTTATAATTATCTGCTTACAAATACGCATGGGAAAACATTCTGAGAATGTCAGCGATCTGTTTGTCATTTTAACTCTGTACTACCTTTTTACATATTTATTCAAAACAACTCATCAAGGCTGAAACTGACATTTATTTTCTTCTTCACTTTTCTTGGTTTTTCATAATTAAATATTCCTTGGTTTTTCGTAATTAAATATTCCTGTGTTGCCTAAGCTGATGGAAATGTCGCCGCCATTTAATTTCAACGGGGCAGTTTTGGTGGAAGTCATTGAATAATTTGCCATGCTGGTAAAGCTGTGAAAAACAAAAAAAAAGGCTGAGCAAAAGAATTTTACTCATTAAAAGCCATTTGACTCGGCAATGATTAACACCTACAACATTTTGTTGCATTAAATCCAGTTAATACGAGAAGAAAAAAATATGGGTCCATACTCAGCTCAGTGGTGGTACTCTCAATTCAGAGTAGGCAGAAACGTGTGTACTTAACCAGGCAAACTCCACAATGCAGTGCAGAAGAAGTAATTTTGCCGTTACCACGGAAATATAGGGCTTCATTAAAAAGTGTCAAGACCACATACTACATTGAACAGCACAGCACAAGAACAGTGTATATGAAGGAACTGCAGATGCTGGTTTACACCGAAGATAGACACAAAAAGCTGGAGCAACTCAGCAGGACAGGCAGCGTCTCTGGATAGACGGAAAATCCAGAGATGCTGCCTGTCCCGCTGAGTTAGTCCAGCATTTTGGGTCTATCTTCGGCACAAGAACAGGCCGTTCGGCCCACAATATCTGTGCCAAACTGGAGAACATCTCCGGTTGATGGTGGCATTGACAGCTGAGGTGTCGTGGTGAAGGTTGGTAGATCCACCCACTGTAACCAAAGTTTCATTATAAAGAGGTCCATAATAACGAGGGTTTACTCTTCATGTTTTTCGATAAGGTGTTAAAAGAAACCTTCGTAGAGTCATAGAATTATGCAGCATGGAAACAGGCCTTTTGTTTGAACGCATCCATGCCTTCCTATGTCCCATTTCTTTGTGTTTGTCCCATATCCCTCTAAACCTTTTTTTATCCTTGTGCTTGTCTATTTTTAACCATTGCAATTGTATCTGTCTTTACCACTTCCACTGGTAGGTCATTCCAAAAACCTTCCACCCTCTGTATGAAAAAGTTGCCCCTCAGATCCCCTTTAAATGTTTCCCCTCTCACCTTAAATCTATGCCCTCTAGTTTTAGACTCTCCTATACTGGAAAAAAAAGATTGTAATCATTTAAGTTATCCATATTCCTCATAATTTTGTAAACCCTTTTAAATTCATCGCTCCAGTTCCTATGCTCTGGGGAAAAAGCCCCATCCTATCTCATCTTTCCTTATAACTCAAGTCATCCAGTCATGGGAACATCCATGTGAATCTTTTCTGCACTTTTTCCAGCTTAATGACATCCTTCTTACAATTTGATGACCAGAACTACACTCAATGCTCCAAATGTGGCCTCTCAATGTGACTTGTACAGTTTTATCATATCGTTGCAGCTCCTGTATTCAGTGCTTGACTGATGAAGGCAAGCATGCTAAACAACATCATCACCATTCTCTCCACTTCTCTTGTTACTTGTACCCTATTGTCACCCTGTTCTACAAAACTCTCCAGGGCCATTACATTTATTGCGTAAACTATGCCTTTTGTTTAACTTACAAAAACACAACACTTCTGACAAATCCTATTTAAAATCCATCAGCCATTCCTCTTCCCACATTCCCAGTTGTTCTAGATCGTGTTGTAATCATAAATAAACTTCTCTGTCTACTGTACCACCAATTTTGAAGTCACCCATGAACTTATTAACCATGCCAAATGCATTCTCATCCAAATCGTTCATTTAGACGATGAACATCAGTGGATCGAGCATTGATTCCTGCGCAACACCGCTGATTACAGGCCTCTGATCTGAAAACAACCCTCCAGCACCAACTTCTGACTCCTACCATCAGGCCAATGTTCTATCTAATTGGCTAACTTACGCTGGATCCCATGAGATCTGACCTTGTGGAGCACCCTACCTTGTGGATCCTTGTCAAAGGTCTTGCTGAACTCCACATAGACATTTATTTGCCCCCATGCCCTCATCAATCATCTTGATCACCTCTTCAAGCACATCAGACCTGTGGGACTGGATTTCCCTTGCACAAGGCCGTGCTGACTATCCCTGATCAAACTTTGCCTTTCCAAATGCAGTTAGATCTTGTCTCTCTGGTATCTTTCCCACCACTGATGTTAGACTCATTGGCTTGTAATTCTCTGGCTTGTCCTTGCAGCCTTTCCTAAATAAAGGCACAACACTAACACAACATCTAATCTTCTGGTACCTCTACCTTCTGGCTATTGGTGATACAAATAACTCAGCCAGAGCCTCAGCAACATCTTTCCTGGCCTCCCACAATGTCCTGAGATACATCTGATCAGGTCCTGTGGATTTATCCATTTTATACGCTTTGAGACGGGCAGCACCTTATCCTCACATCCTCGTCGTGGGTATGTTTCAATGCATCACTATTTTCTTCCCTGAATTCCTGAATGTTCGTGAACTATTCACAATGAATACTAACAAGAAATATTCATTCAAGCCCTCACCAATGTCATGTGGTACCACACAGAATCAGCAACATCAATTTTTAAGGGGACCTATTTGCCTCCTAGTTACTCTTTTGCTGCTAAAATAGCTATAGAATCGCTCAGTTTTCTCTTTTTATCTTATCTGCCAATGCTATCTCGTGTCCTCTTTTTGCCCTCCTGATTTCCATCCTGCCTGCATCCCTTATAGTCCTTGAGGTATCCAAAATGGGACTTGATCCCTGCTGGCTATACCTAACATGTATCTATTTATTTTTCCTTGACAGAGCCTCAACATCCCTCTGGTCAGCTTTGCCTTTCACTGTAACATAAACATGCTGGCCCTGAACTCTCCTCATCTCACTTTTTAAAGTCTCCCACTTGCCAGCATCCCTTTACCTGCACACAGCCTTTCCCAATCACCCTCTGCAAGTTTCTGGCAACAAAATTAATGGCACAAATGTTAGCATTTCCTCAATTTAGGACTTTAACTTGAAGACAAGTCCTACCTTTCTCCATGTCTATTTTAAAAGTAGTAGAATTATGGTCACTGGTCCCAAAGTGCTCCCCCACTGACAACTCAGTGACTTGCTCCATTGCATTTCCCATATGGAGGTCCAGTGTAACGCCTGTCGGGCCATCTACATATTGTTTGAGAAAACCTTCCTGGACACACTTAACAAATTATGCCCCATCCAAGCCCTTAGCTATATGGCAGTCCCAGTCAATAGTAGGGAGTTAAATCACCCACGATCATAATCAGCTTGCCTAGACCTGAGCATTACGCCATTTGGAACCAAAAGCAGTCATATAAACCCATAGTCACATAAATGATCAGAGTCATTTTGAGTAACAATTTCTTTTGGTATCCCAGGCCACATTAGTGCTTTAATGTTAATATTAAACACATATAGTCTGATTTTTGTTACAAAGTTGGGTGTTGCATTTCCAATATTAGAAGATGGACTACATTTTAGATGTACTTCATTGGATGCAATTCACTTAGGATATTCCAAGGTTGTGAAAGATGTTTTATGAATTCAGAAGCTAGCTGGAATTAGTGAAGTCAGTGCTGAGAAGCTTTACATATTTCACCAAGAATAGGTTTTCTGCCTAAAACAATGGGTGATTATGTCATAATTATATTAGAGTCGAGGAAGGAAGAGTGATCAGAAAGAGCAGTGGCCATAAGAGGTACATGGTCAATATTGGGTAACAGAATAGCCATTTACTTGAGCATGATAGAGAGTGACCAGAGAAGTTGTGGTGGAAGGGTACCATGCCCAACAGGGAAAGTAAGCCACCTGGGAATGTAATAATGTGGTGGGGAAGTTCATCATCGTCCACAACCTCTAAGATCTTCCGTAGACCCAGAGGGAACAGGCAAGGAATCAATTATTTTGGGTGTATGGCTTGCAGACAAGAAACACTTCATTTTCTGTGGAATTATAGACTGAAATACATTACATGTAAATCCATTTTCAGAGCTAGCAAAGTATTTCAGGGGTGTTTTCTGCAAATTCTGCTTTTTGTGTATCAAAAACGTTTTATTGGATATCTCCTACATGTTAAGGGAGTGGTAACGTTTAGTTCCAAATTTGTATTCTGTCAAACCTGAATGTGCAACGTAATTTTTTTGTTGGTTTCATTAAATATACGTGGCCAAAACTCCACGTAAACTCCAGTAAGGATTGCCTATGTGGACTTCAGTAAAACTTTTGACCATGCCCCATAGGGGGGAGTCTTCCAAAAGATAGGAGCCCATGAAATCCAGGACAAGTTGACAAAATGGATTTAATTTAGCTTTATGATACAAAACAGATGGTGAAGGTCAGGTTTTATAAATATAAAACATTAGTTAGCTGTGTATAATTCTGGTCACTAAATTATGGGAAGTATGTGATTTCAGAGAAAATTTACCAAGCTGTGCCAAGAGACTGGATAAGTTATGTTTGTTTACTTTAGTGTCGAGAAGGCTAGCAGAGTTTTATGAAATTACTAGACAAAGTGGACCCGTTTGGCCCAAACCTCTCCTGCATTGGTACAGCACCCTGTCCTCCCCCCCTCCCCTCTCTCTTCAACCCCCCCCTCCCCTCTCCCTTCTCCCCCACTCCCCCTTCCCCCCTCCTTCCTCCTCCCATCCCCCTCCCGTCCTTTTAAACTTTAAAATGTGAATAACTTAAAAAATATAACACCGATTTCAATAAAACGACTTGCATTATCACTAAAGTGACAATGGTGAGTAAGGTGGGCCTAAAATTGTTGCGCTATCGTGTACCGTTTTGGCTGAAGTTCAGTCACAAACAAGATAACAAACGAGAGTTTTAGTATATAGATGAGGGGTTTAGAAAGGTTGATCATACAACTGATTTCCCCCGAGCACAGTAAAACGTTGGAGATTTGGAGGTGATTTGAGGAATAGTTTTTTTCACCTAGAAGATGGTTAAGTAGGCAGTTACTCGCAGAATTTTGAAGATACCTTAGGTGAGCAAGTGAGGTTATCCACTTTGGCGGCAAGAACAGGAAAGCAGAGTATTACCTGAATGGTGACCGATTGGGAGAAGGGGAGATGCAACGCGACCTGGGTGTCATGGTGCACCAGTCATTGAAAGCAAGCATGCAGGTGCAGCAGGCAGTGAAGAAAGCGAATGGTATGTTGGCATTCATAGCAAGAGGATTTGAGTTTAGGAGCAGGGAGGTTCTGCTGCAGTTGTACAGGGCCTTGGTGAGACCGCACCTGGAGTATTGTGTGCAGTTTTGGTCTCCTAACCTGAGGAAAAACGTTCTTGCCTTAGAGGGAGTACAGAGAAGGTTCACCAGATTGATCCCTGGGATGGCGGGACTTACATATGAGGAAAGACTAGATAGACTGGGCTTGTACTCGCTGGAATTTAGAAGACTGAGGGGGGATCTTATAGAAACATATAAAATTCTTAAGGGGTTGGAGAGGCTAGATGCGGGAAGATTGTCCCCGATGTTGGGGGAGTCCAGAACCAAGGGTCACAGCTTAAGGATAAGGGGGAAGTCTTTTAGGACCGAGATGAGAAAACATTTCTTCACACAGAGAGTGGTGAGTCTGTGGAATTCTCTGCCACAGAAGGTAGTTGAGGCCAGTTCATTGGCTATATTTAAGAGGGAGTTAGATGTGGCCCTTTTTGCTAAAGGGATCAGGGGGTATGGAGAGAAGGCAGGTACAGGATACTGAGCTGAATGATCAGCCATGATCATATTGAATGGCGGTGCAGGCTCGAAGGGCCGAATGGCCTACTCCTGCACCTATTTTCTATGTTTCTATGTTTCTATGAAACACAGGGGTATAGGAGGCGACAGTCTCAGTGCTGCAAAATGGCATTAATATAGATAAGCAGTGTTTTTTTGTGATAGCATGTGCCTGTACAGCATAATGGCACCTCTAAAACATTAAAAACTAGATAGTAAAAATGTGTCAATAGGCTCAAGGGAACAGTTGTATGAATACCCACACCATTTTGTTGACGGAAAAAGCACTGTAGATAACTGACAGTGGGATTGTCTAGGAATAGAGGTCGTAGCCTCAGAATTAAAGGACGTTTCTTTTAGGAAGGAGGAGAGATTTCTTTAGTCAGACGGTGGTGAATCTGTGGAATTCTTTGCCACAGAAGGCTGTGGAAGCCAAGTCAGTGGATATATTTAAGGCTGAGATAGATAGATTCTTGATTAGCACAGGTGTCAGTGGTTATGGGGAGAAGGCAGGAGAATGGGGTTGGGAGGGAGAGATAGATCAGCCATAATTGAATGGCAGAGTAGACTTGATGGGCCGATTGGCTTAATTCTACTCCTATTTCTTTTCACCTTATCAACCTTACGGCATGGACTCGGTGGGCCAAGGGTCCTCTTTTTGTGTTGCATGACTCTGTGACTCTTGAAGGGATTGCAAGGGAGTACTTGTTCAATTCCCTATTGCCAAACTGATGTTCAACTCTTTACAGTGCCTACTAATCGATGCAGCCATAGAGAAATTAAAATTTGCAATGTTTCATAATAGACCATTTCTCCAATGAGTTAAAGAAACTCATGACTGTACCTTAGAATTACAAGAAAAAGAGAGGTTTACAATTATATGCATGGGTCTTGTCTTGGGACATTATTAATTAAGTCAATACTTTGGAAGTCGCGGTACTGCTTTAAGAAAGATGGGAACCAGTTTGGACACTGCTGTGAAATAAATGATTGTATCTTGTTTTTGAAGAATAAATCTTGGCCAGGACTCTAAACCCAATCCTACTTTTGATCTTTTTTTCTTTATTTGAAAAGAGAGATATGGTTCAGCGTTCACTCCCAAATGAAGGTATCTCCAACTGTGCTCATGTTCTTCCTTTGTTACAGAGACAACAAATGCACGCCAAACACTGAATGACGTCTAAATAAAGCCCTATAGAATTCCAGAAAAACTTTCTTCCCAATGCACTGCAATCTCTGACAATAAAGGCCAATGCACACTGACCTTCCTAATTATTTATTTACAAGTAAAAAAACAGTAAATATTGGAAACATTCAACCGGTTAATCAGCACTGACAGAAAGAGAAACAGAGTTGGTGTTTCAGGTCTGAGACCCTCATAGCTGAAATGAATGCCCTATCCCTGGCAACATTCTTATCAATCTACCCTGCAACTTATGCAACCAATCCTTCCTGTTGTGTTGTTAATACAGCATGGAAACAGGCCCTTCAGTCCAATTTGTCCATACCGACCCAGATGCCCCATCTAATCTTTTTTCATTTGCTGTGTATGGCCCATACACCTCCAAACCTTTCCCATCCATGTACCTATCGTAGTGGTCTTTTAAATGCTGTTATAGTACCTGCCTCAACTACCTTCTCTTGCAGCTCGTTCTACATACCCATCACCTTCTGAGTGAAAAAAATGCCCCTTAGATCTCTGTTAAATCTTGCACCTCTCACCTTAAACCTATGTCCTCTGGTTTTTGATTCCCCTACCCTTGGTAAAAAAATCTCCAGTATTTTGTGTCTTTTTTTGTATCCAGCAACTGCAGTTCCTTGGTTCTACCATGTCCAATGGTTCTCCATTCCCCTACTCTGGATAAAAAACTGTGCATTCACTCTATCTATTCCCCTCATGATTTTATACACGTCTCTTAGCCTCCTGCGCTCCAAGTTATAAAGTCCTGGCCTGCTCAGCCTCTTCCTATAGCTCAGGCCCTCAAGTCCTGGCAACATCCTCTTAAAGCTTATTTACACTCTTTCCAGCTTCACAGCAGTCTTCCTGTAGCTGGGTGACCAAAACTGGACACAGTAGTCCAAATGTGGCCTTAACAATGTCTTGTACAACTGTAACATAACGAAGCAACTTTTATACAGTACCCTGACAGGCCCATGTACAAAAAGCTTTCTTTACCAACCTATCTACCTGTAATGCCACTTTTGGGGAACTATGTATCAGTGGTGCTAGATCTCTCTGTTCCACAATACACCCCAGGGCCCTTCAATTCACTGTGTGGACCTGAAATATACACAGAAGATAGACACAAAATGCTGGAGTAACTCAGCGGGATGGGCAGCATCTCTGGAGAGAAGGAACGGGTAATGTTTTGGATCGAGACCCTTCATCAGACTGATTTCAGACTGAAATATACACAGTGCAGCTGAGACCTCCATAACATTTTTACATAGTTGCACCGAACTCTCTGCTCCATAATTCTATGCCTTGGCTAAGAGGGACAAATATCCTGCATCTTTTTAACTACCTATTTATTTGTGCAGCTGTTTTCAGAGGTCTTTGGACATATTTACCCCACTGAGTCTTTCCAGCATTTTCTGTTTTTATTTCGGATTTCCAGCATCTGCAGTTTTCTCACGATATTAATTTACTTGTGCCTGCCAGTTTACTTTCCGCTTTTTGGGTACCGTCAAATCAAGGTATTTCTGTCTGCTAATATTTATAATTCCCTGGGGCAAACCTTCACTTTTCACCTGATTCATTGGGGGACTTCAAAGCAGAGTTGGAAAAATACAATTCTCTGGCAATGTAGAAATGTAGAAATTCTTAAAATCACTTTTATACTTTTTGCCATTTTATTCACAATTACTTTCTCCACCCGTGGTGTTATTTGGTCATTTGTTGCTGTTCCCAGAAGTATCTGGATCCTCAGGCTTACTACTCTTGGGAATATTATGAGCCTCCATTTTTTAATCTAATTAAATTCTTATCATTAGTAAGCTCGTGATGGATTGCTTTTTCTGCAAAGGTTTTTGTGTTCCAATGAAAATATGTTTTGTTGAGAATTTTGGGATGTTTCTTCAAACACTTGCTATTGTTTGTTTATTGGCAAGCCTTCCAATTTAATTTTGTAATCTCCCTAAGCAAATGAACAGCCCATAATTGCAGAATTAGTTTTATTTAATTTTGTCTCTATATTCGAACTGATATGCTTCTCTCAAATCACATACAAATTTTATTTTGTCGTGATCACTTTTCCCTGGAGAATCCTTTACTTCAAGACGATTGATTTAACTCTTTCCCATTTAACATGCTGTCTAAAATACCCTTTTCCCTTTCTGTGCCGTATGGTCACAAAGAGTTTTCCCAAATAGATTCTATAAACTCATCCTCCCAACTACTTTTATCAGTCTGTTTTACCCAGTCTTTTTTGAACAGCATGTTCAAGAATACTGCAATGCCTTTACTGCAAGCATAAACAACTTCAGTTTAACATTTTCTGTTTCTTGTGTTTTTATTTATTCCACCCACACTCATTTATTTCCACTTCTGTGGGCCATCAGTACTGCTGTTATCAACCTTTATAATTAGGGCCACTACCACCCATATTTTCCCATTTTAACTGACCTCTTTAATTCATCCATAGTCATTGTGCAGCCTTTCTCTGCACTAGTTATTAGATCAAGTCCGTTTGACTCTGTATCATTAATTCATCTATGTTGTGGATGCATTTCTTAACTCTTTTTGTTTGGATTGAAACTCAAAGGACTGCAGATGCTGGAATCAGGTGCAAAAAAACCAAACAAATACTAGTGGAACTGAACGGATCAGGCAGCATTTCCAGAGGAAAATGGACATACTCATGTTAAATCAACGCTGCTAACTAATGCTGGAGTAATTACGACTACTAACAAAGTGCTGGAGTAATTCAGCGGGTCAAGCCTCATCTCTGGAAGACATGGATAGGCAACGTTTTGGGTCCGAAGCTTTCTTCAAACTAATTGTAGTGGTCACCAAAATATATAACAACTCGGTGACATTTATAGTAGTTCACCACTGCTCGTAACGCAAATTATGTGAAAGAGATCATTTGTTCAGCAGCAAGGTTGGCTGCCACCATTTTGCTGCCGTTCATTAAATCATAACTTTTGAAATCCCATCATTCAAACCTCTGACATTTTGCATTTTTACATTGGTTTCTTATTTTAGGAGAGGGTTGAAGTAAAGGCATACTGATGAAATCAGAGTTTATTCCAGTTCTATGAAAAATGGATTACTGCCGTCTTAAATTTCATTCTATTCTCCTTAGAATGGACAAGGTTCAGAGAACAGAGATGTTCAAATGTTCTGGGGATTTGATAGATGGAGTTCTTTGTGAACAATAATTGTTGCTTTACGGGTTGTTTCTTTACGTTATTGTGCCATGTGGCAAATTGCCCACTGTGCTGTGACAATATTTGTTGGAAGCTCCAGTGAGGCAGCTTGTGAGGAGATCACGAATAAAGAGAGTTGAATAGAAATCTTGCGTCATGTATATTTGTTCACAAAATCTGGAAATGCATTTTGCTGGATGGTAGGAATCCAAAGAGACAAATTGCTTCATGTTATAGTTTAGTTTAGTTTAGAGATACAGTGTGGAAACAGGCCCTTCGACCCGCCTAATCCGCTCCAACCAGCGATCCCCCGAACACTAACACTATCTTATACACACTAGGGACAATTTACATATATACCAAGCCAATTAACCTACAAACCTGTAGTATAGGAAAATAACTGCAGATGCTGGTACAAATCGATTTATTCACAAAATGCTGAGGTAACTCAGCAGGTCAGGCGGCATCTCGGGAGAGAAGGAATGGGTGACGTTTCGGGTCGAGACCCTTCTTCAGACTGAAGGGTCTCGACCCGAAACGTCACCCATTCCTTCTCTCCCGAGATGCTGCCTGACCTGCTGAATTAACCTACAAACCTGTACGTCTTTGCAGTTTGGGAGGAAACTCAAGATCTTGGAGAAAACACATGCAGGTCACGGGGAGAACATAACAAACTCCGTACAGACGGCACCCGTAGTCGGGATCGAACCCGGATCTCTGGCGCTGAAAGCGCTATTAGGCAGCAACTCTACCACTGTGCCACCATGCCGCGCTAAATACAATTTATACTGTACTAATTACGAAAGAAAATCCCTGACCTGAGGGAAGGGTTGAACTCCAAGGATGCAAATTTAAGATATCTGGGCAAAAAATATCACAAGTAAGATGAAGCAAAATTGAACGTGTTGTTGGGATTACATGTCCAACATGGTGAAGGAAATTGATTCAACAATAACATTCAAAAGGCAGCTTAATATATACTTAAAAAGGAAACCGTAGGCAAATAGAGTTATGTTCCTCTTCTGAAAGGAAGTGGGGGGCAAGCTCCAGCCATCCTTCCTCAGTTGTAAGGTGTGAGTTTGAGGTCCTGAGGTGGGGTCATGCGAGGCCTTTCAATGACTAAAAACAGGCCCTAGCAAGACTGTGCTTACGCAGGGATTCAGCTCAAGTGCCCCTCTGCATCTGGCCCAGGTATGCGTAGGTAGATGGGGAGGGAGGGACAGATTTGGGCGAGGAGGGGGGATGGATGGCTTCAGGCAGTGAGTCTGTTTAATGGATAAAGTCTTCTGCAATTCTTCCCATTCTGTCACACTTTGAATACAGTATATCTTTTAAAAAATATATTTATGCTTTTCCATCTTTTATTCTCTATAGGTATTCCAATTTCTAATAAACCTTTCCTATGATCCCTGTCACACCTATAAAAAAAAATGCAGTCAGTTTATTTGAAAAATAAAATATAAAAATGATCTAATAGAGCTTTTTCCTTATTTGCAGGTTCTGGAGCATTGTGCATGGTGATAAAATACAGCATCTCTCCTGCAGTTTATTTATTGTGTTGAGAATAATACTGGCTAGTTCAAAATACATTTTTTTCAAACAGAGATTAAGTAAATTGTTCTGAATTTATTTCACAAAGATGAAAGCCACTCCCTGACATTGAAGTGGCCATCAAGTGATCAAAGAAATTCTTCCCGTTTTGCACAGAATGAGAACAATTGAAACCATACAGTAGAACATCACTGGTGTGCACAATTTTGTTAGAGCTTCTATATTCATTGAGTACCATGGGAGTAAGAGCATACAATGCGCCTTAAATGGCTTAAACGTTTGGTTGTTTAAGTTTGACATGGTTTCTAACATAAGGGCAATAAAAGCTTCTTTAGATATGTTAAGAGAAAAAGAGTAGCAAAGTCAAATGTGGGTCCCTTGAAGGCAGACACGCAGGTGAAATTATTATGGGTAACAAGGAAATGGCAGAAGAGTTGAACAGGTACTTCAGATCTGTTTTCACTAAGGAAGACACAAACAATCTCCCAGATGTACTGGAGGACAGAGGATCTAGGGGGGTAGAGGAACTGAAAGAAATTTTCATTAGGCGAGAAATAGTATTGGGTAGACTAATGGGACTGAAGGATGATAAATCCCCTGGGCCTGATGGTCTGCATCCCAGGGTCCTCAGGGAGGTGGCTCTAGAAATAGTGGACGCATTGGTGATCATTTTCCAATGTTCAATAGATTCAGGATCAGTTCCTGTGGATTGGAGGATAGCTAATGTTATCCCACTTTTCAAGAAAGGAGTGAGAGAGAAAATGGGGAATTACAGACCAGTTAGCCTGACTTTGGTGGTGGGAAAGATGCAGTCAATTATTAAAGAGGTAATAACGGTGCATTTGGATAACAGTAAAAGGATAAGTCCAAGTCAGCATGGATTTACGAAAGGGAAATCATGCTTAACTAATCTTCTGGAATTTTTTGAGGACGTGACAAGTAAAATGGATGAAGGGGAGCCAGTGGATGTAGTGTATCTAGACTTTCAGAAAGCCTTTGATAAGGTCCCGCACAGGAGATTGGTGACCAAAATTAGAGCACATGGTATTGGGGGTGGGATGTTGACATGGATAGAAAATTGGTTGGCAGACAGGAAGCAAAGAGTAGGAGTAAATGGGTCCTTTTCAAGAATGGCAGACAGTGGCGAGTGGAGTGCCGCAAGGCTCGGTGTTGGGGCCGCAACTGTTTGCCATATATATTAAAGATTTGGAAGAGGGAATTAGAAGCAACACTAGCAAGTTTGCGGATGACACAAAGCTGGGTGTCAGTGTAAACTGTGAAGAGGTTGCAGGGTGACCTGGACAGGTTGAGTGAGTGGGCAGATGCGTGGCAGATGCAGTATAATAGAGATAAATGTGAGGTTATCCACTTCGGCGGCAGAAACAAGGAGGCAGATTATTATCTCAATGGAGTTAGGTTAGGTAAGGGGGAGGTGCAGCGAGACCTGGGTGTCCTTGTACACCAGTCACTGAAAGTTGGCGTGCAGGTACAGCAGGCAGTGAAGAAAGCTAATGGAATGTTGGCCTTCATAACAAGAAGACTTCAGTATAGGAGTAAAGAGGTTCTTCTGCAGTTGTATAAGGCCCTGGTAAGACCACATCTGGAGTATTGTGTACAGTTTTGGTCTCCTAATTTGAGGAATGACATCCTTGTAATTGAGGCAGTGCAGCGTAGATTCACGAGATTGATCCCTAGGATGGCGAGACTGACATATGAGGAAAGATTGAAAAGACTAGGCTTATATTCACTGGAGTTTAGAAGGATGAGAGGGGATCTTATAGAAACATATAATATTATAAAAGGACTGGACAAGCTAGATACAGGAAAAATGTTCCCAATGTTGGGCGAGTCCAGAACCAGGGGCCACAGTCTTAGAATAAAGGGGAGGCCATTTAAAACTGAGGTGAGAAAAAACTTTTTCACCCAGAGAGTTGTGAATTAGTGGAATTCTCTGCCACAGAGGGCAGTGGAAGCCAAATCACTGGATGGATTTAAGAGAGAGTTAGATAGAACTCTAGGGACTAATGGAATCAAGGGATATGGGGAGAAGGCAGGCATGAGTTATTGATTGGGGACGATCAGCCATGATCACAATGAATGGCGGTGCTGGCTCGAAGGGCCGAATGGACAAGCTATTTTCCATGTTGCTATGTTTCTATGAGTTTAATCTGTCTCGAAATGAACACCCGTATGTGATTTTTATGGTAGCGTGAACAAGCATTGCTACTTTAAATAATTTGTGAATCTCTCCTCTCAGATCACTTTGTACCATTAACCCATTTAAACATAGATTTTTCAAGCAGCAGGTGGGCTGATATTCATCCTCCAAAATTCAAAACGTTACATTTACAGTATCTGCAACGACATTCACTTGCAGTTGAAGCATAATGGGACCCATTAACTATTTCCCACAATTTTTCTCATTGTTAGCTACAAGACCCAATTCAATCCACAGAGTTAAAAATCCTACTTCTAATTTCTAATCCAAATTGTTGATGTAAAAGGTGAACAGCAATGTTCCCGGCATAAATCCTAGTGGATCACAATTTCCTCCCCTTTTGCTGGTCTAAATAATTATTTCTTTCTGTTTACTGTCCATTCCCTGGTCCCCTGTGTCCATGTGCTCAGATCTTACTCCACTGTGCAATACCAGAGAGCAGGCCGATTGAAAACCCTTGACTCCTACTTGTCTATTATCCTTGACCCACTAACTTTGGCTTTGAGTAATTTAATGATGTTTGCTACATGTTTTCCCTTTTGAAATCCATGAGGATTACTCTTTATGATATTGTCAGCTTGTAGATGCTTTTTGTATCTTATTTTTGAATCAAGCATTTGGTGAATATTCCATTGCTCCCTGGATATGTGTTCTATCTTTCTTTTACAAATCACATTAGCTCTTCACCTTTCACCTGATGGTATCCCATTTGTTTTTATTCTATCGGGTTCACTGCATTCTTGTAGTGTTGAATATATTCAACAAAACTCAGACTGACTTTGGAAGCTTTGACAACTCTGAGAGCATTCAGCTATCGGGCACTGTACTTAAAGAGCCTGAAAGAGCCTCTTCTACCAATACCTCGTGGACCTTATTACATTGGGATCAGTACAATCTCAGTGTCAGGATCTTAGTGGTGATCTCTGCATGCTCTTGGCCACTTCCCTTCTTCAGTTTCCCAGTCATGTCTTTCATTTTAAGTACTAGGTAAGGGAGGAGACCTGCACACTGTGAAACCTCCACTCTCTTTACCTGTTTCACCATTCCATCTTGCTGACATATTTGAGGGAACTGAGTTTTTTTTAAATTATTCTTTCGCCAAGAAATTCACTTGCTTAAGATCATTGCCTTTGACATTAAGCACTTCTTTTTTTTTTCCAGAGAGAAGCAATGTTACATCCATTTTCAGGATTTTTGTGTCATTCAGAAAATACAAGCAGGCAACTCCAAACATGATCGTTCTTACATAACTACAGAATCAGGTGTGGAGGGCTTAGCATTCTCCCCTCCTTTTGGAGCAGTTCAGCAGAACATGGAACATATTTTACTGTGGGCATCTGGCAGTTCCTGGATAACCTGGTCTTCAAAGCAGAATGCCAAAACGTGGAGGCAATGTTATTAGTAATTTACTTACCCGCATCCTTGAGCTAAAAATCCCCAAACTGCAAGTGCTGGAAATCTGAAGTAAAATCAGAATTGCTGGGAAGGCAACATCTGTGGAAAGACAAAACAGACCCAACATTTCAGATTGGAGACCCTTCATTAGAATCGGGAAAGAGAAGGAAACAAGTTATTGTTAAGTTGCAAAGAGAGGAGGAAAGGATGGATAGGACAAAGGGAATATCTTCTTCGGAATGGTTGTAGGGGGGAAGAGAGCAGAAAGAGAGGAAAGGCAGGACAAAGTCTGGCAGGTAATAGGTCGATACAGATGGGGATGGTTTTTGATAGGCAAATGGTTGAACAAATGCCAGAGATGAAAAGACAGAAGGTGTGAGACAAAAGGATTGAAGAGTTGAAAATTGTGATGCTGGATGAAGGAATGTTGGTGGAAGGGGAGGGGGATGTTGGTGGAGGGGGAGGGGAATGTTGGTGGAGGTGAGGGGAGAAATAGGTGCGAGTCCAGGTGGCGCACAGGGCAGCACCTCATATTTCGCTTTGGCCGCTTACAACCCAGCTGCATGAATATTGAGTTCTCTAATTACAAGTAACCCTTGCTTTCCCTCTCTCTCTGTCCCTTCCCAATCATAGCTCTCTGACTAGTCCTGCTGTCCTGATTAAACGTTACTGATTGTATCCCCCTTTCCCTCAGCTAACAATGAACCATTCTACATTTCCTTACCTTCATCCACACTGATCTGTCGTTTTCACACCCCCTACCCTTCTATTTCTCCCTCTCAATAGACAATAGACAATAGACAATAGGTGCAGGAGGAAGCCATTCGGCCCTTCGCGCCAGCACCGCCATTCAATGTGATCATGGCTGATCATTCTCGATCAGTACCCCCTTCCTGCCTTCTCCCCATACCCCCTGACTCCGCTATCCTTAAGAGCTCTATCTAGCTCTCTTGAATGCATTCAGAGAATTGGCCTCCACTGCCTTCTGAGGCAGAGAATTCCACAGATTCACAACTCTCTGATTGAAAATGTTTTTCCTCATCTCAGTTCTAAATGGCCTACCCCTTATTCTTAAACTGTGGCCCCTTGTTCTGGACTCCCCCAACATTGGGAACACGTTTCCTGCCTCTAACGTGTCCAACCCCTTAATAATTTTATACGTTTCGATAAGATCTCCTCTCATTCTTCTAAATTCCAGTGTATACACGCCTAGTCGCTCCAGTCTTTCAACATATTCCGGGAATTAACGTTCCGGGAATTAACCTAGTAAACCTACGCTGCACGCCCTCCATAGCAAGAATATCCTTCCTCTCCCCTGACTCTCAGTCTGAAGAAGGGTCTCGACCCGAAATGTCAACCATTCCTTCCCTCCAGAGATGCTGCCTGTCCCACTGAGTTACAGCAGCATTTTGTGCCTATCTCATGTATGCGGAGGCAAACTACAGGAGATAAGATATGCACTTGGGAAGATAATGATTTTATGTGAGGTATGCCATGTCTCAGGAATTTGATTGACTTTTTCGAGGGGCCTGTTTCCAGGCTGTGTAATACTATAACTTGCATTTTTACCACTCTGCAGGATTATACCTCCTCATGCACTGTTGCACCAAATTCTTGTTGCATCTGTTTCTGGATTAGTGAAGATGGCAGAGGTTATGGGGAGAAGGCAGGAGAATGGAGTTAGGAGGGAGAGATAGATCAGCCTTGATTGAACGGCGGTGCAGAGTTGACTTGATGGGCCAAATGGCCTAATTCTGCTGCTATCACTTATTATCTCATGATCTAAACCCCTCTGTCTGGTCCTGATTACACCTCAACAGCATTCCAGGGTTCTCAGGCCAAATACCTATCTCAGATTCCATTATCCCACTCCTGATCTTCTGCAGACCAGAGTAGCACAATGCTTTAAAATTCTAAACTCCCCACCACTCCACATCCCTCCTCACCCAAGTACCGCTTCCTGATTCTCAACCCAGTTATAAGCTGCCAGACGTTTCTGACTCAACCTCCCTCGAACACCATTTTGTTGCCAGCTGCTGGTCCATGCTTGTTGCATGGTGCTAAAGTACTTTGCCTTGACCACATGGAAGTTTTCCGATGAAGATAATTGACTGGGGCAGTGTTCGTGCACCACTGTGAAGTCATTTTACCACAGTCGAATGGAAGCTGTAGAATATTTTGGCCAATATTTCTGCAAATTTCATAGTTTTCTTTATATATTTCTTGTTTCAGCTTGTAATATGGACTCCCACAGTAACAAAAGTGTTATTATCATATCATATCATATCATATATATACAGCCGGAAACAGGCCTTTTCGGCCCTCCAAGTCCGTGCCGCCCAGCGATCCCCGCACACTAACACTATCCTACACCCACTAGGGACAATTTTTACATTTACATTTACCCAGCCAATTAACCTACATACCTGTACGTCTTTGGAGTGTGGGAGGAAACCGAAGATCTCGGAGAAAACCCACGCAGGTCACGGGGAGAACGTACAAACTCCTTACAGTGCAGCACCCGTAGTCAGGATCGAACCTGAGTCTCCGGCGCTGCATTCGCTGTAAAGCAGCAACTCTACCGCTGCGCTACCGTGCTTGTATCCATTCCTGCCTTAATATTGGTTTCGCTCTTACTTTCTGCAATCTCCAGTTAGGGCTGCTACCCTAATCTATTGTATTTCCAAGCACTTTCATGATATTATAACATGCAGTATTTATTTGGCAGTCAAATTCTTTGTGTAGCTACATTTCAGTAATTCCTAATATATTTGGACACTTGCATTAATTATATATTCACGGCCTTCTGTTTTGTTTTGAACCTTATATACTTTATTTTACAGGCAATTTAATTTGTTTGCATTAATTGTCTCTCTTGTTTTGTTTTGAACAATTACAGCTTGATCTCATGTCTAATCATCTAAGTCACTCTCACGGTTTTTGGTTTGCCTCGCCTTAACTCCCATTCATTTACCTTTCTTCTAACGCCATTATTATTTCCACTTATTCCTCTTCACCACATCCCTTTCCCAAGAACCACCTTCCCATGCCCTCCATATTCACACACCATCCCTGTCTTATTAGTTAAAAACAAATCCTATTTATACTTTCGTTTAACATCTCGGTCTAGCTCTGGTTAAGTAGAGAGTGTTAAAAGGAAGCTGCCGATGCTGGATTGCCTCCTGCACCCGTGTAGAACTCATGGACTTTATTGACTTCTGTACTAACTTCCACCCTGCACTCAAATTCACCTAGACCATAGAAACATAGAAAACATAGAAAATAGGTGCAGGAGTAGGCCATTCAGCCCTTCGAACCAGCACCGCCATTCAATATGATCGTGGCTGATCTCTGACACCTCCCTCCCCTTTCTTGATCTCACCATCTCTATCGCTGGAGATATACTATCGACTGGCATCTATTACAAAACTACTGACTCCCACAGTGATCTGGACTACACTTCTTCCCACCCTGCTTCCTGCAAAGAATCTATCCCCTACTCCCAATTTCTCCGTCTACGCCGGATCTGCGCCAAAGATGAGGTGTTCCATACCAGGTCATCTGAGATGTCCTCATTCTTTAGGGAACAGGTGGTCCCCTCTTCCATCATAGATGAAGCCCTCACCAGGGTGTCCTCAGTATCCCGCAGCTTCACCCTTTCACCCCGCCAGCCGTCGCATACAACACATCATCCTCCAACATTTTTGCCATCTCAAAACGGGATCCCACCACTAGCCACATCTTCCCATATCCAACCCTTTCTGCTTTTTTGCAGAGACTGTTCGTTCCCTCCGCAACTACCTGGTTCACTCATCCCTTCCCACCCAAACCACCTCCTCCCCAGGTACTTTCCCCTGCAACCGCAGGAGATGCAATACCTATCCCTATACCTCCCTCCTCGACTCTGTCAAGGGACCACTGTCAGAGTTGGGCCACACGCAAATTCGAGGAACAACACCTCATATTTTGCTTGAGCAAATTACAACCCAGAGGTATGAGCATTGATTTCTCTAATTTCAAGCAACCCCTGCATTCCCCCTCCCCCACCCTCCACCCCCCCCCCCCCCACACCCCAAACCTTGTCGTCCTACTAGTTCCACGCTTCTCATCCTTGTATCCCTTCATTATCACCTCTTCCCCAGCCACCAATAGGCCATTGTGGGCTCCACCCTTCCTTGGTCATCTGTTGCCGGCCCTGCTTTTTTCTGGCCTTTTCTTACCTCATGTTCCCTCCCGTCTACTTTTAGCCTGAAGAAGGGTCCTGACCCGAAAGGTCACCATTCCTCTTCGCCAGGGATGCCGCCTGAACCGCTGAGTTACTGCAGCACTTTGTGTCTATCTTCTGGTTAAGTAGAGCCCATTGCAGCTACACAAACCTGATTTGCAGTAAAGTCAACACACTTTATTTCCCCTAATGTTGTCTCATGAATTACTGTTTTCCAGTGACCTTTAATTTCATTCTGAGATGTTACTCTGCTCCAACCATGCTCTGATATCCATATCCCCTTCCATATTTTTAAGGGGAAAATTTTAAATTCTAACAATTTTATTTTTGTATTTTTATCTGATTTCAATCTTGTCTTCCTCGTGCCAGATACGATCCCTTTCTCCATAAGTTATGTTAAAGCTTTTTAGAATCTGTGCCCTTGGCCTTTTTGTGGGACCAATTACATTTTTTATAGTCTACGCTTAAAGCAGAGTTAAGGAGATGTACATTCACATAGCACATTTCATGACCTCAGACTATCAGATTGTCAGAAAGCATTTTATAGGCAAAAGCATAGTTTTGAAGTGCAGTCTTCTTTTGATACAGGGAAAGATATAAGCTAACTTACACGTGGCAAATTTCCACAGCATAAATGTCCATATCTCCTGTTTTATTTTTAATGCTTTTCAACCCTGGCTCTTCTTTGAATAATTTCTTGGTGTATTTTATCCTCATTCAACAGTGCAGTTGGGGGGTCATGATTTATGTCTTATCTGGAAGGTAACAACACAGTATTTTTGCAGTAATTGACAGCAACCTCCTCAGATTATGAGCCCATAGTTCTCGAGAAGGACATGAATTTACAACTGTGGATGAGAGTGCTTCAATTCAACCAAGACTGATATTGCTCTGCTTGTTTTAATCCAGTCTCTGTTGACCTACTGTTATCCTTGGGTGTTTTTTTTTGGTTGTTTTAAAAAAAATCAATTTTGGACCCTTATCATTTTCAGATTTTATTTTGGACAAACTGTATTTGAAAACATTTACTTGTTTCCTGTGTCCCTCCCTACCCCCCAACCCCACAGCCCCATCTCAGAATGTTCTCCCCGCAACCCTCAAACCTTGCATTATATCATTGACTTCATTGGGATTGCACAGTTTTTCATTCAATTTGAAAATGGTAGTATTTTCCCTTTATAAAGTTTCCTGTTCTTGGCTATAAATCCCTTTCCTCATGTATTGATGTTGCTGTCACTCTGCTGATGAATTGATCACTGCAGTTAAACGTCACACGTAAAGCTACACCACTAAATTGTTCCATTTGCAAGTGACATTGCCGCAGCTTTCTTGATCAGAGGTATTTCAATGTTCAAAGTAATCATTGAAACTAGCACAATGACCCAGATACCCATGTACATTATGAAGTCTCGAAAGCATGATAACAATGATCATTTCTAATACTCGTTTTTTTAACATGGGTTTCTGTCTAGTTGTTAACCGTATCTAGTCTGGTGTAGTGGGAGAGGTGTCCTAGATCCAGACACCCACAATCTATTTGTGGGCAGCAAATGTTGCGATGGTTATGAAATAGCGGTTAACATTCTGGATTAAATAACTATCAGTTCAGGCTAGTAACGATTCTTAAGACTGCCATAGTGGATGAGTGCAAACACTAATTAAAGTTCACTTTTGCTTCACCTTGTGCACAACGTTTAATATTGCAACAATTCACACCATTGTGCCTGAAAGTTAAAAGTGGCACAAGTAAATGAATGTAAGTATAGCTTGCGAAGGCTGACGGCCAAATTTGAGTCAGGGATCCTCAGAAGCTGTACCAAATGGTGATTAATCTGGTGAATGCAATGATTTAATTATCAGTCCAGTTAGCATATGGCAACACAACAGGAAGTACTGTGACATGACTCTTTTAGTTCAAAATGAAACTTCCTCAGGCTTCCTTATTCAAAGAGGAAGTCAGGAGGTTGAAAAGTTCATGCCTGTTCCTTCATGATTTACAACAACTTGTATAAAAGGAGCACATCCTAAAAAACTGCACCTTGTGCTGTTGTACACAATTTACTGACAACATAACTTTTCAAAAGTTAAACCTGTTAGATCTTGGAAGGAAGGAATATAAAAAAAAATGTTTTATTTCCTACAGAAGGAAACAAACAGGATATTGATAAGATGGGACTTTTAAGATAAAGTAACAACAGTTACAAGTATGGTGGAGAAAATATACCTCCAAATAAACCATTACAACAAATTTCAGAAAACATTTGGGTATTTATATGAATACAAACAAACTCTGGCAGAGGAGCTGAACCTCTTCTTTGCTCGCTTTGAAGTGGAGCCACCCGAGACAGCCATATCACACCACATGGTCCACAGCAGCCTAACCCTCAAGATAGAGGAGCATGAGGTGAGGCGCACGCTGCGGGCCATCAATCCAAGGAAGGCTACTGGACCCGACGGCGTCTCTGGACGCGTGCTGAAGGACTGCGCTGACCAGCTGGCTGGAGTCTGTACGAGGATTTTCAACCAGTCTCTGGCCCAGTCCACTGTTCCATCCTGTCTGAAGTCCGCAATCATAGTCCCCTTGCCCAAAAAACCCCACATTTCCAGCCTCAACGACTACCGGCCAGTCGCACTCACACCAGTGGTGATGAAGTGTTTTGAAAAACTGGTCCGGGGTCATATCACATCACTCCTGCCCCGAAGCTTTGACCCCCACCAGTTTGCGTACAGAGCGAATAGATCCACAGAGGACGCTATAGCCACAGCCCTCCATGCTGCACTGTTCCACCTGGAGCAGCCGGGGAGCTACGTGCGGATGCTCTTTGTGGACTACAGCTCTGCCTTTAATACAATCCTTCCCCATAAACTGGTGGACAAACTGGGGGACTTGGGACTTCCACACTCCACCTGCATGTGGATAAATAGCTTCCTGTCAGCTCGCAGCCAGAGAGTCAGAGTGGGCCATCACACATCCACGGCCCTCAGCCTCAGTACCGGCTCTCCACAGGGCTGCGTGCTGAGCCCCCTGCTCTACACCATCTATACACATGACTGCACCCCCGCCCACCACAGCAACACCATTGTCAAATTTGCGGATGACACTACGGTGGTGGGACTCATCACCGGGGGGGACGAGTACGCCTACCGGGATGAGGCGGAGAAGCTGACAGCGTGGTGTGGAGAAAATAACCTGCTCCTCAACACCTTAAAGACAAAGGAAATAATAATAGACTTCAGAAAGAATAAAACGGACATGGTACCATTAACTATCAGAGGGGACTGTGTGGAGAGGGTGGCGGATTTCCGCTTCCTGGGAATCCATATTGAGGAGGACCTGACGTGGAGCGTGAACACCTCTGCGCTGCTGAAAAAGGTCCAGCAGAGACTGCACTTCCTGAGGGTGCTCAGGAAGAATAACATCACTCAGAGACTGCTGTTGTCCTTTTATCGGTGCTACATTGAGAGCATCCTAACATACTGTGTATGCGTATGGTACACCAGCTGCACAGCGGCTCAGAGGAAAGCGCTCCAGAGGGCCATTGACAACGCCCAGAGGATTGTCGGCTGCCCTCTACTTACCTTGGAGGACTTACACAGTTCCCGCTGCATCAAAAAATCCCAGAGTATTATAAAGGACATTTCCCACCCCGGACACTCCCTGTTTGAACTGTTACCGTCAGGCAGACGGTACAGATCTACAAGGACAAGGACAAACAGACTTAAAAATAGTTTTTACCCCACTGCTATAAAGGCACTAAATGTAGCCGCCAAGGAACGCAGGGGCGATACATAATAAGAGACTGTGAAATCGACAGAAGGATGTAGGGTTGGGTGTTTATGCGTGCTATTTTCATGATATTTATTTTAGTTGTTTATCTTTTTTAAAATATTTTACCTTGTATGTATCGTTAGCTTTTAGAAATGTTTGAATGGTGCACTGACTGGCTGACATTTTACAATTTCGTTGTACATGGCTCATGTTACAATGACAATAAAGGAACTATTCTAGGAACTATTCTATTCTTTACAGCCTTTGGTCTTTCTTGACATAATTTCAATTAAAATTATGTCTCATTCATTTAGTTTACAGCCTAAATATTGAAGCATGATAATAATTGTATGGGATTGCAGAAATCGCCACTGTGATTTGTGTAGCCAAGCAGGATCCAGACAAATTAAATGATTATGGAAAATGTGAGAGAATTTATAATAATGGGAAATATGAAAATCCAAGGAAAGTGTTTGATTGGCTCCAAAAGATTACATAAATTGATATAAAGCCAATATGCACAGAAAAGTTTGAAAAACATTTGTGGTCCAATGCCGAAGCAAAACTCTTCTAAAATGAGAAAGTGATAGAGAAACATGGGGTTCTCAGGATCTTTGCTCATCTGCTCACTGGTGCCATTTGGTGGATGTGAATTTCTGGGGAACATTTGGACACCACATCCTTGGTACACAGATTTTGGGCAAAAATATCCAATTTGCCAGCTGGATATTTTCCAGTTTCACTATTTGTATTTTAGGTGCCAAAGCAAAAAAAAAAACCTGAACATTGGTATTTCTGTAGCTTTCTTTAAGACTCACCAATTTGACAATTTTCACTATATTTATATTAAACTGAAATGAAGCAAAACACAGGACAGTCACTTCAGTTTTTTAGTGCCTGAAATATTCATTGCAACTTATATGTAAGTTTCTTGGGATTTATATCTGAGTATATTGAATACTGCAGATTGGATGTTCAAAAGAAAGGCAATTTTCACCTCAGCAATGCAAATATCGATTAATGCTGCCTTTTATCAGCATAAAATGATCCCAATGTGTTTCACAGAAACATTACCAAATCCCCAAGTCTCATTAGGATGTATTAGTGCAACCAGACCAGAGCTTTGTCAAATGAATTGGGTTTTAAATCTTTATAAAGTTGGAGAACAGGGAAATTTAGCCAAAGGATTCTGAGCAATTAGAAAGTTGATAGTTGGAGACAAAATCATCAGTGGTGAAGCAATTTAACTCCAGAATGCTCAAGAGGCCAAAAGTGTGAAGTCTTCAGCATCCTAGAATATTGGGAAATTATAAAGGTCACAGAAAAAAGAAGAGTTAAGATTATTGGAAAATTCAAAACAGAGATGAGAATTTTAAAGTTAATGCATATCTTCCCTGTAATTGCCATCACATTGAAGGACCAGGATAAATACTGCCCACAAAATAATTGCAAAGGCTGTTGATAGGTAACTGAGCACTTCGCTTAGCCAGCAGTCAAACCTACCAAAAACGATGAGTATTTCTGATTGTTGTTAACATTCAAAAACATTCACAAGTTAACATTCAAAAACATTCAAACAAATAAAAACAATGTTAAAAATTAGAAGTAATACAATGAAAACAAAAGAAGTCTTGAAACAAATAACATATTTAATTCCAGTGAGTAATTAAATAAATGCAATGTATTAAATTCCAGTGAGTAATTTAATAAATTAAACAATTACAGTAAGTAATTAAATAAATGTAAATTAGGTAAAACCTTTCTCTTTTGTAGATGTTACCCATTAAAATTTATGGGATTCTTGTTTCTGCCCTAGATCCATGTTCAGAAGGAAAATGGCACAGCATTTCTACAGCCTCTCACCCCACCACTGGACTCAATGAGTCTAATATTAGAGTGAAGTCGAGAAATCTGCAGTGCTGAGCAGCTGGTAAGATCAGGACCTGTGTATTCATAAGGAAATCCCAAACATCTTGGCACCAACACTGAAACTGCATGGAAGCCCATGCTTTTCTGTAAAATATACCCCAGTATTTCTGATTACTGGCTAAATATTAATCATCCTAAATGATAAAATTATTAACTTCTAATTGCATATACAAAATGTAATGCACAGGGTATGTTTAATTGGTTGTCACCTTGATAAGAGCATCATTATAGTTATTGAAATTATGAAAACTCTTTGCTATCAAGAACCTGATAATCTCCCCTGTGTCTAGATTAACTGCTGTTGTATACCATAACTAAATACACATAATTATGATTCATATCAGAATACATGGTAGCACACTGAAGTGGTAAGTAAACATAATGGCATATAAATTAATGAATCAATATAAATAAATAAATGGTATATAAATAAATTTGATAAAAAATGCTAGAAATATTCAGAGAGTAAGGCATCAGTTTTGTTTCAATCTGCTGACATCTCCTGTATTTTGATTTTGAAGTAAGTTTGTGTTTTAATACAATACAATACAATACAATATATCTTTATTGTCATTGTACAGGGGTACAATGAGATTGGGAATGCGCCTCCCATACGATGCAATAATTTAATTAGCTAGTCAGTATTACTTTAAACAACAACAACCCAACGAAACAAATTGTAACAGTTTTAAGACAGAATAAAGTGCAAGTAGATCAGTGCCGGATCACTGTGCGTTTTGATCATCCGGCTCAGCAGGACCGGTTCATAGCAGCTATGGCCCTGGGGATGAAGCTGTTCCTGAGTCTGGAGGTGCGGGCGTAGAAGGCCTTGTATCGACTGCCGGATGAAAGGGGTTCGAACAGACTGTTGCAGGGGTGTGAAGAGTCTTTGTGGATGCTGGTGGCTTTTCTGAGGCATCGTGTGTTGTAGATGCCCTCCAAGGCTGGTAGCTGTGTTCCCATGGTCCTCTGAGCTCTATGGACTACCCGCTGAAGAGCTTTCCTTTCTGCCTCCGTGCAGCTGAGGTACCACACAGGGATGCCTGTGTGATACTGTTTAAAAACAGTAGTTTATAAAATGTATACTTGTAACCGAAGGTCAAGAATTTGCGTTTTCAGCCATGTGATCTGGGCAAGTCATTGCAGTGATTTTAACTTTCAGCACCAATTTCTGAACCCTCTCAGTGATTCTGTTTGTCTGACCACCTTGACCACCAAATCCTCAACATATGTATGTGCTGGTAAGCAAAGTGATTGTGAAAAGAATGACTGGCCTTCTACTTGTAAGGAATAAGTAATAGAAAAACTTCATTCAACTCTTAACCATCTCCCTCTATGTTGAGGAAATATGTAGGAAGGAATTGTAGATGCTAGTTGAAGATAGACACGAAATGCTGGATTAACTCAGCAGGCTCGAGGGGCCGAATGGCCAACTCCTGCACCTATTATCTATTGTCTATTGTCTATTGACAGGCAGCATCTCTGGAGAGAAGGAATGGGTGACCTCTTGGGTCATGACGTCTGAAGAAGGGTCTCGACCCGAAACGTCACCCATTCCTTCTCTCCAGAGATCCCGCAGAGTTATGTTGTTTCTATCTTCCCTCTATGTTGATTTTGGTTTCTATCAAGTACATCAACATTGAGATTAAGGGGGAAAGAATGAAAATTTGTACTGGAAATTTATGTTTATTGTTTTGTAGTTTAGTAGCAAATAGTATGTTTGTCAGTAAAATACTGCCTACATTTTGCTATACCTTTGAATGACAGAGCTTTCCAATGTGTTTCACCGCACGCACATTTGGAGAGGGCTCACATATTTCCATTGTAATTCCTGAATATTTCTAAACTCTAAATGGACATCAAAGATTATATATTATACATATTACAAAGAAGGAAAGAGATTGAACTTTTTTTTTCGCCTTCCATCACAGTGAGGAATGTGGAGGAGTCACTGTGGTGAATGTTTATGTTAAAAGTGTATTTTGTGTGTCTTGTTGCTTTCTATTGGTATGACTGTACGGCAAATCAAATTCCTCGTATGTTGCAAAACACACTTGGCTAATAAAGTATGATTATGATTATGATTATTAACTGTTATAATACCCTTACATTTGATGAAATAAAATTATAGAGCACATTTCACAACCTTAGAAATTCCGAAAATACCAGTAATTTAATCACCTTTGAAAGGTAGTCATTCTTTTAATAAAGGAAACATTGCAGCCAATTTGCTCAGGAAAGGGTTCAACAATCAGTAATGCGATACCATCTAAGTAATCTATTACTGTGATCTTAGATGAAGGATAATTGTTGATTAACTCAACAGGGAGAATTCTCTTGTTCTTCTTTGAAATAGATCTTTAAAGTTCATCTGAGATTGCCTTGCCTTGATGACTCTTCTGAAAGCTGGCACCTCCAGCTGTGTAGTGTTCCCTCAGTCCTGCACTGGAATGTCTGCTTAGATTTTATTGCTGTATTCGGATTGGAAATTGAACTCACAACCTCTGATTCATGGCTGATGCTGCGTGCAGGTATATTGAGCTCATTCGGTTTCTGATCATTTTTCATCAACAGCAAAGCAAATCCCTGAATCTCAGATATGATTTCCACCTCACTCTGTTTTGACCTTGGTTCATATTTTTGGAATTGACAACCAAGCCAAAATTCATATCCACAAAGTTCACTGTGTCTGAGGCACTTAAATGCCAGGGAGCATTCTACCGATTATATAAAGCCGTGCAGTTGTAAACTGTAAAGAAGATTATTAGAGGTTTGTAGGTTAATTGGCTTGGTATAAATGTAGATTGTCCCTGGTGTGTGTCGGATAGTGTTAATGTGTGGGGATTGTTGGTCAGTGGGCCTTGGTGGGCCTTTTTCCACACTGTACCTCTAAAGTAAACTAAACTAGAGCTGTAAACCGGGATTTCTGTTGAGGTCTGGATTCAAAAACAATTCGAAGGTATTTATTCACAAAGTGCTGGAGTAAGTCAGCAGGTCAGGCAGCATCTCGGGAGAGAAGGAATGGGTGACGTTTCGGGTCGAGACCCTTCTTCAAAAACAATTTCCTGCTTTCTTCTTGTTTTGATTTGATTTTCCATCCATGCACTTTTCTTCAAAGGAATTAAACCCATGTTACTGATTCAATAAGTGCTTGAATAATGTTATAGTATAAAAATGTAGAAATTGAATTGTTGAGCACTGTTATAACTTGCCGTCAATCGTATAATGTGTGTGAGCATGTGTGTGTCCATATCCGTGTCTGTGGTTTTTATAATGCACCAGAGGTGACCTTACCATATCTAGTGATGGACTAGCCCCTCTGCTGATACATTTCTCCCCCTTCCTTTCTTATCAGCTTCCACTACTTGCACCCTCTTGTCATCTCCGCTTACCACCTCCAACCTTGATTGCCATCTAACTCATTTGCAAAATCAACCCCTCCTTACCTATCACTTGCCAGCTTTTGTCCCATCTCTTCTCCTCACCTCTTTCTACAAGCTATCTCCCCTCTACTCCATCAGTCTGAAGAAGGGTCTTTACCTGAAACATTGACAATCCATTTCTCTCCACGGATATGTCTGACCCTCAGCTCTCCCCATGTCCTTTCCAGCTTCTGCAACCTTAATTTGTGCTTGGGCTACCTGATTTTAATGGGAAGCAGGCCTTCAAGGGTTGATGGCCTTCTTATTGTTCCATTGTTGGCAAATGCTGGCAGCCATGATAAAGTAGGAGTATTCCTCTCAAGACCTATGCAGTCCATCCATCTTTTGGGTAAAAGCCCAGGGTGGTTTTGTTAAGGTATGGTGAGCGTTTGACGGCACTGGGCCTGTACTACCTGGAGTTTAGAGGTATGAGGGGGGAACCTCATTGAAACTTACCGAATAGTGAAAGGCCTGGATAGAGTGAATGTGGAGAGGATGATTTCACTAGTGGGAGAGTCCAAGACCAGAGGCCATAGCCTCAGAATAAAAGGACGTACCTTTAGAAAGGAGATGAGGAGGAATTTCTTTAGTCAGAGGGCAGTGAATCTGTGGAATTCATTGCCACAGATGGCTGTGGAGGCCATCACTAGGTATTTTTAAGGCAGAGATTGACAGATTCTTGATTTGTAAGGGTGTCAAGGGTAATGGGAGGAAGGAAGAAGAATGGGATTGAGATGGAAAGATAGATCAGCCATGATTGAATGGCAGAGTAGACTAGATGGGCTGAATGGCCTAATTCTGCACCTATGACATTAATTTATAAGCTAGACCAACATAAAGGCGTACTTGTTTGCACCCAAGTTCACAGTCTTTTTGCTTAGTGGGTGCTCAATTCAATGTAGGTTGATGTATTGACTAAAGTGACATTCAATTCCCAGTTTAAAAAAACCATTTTATTCGCACGCTGTGAATTTTGTGCAGTTCATTATTACCACGGGAAAGTCATTTTAATTTCACCAAAGTCATTCTAATTTATATACCTCCTCTTTTGCTCTCCAACCTGAAAAAATATGCACCAAAGTTTATTACTCTGCCTGATAAGACTCAGTATGTCTTTAAGTAAATGCAATTTTATCTCTCATTGAATGGGGAGCAGAATAGAAATGCAGCCATTGAGAATTCAATAACCGAGGAGGATGAATGGCATCCTCTCAGCACCAGTGACAGCTGTATTTCCTGCATGATGCCAAATAAAAGATAGTTAATTGAGCCAGGAAGAAATATAAATAAAGAGAAGTAGATTTTAGATTTCCATTTTAGTAAAGGGAAGGTGCTTTTCTGAGGGAGTTTTAATAGTTTAGAACTGACTCAAAGCAGTATGATGAGGATGGTGATTTCAGAATTAATTCTCAAGCTCTGTTCCTATATAATGGGTAGAAATAGATTAGAACAATAAACGTGTGATTAAGGAGTGGAGTACTGGTGCATATAATGCACTGTTGGGATGGAGAGGCCCTGTATATGTGGCTGTCAACTGGATCCGAATAAAGGATAAATACACGGTAAAAAGGCCATTAAACAAATAACTGCTAAACCCCACTCGGAAAAAAAATTGTGAAGCTGATCATTCTAAAATTAAATAAAAAGGGATAAGGGAGATTTTCACATTACGACTGGTGTAAACCTTTGGCAGCAGGTAAAGGGAATACTAAAATAACTGAAGTATTTATGGCAAGAGTGCCAAACAAAAAGAATCTGTTAAGTTTAATGATGTGAGAAAGGTACCATCAAAGCAGAAGGATAATTAGAATTTCTTGCCCAAACTGGAGATTTATTTGCTGACTCAAAGAGGACAAGCAATAAATTGAACCACAAGGTATGTTCTGGCAGCAATTGCAGGTGACGGAGAAATAGTCTGATTGGGAGTTAAATATTATAGGTTATGAGCTTTTGGAGGGAGAAACTGAAAGCATAGGAAGGGGAGTGGCCTTCAGGGCTAAAGATAGTTTAAAAATAATTAGGAAGTGAAGATAGGGGCAAGGGAAACTAATCAAGCTAAATGGCGATAACCAGAATTGATGAGTAAGAAGACTTACAACTGTGCAAAGAGTTGGCTGCAGAGTTCCTGATAGCAGCAGCGAAGTGGAAGAATGAACTAATTCAGGGATTAGAGGAGTTGCAGCAAAAGTGAAATTGTTTCTATAAGTGACTTTGATTTTCATGTTAATTAAGAACAGAATTGCTCACATGTGAAATGAAGCAAATTATCTGAAAGGATTCAAAATAATTTTCAATAACATCTGGAACTGTTGGAACTAAAAAGAGGACAGACAATACTAGATTTAAATAAGACAGACTATATTTTTTCATATCCTCTGGAATACAAGACAGCATTCTATGCACCTTCCTAATTACTTTGTACCTGTACAATACTGTTTGCTTTCATGTACAAGGGTATCCAAACCCATTTGCACCACAGTATTCTGTGGACTCTGAAGGTACAAAAGAGACTGCAAATGTTGGAATCTTGAACAAGAAACAGACAGTTGGAGGATCTCAGTGGGTCAGGCAACATCTGTGGATGGAAATGGACAGATGATGTTTCAGGTTGGGACTCTTCTTCAGACCAATGCAGTTAAGGGAAGATAGATGGTAGAAAGTGTTGAAGGGGGAAGGGAGGGGCAAGAGCCGGCAAGTGATAGGTGGACCAAGGTAAGGATGGGTTGATTGGTGATGAGTTATTTTGGGGCTAAACGGGTGGAGATGGTAACCAGGGATTATGGTGATAAGTGAGGCAGACAAGAGGGTACAAATGGTGAAGTCTAATAAGAAAGCAAAGTGAGGAGTGAAATGTACAACCAAAGGGTGTGATGGTGTGGATAAGGGAACAGAGATGGAGAGAAAAATGGATCCCCAGAGCAGTGGAGGTGGTGTGGGAGGGGGTGGGAGGGAGGGATAGGTGATGAGTGGATAGAGTTGATGGATGAAGGGAAAAGAACTGGATGACGAGAGTAGAGGGAGTGGAAAGATAGGCATGTGTGGGGGATAGATGCTGGGTAGATCAGAAGGAGGTACAGGGGTTTACCTGAAATTGGTTATATCCACATTGCCTCAGTTGCAGCGGCTAATGACAGACAGGTCTGTATAAGAATGGGAAGGGGATTAAAACTGGCCAGCAACAAGAAGCTCCAGCAGACTGTTGTTTGACAAAGTAGTTGTCTAATATACATTTGATCACATCAGTGCAGAGGAAGCCATATCAAGGACACTGAATGCAACAGACAAGGTTGGGAGAGGTGCATATACAGTAAATCTCTGTCTCACCTATTAGGGTCCCTAAACAGATGAGGGGCAAAGTGCAGTGGTAGATGAATCACCTCCTGTGGTTGCAGAGGAAAGGGCTTGAAGAGGGGGTAGTGGGTGATTAAGGGTGAGCAAACCATGAGGTCATGGAGAGAGTGGTCTCTGCAGAACCTGGAAAGGGGTGGTGATGGGAAGATGTGACTGGTGGTTTGATAACGTTGTGCCAGCAAAAATAAAACCATGCTTCAGTTAAACTGTGTTAAGCTTTTCTAAATATCTCATGACAACCTCCCTAATAATGGATCCGAGATTTTTGTTATGGCCTATATTCTCCTTCCTTTCTTGAATAAGCGTGACACATTCATGATTTTCCAATTTCCTTGGACATTTCTCATACTTGCAATGTGGGAAGGATGTGGGGGGTAGGTAAGGAGGAGGTACGGGGATTTCCCTGAAATTGGAGAATTCATTATTCATGCCATTGGGTTATAGGCAATATCTATATACTAAAACTCTTGTTTGTTTGTTCGTTTGTTCCTGAACTACAGGCAAAACGGTACATGATAGCGTGACAATTTTAAGCCCACCTTACTCACCGTCGTCCCTTTGGTGCTAATGAAAGAGGTTTCAAAATCGGTGTTATATTTTTAATGTTATTCACATTTTAAAGTTTAAATCTATCTCCTAGGGAGGGTGGGAAGGGGGGAGGGAGGGGGGAGGAGGGAGGATAAGGGGGGTTGAGGGGGATGGAGTGGGGGAGAGGAAGAGGGGAAGGGGAGGAAGGGGGAGGGAGGGGGAGGAGGAGGAGGGGGATGGGGAGGGTGGAGGGGAGGGGGGCAATGGGGAGGGGAGGAGGTGGGGGGGGGGAGAGGGGAGGAGGTGGGTGGAGGGGGAGGAGAGGAGGAGAGGGTGCTGCACCAATGCAGGAGAGGTTTGGGCCCAACAGGTCCACTTGGTCTAGTAATATCTAATATCCAAACATTTCTTTTCAGATGTTAGGCCATCAGATCCAAAGAACTTGCCAGAGATGCTGCCTGTCCCACTGAATTACTCCAGCATTTTGTGTCTATCTTCGATGTAAACCAGCATCTGCGGTTCCTTTCTCCACTTGTCAGTCTTTAGTTCCATTCACTTAACTAGTACTTTTTCTCAAATAATGAAGATTATTCTAGTTCTTCCTGCTCTTATGACAGCTGATTTTTCTATTGTCATTGGAATGTTTTGAGTGCCTTCTACTGCCTAAATTCCAGTCATTGCCTCATTTTGTTTTATTAATTCCACAAATTCATCCTTTCAGTGTCCAACATTGCCCGTTCTTTTCCTCTTTGTATTTTTGGAGAAGCTTCTACATTTTGTTACCTTAATTCCTGTTTCATTTTACATCAGTTTTTACATCTCATTTTGGAGTACAATCAATCTATTTTGTTTGGTTATCCTTTGCCATTTTCTAAAATGTATCCAATGTTCTAGCCTCTCACTAATTTCTGTAACTTTATGGGTTGTCTTTAAGTTCAATGTTATCCTTCAAACCCATAATTGGATCTACTTCTTCAACGTCTACTTTTCAATGTATTTGTTGAGAGTTACAGAATGATCCATTAAATTAATACCACTGCTGGTCTACCGTCTCACCATTTCATATATTTCCCCAATCAACTTGAACCAATTCTGCCTTTATATCTTTGTAATTCCTTGACGCTTATCACATTTGTTTCAGACCTAATTTTCTGACTGTCAAACTGGAGGTGAAATTCTATCATGTTATGATCACTGATCCCTTGAGTACTGTTTACTGGAAGATCATTAATTAATCCTGTCTCATTAAATGTGGCCTGATCTGAAATAGTCTGTTCCCCGATTGGATCAACAATGTTCTGTTCTAAAAAAACTGCCCCAATGCACTCTGAACTCTTCCGTAAGGCTTCTTTTGCCAATTTGAGTTCTTGAAGTTATATAAAATTTTAAAATGCATGTTATTATTAAGGTATATATTTAAAAGCCCATATTTCATAGTTTATGTTGTGTTCTATAGGACGGCCACTATTAGGGGGATCAATAGATCTTTTTATTTGCTATTATAACTCAACACAGTCTGATTCAACACCTTGATGTTTCTGGACTAAATCATTTATAACCACTGTTCTGATCTTGAGATTCATTAACATAGTTATTATAATTTATTTTCCTTTCGTCCTCTCCTGGATTACACCGGATTATTCCGTTTCCAGCATTTGGCGCGTTACAAATGTCTGTAATGTCTGAAGAAGGGTCTCGACCCGGAACGTCATCCATTCCTTCTCTCCAGAGATGCTGCCTGACCCACTGAGTTACTCCAGCAATTTGTGATACCTTCGATTTGTACCAGAATCTGCTGTTATTTTCCTACACGGCAGATCATACATGTTCATTTCTGTTCAGGCCATTAAAATTGGTGTTTTATTTCTGGGGCCATCAGCTTGTAAACTTGCTCTGAAATGTGAGTATATTATGGAGGGATGGACTAGCACAGGATGATGAATTATACCATGTGTTCAAGGATCTTATGCAACTTGGATAAAGGTCCCTATGTGGTCACTTGAACTTTCATGTACTGAAGGTTTTGATGATGAACAGACCTGTAGGGTCTGCTGCTGCTCTGTGAGCCACATGTGTGCAATCCATCAGGCTCTGCACCTGCGGAAAACCAAGAGAGCCGTAGACCAGGGAACATTAATTAGCAACTAACAGCAAAGTTGGTGCAACTGCCAGCTTTCAAAGATCAAGACATCTGCTACTTATCAGATGAATTTATCAGGGCTGATTAGAAATATTTTGAGTCGAACCCGGACGAGTCCCCAAAGTTGAGGAAGAATGATCACCATTGCAGCTATTGTAAAATATGTCTCCTCAGTCCAAAAGATTTTCTCAATAGTGGCTGCAAAGATCTGCCTCCACCCTGGGTCTCCTTGGCTGCAGATTGTCAGAGGTTACCAGGAAATTATGGCTTTGCCTCTGGACCCACTAGGGACAATTTATTTTACATTTACCAAGCCAATTAACCTACAAACCTGTACGTCTTTGGAATGTGGGAAGAAACTGAAGATCTCGGAGAAAACTCACGCAGGTCACGGGGAGAACGTACAAACTCCATACAGACAGCACCCGTAGTCGGGATCGAACCCGGCACTCTGGCGCTACATTCTTTGTAAGGCAGCAATTCAACCGCTGCGCCGCCGTAATGTAAAAGTTAAACAGGCTTTTCAACTTAAATGGAAGCTGTTACAGGAGTTCTTAATGTGCGGCTGGAGGAGGTATAAGAGTCATTATTTTATTGCTCTTTAATGTCTTAATAAATGTCTCATTTTTAATTTTATGTAGTGGAAGTGTTCTTTCTCCTTCATTGATAGGAATTTCTCGAAACCTGGTTGTGTGATTACAGCATACTGATTCTATCGGTAACTTGAATGCCCAGGAAGGAAGAAGGTTGCAGAAAGTGGTGTACGTTGGTGGGTCCATCACAGGTATTGACCTCCCCATCATCGATGGGATCTAGAAGAACCGCTTCCTCAAAAAGGCAGCTAATATCATCAAAGACCCACACCGCCTTGACCTACTCTCATCTTGTTTCGACCATTGGGAACAAGATACAGGAGCCTGAAAACTGTGATATCCAGATTCAAGAACAGCTTCTTCCTAGCAACCAGAAGGCTTCTGTTCCATACTACACAACTACCCACAACCCTACCTCAGCAAAGATCTACTATGCACATGGTTTTGGTTTCATTACATACTTTAGTTTTGCACTGAATATTAATTTATGTATTATTACTGAATATTAATTTATGTATTATTGATTATTATATCTTTATTGTATTATTGCATCAGTAGACCTGTAAGAATTGCAGTAAGGAAGAATTTATTTGGTTCGTTATCGATACATATAACACTTGAACATTTGACTCTTGGACTCAACAATGAGCAGGTCCAACCAGTTGAACACATGCAATGATATTCATTAGGTTAGCACAACTCCTACAGAAATGTTGTCTAATGTTTCCTAAACCAAAAGAAAAAACTATTACTATCTGTTAAGTAAACCTTGCGCAGAATCATCAAGAAAAATGTTGTGGGGCTGCGGGTTTTACCGTCAGATTTGCTTGTCAGCTCTGTGGTTCCTCTCCAATGTCACCGTGCTTTCACCACAGCTTCATGGACAAGTTTTAAGAAGATCTGAGGTTTTACATGCCCAGAATTAATTTCCCAAACTGCGGTTAATATCACTCTAGATCACCAACTTATATGTTTAAATTGCCAAACCACCACCTCTGACAAGGTGACTAGACTTGAACCCAGAAGTCATTGGGTTACTGTTGAGTTTCTGAGGCACTCAGACTCACCCATCCTCCCACTCATTCTTAGGTTTGCTTGCTCAATAGTCAACATGCCACCTTTCACCTTTTTTTGGCTCTAGGAAGTCTCAACTTAAGCAAAATTCTCTTTGATTGAATTAATAAATCAGAAGAAAAAGATAGTTTTGCAAACTCAATATTATATTGAAACAAAGCAAAGGTTTAATAATCTAAAGGAATAAAAGTATTTGAATGTCAGCCTTTGGTCAGACTGTTCCGCTGTCTCTGTCTGTGGCTATGTTTCAAGACTTTTCTACTGATAACAATTTTGTTAAGAGCTTGAGGCACTTTTATGATGTTAAAGTTATCATAAAAGTACAATGTATAAATAAAAGTTTTCTAATATGCATGATGACTTCTGGAAAACGAGAACACATAACAGTACACATGGTTCCATGCCTTCAGATGGCTCTCAGGCAATAGTGCTGCAATTGTAAAAACAAATACCCTGGCTCTGGAAATTGATATTTGCCACAAGCTAATAAAAGCTCTTCTATTCTGCAGTGCCCCAAACGATGCACAATTTAATTTCTCCATACTGTTATGCCCTAAACCTCTTAAACCTTTGTTCTCCCGCATCTAATCTATCCAGTCTACTGAATAATGATTTGCAAAGAGAGTCATATATCCAAGTCTGCAGATTTTACAATGTTGATGGTGTAGAAGGCAGTGCAGACAGGATCATAAATTATAGGGGACCGTGTGAGGGAGTAACATTGTGGCAGATGGTTTTCAAGGCAGATAAAGTGTAAGGTCACCATTCTGAACCAATGGAGGATAGATCCAAGTATGGTGTAAATAGTGAAAGGCTGGGAAGGGGAGGGTTCAAATAAATTTGGTGGTTCATGTAAACAGATCACTGAAATCTACAAGTTAGATAATAAGCAAAAATTAAAGAAAAGTTGATTGGAATGTTGGCTTTTAACTAAAGACCAGGAAAGGTAAAACCACTCAAACCTTGTTGCAAAACACCAAAGTGTTCTGTATATTTCACACCATTATTTCTAGGACTGCATCACAAAAGAGAGTGCAGCACAAATTCACCTGAATTTTACAAAAGGTAAACCATGAAGGGAAAGAAAAAAAAATCAGACATATTTCATGAAATATCAGAGGCAAGGGTGATTTGGATGAGGTTTTCACAATATTTGAAATAATTGATCAGGGGAGTAGAGGAAACAAGTCTACTGGTTGAGGAGTCCAGAGTAGGAGCTGTGGATGGTTTTGCGTGGCACTGCAATAGGAGAGCAGGACAGCTGTAGGTATACTTTGAGTTGGGATCGCGTTGCTAGAAGGGTGCTACTAACTTTGCATTCTCCTCTATCAAGAATAAAATATCTCCCCATGTATTCACCTCAGAATATTAAAAAAAAACTCACACTTGGCAAACCTTACTTCCATTCAATGCCTGTGGTGAATATTGTGCAGCAATTTGCATTGTAAGTCAAGTCTCACAGGGAGACATAGTCATATAGCATGGAAAAAGGCCCTTCAGCCCAACTTGCCCACGCCGATCACCATGCCCCATCTACACTAGTTCCACCTGTCTGCATTTGTCCCATGTCCCTCTTAACCTGTCCTATCCATGTACCTGTCGAAATGTTTCTCAAACTTTGTATTGGTACCTGCCTCAGCTTCCTCCTCTGGCAGATCATTCCTTATACCTACCACCCTTGTTGCCGCAGAGGTTTCTATTAAATCTTTCCCCACTCATCTTAAACCTATGTCCTCTGGTTCTTGATTCTCCTACTCTGGGGAAAAAGAGTCTGTGCATTTACCCTATTTATTCCTCTCATGATCCTCTGTACCTCAATCAGATTGCCACTCATCCTCCTGCGCTCCAAGGAATAAAGTCCCAGCCTACTCACCCTCTTCCTGTAGCTCAGGCCCTCAAGTCTTGGCAACATCCTCGTAAATCATCTCTGCACTCTTTCCAGCTTAACAACATTTTTTTCCTATAACAGGGTGACAAAACTGAACACAATACTCTAAAAGTGACCTCACCAATGTCTTGTACATTGTCTTGTACAGTCTGAAGAAGGGTCTCGACCCAAAAGGTCACAAATTCCTTTTCTCCAGAGTGTTCTGCTTGACCTGTTGAGTTACCTCAGCATTTTGTGTCTATCTTCTATACTCAATACTCTGACTGACAAAGGCCAATGTGCCAAAAGCACTTTCTGACCACTCTTTCTACCTGCGATGCCACTTTCAATGAAGAAGTCTGGGAGATGAAGGTTAGCAGTTGATATCTGTGTGCCAAATAGGGCAGGAGAGATGACGTGGGAGCTTGGAAATAATAAAACTGTCAATGTAGTGGAAATACTTTTAGTATTGCTCATCCAAGTACCTGTTTTGGGGGTGGATATCTATTGCACAAGGTGCTGAGGTAGAACCAATCTACAATTTTATTCAACGGTTGAGGAAGAATAAGGTTGACGTAGAATGAGAGCTGTGAACCAATACTCATTACTGAGTCTCGACCCGAAACTTCACCCGTTCCTTCTCTCCAGAGATGCTGCCTATCCCGCTGAGTTACTCCATCGTTTTGTGTCTATTCTCATTACTCAGATGTGGCTCAATAGTAACCAACTTATCTCTGATCCAGGAGTGTGTGCACTTGTAATCTCTTTCCTGTTCGAAACACGTTATCTCCGGTGGTCCTTCTGTGCAATATTGAACCACTGTTGTGTTGCTAGAATGAAAAGTGAAGCTGAGGTCTTGATGCAAGAAATTCCTTTGTGTGCTATCAAGGTAAGTGCCATGGAGCTGACAACTGATACAACACGGACTGAACCATTGTTGCTCCCATTGGGAAGTTTTACCCACTGACTTCCATTGGGATTGTTTGCTACAACATATTTATTTGGCTTAAACCACGAAATTATATCAAGAACAATGCCCAAATGGAATCTCCAATACTATTTTCTATTTCAATGTTGTATAAAAGACAGTTTCTATTTAGCTTTAACCACCTCTAATTCCCCAAACCTACCTACTTGATCGATCAACACTCAAATTATGTTCTGAGGAAAGTTTGTAATCCCCTCCAACCTCCTTCAGACTGATCTTCAGAAGAGTCTCGACCTGAAATGTCACCCATTCCTTCTCTCCAGAGATGAAGCCTGTCCCGCTGAGTTACTCCAGCTTTTTGTGTCTATCTCCTTTACAGTCTCACAGCTTTGCCATGTAGGTTAAGATCTTTGTCATTGTTAGCTCCCTAATCCCAAACCATTCCAGGCTGCATATCTCCACCACATCTCTTTGTTTATTGCTCTAAGGGAGAAGAGACATTACTTTCTTTTCTTTTAGCTCACAATATCAGGCAGAGTAGGCATAAGCATTCAATAACATACCAGTTAGCAAGTGCACATGTAGTATTATTCCATAATGGCCTTCTTGACAACCTCCTACTTTCAAGTGCTCTTGAAGTGCGCTCCAAAAACTCTCATCATTACAAAGTCCTATTTGTAACTATTGTCATATGTCCCGCCTCCTGTACCAGCTTAGTTGGGTCCCCTCCTGAGTGCGAAGAATTCTCTCCATTTTCCACAAGCAAAGTTGAGAACATTAGAACGAATATTTCCCCTCCCACCCGTGACCTAGCTGTCTCACTGGTCTGTTCATCTAAATTGGACTGTTTCTAACCCGTCACTCTATCCTCCCTTGCAAAGCTTGTCTCCGCTATGAAACCTGCAACCTGCCGCCTTTACGCTGTCCCCACTGCCCTTCTGAAGGATGTCATTGCAATAGCCGGTCCCAGCATCCTCTCTATCATCAACAGTTCTCTGGCCACTGGCACCATTCCAACCTACTTCAAGCACGCGGTGGTCCAGCCCCTCCTGAAAAAAACCTAACCTAGACCCCACCTTGCCTAGCAACTACAGACCCATTTCCAAACTGCCATTCCTGTCAAAAGTCCTTGAAAAGGTAATTCTAAATCAACTACTGCCTTACCTGAGTTTAGGAGCAGGGAGGATCTACTGCAGTTGTACAGGGCCTTGGTGAGACCGCACCTGGAGTATTGTGTGCAGTTTTGGTCTCCTAATCTGAGGAAAGACGTTCTTGCCTTAGAGGAAGTACAGAGAAGGTTCACTAGATTGATCCCTGGGATGGCGGGACATTCATATGAAGAAAGACTGGATAGACTAGGCTTGTACTCGCTGGAATTTAGAAGACTGAGGGGGGATCTTATAGAAACATATAAAATTCTTAAGGGGTTGGAGAGGCTAGATGCGGGAAGATTGTTCCCGATGTTGGGGGAGTCCAGAACCAGGGGTCACAGCTTAAGGATAAGGGGGAAGTCTTTTAGGACCGAGATGAGAAAACATTTCTTCACACAGAGAGTGGTGAGTCTGTGGAATTCTCTGCCACAGAAGGTAGTTGAGGCCAGTTAATTGGCTATATTTAAGAGGGAGTTAGATCAGCGGGTATGGAGAGAAGGCAGGTACAGGTTACTGAGCTGGATGATCAGCCATGATCATATTGAATAGCGGTGCAGGCTCGAAGGGCCGAATGGCCTACTCCTGCACCTATTTTCTATGTTTCTATGTTTCTATGTTACCTACACCAAAATACCATCCTGGAAAGTTTCCAGTCAGGTTTCAGAGCCCACCACAGCACAGAGTCTGCCTTGTTGAAGGTATACGACGACCTGCTTCTTGCCTTCGACACCGGCGACTGTGCAAGCTTGCTCCTTCGTGACCTCAGCGCAGCGTTCGATACAGTGGACCACACCATCCTTATTGACCGTCTCCGGTACGGGGTTGGCGTTGATGGCACTGCATTGAGCTGGTTCGTTTCCTACCTCAAAAATAGGAGTTTCTCCATCAATATAGGCAATTTCTCCTCTTCCCCAGCTAGCCTCTCCTGCAGAGTTCCACAAGGCTCCATCCTAGGCCCTATTCTCTTCTCTCTGTACATGCTCCCCCTCGGCCAAATCATTCAAAGGCATGGCATTTCTTTCCACTGCTGTGCTGATGACACACAGCTTTATCTCCCCCCGAAACCCAACAGCTGGTCAAATTTAATCAGCCCCATGCACTGCCTTGAGGACATAAAATGGATGGCATAGAACTTCCTTCAGTTAAATGAGAGCAAGTCTGAGGTCATGCTATTTGCCCCCCCCCCCCCCCCCCCCCCGACTCCATCAAAACAATAACAGGCAGGAGGGGAGAGGGGAGAGGGAGGGGGGTAGAGGGGAGTGGGAGGAGAGGGTGCTACACCAATGCAGGAAAGGTTTGGGCCCAACGGGTCCACTTAGACTTGTACTTTATATTGATGATGATCCAGGGACATCTTCATCTGGCTGTAAGAGTCCCATCTGCTGGACTAAATGCCAATGACTGTGAGAACTTGAAATAGAACAAAATGCTGTGGTGAACGTGATACAATACAGTACCGCAGACGGAATCCAAATAATAGTCTTCTGTCAAACTCACAATGGAAGACCTTGATTTTTATGAGGCGGTTACAAAAAATATAATTACGGGCATGTTTTAATGGCATTAGAAAAGTCATAAATCACGTTCTCGGCTCCTATTTCTTTTCATAGGGTGGATAAACAATACTGCAACACTACTTCAAAGGAGATGAGTCGAGTCCTTCGTCACATCTTGGCCAAAGTTTATCCCCAGATAACATCACCACAAATCAATAATACGTCTGTTTCTTTCATTGGTGTTTATTTGACCTTGCTTACAAATTGCACGCCACATTTCCTACATTATAATTGTGAGTATACTTAAGATGTGCATCATTGGCTGTGCAGTGCTTCGGATGCATTGGATCATGAAAGATGCAATATAAATGCATGTTATTCTTTTCCATTCAAAATAATCTCGTGAATATTCAGCCCAAGGTCTGTAAATAAAGTTCATAAAGATCAGTTCCAAATTGTTGGAAGGCAGATCAATAGATGCGTGGGCAATGTTTAATGAACCACCCCGGCCGGTTTGCTAATGAAACAATTTTTCCTTGGGAAAAAGTAAAATTATATATTTTTGCTCCTCGAAAACAATTGCTCAAATTCGGATTTGAAATCAACATTGATCAAACTTTGAATGGATAATTAATTCTATGAAATGTAGGACATCATGGCAGATGATTTACTCATTGTGCCTAAATATTAGATTTTTTTTAACCTCAGCTTGCTTTCACACCACGCATTTGGAAAAGAAACACAGTGTTACCTGCGGTGAGCAGTATGGTTGAACAATTCTGGATCTTGTTCCATTATTTGTGATTCAGTACCTGACTGGGTTTTCTGGTAGGGATCCATGTACCACACCAAGCATTCCTCTCCAGCATTGGAAGCGAATTCTGTGTTACTCCGTTCCCAGCTTAAATTTGAGCTGCCAGGTCTACAAATGACTGTCATTTAGAAATCACAAGAAAAGACAGGGCCATAACTACTGCTATTTTCATCAGAAAGACATCTAACAAGCTGCCTAGCTAATAATTGGATTCTACAGAAGGCAGCTTCAGACCCCTCATGGAAAAATGCAAACACCTCCCAAAGTGCTCATGACACCTTAAGATCTTATTTTCAGCAGTTTTGGAAAAGTAGCTCCTCTTTTACATTTTTTAATGTTGCTTCTTTGGTTGCACCACTGGCTAAGAGATTCGCCTTACAGCGAATGCAGCGTCGGAGACTCAGGTTCGATCCTGACTACGGGCGCCGTCTGTACGGAGTTTGTACGTTCTCCCCGTGACCGGCGTGGGTTTTCTCCGAGATCTTCGGTTTCCTCCCACACTCCAAAGACGTTCAGGTATGTAGGTTAGTTGACTGGGTAAATGTAAAAATTGTCCCTAGTGTGTGTAGGATAGTGTTAATGTGCGGGGATCGCTGGGCGGCGCAGACTCGGTGGGCCGAAGGGCCTGTTTCCGCGCTGTATCTCTAAAAAAAAAAAAAAACACTTTATCAGCGGGCGCTTCATCCCAGGCACTGCAGACCACTGAGCAAAGTTGGAGATGTTTACCCCAAAGTTTTTTAGTTAAGGGCCTGCCCCAGTTACGCGATTTTTAAGGTGACTGCCGGCGACTGTCAAAGTCGTAGCAGATCGCTGAAATTTTAATTGACCCTACGACAATGACCATGACAATGCCGAGTCAGGTCGATACAAGTTACTTTTTTTGTGAAACTAACACCTGGCTAAGAGATTACACCGTCTTCGGAAACATCGCGAAATTCCCACGCTTACCTGACCGTCAAACTGTCGCCTCCAATCTACCTGTCAAATGTCCTGACGGTAAATCAATTGGTTAAACAAAACTATCTTCTGGTATCTTCAAATGCCTTTTCTTAATTTAATATTACGTGCTTCTAAATGCATCTGCGACAACCTAGCAAACCTGGGGACAGCATGTGACAGCGCCCGCAATAAGCTACGATACCTGGCGACAAGCCAGCTGTCGCCGAGAAATTTCTATCTGGAAACTTTTTCCACGACGTGCCGAGATCCGCTACGATTCATTGAAGACTCCTCACGATCATGCCCGCGACACCCCGGCAAACGTTCGGCGACAGCCTAGTCGCCAGCAGTCGCCTTAAAATCGCGTAAGTGGAACAGGTCCTCTACACTCCATCTACATCTCCACAACGAGCAAAGGCCGCAGGCTTTCTAAGACAACCATCACAGAGATATGCCCTGCGGGAGGGTTCCGGCCATTCACATGCGTGGAGTCAACATTCCCTGCAGAGGTCAGGGTCAAAGTTGCTCTGATCTTCCAAACTTCCGTATAGTTCCAGGTAACTGCATGGATCTGTGCCGCATGTCACAGCAAGCTGTTCGTCACAGCAATAGGGAGGTCACACAAGCTCTGCATTCAAGGATGAATCACGTCATGTGCTTTGAATTCAGTGAGGAGGAGGTGGCATTGTATGCATATGAATTTGCCAGCATTGTCAGTTTTCCAAGGACCACACTGCCATAATCCACACTCACAGCATCCTTGAAGAAACTGCAGCACTTCGGAAAAAGGAAGGGCTTTTGCTCACACCACCTAAGTAGTCATTGAACATGTAAATCATTTTCTCATGGACAAAGTCATGCTCACAATGAGCTCACACAAATCCTTCATTTCTAGTGATTTCACTTTGCCATACATCTTCAGCAAGCCTTGAAGGAAGGACCTTGGGTGACAGGGGAAACTAACCACCCCCAATCCTTCTTTAGCCTACGTGTAATCCTAACATCAAAGTCAAACACCCTTACAATGAGGGATATGGGACCATCAGGCCAGCAGTAGAGAATCTCTTTGACCTTCTCAAGATGAGATTCTACAGTCTCCTCCAGGACATGTTTCTTCTGGTTCTATGACAGAAAAAGATAAGACTGGGCAATCAAGTTTTATCAATTCTAAGCAATAAAACGCCTGCTCACCAATGAGGTAACCCCTCACAAAACTCCAACTGACTAACCGGGCTAACGTAAGTCAATGATCCAATTGATGTTGGTAAAAATATAACGGAAACTAATAATCCTGCCTTCTGACGAGGATCAATAATGTTCATTCTCCTCGCACCAATCAAATGATTCAACTCACTCTATTTGGGGGTGGGGGTACAGTGGCACAGTGGTAGAGTTGCTGTATTACAGCGTTAGTGACCCGGGTTCGATCCTGACTATGGGTGCTAATCATCATTCCTGCTTGGGTATATTTCCAATCAACTTTAGGCAGCTCCTCTTTCATGCCTCCGTGGTCACCTTTACTCAACAGTAATATCGGCGCATCCCATTTAATCTTCTCCTACTCAAACTACAGGTTGGATTTTATCATATTACGGTCACTGCCTCCTAGGGGTTCCTTTACCTTAAGCTCCCTAATCACTAGGTTAATTCCCGAATTCCCGGTTCACTAGGTTAATTCCCGGAATGGCGGGAATGCCATATGTTGAAAGACTGGAGACTTATATACACTGGAATTTAGAAGGATGAGAGGGGATCTTATTGAAATATATAAGATTATTAAGGGATTGGACACACTAGAGGCAGGAAACATGTTCCCAATGTTGGGGGAGTCCAGAACCAGGGGCCACAGTTTAAGAATAAGGGGTAGGCCATTTACAACGGAGATGAGAAAAAACCTTTTCACTCAGAGCGTTGTAAATCTATGGAATTCTCTGCCTCAGAAGGCAGTGGAGGCCAATTCTCTGGGTGCTTTCAAGAGAGATTTAGATAGAGCTCTTAATGATAGCGGAGTCAGGGGGGTATAGGGAGAGGGCAGGAACGGGGTACAGATTGTGAATGATCAGCCATGATCACATTGAATGGCGGTGCTGGCTCGGAGGGCCAAGTGGCCTACTCCTGCACCTATTGTCTATTGTCTATTGTCCATTACTTCTGGAGTCATCAGTAACCTCTCCTGCACTCGACATCCCTTTAACTTCTTCCATACATTTCCAATTTCTTAACCCCCATTCCCCCCCCCAATATTTAGTTTAAAACCCTATCTACGTCCCTGTTTCTGCGGCTTGTCAGGACCCTGGTCCCAGCCGGGTTGGTTGTACTTGTCCAAATGTTTTTTTAAACTTTGTGATAGTACCTGGCTCAACTACTTCCTCAGGCAGCTCGTTACCACCCTTTGTGTCAGGTCTCATTAAATCTTTCCTCCCTCACCTTAAATCTATGTCCTCTGGTTCTCGACTCCCCGACACTGGGTAAAAGATTCTGCCCCCCCTGCTCTTCTCTGTATTGAACGCAGCCACCATTCCTCAGCCCACATGCTCAACCAATCAAGATCTTGCTGCAATTTTGACAACCGTCTTCACTTTCTGTCCTATTTCATTCACTATCATGATCTACAATACCACCGATTCAGGGCATTTACACCACATAATGATCTTTAAAAATCTCTCTGACATGAATCTTATGTTTTAACCCAAGCAATGAAGTCCAGCACATTTCTAAAAGGGTCTCGATCTGAAACGTCACCCATTCCTTCTCTCCTGAGATGCTGCCTGACCTACTGAGTTACTCCAGCATTTTGTGATACCTTTGATTTGTACCAGCATCTACACTTTCTAAAAGGCAAAATCACTTAGGACACTTTGCCTGTTAATTGAATTATGTGAAGCTTAACGTGCATTATTACCATGACAGGGAGCTTCAAGCAGGTTGTGTTTTCAAATTAAAACAGGAATACGCTTCAGGGATTATCCAGGAGACGTATTTTATCCCTATAGGTGTGGACAGAGGCCTTATCCATGTCTCCTTCATCTCTGTGGAGGAAGGAACTGCAGATGCTGGTTTAAACCGAAGATAGACATAGAATGCTGCAGTAACTCAGCGGGACAGGAAGCATCTCTGGAGAGAAGGAATGGATGATGTTTCGGGTCGAGACCCTTCTTCAGCCTGAAGAAGGGTCTCGACCTGAAACATCACCCATTCCTTCTCTCCAGGGATGCTGCCTGTCCTACTGAGTAACTCCAGCATTTTGTGTTTATCTCCTTCATTTCTTGCAGTTCTATTCTTGCCTTCCCCGCTCCTCTCCTTCAGACAGAGAATTCACTTGATCAGTACCTTTCATCGCACCTGCCTCCGCATCCAGCGTATGGCTCTCCGACTTTCCCACCCGCATCAATGCAATCCCACCGCCAGCCACATCTTCCTATCCCGCACCCTCTGTCAGCTATCCGCAGAGACTGCACTCTCCATGGCTTGCTGCTTGCATCACCCCTCCCCACCCACCACTCCACCCTTCTCACTTTCCCCTGCAACCACAGCAGGTGTTCCTACACATCCATCAGGCTTTTAAACACTACAACCTCAAATAAGCTCTGAACTACAATAGATTATTATTATTATTATTATTATTATTATTATTATTATTATTATTATTATTATTATTATTATTATTATTATTATTATTATTATTATTATTATTATTATTATTATTATTATTATTATTATTATTTTGTTTTTTTTAGTATGTGTGTATGCGTGTTTTTATATATATATATATATATGTGTGTGTGTGTGTGTGTGCGTGTGTGCGTGTGTGTGCGTGTGTGCGTGTGTGTGCGTGTGTGCGTGTGTGTGCGTGTGTGTGTGTGTGTGTGTGTGTCTGTGTGGTGTGTGTGTGTGTGTGTGTGTGTGTCTGTGGTGTGTGTGTGTGTGTCTGTGGTGTGTGTGTGTGTGTGTGTGTGAGAGTGTGTGTGTGTGTGTGTGTGTGGTGTGTGTGTGTGTGTGTGTGTGTCTGTGTGTGAGTGTGTGTGTGTGTGTGTGTGTGTGTGTGTGTGTGTGTGTGTGTGTGTGTGTGAGTGTGTGTGTGGTGTGTGTGTGTGTGTGTGTGTGTGTGTGGTGTGTGTGTGTGTGTGTGTGTGTGTGTGTGTGTGTCTGTGTGTGAGTGTGTGTGTGTGTGTGTGTGTGTGTGTGTGTGTGTGTGTGTGTGTGTGTGTGTGTGTGTGTGTGTGTGAATGTGTGCGTGTGTGTGTGTACAGGTATATATACACACTGAACTTTGATTTCTCTCTCGTTTATCACATTGTTTACAGTGTAGTCTGTTTACATTTTCTGTTGTGCTGCTGCAAGTAAGAATTTCATTGTTCTATCTGGGACATATGACAATAAACATTCTTGACTCTTGACTCGACATCCGTTCAGGAAGCGAAGCAGTCTTTCCACGTGAGTCAGATGTTCACACATACCTCTCCCAGTCCAGTCTATTTCATTTTTTGCTCTCACCGTGGACTCACGTGGTCAGCAAGACAAAGCAAAGACTAGGTGACTTGCGTTCACTTGCGTTCTGTCCCCCTTCCCATTCCTATTCTGACCGACCTCTCGTTGAGTTCCACCATTGTGCTTCATTGAGCTCCTCCATTCCCTTGTCACATATCTCTGCACTGTAAATGGATGGATTGTAATTGTCTTTCTGCTGACTGGTTAGCATGCAACAAAAAGTTTTTCACCGTACCTCGGTACACGTGACAATAAACTAAACTGAAACATTGCAAGAGTGAAGTCACCCACAAACTGGTAAAACAGCACCTCATATTCAGCTTGCTGATGAGCATTTAATTCTCTATTTTCAGGTAATCTGCCACCCCTATCTCTCCTGATCTATCCAAGTCCTCTCACATACAGTTATCATTCCAAACCCCTGCACTACCATCACCCATTTCCTCTCCCCTATCTCCTCCTCCTCCTGTTCATCGCCCACTTCTCTCCACTATGGGTTGCCTATTCCCCACTCCCTGCTTTCCCACCTCCCCACCATCCCTACCTCTGGTTTACTTTAGTTTAGTTTAGTTTAGAGATACAGTGCAGAAACAGGCCCTTCGGCCCACCGAGTCCGCGCCGCCCAGCGATCCCCGCACATTAACACTATCCTACACACACTGGGGACAATTTTTACATTTACCCAGTCAATTAACCTACAAACCTGTACGTCTTTGGAGCGTGGAAGGAAACCGAAGATCTCAGAGAAAACCCACGCAGGTCACAGGGAGAACGTACAAACTCCGTACAGACGGCCCCCGTAGTCAGGATCGAACCTGAGTCTCCGGTGCTGCATTCGCTGTAAGGCAGCAACTCTACCGCTGCGCAATGGGACTTATCTGTAGACTGGGCTGGCAGTTCGAGATACTTCAGACTGAATCTTTAAAGCTGAAGTGCTGCTTACCTGCAGATTGCTGCCTGTGCAGAGGCCAGGTGATCAGCACATGAGATGGGAAGCTGTTCTGATCAGTCATTGCCTGACTATGAGGCCGTTTCCCATCTGCTGCACCTGCTAATCCACTGAGAATGGACATCTGCTCATGTGCCGGGATAACTTTTCTAGGAACATTCGTTTGGTCTTTTTCCTTACAGTGCATGTGCCTGTTAAAACCAAAAATCCAGACATAAGGAACTGCAGGTGCTGGTTTACCAAAAAAAGACACAAAGTGCTGGAGCGATCCAGCGGCTCCATCTCTGTCGTACGTGGAGAGGCGACGCTTTGGGTCAGGACCCTTCCTCAGACCAAAATTCAGCCTGACTAATGAAAACAATAGTTTGAGGTTTATGACAGAATGTTGAAGAAAGTTGGTTTGCAGCAATGTTATTGGTGACACAGCATTAACAGTTTGACTGGAATAGATTTGTTTGCAATAGATTTGAGGCCTACTACTAATCACCAGCTTGGCAGAAACAAAGCTGTCTCTCTAATGTCTCCAGCATTTTAAGGAGCTCCTGCCACCTCGTTGAGTGGGATATTCATATGTTCTAGCATCCTGTCATGTTTGTTCATGACTGTTTAATTGGCTTTAGTCTGTTTATCAATCTTTTTTTCCTAATGAAAATTAGTGCAGTAAAAGTTCACACTGCATCTTGTCTAACACCTGCGTATGTGTCAAGATGGCAAGGATGCCAAAACTCGCAGAAGCAAGCAAAGTTATCAGAACTGCTGATTTTTGCTGACACAAGAGATGAGCAAAATACAAGTTGCTGGAGGAACACAATGGGTCAGGCAGCGTCCGTGGATGCAAGGGGCAGATGACATTTTGGTCTGAGTCCCTTCTTTAAGACTGGAGTGGAGGGTGAACAGCTGGTAGAAAGAGGTGAGACACAAAATGCTGGAGCAACTCAGCAGGACAGACAGCATCTCTGGAGAGAAGGGGTGACGTTTCGGGTCCAGATCCTTCTTCAGAGGTGATGGAAATGCAAGAGCAGACATGTGATGGATGGATCCAGATAAGGAGGGGTTGGTTGGCGGATGAGTAAGGAGAAGAGAGTAAGTAGTGTGGAGATAGTCTCAAAGGCTAAAGGTGATAAGTGGAGGAGACAAACGGCTGCACATGGTGGAATCTAATAGGGAAGGAAGGAAAAAAATGTAGAACCAGGTGGAACTGGGTGGCACGGTAGAGTTGGTGCCTTACAGTGCTTGCAGCACCGGAGACCCGGGTTTGATTCTGACTATGGGTGCTGTCTGCACTGACTTTGTACGTTCTCCCCGTGATCTCGTAGATTTTCTCTGAGATTTGTTTTGTTTATATTTTATTTCAAACATGTAAAACAAAAAGATAAAAACAAAACAAAATAACAATAAAATGAAATGAATGATAAACGTATACACAACTCAATGAATAAATTCTCATAAACAACATAAATTAAATCTTACATGTTTGAAAAGGGGTAGGAGGAAGTATCTCTAAATCTAAAATATAAAAAAATAAGTCAAACTGGAGGTTCCAAAATTATTGGATCATGTTCAGTGGAGTCTCCAGTGTCTGGTACTTGGTCGGTTTGGGCCATGTCTTATCAACTCCTAATCACCAGCCACCACGGACAAACACTGCCACCATATGTATTTTGCAGAGGAAGGATAGATGTTCCTTCATTGTATCTTTAGACTTTTAGACTTTAGACTTTAGAGATACAGTGTATCTTCGGCCCACTGAGTCCATGCTGACCAGTTATCACCTCGCACACTAGCACGGTTCTACACTCTAGGGACAATTTACACTTCACTGAAGCCAATTGACCTACAAACCTGTACGTCTTTGGAGTGTAGGAAGAAACTGGAGAAAATTCACGTGCTCACAGGGAAAACGTACAACATCCATGCACATCACCCGTGGTCAGGATCGAACCCGGCCGGGTCCCTGGCACTGTGAGGCAGCAACTCTACCGCTGCACCACTGTTTCTTTTTTTGATATTGAATGCAACTGCATGCAAAATGTCTCTGACTTTTCTGGTGTTTGTTTCGGGCCACAGCTGAGGAGTCAGGAGAGCCAGGAGTCAAGAAAGAGTGGTGTCGACCCAAAACGTCACCCATTCCTTCTCTCCAGAGATGCTGCCTGTCCCGTTGAGTTACTCCAGCATTTTAGAAACATAGAAACATAGAAAATAGGTGCAGGAGTAGGCCATTCGGCCCTTCGAGCCTGCACCGCCATTCAATATGATCATGGATGATCATCCCACTCAGTAGCCTGTACCTGCCTTCTCTCCATACCCCCTGATCCCTTTAGCAAAAAGGGCCACATCTAACTCCCTCTTAAATATAGCCAATGAACTGGCCTCAACTACCTTCTGTGGCAGAGAATTCCACTGACTCACCACTCTCTGTGTGAAGAAATGTTTTCTCATCTCGGTCCTAAAAGACTTCCCCCTTATCCTTAAGCTGTGACCCCTGGTTCTGGACTCCCCCAACATCGGGAACAATCTTCCCGCATCTAGCCTCTCCAACCCCTTAAGAATTTTATAAGAATTTTATTTTGTGTCTATCTTCAGTGTAAACCAGCATCGGCAGTTCCTTCCTACACAATGTTTAATTGGGATAGGTACTGACAACGGGACAGTAACTTGCGGCAATGTAACCGGCCTGTAAACACAGTACACATGGACAACATATAATAATGTTTTTTAAAATCTATAATTTAATAACTGTGCCAAAAAATCTGAAATCCTTTGTGCAACCTAAGACAGTCTATTGGATTCTTTGGAGTGCCACAGTCCTCTGCACTCAAACATCCTGTATTAAATAGGTTTTCTGTAGTTCAGTATCAAACTGTTCCTACTAACATCTGGTCCTCCTAAATAAGGCTGTTGTTTGCTCTCGATATTATTCCTCTTCCAAGTATTGGTGTGACGGGCTTTTGTTTAGCACTTGTTGCAGAACACCAGTTAATGTTGAGGCTGTTCTTGCTACTGTACCTTTAGCAAGTTGACATGTTTATGGTAAATTAAGGGGGACAACTGGAATTTCACATATCAGTCACCTCCTGGGTGTCTGTGTTCCTATCAGGAAAGTAATCCTCAACCTCTCCCAAAATTATACCTTTCCTCATGCTGCTTGCCATATATAGCCATAGAAAGCTTGTGGTGCATTCTTCCTGTTTCAGCTGCATCGTTTTATACACACATTTGCGTCCTTGTTTCTGTATCAGCTGGCATTGTGTGACTGCCCACTTACCTGCTCCCACAAAGGCAGTTTGGAAGGATGCCTGGAACATCGCTTGGCATTTTGCCACCACTCCATTCACAGCACAGCAACGCCCACCATAAAAAGGGATGCAAATAGAAGCATGGCACACGTATAATCTAATGCATCGTGTTCATGCAATAATCTTGCTCCAGCACTTGCAAGAAAACCCTTTCTTCCAATTCATGTTAAAGCTGCATTCTCTGCTTCCCGATCCTCACAGCAACAAACATTTTCTTTCTCAGTATTTACTGCATCCAAACCCTTCATGATTTGGAGCATCTTTTATTGAAAATCCCTGAACCATTACTGCTCTAAGAAAAACAGATTATTCTGTCTCTCTGAATATTTGAAGGGTTACGACTCTGATTTTATTCTGATCAGAGGCAGCAAGACGTTTACTGCACCAGTAGCAGGAACGTGGATCGTCCGGTATGGAGAATCTTGGAAAGTTCCTCAACCTGGTATTAATTGACCCGGGAATTGCCATTGACTACCCCATCACTCTTTCTGAACAATGTTATTTTCCAGTTGAATGAATCACCTTTTTGTTGGGATACGACAATCGGAATGTAATCTCTGTGGATTGCGACCCAGAATAAGAAAGATAATGCAAGGTTCTGGGGAAATTACAAATGCAAACAATAGACCCCATCAAATCTAATGCACACGTCATGATCTAGTGACCTGCTTGCTGTATATATTTAAATAGATACTGAGCAACATTAGATTTGGGTAATGGGAATGATTGTTGGTATTACAAAAAGAAACAGATTTAAGGGCCTGTCCCACTTAGGCGATTTTAAGGCGACTGCAGGTGACTAGGCTGTCGCCGAACGTTTGCCGGGGTGTCGCGGGCATGATCGTGAGGAGTCTTCAATGAATCGTAGCGGATCTCGGCGCGTCGTGGAAAAAAATTCCAGATATAAATTTCTCGGCGACAGCTGGCTTGTCGCCAGGTATCGTAGCTTATTGCGGGCGCTGTCGCATGCTGTCCCCAGGTTTGCTAGGTTGTCACAGATGCATTTAGAAGCACGTAATATTAAATTAAGAAAAGGCATTTGAAGATACCAGAAGATATCATATCATATCATATCATATATATACAGCCGGAAAACAGGCTTTTTAGGCCCTCCAAGTCCGTGCCGCCCAGCGATCCCCGCACATTAACACTATCCTACACCCACTAGGGACAATTTTTTACATTTACCCAGCCAATTAACCTACATACCTGTACGTCTTTGGAGTGTGGGAGGAAACCGAAGATCTCGGAGAAAACCCACGCAGGTCACGAGGAGAACGTACAAACTCCTTACAGTGCAGCACCCGTAGTCAGGAACGAACCTGAGTCTCCGGCGCTGCATTCGCAGTAAAGCAGCAACTCTACCGCTGCGCCACCGTGCCGCCCTAGTTTGTTTAATTGTTTAATTGTTTAACCAATTGATTTACCGTCAGGACATTTGACAGGTAGATTGGAGGCAACAGTTTGACGGTCAGGTAAGCGTGGGAATTTTGCGATGTTTCCGAAGACGGTGTAATCACTTAGCCAGGTGCTAGTTTCACAAAAAAAGTAACTTGTATCGACCTGACTCGACATTGTCGTGGTCATTGTCGTAGGGCAAAAGAAAATCTTGGCGATCTGCTACGACTTTGACAGTCGCCGGCAGTAGCCTTAAAAATCGCGTAACTGGGACAGGCCCTTTAGATATGCTGATGATTGATCGGTTCATTAATTGTAACCTAAATGTTTGTGTAATGATTCTTGTCGGTATAAAGTTGTGATGATGGACAAAATCAATGACCTTGTCTCCATCACCCTGATGTAGAACAATTTTCACCTTGCCACTGAGATTCTTTAAAATGAAATGGTTGAAACTGTTTTTTTGTTGACCTTTTGTTCATCTCATTCCTTATCTGAAAGCATCGATGGCAGCCACAATCAGAACAAAATTCCAATTTGCTTTGGTAAAGGGTTATTCTCATTAACACCATATCCAAGTTTGACTCCTAGTCGACATGTTTGCAGACTGCTTCAGTGATCTGGACTCAGGCAATGGCCTGCTTTAATTGCTTCTACTTCTCCACCTCAGGGGCTTAATTGGTGTTATTGTGACAGATTTGCATATTCTCTTTTTGTCACCCATGCCAACAAGTAGTAACCTTCATCCAGTACTGATTGTATGACTGCTGTGCCACGATGTTGTTACACTACTGGAAACATTGTTGACAACTTACATTTTAACCGTTATTTGGCCGGAACTTAAGCAGTTTTCTTGGGTAATAAACAATGAAAGGAAGTGTCTGAAGAAGGATCTCGACCAGATACGTCACCCATTCCTTCTGCCCAGAGATGCTGCCTGTCCCACTGAGTTACTCCAGCATCTTGTGTCTATCTTCGATTTAAACCGGCATCTGCAGTTCCTTCCTACACAATGAAATGAAGAGTGTGCTGTGCTCACAGAAAGCAGTGGAATGGGGCGAGGGTCCGAGATTGTGGCAGCACTGGAAAAAGATGTTCGGTCATAGATATGCCCTGGCCCCCTTTTGTCACAGATCAGCCATGACCTCTCTTTTGGGTCAGAAAATAAGCCTAAGTTCAACCTCAGGTGCATGGAAACGATTCCATAGCACTGTTTAAAGGGGCAGCACAGTGGTGCAGCCTATTGAGCTGCTACTTCACGGTTGCAGCAGCCCGAGTTCAATCCTAACCTCCAGTGCTGTCTAGGTGGAGTTTGCACATTGTCCCTGTGACAGTGTCGGCTTCCTCCAGGTTTCCAGCAACCTTCTACATTCCACAGGTGTGCACAATGGTCGCTTAATTGGGCGCTGTACATTGTCACTACATCGGTGAGTGGTAGAAATTTGAGGGGAGGGGGAGGTGCAGCGTAGGTTCACTAGGTTAATTCCCGGAATGGCGGGACTGTCGTATGTTGAAAGACTGGAGCGACTGGAATACACTGGAATTTAGAAGGATGAGAGGGGATCTTATTGAACCATATAAGATTATTAAGGGATTGGACACGCTAGAGTCAGGAAACATGTTCCCGATGTTGGGGGAGTCCAGAACCAGGGGCCATAGTTTAGGAATATGGGGTAGGCCATTTAGAACCTTTTTGCTCAGAGAGTTGTAAATCTGTGGAATTCTCTACCTCAGAAGGCAATGGATGCCGATTCTCTGGATGCTTTCAAGAGAGAGCTAGATAGAGCTCTTAATGATAGCAGAGTCAAGGGGTATGGGGAAGAGGACAGGAACAGGGTACTGATTGTGAATGATCAGCCATAATCACATTGAATGGCGGTGCTGGCTCGAAGAGCCGAATGGCCCACTCCTGCACCTATTGTCTATTGTCTATTGTCTATTGTCAAATGGATGGGAATTTGGGGGCGTAAAATTAGATGGATGTCAATAGGTACTTGATGTTTGACCTGGATGGACTTGATAGGTCAATGAAGTTGTTCCTCTACTTCATGACTGTGACTCTAAAAGTGGGGGAGTTATATTCAGCGTCAATATTCGTGTCTCACCCAACACTAATAAATCAGATTATTTGGTACTTGTCACATTGCTGTTTGAGGGAGCATGTTATGCACAAAGAGGGTGCTGTAGTTTCCACAAAATGGCAGTGACTGCATTTCAAAAGTACTTAATTGACCATAAATCCTTCTGAAAGGCACTCTCTAACTGTAGGTGCTTTGGGTTGATTCCACTGGATCGGCAGCGGCAGCGGTAGCGGTAGCGTCTTCGCCCGCCCCGGATCGCGGGGCTTGGGGCGGCCCGCTGCGGACCTTTCACCGTCCGGCGCGGCCTGGAACGTGGCAACTACAACAGCCTGACCATGGGAGAAGACGGCAGGGGAAGAGAAAATACATTCTGGCCTTCCATCACAGTGAGGAGGTGACTGGAGGAGACTCACTGTGATGGATGTTTCTTTTTGTATGATTGTGTGTGTTATTGCTTATTTTTATTGCTCATGTTGTTGGACTGTGGTTAATCTTTCATTTCACTGCACATTTATGTGTATGTGACAAATAAACTTGACTTGACTTGACTTGACTGACTTGATAATGTTTCAGTGGTCTGAATGGGAATCCAGGATCTTAAAGCAGGAGGGGGTCTGTGAATACGGAGTTGGTCTCGTGCACTCGTAGAGTTACGGCTCTAGACCATTGAACCTCATGGGTTAGTTTCCAGCAGGGACCAGATGTTAAATTAAATCAGTCTGAAGAAGGGTCTCGACCCGAAACGTCGCCAATTCCTTTCCTCCAGAGATGCTGAGTTACTCTGGCTTTTTGTGTCTGTCTTGGGTTTATCATATCATATATATACAGCCGGAAACAGGCCTTTTCGGCCCTCCAAGTCCGTGCCGCCCAGTGATCCCCGTACATTAACACTATCCTACACCCACTAGGGACAATTTTTACATTTACCCAGCCAATTAACCTACATACCTGTACGTCTTTGGAGTGTGGGAGGAAACCGAAGGTCTCGGAGAAAACCCACGCAGGTCACGGGGAGAACGTACAAACTCCTTACATTGCAGCACCCGTAGTCAGGATCGAACCTGAGTCTCCGGCGCTGCATTCGCTGTAAAGCAGCAACTCTACTGCTGCGCTACCGTGCCGCCTAAACCAGCATCTGATGTTCCTCCCTGAACATGCTAAATTAAAATCCCAGATGATGGTATTTGCCCTTTGTACAAGTGGGAAAACTTCAAGTGCTTTTATAGATTTTAAACGGACTTCCTCTGATAGTTTTGGATTTCACAGAGGAAATGTGCACTCACCACCTAAAGACGGAAGACATTTTAGGTCTGTCATGAGGGGCACATCTTGATACTGGCTGTTCAGTGTGTAGGATGTGACGGGGAACTGTTAAGTGAGAGGTGGTGACAATGGATTTCAATAGACGATGCTTTATCACCCATTAACTAATTCTTATTCTCACTTTGTCTTTAATTAATTTACTTGAATGTTATTTGGCACATTCGCCGCTTCTCAGTGACTTTTGCTCATGCCTTTTTACGTCTCTAAGATTAAGATTGAACAATCTCCCATCATTTGTTCTCTCCTTCACTGGCACTCAGCAGGTAGTACTGCTGCTCCACAACTCCGGAAATCCAGTTTTGACGCTGGCCTCTTATGGTGTGTGCGTGTGTGGGTGTGTGTATGTGTGTGCATGCGCGTGTGTGCGAGTGTGCACGTGTGTGTGTGTATATGTGTGTGTGTGTGCTCACGTGTGTGTGTAAATGTGTGTGTGTGCATATACGTGTGTGTGTATGTGTTTGCATATACATGTGTGTGTGCGTATATGTGTGTGGGTGTGTGTATATAAGCGCGTGTGCGTGTGCGCGTATGTGTTTGTGTATGTGCATGTACGTTTGTGTGGAGCTTGCACATTTCCCTGAAATGATGTGCATTTCCGCAGGATGCTCCATTTTCCACCCACATCCCAAAATCATGCTGATGGGTAAGTTAACAGGCTGCTGTAAATCCCTCCTAGTGTAGGTAGGTCAATGGTAGCAAAAGCAGGGGAGATGGTAAAGCTCTGAGTGCCAGCATAAATCTGATGGGCACCCCCACAATTAAAATGTGGATTACGGAAATGACCGAGGCCTTGCATTTGGAAAAAATAAGGTTTGCCTCAATTGACAAGCCAGATCTATTTTTTAAAATATGGTCTCCATTTATTGAATTTAAAAAAAAGTAAATGGGTTTGTCACAAAACTAAAATTTAAAACTAAAGTTAAAACTTGAGTTTAGGGTTGGATGTACAACTATACTCACTAACTCCCGGATCTATCCCCATAATCTTTATGTTTGTAATTCTCTTTTTTCTTTGCTTTCTCTCTATTAGTTTATAGTCTTTTTTTTTCCAGTCTCTTTTCATCTTTATTTTTTCTTAAAAAATTTAAAATTGAAGCTATGTAAGAACTCTATAACCAGTTTGTCGTTTATTATTATTTGTACATATGCTTTAAAAAATTAAAAATTAAAATTAAAAAAAATCTGATGGGCTGAATGGCCTCTTTCTCTGTCTTGAGAAAACATGAATACAGTTTTCACCATATCCTTTCCTCATTAATTTCTTACCTGTTTTTCTTTCCTTATACCTCTATCCATTCCCTTTTTAAAAAAATTAGCTTCCAGATATTTTTATCTTCCTTTTCTTCAGCTTATTATCTCCATCCATTCTCAGTGAAACAATATTACAGACACCTGTCCAAGGCCAATTGGCAGGTTCCTTGGATAAAGATAGCATTCCGGGCATGGTTTAATTGTACGGTTGGAACTGGGTCAGAAAGATGTGACAATAGACAATAGACAATAGGTGCAGGAGGAGGCCATTCGGCCCTTCGAGCCAGCACCGCCATTCAATGTGATCATGGCTGATCATTCTCAATCAGTACCCGTTCCTGCCTTCTCCTCATACCCCCTGACTCCACTATCCTTAAGAGCTCTATCTAGCTCTCTCTTGAATGAATTCAGAGAATTGGCCTCCACTGCCTTCTGAGGCAGAGAATTCCACAGATTCACAACTCTCTGATTGAAAAAGTTTTTCCTCATCTCCGTTCTAAATGGCCTACCCCTTATTCTTAAACTGTGGCCCCTGGTTCTGGACCAGCAAGCTCTCTTCAGTGCAGTAGTGAGGAAGTAGAGTTTCTTCCTCTGTTGCTGACACTGAATGTTCTATGTGGTGGAGTGCATGTGCAGAACACCTCTGAAATTCAGTTCTATTGACATCAATGAAATTGAATTTCAGGAACAGATTTCAATTTGTGCACATCAGTATAGCACATAATTTCAGTATCCAATGGAGAACAAATTTCTTCAGTTGATAATGGAAACTTAAATCTCATCTGCAGATCAGTCACTATATTCCTGATCCAGGTTCCTCCACTGGTGACGTTGCTGCCGGTGGAGGAACCACCCATGGAAAAGTCACCTGTTAAGCTGGTACCGGTAGAGAAATCGCCTGTGAAGCTTGTGCCGGTGAGAAGTACCACTGAAGGGCACTACAAAACTCGAGCAGGACGGGTCTGCAAGCCGAATCCCAGATACAAGGACTAATGACTTAATGTTTTTATACACAACCGTTGGTGCGGATATTGCTTTGGTTTGCGTTGCTTTGCTTTGCCATAGTTGTTAGATTGTTAAGCAGTATATTCAGGGTTTTTTTAATAAGCTTCGCTATATTGCTTGCATGCATGTCTGCCTTATTTTATGAGGCATGTGCTAAAGAAGGAGGATGTAGATCGGTCACTATATTCCTGATCCAGGCCGGGTCTTCAGACTGACATCCTGATTCCTGATCCAGGCCGGGTCTTCAGACTGACATCCTGTGGTATGGGTTTTGCACATGTGTGGACGTAGCTTTATTGATAAGGTAATAGAACAATCGAGATACTTGAGAACGTGGGACTCTTTCTCTGCAGTCTCCAATGCTTATGGCTAATAAACAACTTTATGTGAAGTTAAGCTCCTTGTCGTCATTACAACTACTTACATCATCTACCTTCATAAAATGACAAAATTAACCAGGAGACATAAGTAAGAGTGTCTGTCCTATTGTCATTAAACATCATTTTGTTCCAAAGGTCCACAACACAGGCCCACTGATAACCCGAGAACTATAGTTTTTGTTCTGTGTAGGGAGGAACTGCAGATGCTGGTTTAAACCAAAGTCTGAAACAGGGCGACACGGTGGCGCAGCGGTAGAGTTGCTGCCTTACAGCGAATGCAGCGCCGGAGACTCAGGTTCGATCCTGACTACGGGCGCCGTCTGTACGGAGTTTGTACGTTCTCCCCGTGACCTGCGTGGGTTTTCACCGAGATCTTCGGTTTCCTCCCACACTCCAAAGACGTACAGGTTTGTTGGTTAATTGACTGGGTAAATGTAAAAATTGTCCCTAGTGTGTGTAGGATAGTATTAATGCGCGGGGATCGCTGGGCGGCGCGGACTCGGTGGGCCGAAGGGCCTGTTTCCGCGCTGTATCTCTAAATCTAAATCTAAAACTGGGTCCGCAGTCTGAAGAAGGGTCTGGACCCGAAACGTCACCCATTCCTTCTCTCCAGAGATGCTGCCTGTCCTGCTGAGTTACTCCTGCTTTTTGTGTCTATCTAGAGTTTTTTTCTTGTTCCCCTAAATTAATGTCTTCTGTCTTTGACTGCACTTTCTCCCCTTCTCCAATCTCTTTGCATCTATTTTGCTGCAGTCTGCATCCTACCAATTTAAAATTTCTTCTGTCTTTTCATCTTATTTTCACCATGATGTCTGATTCCTTCATGTCATTGCTTAATAAACAGCCCCAGGGCCCTGTTGCTTCCTTGTGCAGAGGAACAAGAGCCCCCTTCAGGTACTGCCCTCCATCTCCTCCGGGCGGACCTGCTCCTTTGACTACAATCCTTTCCTTCAAGTAAAAAATGTGCAAACTGTGTCATAATACATAAAACATACTTTGTTCCTGGCTTAAGCAGGTCTTTTCACACAAAAGTTTTTCTAATGTATTTTTAGCAGTATTGGTTACATCTCCTGTTGTTGTCCATTCTGGAAAGTTTCAGCAAATTTCCTGCTGATTTCTATTCCTCCCTCATTTTGATGGGTCCATCCACAAAATACTTCTTTCTTTCCTCAGCTTCTGAGAATGAATTCCCCTTTCATGGGACAAACTGAAGACCAACATTCATTATAGGCTGAAGATAGACAGCGGAATAACTCAGCGTTACAGGCAGCATCTCTGGAGAGAAGGAATGGGTGGCGTTTCCGGTCGAGACCCTTCTTCAGACCATGGGCTCCCATTGTCCTCCCACTTCATTTCCTTTAAGGATTCCATTTCATTCTCCCAATATTTCTGTCTTTATCTCAAATGTTCTGATGATACCATTCTGTCATGTAAGTGTTTCCCTTTCCCTCAACCAAGGATTCCTTCTTTTATTAGTGATTGGGCCTTTAACTGTGCATGCCTTTTTACCCTTGACCTCCTTCTAATTCCCAGAACTGTAGGATGGTTTCTCTTGTTCCATCATTCATTCCACCTGCTTCTGAATTTAAAATATCATATTCTGCCACCTCAAGCCCGATGCCTCCACCAATCCCTCTCTCCTCTACCTTCAGCATTCTGAAGTGACTCTTCCGCCTGTGTCATTGCAGTTACCCCCCCATCACCTTTAGGAAGGAACTGCAGATGCTGGTTTAAACCGAAGATAGCCACAAAATGCTGGAGTAACTCAGCAGAACAGACAGCATCTCTGGAGAGAAGGAATGGGTGACATTTCGGGTCTCAGTCTGACTCAGCACAACTCAGTGTGAAGCAGGGTCTCGACCCGAAACGTCACCCATTCCTTCCCACCAGAGATGCTGCCTGTCCCACTGAGTTACTCCAGCATTTTGTGTCTACCTCTCCATCACCATCAACATCCTCTCCCTTGCCCATGGAATTGTCAACATGAAGCTCAGGTTGGTGACTTCTTTTATGGTATCAGAGTAACAACATATGTGGTAGGAGATGCATAAGTGACCATGTTTACTGCCAGCCTAAACAGTATCCAGGAATCCAAATGTTCCTCTCACATCACGCAATGATTTAGTTGGACTTCTCTGTGTTTAGGAGACTACTTTCTGCGGTATGGTGCGTACTGGCGAGATGCAATGTGGATTGTTGAATGCTTTGTGGAATATTTCATTCAGTTTATAACCATGTCATTCAATTCAATTTGTAAACATGAACCTCGCAATTTAACTCTAATTCTGATTTTTGCCTTCTTATTCTGTTTTATTATAACATAGATTAAGTACAAAACATATTGTCTTTTGAAACAGCACGTGACATTCATCACAACTCAAAATGGAACAATGATTTAATTTAATTAATTCTGGCTCCTATTCATATCTTTCTGAGCCCCATTAATTATTTTCTTTCTTGCCTTGTTGCATGCACTTTCAAATTGAACTATGCCTTTTGTCTGTTTTCTGCTTCTGAAAACCTAATTATCTCTCCCTTTTATTACCTCTGATAAGAGGTTATCAAACTGAAATGTTGACCCTGTTTCTCTCTCTCCAGGTGCTGCTAGGCCTGTTATTTTCTGCATATCTGTCTTAATTCTACATTTCCCAGTATTCATCTTATTTTGCTTTGGGGTCATTACCTTGCTAGGGTAATACAAAACTGATTTCATGCATTATTCTCCAAAGAATTTCTTTCCCTTAGAAAGTAGAATATCCCAGCGTAGCACACAACCTTCTAACAGTTGCCAATTAGACAGACAAGGTTAAGGTAACCTACATCATGTATGAAAATGATTTCGGGCAATGAAGAATAATCTTGCAATGAAAAATTGCTTTGTGGCTGCTCGATGACTGACATTCAGTGGAACTGAAAGGGCTTTTCTGCTACATCTTGCCAGGAACCGTGTTCAGGAAGAGCTAAGTTCCTACCGTTTACCTTATTTGTTAATCAGAAGCCGTTTGGTTTATTTTTTGGCAAAAAATAACAACTGTAGAACCAACGCAAGTGTAGATCTCAAATGTGAAGCTCAGGTTGTTGACTTCTTTTACTGTGCCAGAGTCACAATATATGTTGCTTCTTAGTCAATAGTTACTTTGCACATATAGTGTAAATATGTAACTCAGCACATATAGCCTAAGTTAGCAGAATCTGGGGAGAAAGCAGGAACAGGGTTTATTCACAAAATGCTGGAGTAACTCAGCAGGTCAGGCAGCATCTCGGGAGAGAAGGAATGGGTGACGTTTCGGGTCGAGACCCTTCTTCAGACGACCCTTCCAAGCAGGAACAGGGTACTGATTTAGCATGATCAGCCATGATCATATTGAATGGTGATTCTGGCTCGAAGGGCCGAATGGCTTACTCCTGCACCTATTTTCTATGTTTCTATGTTTCTAAATAAATCATGCGATAAAGATCTGTTTTTTTTAAGTGCTGGTGACACCACTCTCAGTTTTGAGCATGTAGTTGCCGATTAGAAGCTCATCACAGTGCATGAGGGAGTGCTGCATTATAGATGGCAGTCCATTTGGACGTGATATTAGAATAAGGCCAAATATCCCCCACCCTGGTGTTAAATTCCCCTGATATTACATCAGAGAAGATCAGGGAGGTCTCTCTCGAGTTTCGGTCAATCTGTGTCTGCCAGTTAAAATAGCTGAGAGTTGCTCTGAGGGATTAAAAACAGAAAATACTTGAAACACCCAACAGATCAGTGGAGAGAAAAACTGAACATTTCGAGCCAATCATTCTTCATCATAATTGAGAAACGTTAGAGGTTAACTATGTTGTAAGTTGCAGAGAAGGGGTGGACTGGAGAAAAGAAAGGGCATGTCCATGATAGGGTGGAGACCTAGATAGGCTGATTGCTATGATTGGTGGTATTAACAGCAAGGGAGGATAGTGAAGATTAGATGATCACAGTTGATTCATTTGTTGGTTTCTAAATAGAAGGAGATGGATTAAGATGAGGATGAGAGAGAAAAAAATATCTGTTTATACTGTGAGATGCACAGCACAGCATCTGTTGGAAATCTGAAGTAAAAGAAATGATGGGAAAATGCATCCAGAAGCATCCGTGGAGGAAGAAAATTTGAATAAATGTATATAGGTTTATAATATTTCCTAGGACTGGCTAGTTCTTTCATAAATTCAAAAGGCTGATTGTTTGGTACAGTTGAACTCTCCTTTGAGTTGAAAGGTTCCTGGTCGATGATGAGACACTGTTTAGTTTAGAGATATAGCATGGAAACAGGCCTTTTGGCCCATCGAGTGCATGCTGACCATCAATCATGCCAGTCCAATGTTATCCCACTTTCTCGTCCACTCCCTACACATTAGGGCCAATTTTACAAAGGCCAATTACCCTACAAACCCGCAAGGCTTTGGAATATGGCAGGAAAGTGGAACATCCAGTGTAAACCCATGCGGTTACAGGGAACACATACGAACTCCATACAGACAGCAACCACACACAGGTGTAGACCGAACCCAGGTATCTGGTGCTGTAAGGCAGCAACTCTACCGCTGCACCACTGTTCCTGGAACTAACATTACACTCTGATGGAATGGTGTAAGAGGCTACCGTCAGACAGACAGTAGCGTGGAGAATTGAAATGATAGGGAACTGAATTCTCAGGATCACCCTTGTGGATTAAACAGAGGCTCTCTGTATTTGATTTCTCTGCACATAGGACACCCCTGCTTGAGCACAGATACTGGGCAGTAATCTGAATTTAATGCAAGTGAGTCATCACTTTACCTGGAAGCAATGTTTGGGTACATGGCTGGTGGAAAGGAAAGGATATAATGATAGATGTTGCATGAGAAGGTGTCATGAGAAACATAGAGGGTGCTGGTGGTGATGGAATAGTGAACCTGTGGACATTTGTCCAAACTTTATGCGCAATGTGACTGCATTTTCTACAATGTTATTAAGATAATTCGATACGATACCACACAATACGATACAATAGAACTTTATTCATTCCTGGAGGGAAATTGGTCTGCCAGAGTCCACTTTGGCAATACTTTATGGTCTGCAAAGTATTTTGTGGAATAAAAAGGAACTGCAGATGCTGGTTTATACAAAGATTGATACAAAATGGTGGAGTAACTCAATGGATTAGGCAGCGTCTCTGGAGAAGATGAATAGATGACCTTTCAGATTGGGACTCTTACTCATAAAATAAGTATTTTATGGAGTCCAGATGTTTTGAAAGGCTCACCATATATGTATGCCTATCACAAGATCAATGGGTTCTGAAGCATAAATTATCACCTGGTTGCCTTTGCTAATTAACCAAGCTTTATTAATATTTTATTGATGCTTGCATATTCAGAATAACGAAGAAAGTTTGAGAAGGTAAACTCTCTGGTGATCTATATAAGAAATAAGGACTCTAAATAATTTTCAGTGTACTGCGGTTTGCACGATACATGTTTCATTTCTGTGATAGCCATTGGACTTACAAGGATATGATTTCTATTATTTGGTCCCGAGAATCCAATCTAAAAAAAAAACCTTGCAGAGCATAAGGAGATTATTTTGGAGTTTAAATGGGAAGCATCCCACATTGTTCACACTAATGGGGGCTACTTGACTTCCCACATCCAGCAGTTGAGTCATATAGTTACACATTACTTATCTCATGAAACTGTCACAGAAGCAGATTTGGGAGATAAAAAACAAAAATAAGGGCATTTTTGTGATCTCAGTAATAAAACAGACCAACCTTTTATGAATACCAAATCACTGAAGCTCAATGGTCCTCTCAGCTAAAGAATTCCAAATCATATATACAGATTGTGAACAAATAGAGCCTTAGTAGAGATTCCAACCACACACCACGAGTCACAGCAGTCAACTCAAAAATGTCCTGCTTATTCCTATTCATGGCTTGTCATCTACAATGCATTCAGAAAGTATTCAGACCCCTTCATTTTTTCCACATTTTGCTACGTTACAGCCTTGATTTAAAATGGATTAAATTCTTTTTTTTAATCATCAATCTACACACAATACCCCATAATAAAAAAGTGAAAACAGGTGTTTAGAAATTTTTGCAGAGTAATTAAAAAGAAATAACTGAAATATCACATTTACATAAGTATTCAGACCCTTTACTCAGTACTTTGTTGAGGTACTTTTAGCAGCGATTAAAGCCTCAAGTCTTCTTGGGTATGATGTTACAAGCTTGGCACACCTGTATTTGGGTAATTTCTCCCATTCTTCTCTGCAGATCCTCTCAAGCTCTGTCAGGTTGGATGGGGAGCGTCGATGCACAGCTATTTTCAGGTCCCTCCAGAGATGTTCGATTGGGTTCAAGTCTGGGCTCTGGCTGGGCCACTCAAGGACGTTCACAGGCTTGGAACGTTACCCCTGTGTTGTCTTGGCAGTGTGCTTAGGGTCATTGTCCTGTTGGAAGGTAAACCTCCGCCCCAGTCTGAGGTCCAGAATGCTCTGGAGCAGGGTTTCATCAAGGATCTCTCTGTACTTTGCTCTATTCATCTTTCTCTCGATCCTGACTAGTCTCCCAGTTCCTGCTGCTGAAAAACATCCCCACAGCATGATGCTGCCACCACCATGCTTCACCATAGGTATGGTATTGGCCAGGTGATGAGCGGCTTTCAAGCCAAAGAGTTCAATCTTGGTTTCATCAGACCAGAGAATCTTGTTTCTCATGGTCTGAGAGTCCTTTAGGTGCCTTTTGGCAAACTCCAAGCAGGCTGTCATGTGTCTTTTACTGAGGAGTGACATCCGTCTGGCCACTCTACCGTAAAGGCCTAATTGGTGGAGTGCGGCAGATATTTGTTTTCTGGGTGTTGTCTCCGTTCCTGCTGTGGCCTACCATCGGCCCAACTCCTGGAGCTGGCGGCCTCCACGGCTCTGGTTCGCAGAGCCCGCGGACCGGACTCACCATCAGCGGAGCCGGCCGTCCTCGGAGGCTGCGGGAGTGGCTGCGACTCGCCTTCGGCTCGGGCCACGTGGATGCCAACATCGGGAGCCCCGACGTGCAGCGGCAGCGTGTTCGCCCGCCCCGGATCGCGGGGCTTGGGTCGGCCTGATGCGGACCTTTCACCGTCCGGCGCGGCCTGGAACCACAACAGCCTGACCGCGGGAGAAGACGGCAGGGGAAGGGAAGAGACATTCTGGCCTTCCATCACAGTGAGGAGGGGACTGGAGGAGACTCACTGTGATGGATGTTTCTTTTTTTTGTGTGTTGGTTGGGGTTGTGTAATTTGCTTATTTTACTGTTTTTGTTGTTGGACTGTGGGTGCTAAATTTCGTCCAAAAAACTTGTTTTTTGGATGACAAATAAAGATATCTTGAATCTTGAATCTTGTATCTTGATATAGTTGTCCTTCTTGAAGGTTCTCCCATCTTCACAGAGGAACTCTGGAGCTCTGTCAGAGTGATCATTGGGTTCTTGGTCACCTCCCTGACCAAGGCCCTTCTCCCCCGATCGCTCAGTTTGGTCAGGCTCTATGAAGAGTCCTGGTGGTTACAAAGTTCTTCCATTTAAGAATGACTGGGGCCACTGTGCTCTTCGGGACCTGCAATGCCGTATAAATTGTTTTATACCCTTCCCCAGATCTGTGTCTCGACACAATCCTGTCTTGGAGGTCTACGTCTTCATGGCTTGGTTTTTGCTCTGACATGCACTGTCAACTATGGGACCTTATATAGACAGGTGTGTGCCTTTCCAAATCATGTCCAACCAATTTAGTTTAACACTGGTGGACTCCAATCAAGTTGTAGAAACATCTCAAGGATAATCAATAGAAACAGGAAGAACACAAGCTCAATTTTGAGTGTCAAAGCAAAGGGTCTGAATACTTATGTAAATGTGACATTTCAGTTATTCCTTTTTAATTACTTTGCAAAAATTTCTAAACACCTGTTTTCGCTTTTTTATTATAGGGTATTGTGTGTAGATTGATGATAAAAAATTGAATTTAATCCATTTTAAAATAAGGCTGTAACGTAGCAAAATGTGGAAAAAGTGAAGGGGTCTGAATACTTTCTGAATGCACTGTATATTCCACTCCTCAGCCCTTTCTGAAATATTGCTTCCAAACCTATGTGCTGAATAATCTCTGCTGAGGTACCTTATCATATGCTGCCTGGAACTCAAGAACACCACTCCATCAAACGATTTCCCCAATCATATTTTCTGGTTACCACTTTAAATGATGATTTGTCAAACATGATTTCTCTTTCATGGATCAATATTGACTCTACCTCACCTCATTATTATTTTCTAGCCTCAAACATTGACTCTGGTTCACTTTCCAGAGATGCTACCTGACTTGCTGAGTGGTTCCAACACTTTTTCATTTATATTTCATATTCTTGCCAACTGCAGGTCTTTTAAGTTAAACTATTTTCTAAGCGTCCTGTCAGCACTACCACTTCCATCGCTTAATGGAAGACCCATGCCAATTGCTGCAGTCATAATGCAAGCCTTACTCCACGGTATGGACACCTTTCCCTGGGATTCTCAAGTTCACCACAACTTTTAACTTTTATGGCATGGGTACTTCTAGGCTGCAGCACCATCTCCCAGTGTGCCATTTACCATTGCATTCGGGAGGTCACAAAATGCTTGCCTCTTAGAAACATAGAAAGTAGGTGCAGGAGGAGGCCATTTGGCCCTTCGAACCAGCTTGGAGGAACAAGATTGTTACTATTTTCCATTTACCACAATGATAGAACATGAAAGAGTATTAAGCTTTGCTCTCGAAGCAAGTTGCTGCTGACTCTAGATTACCAGAGATTTGTGTCCACCCAAAACATCACCCATTCATTCTCCCAGCGATGCTGCCTGTCCCGCTGAGTAACTCCAGCATTTTGTGTCTATCTTCGGAGATTGGGAGGACATGTTGCAGTTGTATAAGATGTTGGTGAGACTGCATTTAGGTTATTCTGTTCAGTTCTGGGCACCGTGTTATAGGAAAGGTATTGTCAAGCTTGAAAGGGTTCAGAGAAGATTTACGAGGATGTTGCCAGGACTAGAGGGTCTGAGCAATAGGAAGAGGATGAGTAGGCTGGGTCTCTATTCCTTGGAGCGAAGGAGGATGAGGGGTGTTCGTATAGAGGTGTATGAAATCATGGGAGGAATAAATCGGGTAGATGCACAGAATCTCTTGTAGGGGAATCGAGGACCAGACGACATAGGTTCAAGGTGCAGGGAAAAAGATTTAATAGGAATCTGAGGGGTAACCTTTTCACACAAAGGGTGGTGGGTGTATGGAACAAGTGGCCAGAGGAGATAGTTGAGGTTGGGACTATCCCAATGTTTAAGAGCAGTTCGACAGGTACGTGGATAGAAAAGCTTAGAGGGATATGGACCAAACGCAGGCAGGTGGGACTAGTGCAGCTGGGACATTTTGGCTGGTGTGGGCAGGTTGGGCTGAAGGGCCTGTTTCCACAGTGTATCACTCTATGACTCAATGACACTATTTCACTCACTGCCCTCGTGTTCCCACAATTGCTTGGAGTAATTTCTGGCAATTGTCATTGCTTCCTCAAAGTTGATCTTGTTTGTGGCCACTGGGTGTACGTCATAAAGTTCTGCATTCCGCTCCCGCCCAGCTGTCATGGCTGCTTTGACTTTCGCCATGCCTCCGTGTCACATTTGTTCCAACAAGGCCATCTGTTCTCAGGTGGTAGTAACACCAGCCAGTTCATGATGACTATCTGAAAAGTAGGCACAGCTGCAGCACTGGCCGGCTCTCTAGGTGCAGGCACCACCAAACTGTAACCAAGTGGTTGGCATATCTGAACAATATATTCACGGAAGATAGACACAAAATGGTGGAGCAACTCAGCGGGTCAGACAGCATCTCTAGAGAAAAAGACTAGATTTAGGGATACAGCGCGGAAACAGGCCCTTCGGCCCACCGAGTCCGCGCCGCCCAGCGATCCCCGCACATTAATACTATCCTACACACACTAGGGACAATTTTTACATTTTACCCAGTCAATTAACCTACATACCTGTATGTCTTTGGAGTGTGGGAGGAAACCGAAGATCTCGGAAAAACCCACGCAGGTCACGGGGAGAACGTACAAACTCCGTACAGACAGCGCCCGTAGTCAGGATCGAACCTGAGTCTCCGGCACTGCATTCGCTGTAAGGCAGCAACTCTACCGCTGTGCCACCGTGCCGCCCTCGTGACTAGGTGATGCTTTGGGTCGGGCCCCTTCCTCAGACCCAAAGCATCACCTATTCCTTTCCTCCAGAGATGCTGCCTGTCCTGTTGAGTTACTCCAGCATTTTGCGTCAATCTTTGGTTTAAGCCAGCATCTGCAGTTCCTTCCCACACAATATATTCGTGGTCCGGACTGATTATATTTGTCATTCTTCTGTGATGTATTCCATTATGAGGCCTTCTCACTGCGGCAGCAGGAGGGTTGACAAGAAGAGCAGAGAGAGCATGAGCACCATTGACCATCTGTACCTCCAAAAGCCCACAATGGCTGGAGATACATCGAGGACCCAGTAGTAATGTGTCTGTAAACTCGCTGCTAGGCCAGTATTTCCTAGCCACCACCTTCGTAGTCAGTGCAATCAATCAGCAACTAATTCCATGGCAATGGAATTGGGATACAATGCTGTTCTCTGCAAAGCTGGCACCTTGTCTTGTTTCTTCTCGGTGTAGGAGAACATGCATTCTATGTAGTAAGCACCAAGGAGGCTTTGATCTGAGTCTCCCCCACTCCCTTGCATCATCTCCACTCTTATGCCAGTATCCTTCTGGAAGGTTTAGGTAAAGGTTTCGATGCATAGATTCTCTTGCCCAGAGTGGGGGAATCGAGCACCAGAGGACATAGGTTCAAGGTGAAAGGGAAAAGATTTAATAAGAATATGAGGGGTACTTTTTCACACAAAGGGTGGTGGATGTATGGAGCAAGCTGCCAGAGGAGCTAGTTGAGGAAGGGACTATCCCATCGTTTAAGAAACAGTTATACAGGTACATGGATAGGACAAGTTTGGAGGGATGTGGACCAAGCGCAGGTGGGTGGGACTAGTGTAGTGGGACATGTTGGCCGGTGTGGGCAAGTTGGGCCGAAGGGCCTGTTTCCACACTGTATCACTCTATGACTCTATAACATTCAACCAAGAGAGGGGAGAGTGGATAACCCTACCTGATTCCAGCTATCTTTTCCCTCTCATTGAATGGCAAATAACTGCTAATGTCACTGTACAGCAGCTTGATGCAGTTCCTGATTTTCTCCCCAACTTTGGAGAGCATGCCCGTCATGTACATGTGCAATATCCAGTCAAAGGCCTTCTCCTCAACCAAGCTGGATCAGGCAGGAGTCCACTCTCCTGTTGGGCACAGAGGCAATGAAATTCATCAGCAGCAAAACTCTGTTAGAGATTTTCCTTCTGGCACGGCCACAGGTTTGACCTGATGGATCAGCTGCCCCAGAACAGGTTGGTGCTGACCCTGGATATAGTCTTGTCTTCTCTGAGGGTCACCCCCTTGTCTTGGAGGAGAAGGTTGTGTGAGTCTAAGATCCTGAGAGTGAAGAGAGAGCTAGATAGAGCTCTTAAGGATAGCGGAGTCAGGGGGTATGGGGAGAAGGCAGGAACGGGGTACTGATGGAGAATGATCAGCCATGATCACATTGAATGGCGATGCTGGCTCGATGGGCCGAATGGCCTCCTCCTGCACCTATTGTCTATTGTCTATTGTCTATAAACCATCCACAACTGTGCTCCTGCAGGGTCACCCATGGTCGAGGGGGAAAGTTCTTGACAAAGCAATGCCATGAAGAGTGGTACAGTGGTGCAGTGGTAGAGTTGCTTCCTTGCAGCGCCAGAGACCCAGGTTCGATCCTGATTACAGGTGCTGACCGTACAGAGTTTGTACGTTCTCCCTATGAGCGCCTGTGTTTAATCTGGGTGCTCCAGTTTCCTCCCACACTCCAAATTGGACGTACAGGTTTGTAGGTTAATTGGCCTCAGAAAAAAAAAAAAGTAAATTGTTCCCAGTGTGTAGAATAGTGCCAGTGTACAGGATGATTGCTGTTCGGTGCAGACTCGGTTGGCCAAAGAGCCTGCTTCCACGCTGCATCTCTAAAGTCTAAAGTAAAGGGCTCAACGGTGAAACAGGCGGAGGGTGGTGGATGGCCAGCAGGTGGAGCACCACAATGCCTGAGAAAACAGAAGAAGGCTGCAACAGGAAGAGACTCTTAACCATCGTGGGGTCCATGCCTTTGGACTTCTTATTGTCAGGGATGGCGTGATGACTGTCCATGTACCAGTCTCGCCATGTTAAAAGATGTATGCGTGTCAGAGGTTATGGGGAGAAGGCAGGAGTATGGGGTTAGGCAGGAGAGATAGATCAGCCATGATTGAATGGCGGAGTAGACTTGATGGGCTGAATGGCCTAATTCTGCTCCTATCGCTGATGGTCTTATGATGTCATGCACAGACGTCCACCTGCAGGGACACAGAAAGGATATACCACGAGGACAATCATATGCAGATGCTGGTTTAACCCAAAAATACACACAAAATGCGAGAGTAACTCATACTCGACTTCATGTGCTCGCCAATGCTGACCTTGCAGTTTAACAAGAGATGTGTAAACGTTGCTGGTGTCTGGCCTCCACCTTGGTGGCAGGGTGTGGTTGGTGTTCGGGTGATTCTATTGTCACTTATTAATATGGTCATCCTTTATGTATAATGCTGGGTGTTTCACGATGAAGGTAGGGCAGTCTGCTTCCATTGCCATTGGATCTCATGAAGCAAATGTTCAGCAGAGGGTACGGACAACATGGTTGTATTGCAAAAATCCCTTTCATGAGATCCCAGCAGAAACATAGAAACATAGAAACATAGAAAATAGGTGCAGGAGTAGACCATTCGGCCCTTCGAGCCTGCACCGCCATTCAATATGATCATGGCTGATCATCCAACTCAGTATCCCATACCTGCCTTCTCTCCATACCCCCTGATCCCTTTAGCCACAAGGGCCACATCTAACTCCCTCTTAAATATAGCCAATGAACTGGCCTCAACTACCTTCTGTGGCAGAGAATTCCACAGATTCACCACAAAGGGCAGAAGAGGCAGGACAAAGTCTGGCAACTGATAGGTGGATAAGTTCAGTGTTCTGCCTGAGAAGGTGTAAAACACTTCATGTAGTGGTCGTCATTGCAACCTTGTGCCCCATTTTGGGGTTGAATTGAGTTTCTAGGTTCAAATCCAGGATACATTACCTGATAGTGGCTAAAATACAAAGCTGTGCTTCTCTCTATTGTCCTATTCAACCGTATGGTCTATTAGAGGCACAGATAGTTTACCTGGATCTAACGGTGCTTGTTAAAGACTGTGCAGATGTTCACTGATTATAATCTGAATCTATTCATTCTATTATTCTTGAGCATGCAGCATTACACAAGGGAATTTAGTCACAAAAGAAAGGATCTGAGATAAACATTGAATGACAAGGTGTAATCAAAATGTTTGGCAAGACAAGAAGACTTTTATTTAATAACAGTAATTGCTTTCAGGACACCAATTGAAGTCTGTTCTTTGAGAGGTCTGCAAATGCCAGATTTTATACGAATTGGACTCCTGCTGTAATTTCCTTGAATAAGTCTATTGGAAGTTTTGTCAGGGATTTTTTAACTTAATTTGGGAAAGTAAAAGTAGACGTAAAATCCCCATTGGATGAAAAAGTGCATCATGCTTAGCTTTTGAAAAGAGATCATAGACGGCAGATGGACTGAAGGCATGTTTTGTTCACTTTGCTGTTCCTTTTGCTTTACAAGATATTGGTTCATGTTGGAGCACAGCTCCATCTCCAGTGCTTCACCATGGGCCCATTTCTTGTGTATTAACCTTGACTTGTTAGACTTGTTCAGTAATTTATTTTTTTAAAGAGGCAAAGTACTGGAGTCACTCAGTGGGTCAGGCAGCATCTTTGGAGAACATGGATAGGTGATGTTTTAGGTTGAGACCCTTCTTCATACTGATTGCGGTGGGGAGAGAAAAAGGGCAGAAGAGGCAGGACAAAGTCTGGCAAGTGATAGGTGGATACAATTGAAGGGGGGGGGGAGAGTTGATTGGCAGATGACTGGACAAAGGACAGAAAAGGCAAAAAGTGTGAGAAAATTAATAGGCATCACATACAAACTCACTCCTCCTCATCTTACATCCAATTATGCATTTAGGTCATAAGTGATAGGAGCAGAATTAGGCCATTTAGCCCATCAAGTCTACTCTGCCTTTCAATCATGGCTGATCTATCTCTCCCTCCTAATCCCTTCTCCTGCCTTCTCCCCATAACCCCTAACACCCGTACTAATCAAGCATCTAAGAATTTAGAGGAAGTCAGGGCAGCACAGTTGCTGCCTCACAGCGCTTGCAGTGCCAGAGAGGGGGATTCAATCCCGACTATGTGTGTTGTCCGTACAGAGTTTGTACGTTCTCCCCTTACTGCATGGGTTTTCACTGAGATCGTCGGTTCCAAAGACGTCCAGGTTTGTGTTTGCAGAGATGCTGCCCGACCTGCTGAGTTACTCCAGCATTTTGTGAATAAATGTGTGTTAATTGGCTTGGGTTTGTATGCTTGGTATGTGTAAATTGTCCCTAGTGTGTGTAGGATAGTGTTAATATGCAGGGATCGCTGGTCAGCATGGACTCTTTGGGCCGAAGGGCCTGTTGCCGCTCTGTATCCCTAAACTAAACTAAACTAAACTAAAGTCAATTGCCATTACTAATAATAAGACAATCTGGTTTAGAATCTTCCCTTGGATGAAACAAAATACCTCCTGATTTCCCTCACTGCCATCAGTCACTCCCAAATATCTGAGATAGTGAACAGTAATTCACAATTAAATTCACAGTACAGTGATAATTCTTTCATTAGTCATGTTGTTATTTGTTTGAAAAAAAACCAATCTTACCAGAGGATCATGCTTCCAACTCCCAATATGGAGCCTTAATACCAACTTTAAGATGACACCTCAGTCCAGTGTGTAAGATTAGCAAGACAAATCTAGTGAACCCTGGGTGCCAAATGATCTCAAGATTGGATGAAGGGAAAAAAGAAACAAATGACATCTACAGAGTAATGAAAATAGTTCGAAGGTATTTATTCACGAAATGCTGGAGTAACTCAGCAGGTCAGGCAGCATCTCAGGAGAGAAGGAATGGATAACGTTTCGGGTCGAGACCCTTCTTCAGACTGATGTCAGGGGGGCGGGACAAAGGAAGGATATAGGTGGAGACAGGAAGATAGAGGGAGATCTGGGAAGGAGGAGGGGAAGAGAGGGACAGAGGAACTATCTAAAGTGAAGAGAGGGACAGAGGAACTATCTAAAGTGCTCCCCCTCTGTGATTTCTCCTGCCCTTGCTCCCCCTCTGTGATTTCTCCTGCCCTCGTATGTCCACAATGAAAATAGTTGAAGGCTTCAGGAATATGGAATATGTCGGGGTCGGGGTCTTGAAAAATAAATTAGAAGGAAAGAGGGGCCACAAAATATAACTGGCAGGCAAGGTGAAAGAAAATCTCAAGACATTACATGAGGGAAACCAGGGAAACAATGGAGTCAACAAAATGTGCAGGAAGGAATTGCAGATGCTGGTTTACACCAAAGGTAGATTCAAAATGCTGGAGTAACTCAGCAGGACAGGCAGCATCTCTGGAGAAACTGAATAGGTGATGTTTCTCCATTAGGAACCATTGGAGCCAGCTATGCATGGAGTCAGAGGACATGTATGAAATCTTAAATGAACAGTTCTCATCTGAGAAAGATTATGTCATTGCAGATTTCAGGGAGGGTACAAGGATATTCCAGAGTATGTTAACATTAAAAATGAGGTAAACGTAGGAGTTTTAGTGGGCATAAAGGTTAATAAATCCACAGGGTCTGGCAAGATATATCCCCGCCAGTAGTTTAATGATTTGGGTCTAGAGGTATGATTACTAAGTTTAAGGATGACTTGAACATTGATCTTGTTGTTGATAGTGAGTAAATTTAGCCTCAGGTTTCACGATGGTATTGATCAGCTGGTAAGTTCAACAGAGCAATGGCAGATGGAATTTGCTCCTGATAGGTGTGAGGTTGTGCATTTTGGAAGGTATAATAAGGATAAGATATCCACAATGAAAATAAGTGACCTGGGGAGTATTGGGGAACACTGAGACCTTGAGTTTCAAGTCAGCTGGGACTGCACAGGGCTGGGTTTGCTTTCATGGGAGTAGAAGAAGCTGAGGTGGAACCCAATGGCGGTTTACAAAATGATGAGGAGCATAGATAAGGTGCATAGTGAGAAACATTTCCCCATGACAGAGATCAGCGACCCGAAGTTAAGGACAGGCCTAAGAAGTTTGGAGGGGATCTGAAGATTTATTTTTCACCCAGAGGGACAGTTTGCTTGAGAAGATGGTGGAAGCAGCTACTCCCACAACATCTAAACAGCTTCTGGATGAGCACCTGAATCACCAAGGCATGGAACAGTATGGACTAAGTCCCAATTAGAGTCAGAGAGTCATAGAGTGATACAGTGTGGAAACAGGCCCTTCGGCCCAACTTGCCACACTGGCCCAGCTACACATATGTCCTACCTGCCCGCATTTGTTCCATGTCCCCCCAAACCTGTCCCTATCCATGAAACCTGTCTAACTGTTTCTTAAATGTTGGGATAGTCCCAGCTTTAACTACCTCCTCTGGCAGCATGTTCCATACACCCACCACCCTTTGTGTGAAAAAGTTACCCCTCAGATTTCTATTAAATCTTTTCCCCTTCACCTTAAACCTATGGTTCAATTAGTGGGATGATTATTGATGGGTACATGACAGTTGTGGGGATAAAGGCCATGACCACGACTCTCTGTGATTCCTGCATCATTGAGGGGATGCTGCATCCTCTGGTGTTGCTGTCTTTTGCACGAGAAATTGAAACATGGATTAATTGTCCTGTCAGCAAATATCAATAATAACGATTATCTGCTCACCATTAAACTGCCCTTGCAGGATCTACAGTTTCCAAAGTGGGTGTGGGGTTTCTTGCACAGTTATGGCAAATACTCTCAAAGTAGTGCTTTGCTGGCTGTGTTGTGCCTGGAGGTTTTGATGGGTGCTCTGTGTTTTTTCTATTTTCTTCAGGGGAGCAGGAGATCCAGAGAATAAATGTGCAGAAGAAAGACAGCTGTGCTCCCACTGGGAGCTGCCTGCATCTACACAGGGCATGAATGACACAGTGGATAACACTGCAGCCTCACAGCCCCAAACTAGGGTTTTTTTGGTATCCTCTGGGTTGACTTTGAACTCTATCTCTGTGACCTTGTGTATTTCTACCAAGTGCTCGGGTCTTCTCCCACATACTAACACAAAAAGTGCCCGGCGATAGGTTACTCGGGTACTGTAAATTCCCCAATGCAGGGGGGGGGGGGGGGGAGGGGGGGAGGGGGGGAGTTGAATCAGGGGTAAGATCTAGGAAGATGATAGGGATACGAGAGAAGAGATAGGATTTGCATAGACGGATGCTTGATGATTCCAGGAATGAGTGGGTTAGCATATGATGAGCATTTGACAGCACTGGGCCTCTCTTCACTCGAGTTTAGAAGGTTGAGGGGGTGAACTCATTGAAACTTACAGAATAACGAAAGGCACAGATAGAGTAGTTGTGTAGAGGATGTTTCCACTGGTGGGAGAGTCTAGGACCAGAGGTCGTCGCCTCAGAATTAAAGGGTGCTCTTTTAGAAACGAGGTGAGAAGGAACTTCTTTATTGAGAGGGTAGTTAACCTGTGGAACTCATTGCCGTGAAGGTCTGTGGAGGCCAAGTCAGTGGATATTTTTAAGACAGAGATAGACAAGTTCTTGATTAGAACGGTGTCAAAGGTTACGGGGAGAAGGCAGGAAAATGGGATTAGGTGGCAAAGGCCAGCCATGATTGAATGGAGGAGTAGAATCATTGGGCCGAATGGCCTGATTCTACTTCTATAACTTGTGAACTTATGTTTGGGAGAATGGAATATGCTGGTGTGCCTGCTGTATTGCCTTTATACCGTATAAAGTACGAAGTACACACAATACAAAGTCATGCTTTAATATGACTTTCTACTGCATGTCATAAATGTGCCTTACAGTACATAATGTAAGAAATACACGTAGAAATGTGAAGATTGCAATACTGAGCACAAAGTATAAAGGATAACTATTCTTTGAAAATCTGTGTGGATTTTCTCTCCTTCAGAATGATCTGAGTGGAGGTCAGATAGACAAGTGATTAATTTGGCTTGCCATCAACAATATTTTGGATGAAGGACTGTAGATGATGCTGTATCTGTGACAACCGTTGACAATTCCTCTCCTCTGTACAGCGGGCTAATGCCGCCACCAGATAATGATCGCCACTCTCAGCAGCCAGTACACTTGACGGACCGCTGTGTTTAACATTGGCCCTGACTTTGGACTGCAACAAATTGTTGTGAAATCTGTGGAAAATGGTGGGATGCTGAAGATGATTGAGGGATCGGGATGAAAGCAAGACAAAAAAGAAACAATCGCCAGCAAGATCTTCCATTTAGCTGTCCCTTAACTGCACTAAACAAAGGCTGCCTTAATAAGGGTTTTGTATAAGCCTGAGATGATAAGAAGACAGCCTTTTAGCAGAGGTCATCCGAAGTGTGACTGAACAAACTAGTTAGACGAGCAAACAAAGCGGGCTAGCAAAAGTCATCTACTGTTCGCATTTGCAGCAACAGCTGTACATCAAAACATTACTGGCAGCTACTGAGGACATCTGTTGGGACTCCTAAATCACTGGTTATCTTGCTTAAGAAAGATTACTATTTATATTACGGGAAAGGCGAATGCAGTGTTTCTGGATCGTGTCATTTTCACGTCCCAGTTTAATGATGGAGGTGAGGATGTTCCAGTTGGGTAATTAACTGTAAGAGAAGTGCCCTTCATCTTACCAGGGAAGATGCTCAGAATGTTGAGTGTCAAATATAAGCATGCGATCGGCAGCTTTCCAATGAACCGTGAACTCTACATATTTAGATCTGATCCATCTCACCTCCGCAACAATGATAGAGGGGCTGTGTGAAGGTATTCAACGGAATATTTGTTGGAAATGTTTCCGTTTGTCATTCTAATTAGCAGCGAAATACACTTTCTATTCGAAATAATATGGCTTGTTAGGCTGGTGCTGACAAAGGGCTTAAAATGGTAAAAAAAGACAGAGGGAGCCCACTGCTTCGGTAAAACGGAATAGTTTGTGCTTGCAAATGCTATATTAAATTCAAGCTAAATTATTTTAATCACAAAACACCATAAGACGGAGAAACAGAAAAATGTCAATGTGTTAATCATAATTAAAATATCCATGATATTACACTGAGAAATGGTGCTAAGTAAATTGCACAAGAGAGATCACACATAACAATGCACAATTAAAGCAAGTATTTAAAGAAAAACATGATGAAAACACAAACATATTTAATCCACAGGCATTTGTACAGAATTAGGTTCCCTAGTGTAATATTCTAGCTCAGTGAGGAACTGATCAGAACCTCTGAATGTTGTGCCTTCATCTGTACTCAGGTAGTTGCATTTATGATGACAATTATGTTACAGAGCCTCAAGAATAGAAAGGTTTAAAAATAATTCAGATTTCCTCCAGAGGAAAGCAGATAGCTATGACAAACAAGTCTTGCCATTGTAATGCATGAACCACCTACATTGTTTGGCAAAGTGCAGGACACATGTATAACATAATTATCTATCCAGGGCAACTATGCTGTTTATTGCCCAGTGCTTCTCCATGCATGCTATTTCATCTGTGGGCAAGGCTAAATTGAAGCTGATTGAAGGCCAGTTTTTGATGGGGGAGGTACCCATTGCCTCCAACTGCTGCCAGGTGCATTTCAAAAATCTGGCTTAAGAATTGGGAGGCTAGGCAGCATGGAACACATACTCTGTCCTGTTCCCATCATGACCTCATCAATGCTTTTATTCTTTTTGATATGTGTATTTTTTACAATGCTGGAGAGATTTTGAGGAGCAAGATTATTATTCAGGTTTTTACACCAATACAGTTCTTAACAAAAATCGACCTATCATGTGAAACCATATAAATAACAGATATAAATTAGATAACTTCAAGACCGAATGTCAAAAACTTTTTTTATGACAGACAAATTTTCATCGTTTTACCACCATTTTGGACACCAAAAATGTGACATAAAAACTCTGCCACATTTAGTCATGAATATTTAATTCATAAATAAATTTCATATGGCCCCTCATACATATGCGTTGTGATAATGATCAAGGGAAATATCTTCATCAATGCCAGGTGAAAAATACAGTAACATGTCTGGTATTCTGCCTAGCAAAGATCCGGTAACGGTCGTTGTGCTTGGTGTCCATTGTCACAACAACTATTATTCGGGTTGGTACTTCCGTAAGTTAAACCACAAAGGCTCCAAACCTCTACTGCTTTTCACAAACCCCAACGAGGTATCTGATGGTAGTAGTGATTTTGGGGTGAGTTCATTATTTTTTCTTATATTCAAATTTAAAATATGAAATATATAATATTAATATATTATATTAAGATATTAATATGATATGTTAATTATATTAATATATTTAATTAATATAATTATAATTATATAAATAATATATTTATGTCAAAAACACAACGACCCGTTTATGATTTTATTTTCCGACTTTTTTAAGTCAATTAAAAAAAATTGGGGGGCATAAATTGGTCATCAAAACTAAGAAACTGAGCCAATCTTCAGTTTGGCAACGCACAGCCTCTTGTTTACCTTTAGTACGGACCAAGTCGCCAACTTCATTCCTTCGTGTCAACTTCCGGAAGCTCCACAACGACCGTGACGGAGACAAAAAACATCAGACCCATGTCAGCTACAAAGCTGTTACAGTGTCTGTGTGAATACTGTGTGAATACAAACTTTCTCCTGCAGTCCCTGGACATGAAATGCCTTCAAGTAGGTCACAACAACAGTCTGAAGAACAAGGTATTTTTATTATGTGTGTATCAAATACAACTTGGTCATTTATTTCAGACTTTTCTTCAGACTGAAGAAGGGTCTCAACTCTCAACAGAGCCACTCCAGCACTCTGTGAAACGTCACCTATCCACGTTCTCCAGAGATGCTGCCTGAGCCGCTGAGTTACTCCAGGACTCTGTGAAACGTCATCTATCCATGTTCTCCAGAGACGCTGCCTGACCCGCTGAGTTACTCCAGCACTCTGTGAAACGTCACCTATCCATGTTCTCCAGAGATGCTGCCTGAGCCGCTGAGTTGCTCCAGCACTCTGTGAAATGTCACCTATCCATGTTCTCCAGAGATGCTGCCTGACCCGCTGAGTTACTCCAGGACTCTATGAAATGTCACCTATCCATGTTCTCCAGAGATGATGCCTGACCCACTGAGTTACTCCTGCACTCTGTGAAACGTCACCTATCCATGATTATACATGGTCCCCCTATTTCGGGGCACCATAATTATTGGGACACATGATTTCACATGCATTTGTAATTGCTCAGGTGCGTTTAATTGCCTCCTTAATGCAGGTATAAGAGAGCTCTCAGCACCCAATCTTTCCTCCAGTCTTTCCATCACCTTTGGAAACTTTTATTGCTGTTTATCAACATGAGGACCAAAGTTGTGCCAATGAAATTTGCCTTTACTTACAAATGAAGCCAAAGATACAATGTATTGTAACATATGTTTTTCTTATGTAACGCGCGTCATGGTGTCCACTCTGATGGATGCAGTATTCTACTACATGATCAAGTGAATGAAGTGGAAACGGTGTTTGCAATTTTATTGTTCCACGTGGTATTTATAAACATAGAAAGGAATAAGAAATATGTGCACCTACTGTGCCACCCAGGTCACTGGTGGACACCACGCGACAACCGTTACACAAAATGTATTTGTGTATTCTGATACCATTTTCGTACACTTGCCATCAATATGCTATCTTATCCTATATTTTTTTTGTTGATACTATGTTAGTCATGAACCCAACAAAGTGCTTGTCATCTTTTTTGAAGGAATTTGAAATTTGACCCCCTATGTCACATTATTGTGTGCCAGTATTGTAAAAATACACAAATAGAAAAACTTTCATTTGGCCAGGTAGTGACTGGGCAGTCAGACAGTAATAAAGGACATCAATACAGGAAGTAGCCAGCACAGAGCCGACCAGGACCGGGCCGAGCCGCTGATAGAGCGAGGAGAGACGGCAGTGAGGGAAAGGGATGTCGGTGAGGGAGAGGGATGTCGGTGAGGGAGAGGGATATCGGTGAGGGAGAGGGATGTCGGTGATGGAGAGGGCCATTGATAGAGTGAAGAACGATGTCGGTGAGAGAGAGGGCTGCTGGTAGAGTGAGGAGAGACATCGGTGAGAGAGAGGGATATCGGTGAGGGAGAGGGATGTCAGTGAGGGAGTGGGATATCGGTGAGTGGGATATCGGTGAGACGGATGTCAGTGAGGGAGAGGGATATCGTTGCGGGAGTGGGATATCGTTGAGTGGGATATCGGTGAGACGGATGTCAGTGAGGGAGAGGGATAATGGTGAGAAGGATATCGGTGAGGGAGAGGGATGTCGGTGAGGGAAAGGGATATCGGTGCGGGAGTGGGATATCATTGAGTGGGATATCGGTGAGACGGATGTCAGTAAGGGAGAGGGTATCGGTGAGGGAAAGGGATATCGGTGAGGGAGAGGGATATCGGAGAGGGTTTTCTGTGAGGGAGTGGGATATCGGTGAGACGGATGTCAGTGAAGGAGAGGGATAATGGTGAGAAGGATATCGGTGAGGGAGAAGGATATCGGTGAGGGAGAGGGATGTCGGTGAGGGAGAGGGCCATTGGTGAACTTCATAGGTCCGGTAACCCGACTGAAGGCTTGTCGGTCAGCGGGACCAGGAACCCATTCGAAGGCTTGCAGGATGGTGGGACCAGGAACCCACCTGAAGGCCCGTCGGTCGGCGGGACCGGGAGGTGCTGGAGACATCAGATGTGAGCAGCTTGGAGGGTCAGCCAGGGTAATGCCTCCAGCGCTGTATGAGGCGCCCCAGGGACACAAAGATGTCCGGGCGAGGAGAGGGGCGTTGGTTCACGGGAACGGCTCCAGTACATCGAGCACCCGGGCCAATCGGACATCAGACTGAATAATGGCACCAAAAATGGCGGTGCCCGCATGTGTAATATAATGTAAGAATTTCACTGTGTAGTTGCAGATGTGGCCATTAAACCACTGTTGAATTATTGCTTGACCTGATATTAACTCAGGTACGGGTACTGCATATACCACAGAGAGGCGGTCTCTACACCAAGTTAGCATACTTTTGCCTGTGTTTTCTGCTAGTTGTTTCAGGTTTTGTGAATCTTGTATGCCCTCCAGTTAAACCTATACCACTCTTTCAGCCTGCACCTCCACCACTCAGACCATGCATTCACAGGCTGATCTTCACCTGGTAAGATCATTATGTGTTACGTGTGTCCTGCACTTTGCCAAACAATACAGGTGGTTCATGCATCACAATTGCAAGACTTGTTTGCCATAGCTATCTACTTTCTTCTGGAGGAAATCTGAATGATTCACCCCATCACACGCCTTTCTTTTGTTCTCTCTAACTCAGTCGACTTCTCTTCAACCTAAAACATGTTTCATTTCCAACTTTTCTCAGTCTCTTTCCAAGTTTTTCCCAGGTTACTTCTCCACAGGAGATAAAAATAAAGAAAATCACTGGAAATCTGAACAAAAGAAACAGAAGATGCTGTAAGAACTCAGCAGGCCCAGAATACCATCAGAATAGTTATTTTGAAAGGTCCAAGACCTGAAACTTCCACTCTATTTCTCTTTCCGCAGATGCTGCCTGACCTGCTGAGCGTTTCCAGCATCTTCTGGTTTTAGTTCTTTCTCCGCAGATGCTGCCTGATCCATTGGGTACACCACACATTTTTTCTTCTTCTCATTTATGGTTTCCAACATCAGCGGTTTTTCACTTTCGAGCATGAGTTATCATCTTCAAGAGCGGAAGCAAATTCTAGAAGATGTCACGAGCAAATCAGGTAGCTTCAGATTTCAGGTCCGTAATTAGAGTCACAGAAAATAAAGGAATGTAGTGGCCTGGCGGAGGCCAGAGAAAAGGCAAGACGCCAGGCAGTGTTTAGTAAGATTCTTTTATTAGGCTGTGAGCTCCTGCCCACAGCGTAGTTCTCCTAGGGATAAGATACGCCTTCCCTTGGTCTGGCTTTTAACCCCTTTCGCCTGTCCGTCACGTAACGAGGGGGCTGACCCAAGGAGTGGCCTGATCCGCCACAGGACCCCCCCCAAGAACAGGAGGGAAATTATGCTGAACTTTTATAAATCACTAGTTAACTCTCAGCAAGAGCATTGCTGGATATCACACGTTAAAAGGCAAGTACAGTTGAGATATACAGGACAGAGATAGGAGATGTGGGGTTACATGAAGAGACAAGGTTGTTCCCCTTGGAGAAAAATAGTGGCGACAATTCTAAGGCGATTTGATATATAATAGAAGAAGTGACAATTTCCACTGACAGCAGGTTTAATAACTGATGGAGACAGATTTAAGGTAATGGACAAAAGAAACAGGAGGGCAAGAGGGGGATTTTTTTTACATGGAATGTTGTTATGAACTGTGAAGTGCCTGAAACGAGGAGAGAAAGATGATTAATTGGATAACTTTGTCAAAGTGCTGGCACAGACGGGCAGGGGCTAAATGCTACTTCTTTCATTGCCGCATGGTTACAAGATGACGTTAGCAGGAGTGGATGTGTGTCAAAACATGCGAGGGGCAATGAAAAGAAATTTACAATTCCTTCAGTAAGCCAGTGACGGCCAGGGACATTTATAGAAACCTACAATATCTTTTTCTGAACACAAAGTTCAAAAGAATTTTATGCTACTGTTGCGGGAGCTAAAGGCCGCCTCGAAAGATTATTATGGGAAAGGTTAAATGATTTAAGAAAGCCAAAAAAAAAGAGTGAACTGAGTAACAGAAAGGTTATGTGAAAAAATTCTTTTGAGAGAACCCCAGGAAGATTGGAGAGAAAACACAATATAAAAGAGTTTAAAGAACCAAGGAAAGTGAAGAGTTCAAAGATGTGTTGCTGACAGAGGGTGTTTAACAGTATTGCTGAAGATTATGCAGGACTTGATCATAAGAATATAACAAAGAAAATTGCCATTTAACTTTTAAGCTACCCTCTGGCACTGTAAAATACAATTGAGTCAATTATTTTTTGATTTCACGTTGCATATTTTTCTTGTCGTCTATTAGTATATATCTACTATATGCATTGCCTGTGATGCCGAATGCATCGGTCACTAGCAGAAGGGTGACAGATGTATGCAGCCAGCACAAAGGTGATCTGTCAAATTTTCTGATTAGGCCAAATAGTCATCATGTTTGTTAAATGGACTAAATTATTCAATGGTCTGTCATCCATGGGAGCTCCATTTATCAATTGCTCAATGTTGTTTACAACCTTCACTAGTTTATGTGTATGCCCGAGCCATCAGAGTTCTTTAATAATGATGAGTTTCCTGCTTCGATCTATTTTTGCCAGTGTTTGGTGCAGTTTTTTACTGTTTCCCTGTAAGGTTGAAGGATTTGCTCCTCACTTCTGTTCCTTTCTTCGTTATTAATAGAAATGCACAGATAAGGGGGCTGCAGTTGATGTTCCAATTATAAAGGAAGTGAGAGAGAGTTGGAATTATAGAATCAAATTCTTCTTGATGCCATTTGAAGTCAGGAAGCACTCTGACAGGATCGTGACAAAAAAACTTGATTCGATTATAAAGTGCCTTTGGTAGCAGATTTCCCCGGTCTTTTAATCTGCAGGGAACATTAGAAAGTCAGCCTCCGCCAGTGGTATTTTTATCTATCACCTTAATTCGTCACATGGTAAGAAGTTACTTCCCACAATGTGAAGATGGAAACAAAGAAGAAGGCATCATGTCCCTGTCTCTTTAACATACTGAACATTGAAGTTGGATAAGAAGAAACTAGTGCATCTAAAGTTTGCACGTCGTCTTTGAAGAAAAATTATTTTAAAAGGTAAATCGTTGTAAAAACCCCCCATAGTAAATGAGTAATTGTTCAAGTGCAAATAATGTAAAGAACACTAATCCAATTCTGCATCTGGACAAAGTTAACGATTCTTGCCTGAGACGTAATGCAAAATATCAATACTTTGCATCAGTTATAAGGTTACATTATGAAAGCAAAAACTAGCATATATAGATTATTTTTTATTACCAATGGGAGTCCCAGAGAGCCTTAAGGCCAATGAAACACTTCTGAAGTGTAGTCATTGAAGTTTACAGTACAGAGGAGTGTACAGTGTTTGTGTGTCTCAGCAGCTCTTTGATGGTTCTCCACAACTCGCATTCCCCAGCTTTTTGTCCAGATGAATCCTCTTCAAGTCAATATCTCTTTGCTTTATAAACGTTTCTGTGTAATCTGCTTGCACTGGTACATTCCAGATATTTTAAAAAGACCCATAGAGTGAAAAAAACTCTTTTGTCAGGCATTTTAAATTTATGGCATGAGTTTACCAACACATGCGCCAACTACTTGGCCTTTGATAACTCTCATCATTTGATTTCATTAAATCTTCCTTAATCTTCTCATTGCTTCCACTGAAGGCTGTCAATGCAAGGTTGCCATCCTGGTTAATACATGGTGGTGCAGCGGTAGAGTTGCTGCCATACAGCGCTTGCAGCACCGGAGACCCAGGTTCGATCCCGACTACGGGGGCTGTCTGTACGGAGTTTCTCCGAGATCTTTGGTTTCTTCCCACACTCCAAGGACGTACAGGTTTGTAAGTTAATTGGCTTGGTATATATGTAAATTGGCCCCAGTGGTGTAGAATAGTGTTAATGTGCGTGGATCATTGGTCGGTGCAGACTCGGTGGGCCGAAGGGCCTGCTTCCGTGATTTACCTCTAAAAAATGCCCCTCTTCTATACCCTCTCTCAGGTTCTGAAATCATTCCTAAACTATTGTACATGTAATACCACAGCTGAGGGCAAATTAGGGAGATATATTATTTTTTAGCATGGATTGTTTGTTTTCCATTCAATGCCTTTATTTATGAAAGTAAGAATTCCGTATACTTTCTCATCTGCCTTATGAATTTGCCATGCTACCTTCAAATAGTTGCACATAAGTATTCCTCTCATCTCAAAATAGTACCACTTAAATTATATAGCCTCTCAAAATTGTTTTTCCTGAGTGCACTTCACACTTACACTTATCCACAATGGCTTTCTGCCTCTCCACCTATGGCAATAAGCAAATCCACCTCAAGTAAGATTCCATCCTTCTCATTAGATTGCAAAGTGCAGTTTAATCTGCAAACATTTTCCAAATCCTAGTGATTTAAATATAATAGGAAAAACAATGGCCCTACAGCCAATCATTGGTGGACCTCACAGCACACTCTTCTTCAGATAGAAACCTTAGAACAGTAAGGAACCAGAACAGATCCATTGGCCCTCAGTGTCTGCTGATCATAATTGCAAATTGAAACTAATCCCAGGGGGTATGGGGAGAAGGCAGGAACTGGGTACTGATTGAGAATGATCAGCCATGATCACATTGAATGGCGGTGCTGGCCCGAAGGGCCAAATGGCCTCCTCCTGCACCTATTGTCTATTATCTACATTCACATGATCCATGAACATTATCAGTCTGAAGAAGGGTCTTGATCCAAAACGTCACCTATTCCTTCTCTCCAGAGATGCTGCCTGTCCCGCTGAGTTACCCCAGCATTTTGTGTCTACCTTCACATGATCCATGTCCCACTATTCTTTACTAGATCATGAAACTATCTAAATGCCTCTTAAAAGTTTCTGTGGTATCTGCTACCACCATTTTCCCTTGCAGTGCATTCCAGGCAACTAGATTAAAAAAAACAATTTAAGTTTGAATCTTCTTTAAACTTTTCCTCCTCAATTAAAAGCTGTCCTCCTGTAATTACCACCCTGGGAGAAAGATAGATTTATTTATCCATACCTGTCCATACCTCTCATAATTTGACCAGGCCACCTCTTGTTGCAACTCAGAGGTGAATTAATCACATGACGCAGTCTTAAAGTGCTGATTGTCTTAAAGAAACAAATACCGTTTCCAATCAATATTACGCATGGTGTACATTCATTTAGCATTTTTGATAGAATAGGGTCAATATATCCTTGATTAATGTGTGTTCCTGTTCCTCAATAGCCATTGTTTCATCAAGTAAAAACTAATTTAATTCTTAACCATTTTAATAGGGAGGTTTACCCCTTTATTTTGATTAGTAGCATAACAATCTTCTGTTCACCTGTCATTTCTTCCATATACAAGGTGATTTGAAAGAGCGTGCCTTGGCCTTTGCTGTCTCTACCCTAGTTTCATCAGCAATTTGGGATGGATTCTGTCTGGTTAAGCCGACTCGTTAATTTTAAATGAAACCTAATTATTTAGTTAATCTTATTTTTATTGTTTGGAACATCCCCCTCCTCAGCTGCAACTTCAACCGTTTCCTTTTGAAGGTAGAATCAATCCGCTTCTTCAGATCCCCAGTTCGTTGATCATTCCCCTTAGGAAGCTTTCCTCTGAAACAAAGCCTTCTGTTTCTTTCCCACTTCACCATGTTCAACTTTTAACATGATGCTTCTTGTTCTACAACCTTTCACAAGAGAAAATACGTTTTTCATGTACCCATTTTTCTTTATAAAAAAAGTTGATATCGTCATCTTTCAGTTTTGCAGAAATCTCGGTCGGCAATGCCATCAGGCTTCTGCAACCTGTCATCTAGTTTGGACCCGTAAACCCTTGGCGTGATTCCGATCAATCTATGCAACATGCACTGACCGTGAACTCAGTCTCCCTAAGATATCTCAACACTGCAAACAATCACTTTTTTTGTTTGTTAACAAATCAAGATGAAGTTTAGAAAAGCTTTGATCTAAATAAATGGCAGAACAAACACGTGGGGCTGAATGGCTTAACTTCCTATCTTTTGGTCTGAAATTGTGCTACAGTATGTTTCCAGAAGAGGAGGCCATGCTCCGGAGGTGAAGGGTGTAGAATATGAAACACTATTTGTATAAATGCAGCACAAAAGAGGGATAGAAATAGATCATGCTTCAAATGCTCGATGTAGATTTCAGAATAGTGGAAAACAACACACAGAACCCCAATACGAGGTGCTTAGCACAAATGGCCAAGGAAAATTTCTAACCCTTGAAGTCACTGATCTTTTCTGAAGTGTGACTGCACTTCAGTGTTATTTAGCATGTTCCAATCCACAAGTCCTTAACTTCTGGAACTGAGGGCGACAGAAATAATTTAATTTTGTTATTGCTTTTTGATGTGTTATGTGATTGAATGGAAGTTTACTATCAATTATAAGCAGTTCTGAGTGTCTAAAATACAACAAGGGAAACAGTTTTATGCGCCACCATGCATATTTGAAAATTGTGTGTAAAGGCTTCAGGGTAAGCAGTATAGAATCGTAGAGGCATATAGCAGGGAATCATGCCCTACTGCCCAACTTATCCATGGCGCCCAAGATACCCCGTCTAAGCGCGTCCCTTTTTCCCTTGTTTGGCTCACATCCTTCCAAACATTTCCTATCCAAATGTCTTTTAAATGTGAAGTTAGACACAAAATGCTGGAGTAACTCAACGGGACAGGCAGCATCTCTGGAGTGAAGGAATAGGTGACGTTTCAGGTTGAGACCCTTCTTCAGACCTATTATACCTACATCAACTACTTTCTCTGGCAGCTCAGTCCATAGACACACCACCCTCTGTGTGAAAGAGTTGTCATTGAGGTTCTTATTATATTTTCCTGACTCACCTTACACCTATGCCCTCTAATTCATGGTTTCCCCCCCTCCTGGAAAAAAGACTGCATTCACCCTATATAGTATAGTAGTCCCATATATTTTTATACAATTCTATAAGATCACCCCTCAGCCTCCTGTGCTTCAAAAAATAACTTCCGTGCCTGCCCAAGATTTCCCTACAGCACAGCCACTTGAGGTCCTGGTAACATCACAACTATATAACTGCACCTTAATTTGTGCACGTGACAATAAAAGACCTTTGAAACCTTTGAAATCATTGTAAATTTTAGATTTTTTTTTTAGATTTAGAGATACAGCACAGAAACAGGCCCTTCGGCCCACCGGGTCCGCGCCGCCCAGCGATCCGCGCACACTAACACTATCCTACACCCACTAGGGACAATTAAAAAAAAAAACATTTGCCCAGCCAATTAACCTACATACCTGTAAGTCTTTGGAGTGTGGGAGGAAACCGAAGATCTCGGAGAAAACCCACGCAGGTCACGGGGAGAACGTACAAACTTCGTACAGACGGCGCCCGCAGTCAGGATCGAACCAGCGCTGCATTCGCTGTAATACAATACAATACAATACAATATATCTTTATTGTCATTGTACCCAGGGGTACAACGAGATTGGGAATGCGCCTCCCATACGATGCAATAATTTAGGTAATTTAGACAGCAGCAACCCAACGAAACGAAACAGTTGTAACAGTTTTGGACAGGGTAAAGTGCAAGTTGATCTATGCGTTGTGGCCATCCGGCTCAGCAGGTTCATAGCAGCTATGGCCCTGGGGATGAAGCTGTTCCTGAGTCTGGAGGTGCGGGCATAGAAGGTCTTGTATCGTCTGCCCGATGGAAGGAGTTCGAACAGACTGTTGCAGGGGTGTGAAGAGTCTTTGTGGATGCTGGTGGCTTTTCTGAGGCATCGTGTGTTGTAGATGCCCTCCAAGTCTGGTAGCTGTGTTCCGATGGCCCTCTGAGCTCTATGGACTACCCGCTGTAGAGCTTTCCTTTCTGCCTCCGTGCAGCTGAGGTACCACACAGGGATGCCATGCGTTAGGATGCTCTCTATGGTGCAGCGGTAGAAGGTCGTCAGCAGCTGTTGGGGTAGACCAGACTTTTTCAGTGTTCTTAAGTAGAACAGTCTTTGTTGTGCCTTCTTGACCAGCGCAGCAGTGTTATTGGACCATGTTAGGTCCTCCGAAATGTGAGTGCCCAGAAACTTGAAGCTGGACACTCTCTCCCCGTTGATAGAGATCGGGGCATATTCCCCGTTATGTGACCTACGGAAGTTGATGATCAGCTCCTTGGTCTTGGTGGTATTTAGGGACAGGTTGTTATCCGAGCACCAGTCCGCCAGGTTCTGCACCTCCGCTCTATAGTTTTTTTCATCCCCGTTGGTGATCAGCCCGATCACCGTTGTGTCATCTGCAAACTTGACAATGGTGTTGGTGTCGAATGCAGGAACACAGTCGTGTGTGAAGAGGGAGTAGAGCATGGGGCTCAGAACACAGTCCTGTGGTGTGCCGGTACTCAGGGTGATAGTGGAGGACAGGTGCGGGCCCATTCTCACTGCCTGCGGTCGTTCCAGCAGGAAGTCCAGGATCCAGTCACATAATGACGAGCTGAGGCCTAGCTGGTGGAGTTTGGTGATGAGCTTGGTGGGGATGACCGTGTTGAAGGCGGAGCTATAGTCTATGAATAGCATCCTCACGTACGTGCCCTGTCTCTCTAGGTGAGTCAGGACAGTGTGAAGAGCCAGAGAGATGGCGTCCTCTGTGGATCTATTTGCCCTGTATGCAAATTGATGTGGGTCCAGTGAGTCAGGGATGCTGGATTTGATGTGTGAGAGGACCAGCCTCTCAAAGCACTTCATGACTATCGGCGTTAGGGCAACCGGGCGGTAGTTGTTCAGGTTGGAGATCTTTGTTTTTTTCGGCACCGGAACTATGATAGCCGACTTCAGGCACTTGGGGACCGTAGCCAGAGATAATGACAGGTTAAAGATCCTGGTGAATACCTCAGCCAGCTGTTCAGCACAGTCCTTCAGTACCCTTCCTTGAACTCCATCCGGTCCTGCAGCCTTGCGTGGGTTGACCCTTTGCAGAGCGCGTTGTACCTCCTGTGTGCTCAGTTGCAAGACCTGTCCCACTGCCTCGGCTGGGGTTCTTTCACTCAAGGTGGTTTTGCCAGTTTCAAAGCGGGCAAAGAAGGTGTTAAGCTCGTTGGTCAGTGCCATATCGCTGTGGGGGCAGGCAGGGCTGCTCTTGTAGCCAGTGATGTCCCTGACACCCTGCCACATGCTTCTGGTGTCCGTGGTGTTGAAGTGGTCTTCCACCCGTTGCCTATGGGTGTCTTTGGCCCTTTTAATACCTTTGCTCAGGTGTGATCTGGCAACACTGTATGCTGAAGTGTCACCAGATTTAAAGGCATTGTTGCGTGCCCTCAGCAGGTTCTGTACCTCCTTGTTCATCCAGGGTTTCCGGTTTGGGAACATCTTTATCTCCTTGTCCTCCGTGACATTCTCCACACAGCAGTTGATGTAGGAGAGCACAGTGGATGCGTATTCCTCCAAGTCTACCTCTGAACCGTAGGTGGCCTGTTGTGCAAACAGGTCCCAGTCGGTGCGATCAAAGCAGTCCTGGAGTTGTAGGGTGGCATCCTCGGGCCATATTTTGACCGTCTTTATTGTGGGTTTGGTCTTGCAGATGAGGGGTTTGTAAGGCAGCAACTCTACTGCTGCGCCACCGTGCCGCCGCAAATCTGCACTCTTTCTAGCTTAACAACATCCTTCCTATAGCAGAGTGACCAAAATTGAACACAGTACTCCAAATGCAGCCCCATCCCAGTTGAAATATTCTATGTGATGTTGGCTGAAAATTGGAATGCATAAATCTAACTGGGACAGTATGGGGTTTTAATAGATAGGCAGGATTTTATGTCAGGAACAACAGCCTATTTGTTACTTTACAATCTTGACAAATCTGTTATGAAGATTAGAGTGGGGTTTTCTCTGTGGACCAGAGTAGTGATGAGTGAGGTACATATCTTGAGATTGTCTTGATCCATGTGTGAGGGATCTACTTCGCAGTTATAACTTCCACTCAGGCATTCGAGATGAAGCATGTAGATTTAATTCCCTCTTTGCAGAAAAATGTGCAAGAAGGAACTGCAGATGCTGGTTTAAACCGAAGATAGACCCAAAAAGCTGGAGTAACTCAGCGGGACAGGCAGCATCTCTGGAGAGAAGGAATGGGTGACCTTTCGGGTTGAGACCCTTCTTCAGACAGGTTAGGGATAAGGGAAACGAAAGATATAGACAGTGATGTGGAGAGATAAAGAACAATGAATGAAAGATACGCAAAAAAGTAACGATGATAAGGCTATTTGTATGGTGAAAATGAGAAGCTAGTGTGACTTGGGTGGGGTGAGGGGGATAGAGAGAGAGAGAGGGAATGCCGGGAATCACCTGAAGTGAGAGAAATCAATATTCATACCACTGGGCTGTCAGCTGCCCAAGCGAAAAATGAGACCTTAAATGTTGCTATTATACCTACATCAACTACTTTCTCTGGCAGCTCAGTCCATAGACACAGCACTCTGTGTGTGAAAGAGTTGTTGTTGAGGTCCCCCCAATTTGCCTCACTCTGACAATGGAGGAGACCTAGAAAGGCTTGTTCCTAAGAACCATTCTTTTAAGAGTTGCTGCTTCAGTGGGAGTTCGTGCAGGAACGTGGCAGTTCACACATGATCACGTCAGTTACACAATGTTATTATGTACAAGCCTGCTGACGATCTGGAAAATACATACTTTATACACACTATGCTCTGCTTGAATGCCTTGCAAAATCACCCCCCACTGTCCCAGACGATTCTCACATGGATCTACTGTCATCCCAGCAGGGGTATTTAGGTATGATTCAAGTTCAGAGTTATTATGCAAAGAGGAAACGATTTTTCTCTTAAATTGTTCCAACTGTAGATCATGGAAATAGAACTCACAGCCTAACGACTAGCCATTAAACTCCATTGCACCTTACCATTGTTATGTGTCACACAGGCATCCTCTCTGCTTGCTTTGTATAACCTACCTGAATATCTTTTTAATCTTTCTCCCTCACATAATTATCTAGTTTTGCAATAAATGCATTTATGCTATTCAGCTCAGCTAACTTGTGCGGTAATAAGTCCCACATTCCAGACACAGTTTGGCTAAAGGCATTTCTCTTGAATTACATATTGGATTAATTAGTGATTATCTAATATTTATGGTCCGTAGTCTGGGGATTGTCTGGGCGTTTGCATTCTCAGTAGTGCCATCAATGTGTAGCCTTCCTAATATTCATACACATCTTCAATTTTGTCTTTTTAAACCTGGACTTCCACCAAGCTTTGGATCACCTGCTTTTGATCAGTATTAATAGTTGGATGACTTTCCTCCTATACTACCTAACCTGAATTTATGTGATGCCTTGTTATTTTCATTGTTGTTGAAGATTGTGTATGAACTGGACAACAAGATATAATAGGTATTAGCTTGTTTAAATATGTCTGCACCTGATGGGAAAGCCTTCTGGTTGTCTGAGCTGGTGGCTTTGTGAATCTCACATTAATACTGTTAAACTTGTAAATTAGTGACCAAGTTCCCTTATTTGCAGATAGCCTTCTTTCCAAAATGGTAATTGCATATATAGTAAACCAGAAAAGCTAATAATCCGAAGAATAGCTATATCTCCTGCAGGGTTTTTTTGTAGCTGTCTTTGGGAATCATGCCTACTTCAGAAGTCGTGTTAGCAGGATACAATTTCAGTAACAACGAGACCAAGTGGACCCGTTGGGCCCATTTCTTGCAGAGGGGGGGGACAGGGAAGGGGAGAGGGTGCCACTCACCTCGGTCCCGTGGCGCCAGCGCTGCAGCCAGAGCGAGACGTGAACCCAGAGCCTCTCCTGTATTGGTGTAGGACACTCACCCCCCCCCACCCAATCCCACTTATCCCCCCCCCTCCTCCCCCACTCACCCACTCCATCCCCCCTCCCCCCCACTCCCTACTCCCCCAACCTCCACTCCCCCATCCCCAACCCCCACTCCTCCAACCCCCACTCCCCACTCCCCCTCTTTCCCACTCCCCTCCCCCCAAACCCCCACTTCCCCTCCCCCATTACCCCTCCCCTCCCCCCAACACCTCCATCCCCCTCCCCTCCTCCCCACCCTCATTCCCCCCTCCACTCCCCTCCTCCACTCCCCCCCACCACCCCCCATCCCCACCCGTCCCTCAACCCCAGCATCAGTCAGACCCCCCACATTGCCCTCCCCTGCAAGAGATTAATATATATTGAAAGAGAAACAATATAACATTTAATATTACATTATTATATTTTAAGTATTATAATTATTATATTATATTGTTATTATTACTGTGTGTGTGTGTGTGTGTGTGTGTGTGTGTGTGTGTGTGTGTGTGTGTGTGCGCGCGCGCGTGCGTGCGTGCGTGCACGGTGGGGTTGTAGTCCGATGATTGTCCGGTGTGCTGGGGCGGGGAGCTGGGACTACACCTCCCAGTGGGCAGCGCGGCGGCGGGAGGCACGCACAAGATGGCGGAACATGAGGAGGAGAAGAAGAAGGAGAGCGTTCACCATTTTTTGTTGGAGTGGTCGAAGCGGGTGCTGGAGGAGAGGCGGGAGGAGATGGGGGTTGTAGACCGGTGATGGTCCGGGGCACTGGGCCAGGGCGGGAACGGGGACTCGACGACGCCGTTGGTTGAAGCAAGCGCTGGAGGAGACGGAGGCGAACAATGAGATGCCGGGGACGATGACCATCTGCTTCCTGCATTGAATCACCCCCGGGGCTGGGTGCGGGCGAGGGGGGAGAGGAAAGGGGAGAGAGAGCGACTCACCCTGGCCCCGAGCGGCCGTCGCGGTGGCCAGCAGCAGGAGAGCGGCCGTCCTGCCAGCGGCCATCTCCTTCCGCCTTCTCTCTGGCACCGCACTGCACCACGGGAGGAAGGTCAGGCGCGAGGCATGCCGGGACGGGCGGCGGTCCTCCCGCTGGTCCTCCGGGGGGGGGGGGGGGGGAGCGCATTTGTTAAAGTCAGTTTATTGGCCGTGACTCCCTGGCCCCCCTCCCTCATTGGCTGGCACTCGTGTGGGTCCCATTGTGACGTCACACGCTGAAGATCATAATGAAATCGGTTTAAAAGGTGATTTTTAAACTTTAAAATCTTTCTAACTTTAAAAATATAACACCAATTTGAATGAAACTTGTTTTAAAGGGACCCCAGGACTATGGTGAGTAAGGTGGGTCTAAAATTGTCACGAGATCGTGCACCGTTTTGGCTGCGTAGAAGGCATGGTACACACATAAACTCATAAACACATAAACATATACGCACAAACAAACCGAGAGTTTTATTAATATATAGAAGATAGATAGATGGCCTGTTCTCATTAGCATTGTTACTTTTTTGCATACCTTTCATCCATTTGTTCTGTATCTTGTTATATCACCGTCTGTATCTCTCGTTTCCTTTCCCCTGACTCTCAGTCTGAAGAAGGGTCTCGACCTGAAACATCACCTATTCCTTTTCTCCAGAAATGCCGTCTGACCCGCTGAGTTACGCCAACCTTTTGTGTATGTTCAGAAATGAAAATTGTCTGCCTCAGGTAATAGAAAACTGGAGGCAAGGTGAGCTCAGTGTTAAATGAAGTGACGATTTGCTGCCATTTGGAGATGTACCATGAGTTGAGTTGAGAAACGTTATTGATGCACTGAGCTTTATGGAAATTGAGGAACAAGCTGGTTCAAAAGTTCAGATGTCAGAAAACTTTACTCAAGCAGTTTCCATTTTGTTCAAATTCAATTCAGCAGCTACTTATTCATTTCATAGGTAAGATAAAGAAATGACCAAACTTTGATTTTTTCAGATTACAGTCAAAATTGATCTGACAACAGTTTTAATCATTTAATCAGTCTGAAGAAGGGTCTCGACCCGAAACGTCACCCATTCCTTCTCTCCTGAGATGCTGCCTGACCTGCTGAGTTACTCCAACATTTTGTGAATAAATCGATTTGTACCAGCATCTGCAGTTATTTTCTTATACTTAATCATTGTATATTTGGCCTTACCTTCATCCCTAATTTATCTTTATATTACAGTTCAAAATATGTTGTATGGAGCCTGGGAACATTTCGAGTTGGAATGGTCCTTTTCTGCATGGGATATAGGATTAGGGTGTCAATGATAAGGGGCAGAATTCAGCTCTTTGGTAAATTGCTTAGTTTGGCCTTAGACCTAGTATTGCTGATCTTTGGATCATGGGCAGTTCTCTACATCCATCCACACACCGGGTGAGTTCCAGGAATTCCCCTGGAAATATTCCACTTTTATGCCTCAGTGCAAAGAGCACAGAAATAAAACGCGATTTAATTCCACAGATAAGTCCAACCTGCACCTTCTCTGGTGACCTCTGTACATCAAAACAAGCTGAAGCCTTTTTTCATTGAGTGATTGTGGATATTAATCCCACACATACAATGACAAAGAGAAATGAACCAGTGCAGTGAGATTCTGCCGCAGGTGCTCAACACTTGAAACCAGGAGATATGACTAATCCTGTGATGGTGGGTTTACTGCGTATTAGAGATCTTCAGAAAGGTGACTTTGAATCCTCTCTTCCAGAATCTGCAATCACATAAGCTGACTGCAGAGCATCACCAAGTGCACGGCATCTGGTGGATTATAGGTTACAATGCCCAAATCCAGTTTCCACTTGGAGTTAGGCACAAAAAGCTGGAGTAACTCAGTGGGTCAGACAGCATCTCTGATTTTGGATTTTGAAAGAAAATCATTGCATGAATAGGGGGAGCGCTGAATTTTCAGAAACTACTTGTTCAGGATCTCATGGCAAGATCTGCAGTGGAATTCAGGCAGGTCACATATATTTAAAATCAGTGTTTGAAAAAAAAAGTAATAACATGAAAGAAAGTGTTTAGATTCTGGGCTATTGCTGGGTTATTAAGGAATTCGATGAGGAAGTTTGTTTGAGGGTAAGATGGGAAGACTTTCCTCTGGTTGGAGGGGAATAGCAAAGATGGTTGACTAATATCAAATGAAGACTGAATGAGTAAGAAATGTTAGAAGCACCATTCTTCATGTGGTGAAGAGCATGGAACTATGTGGAGAAATGTGGAGAAAAAAACTAGCTAAAGACAAAATTTGGGCATTGAAGGTTATTTGGATGAGATTGATACCACAAAAAAAAGTATACGTTTTTTAGTTTTAGTTTTAGAGATACAGCGCAGAAACAGGCCCTTCGGCCCATCGGGTCCACGCCAACCAGAGATCCCTGCACATCAACACTATCCTACACACACTCGGGACACTTTTTTTACATTTACCAAGCCAATTTGCTAACATACCTGTATGTCTTTGGAGTGTGGGAGGAAACCGAAGATCTCAGAGAAAACCCAAGCAGGTCACAGGAAGAACGTACAAACTCCGTACAGACAGCACCCGCAGTCAAGATCGAACTGGTGAGCTGCAAGCATTGTAAGGCAGCAACTCTACCGCTGCACCACCCAGAGAAGCTTACATAAAACGAGGATATGATATCGATGATTTTATTGACTTCTCAAAATGTGCACAAAGTTCTTTCATGTAATTTTTATCTGCACAATGCTGGTTTTAGTGAACCTTTTAAAAAAATGTATTGTTTCTGTTAGGAATGTTGAATAATGATGGTTTAATTCTCTATTCTGTGTTGCTCATTTTTAATCTGATGCTTGCGAAAGTGATCATTTCCAACATAAATCTTTTCATTGCCAATGACACCCAAAATCAAGCCACAAATTGTTGTTGGAATTCTTGAAAAACATGCCAGACAAATAAATAACGATCAAGCTGGGAACATTCCAAGCACCGCATTCACATAAGGATAGCTCGTAACTGGATCCATCTATCGAAGTTTGCACACTTTTATATTTAACTAGACCAAGTGGACCCGTTGGGCCTAAACCTCTCCTGCATTGATGCAGCACCCTCTCCTTCCCCACTCCCCTCCCCCCTCCCCCCCACCCCCCTCCAGCCCCCTCACCTCCCTCTCCTCTCCCCTCACCCCCCTCCCCCTCCCCCTCCCCCTCCCCACCACTCCATCCCCCTCAACCCCCCTTATCCTCCATCCCCTCCCCCTCCACCCCCCTCCCTCCCCCTCCACCCCCCTCCCTCCCCCTCCCCTCCCTCTCCCCTCCCTCCCTCCCCCCCACCACTCCATCCCCCTCAACCCCCCTTATCCTCCCTCCTCCCCCTCCTTCCCTCGACCCCCTCCCTCCCTAGGAGATAGATTTAAACATTAAAATGTGAATAACTTTAAAAATATAACACCGATTTCAACTAAACTTCTTCCATTAGCACCAAAGGGACGACGGTGAGTAATGTGGGCCTGAAATTGTCGTGCTATCGTGTACCGCTTTGGCTGTAGTTCAGGAACAAACAAACAAACAAATGAGAGTTTTAATATGTAGATAACATGGAATCTCATTGATGTCTCCAGCAACACTTGGGTCTGATTTCCAGTGTGTGCCTCTTATGAGAACCTTGCACCGACAAATTACTGATTCCGCAGCCTTTCAGAATAATGAAAAATAAAATTTATAAATGACCATATATTTAATTATGCCTATCATTCATATACATTTATGACCATTAATTGCTTGATATTAGTATTGGCAATGGTTAATTATTGTGGCGTGTATTGAGATATGGTGAAAAACCTGGTTTTGCTTGCTAGCCACATCATGCCACATGTGATTACAACTGGCAGTGCAAAGATAAAAAATGACCAGAGGGTAGAATTTAGTGTCACATCTACAGAGAAGGTGCAGATCAAAGAAATAGCAAGGGCCACACCAAGGTAGAATGAGAGTTCAGAACATATCTTTAACATACGAGAGGTCCGTTTAAGGGTCGGATAGTAGCAGAGAAGAGGCTGTTCCTGAATCTGGTGGTACATGCTTCCAAACCTTTGTATCTTCTGCCTGTGGGAGAGGGGAGAAGAGTGAATAACCAGGGTGTGAGTGGCCCTGGATTATGTTGGCTGCTTTCCTGAGACAGCGTGAAATATAGATGGAATTGTAAGGCAGGAGGTGAGTTTGTGAGTTGGACTGGGCTGCGTAAATTACAGTGATACATGCAATCCTCATGAAGCTCGGCACCATCCAGGCAGAGGTGCCTGCCTGATTTTCACCCCATCAACCATCTTACCATGCATTCCCTCCACCACTGCCATTCTCCACGAGCAGTCCGTGCCATCTACAAAATGTATCATTATTGCTCACCCGGATATTCCAATGGCATCTAAAAAACAAAAATCGCAATCTCTGCCACCAAGAAGGACAAGGGCACCACCACCTGTAGTTTCCCTTCATCTTGTACACCATCCTGGCTCAGAGAGATGTCTCTGTTCCTTCATCAAGATTGAGTCTGAATCTTGTAACACCTTTCCCAACAGCACTACCACCTTCTCAAGAGAAATAAAGGATAGGCAATAAGTAATAAATGTCTAGGAAGGAACTGCTGGTTTACACCAATGATAGATGCAATATGCTGGAGCACTGTGTGCAGTTTTGGTCTTCAAATTTGAGGAAGGATATTCTTGCTATTGAGGGCGTGCAGCGTAGGTTTACTAGGTTAATTCCCGGAATGGCGAGACTATCATATGTTGAAAGACTGGAGCGACTGGGCTTGTATACACTGGAATTTAGAAGGATGAGAGGAGATCTTATCGAAACGTATAAGATTATTAAGGGGTTGGACACGTTAGAGGCAGGAGACATGTTTCCAATGTTGGGGGAGTCCAGAACAAGGGGCCACAGTTTAAGAATAAGGGGTAGGCCATTTAGAACTGAGATGAGGAAGAACTTTTTCAGTCAGAGAGTTGTGAATCTGTGGAATTCTCTGCCTCAGAAGGCAGTGGAGGCAAATTCTCTGAATGCATTCAAGAGAGAGCTGGATAGAGCTCTTAAGGATAGCGGAGTCAGGGGGTATGGGGAGAAGGCAGGAACGGGGTACTGATTGAGAATGATCAGCCATGATCACATTGAATGGCGATGCTGGCTCAAAGGGCCGAATGGCCTCCTCCTGCACCTATTGTCTATAACTCAACGGGTCAGGCAGCATCTCTGGAGAAGAGCAATAGGTGATGTTTCGGGTTGAAACCCTTCTTCAGACTGAGAGTCAGGGGGGAGAGAAAGTAGAAGCATGAAAATGTACAGAACAAATCAGAGTGGGCACCAATACCCAGGGAAATGTGGAGCCCACAATGGTCCATTGTTGGCTGTGGAAGAACAGGAGTTGACAGGCCCGAGACAGTAAGTGGAGGCGCAGGCAAGCAACGAGGCAACAAAATGCTTGTCTTGCCAGTGATACCCAGAGCCGAAAGATTTATTAAAATAAGTTACTTGTTTTATTGGTCCAAGGGTTGTGGGCTTCAGATGCTGAACCAGCATTAATTTCCCATCCCTCATTGTCCTTTAGAAAGTTGAAATGAGCTGCCTACTTGAACCATTGCAGTCCTTGAGGTCCTTGGATAACTGGTGCATGGATCTATAATTTGTCATGGAAGCAGTATACAAGTTTGTCTATCATATCATATCATATCATATCATATATATACAGCCGGAAACAGGCCTTTTCGGCCCTCCAAGTCCGCGCCGCCCAGCGATCCCCGTACATTAACACTATCCTACACCCACTAGGGACAATTTTTACATTTACCCAGCCAATTAACCTACATACCTGTACGTCTTTGGAGTGTGGGAGGAAACCGAAGATCTCGGAGAAAACCCACGCAGGTCACGGGGAGAACGTACAAACTCCTTACAGTGCAGCACCCGTAGTCAGGATCGAACCTGAGTCTCCGGCACTGCATTCGCTGTAAAGCAGCAACTCTACCGCTGCGCTACCGTGCGCTAGGCAGACTGACTGTGCAAGTAGGCAGCCAATAGCAGCAAGTCCAAATGAGACAAGCACCTCAATGAAATTGACAAAGGCAATGTACAGGGTATTAATTGTTGACCAACTCTCTCTTCTAACTGACAGGGCTCTATTATCAATGAAAACCTCGCTAGGGATCAGATGTTCATTACCTGTCACTGAAGAATCAAAGGTTCTACCTTTTACCAAGAGCAGACTGACAGACTAAGTCTCAAGTGAGAAGAATGGATATTGGGTCAATAACAATCAAGCTTTACAGGCCTATCATACTTGGACAGCAGCAAGTGCCCTGTGACCAACCTCTGGGCCAGACACACCATTGCCATCCACTAAGCTTCAACTTGCTTTGAGCAAGTATCCCAGTGCACACATCCTTCTACTACAAGTTGACTGGAACAGGTTATTAGATGGGAAAGGAACATCGGCCAACTGGGATGTTTTTAAAAGTGTACGGAAGAAAGCTCAGGATGTGAACGTCCCCGTTAGAGTGAAGGGCAGAGCAGGCAAACGTAAGTAAGCTTGGCTGACGAGGGAACTTGAGACGTTAGTCAAAAACAAGAAGGATGCAAGGCACAGGTATAGGCAGCTGGGATCAAGTGCATCCCTGGAGAAATTTCAGGAACTAAGGAGTAAACTAAAAAAGGAAATGAGAACGGTAAAAAGGGGCCAGGAGATAGCTCTGGCGGGCAGCATTAAAGACAATCCCAAAGGATTTTATAAATACATAAAGGGGAAAAGGGTAACTAGAGAGAGAGCGGGACCTCTCAGGAATCAAAGCGGTCACCTCTGTGTGGAGCCACAGGAGATGGGCAAGGTCATAAATGAATATTTCTCCTTTGTATTTACCGAGGAGAAAGACAGTAAGACGGTGGAAATTGGAGCAGTCACTGGAAGTGTTTTGAGAGCAGTCAGGGTTACTGTCGAAGAAGTACTGAAGGTACTGTCATGTTTGAAGGTAGACAAATCTCCAGGGCCTGAATTGATATATCGGAGGACATTGTGGGAAACTAGAGAGGAAATTGCGGGAGCCCTGGTTGAAATTTACGAGTCGTCCTTAAATACAGGAGAGGTGTCGGAAGACTGGAGGGTGGCAAATGTTGTACCTCTTTTCAAGAAGGACTGCAGGGAAAATGCTGGGAACTGTAAGCCGGTGAGCTTAACATCAGTAGTTGGTAAGTTACTGGAGAGTATTCTGAGGGATAGGATATACAAGCATTTGGTTGGGCAAGGGCTGATAAAGGATAGTCAGCATGGTTTTGTGTGTGGGAGGTCTTGTCTCACAAATCTGATTGATTTTTTTGAAGACGTGACCAAAAAGGTTGATGAGGGCAGAGCTGTAGATGTTGTGTACATGGACTTCGGTAAGGCATTCGACAAGGTTCCGCATGGTTGGCTGCTCTGGAAGGTGAGTTCGCATGGGATCCAAGGAGATAGCTGAATGGATAGCAAATTGGCTCCATGGAAGGAAGCGGAGGGTGATGGTGGAAGGTTGCTTCTCAGACTGGAGGCCGGTGACTAGTGGTGTGCCTCAGGGTTCGGTGCTGGGCCCGTTACTGTTTGTCATCTACATCAATGATTTGGATGAGAACATACAGGGCAAGATTAGCAAGTTTGCTGATGATACAAAAGTTAGTGGTTTTGCAGATAGTGAAGATGGTTGTGAACGATTGCAGCAGGATCTGGATCGATTGGCCAGGTGGGCAGAGGGATGGTTGATGGAATTTAATACAGAAGAGGATGAGGAGTTGCATTTTGGGATGTCTAACAAGGGCAGGACCTACACAGTAAATGGTAGGCCTCTGGGGAGTGTTAGAGAACAGAGGGATCCAGGAGTACAGGTGCATGTTTCCTGTACCTGTTGGGTCGCCGGTAGATAAGGTGGTCAAAACGGTTTTTGGCACTTTGGCCTTCATTGCAAGCTGCTCTAAGAATCCACCTCAGAGGTCTAGGTCCATTGCTCCAATACAAGCTGCTCTAAGAATCCACCTCAGAGGCACTCCACAAAATCCCTTTCTTAGGGTCCAGTACCAACCTGATTTTCCCAGTCTACCTGCATGTTGAAATCTCCCATAACCACCGTAGCATTATCTTTGCGACATGCCAATTTTAACTCTTGATTCAACTTGCACCCTATATCCAAGCTATTGTTTGGGGGCCTGTAGATAACTTCCATTAGGTTCTTTTTACCCTTACAATTCCTCAGTTCTATCCATACTGACTCTATATCTCCTGATTCTATGTCACCCCTTGCAAGGGACTGAATATCATTCCTTACCCCAACCCCTCTGCCCACCTGCCTGTCTTTTCGACAGGTCGTATACCCCTGAATATTCAGTTCCCAGCCCTGATCCTCTTGCAGCCATGTCTCTGTAATTCCCACAACATCATACAACATCTAACTGAGCCTAAAGCTCATCCACTTTATTTTTTATACTTCGTGCATTCAAATACAATACTTTAACATCGATATTCACCTCCCCTCTCACACCGGTCACTATTGGCCCTGACCTTACTCTCTTATCCATTCTCGAACTTTCCTTCCCATTAATTCGCGAGCCTTTTGCAACTTTTCCTGTATTCATTTCCCCTTTAACTCCATCTTTATACTCCCAATTTGTCAACCCCCCCGCTAGTTAGTTTAAACACACACGTGTAGCACTAGCAAACCTGCCTGCCAAAACGTTGGTCCCCCTCCAGTTAAGGTGTAACCCGTTCCTTTTGTACAGGTCACCCCTAGCCCAGAAGAGATCCCAGTGGTCTATAAATCTACATCCCTGCTCCCTGCACCAGCCCCCCAGCCATTCATTCATATCCCCTATCTCCCTGTTCCTACCCTCACCAGCACGAGGTACAGGAAGCAATCCAGAGATAACCACCCTAGAAGTCCTGCTTTTCAGTCTTCTTCCTAACTCTCTGAACTCATGTTGCAGAACCTCCTTCCTCTTCTTCCCGACATCGTTTGTGCGTAAGTGATCGAAGCAGAATTAGGTCATTCGGCCCATCAAGTCTACTCCGCCATTCAATCATGGCTGATATATCTTTCCCTCTTAACCCCATTCACCTGCCTTCTCCCCATAACCCCTGACAAACGTACTAATCAAGAATCTCTCTATCTCTGCTGTAAAATATCAACTGACGGCCTCCACAGCCTTCTGTGGCAAAGAATTCCACAGCTTCACCACCCTGGTTCTGAGGTGGTGCTGATGGGGCTGGGACACTGCATTGCTGTCAGGCAACATTTCCATTTGGGTGCCCTCAGTTGTGACAAAGAGAAAAATCAACTCGGCCGCTCCAAATAACATTGACAACATGGCCGCTCCATCGAGGGAGGCCGTGCCCGGCGCAATCATGGAGGCCTCTGTAAAAATCATGTGTTAAAGAGGCTCACCTCTGATTCACTTCCAAATGCTTGTCCATGGTCAGCAGGTTCTTCACTTTAAGTGGAAGGTATTCACAAAGACGAACTGAAACTGACAATTGGACGCGGGAATCTTTGCACATTTGACGCAAAAGAAAATTGAGTTGGCAGAAGAATGCATTAGTAACAAATTAACTACATACGTGTCAAAAAGCTTTATCTGAGATTAAGCACGCCACTGTCATGTAGTTTAGAGATAAAGGATACATTTTTAACCATCCAGATTACAAGGCAGACAAGGCCACCATCCAGCAGAGGCTAGGACTTACAAGAAGAAAACCCTTTGTTAATAAATTACCACATTTTATTACCATAGTACATGTCTTTGTCCAGTCACCTAATGACATTGAAAAATGTATAACTCCATGAGTAAATTTAGACAATAGACAATAGGTACAGGAGTAGGCCATTCGGCCCTTCGAGCCAGCACCGCCATTCAATGTGATCATGGCTGATCATTCACAATAAGTACCCCATTACTGCCTTCTCCCCATACCCCCTGACTCCGCTATCTTTAAGAGATAGTTATTGCAACATTATATTCTGAATAAAAAGGAACAAGCAAATAGACTTCCTGTCAGAAATGCCTGTTTTGAAGGGGAATTGTGACAGGAGGAGCCTGCACTCTCTGTCTTCTCCCTTTCCTCATGGTCCCCCACCTTCTCTCTTCCTGTACCTTAGGCATGACCACCTTACTATAACTCCCATCGATGAAGCTCTCATCCTCCCGTTTGATCCCGTGGTCGTCATGCTGCAGCTCCCATTCCCTCATGCTGCCTGTGAGGAAGTGCACCTGGACACAATTCCCGTTAGTGTAGACATCAGGGGCACCAGCAGTTTCCCTGACTTCCCACCTCCTGCAGAAGGAACATTGCACCACTCCGAAGAAGGGTCTTGACCCGAAAAGCCACCCATACCTTACCTCCAGAGATGCTGCCTGTCCCGCTGTTACTCCGGCATTTTGTGTCTATCTTCATAGCACCATTCTACCCGCCATTACAACCAAGAGTTTAAAAAAAGCTAGACAATTACAAACGGGAAATAGAAGACTGTACCTATAGCTCCTGCCCCCCTCTGCTTAGCTCTGCAGGCTTGTATGCACTGGAATTTAGAAGGATGAGAGGAGATCTTATCGAAACGTATAAGATTATTAAGGGGTTGGACACGTTAGAGGCAGGAAACATGTTCCCAATGTTGGGGGAGTCCAGAACAAGGGGTCACAGTTTAAGAATAAGGGGTAGGCCATTTAGAACTGAGATGAGGAAAAACGTTTTCAGTCAGAGAGTTGTGAATCTGTGGAATTCTCTGCCTCAGAAGGCAGTGGAGGCCAATTCTCTGAATGCATTCAAGAGAGAGCTAGATAGAGCTCTTAAGGATAGCGGAGTCAGGGGGTATGGGGAGAAGGCAGGAACGGGGTACTGATTGAGAATGATCTGCCATGATCACATTGAATGGCGGTGCTGGCTCGAAGGGCCGAATGGCCTCCTCCTGCACCTATTGTCTATTGTCTATTGTCTCAGCAACCTCACTGAAGACTCTTGAGCCAAAGACAGTTACTCTCAACACAGCACTTAAGCCTCTTGAGCTAAAGCTTCACACTTGCCCTCAGCACAGCACTTCCTCTCTACAACATTTCTCTCCCAACACAGCCACTCCACTACTCCTTGCCTTCCTCTTATTGGCTGCACAATTAGCCAATATTGATCCCTCACACAATCCCACGGCTGTCCTTTGGAATCTCCCGCCGATGCTCTGACAGTGAAACATGATTTATATAAGCCCATTCTACAAAATCTTCATAAAGTTTAGAAAGAAAGTAATCACATGTAATTGGACATTGCTGCATTACATGGCCTGACAGAGCTAATAATCCATTATCTTCTTACGATCTTGAAATTGTGAAATATTAATATGCGCAAAATAAATTGGTAGCAATAGCCTATTTGGTTGACAGTGCCTTTCAAATGTAGCCATTTATAGCCTGTTAATGTAATCTATGGTTACGTTAAAAGGAAATAAATCACAGACTTTCATTGTTAATGTAAAATATTAAATCCGAGTTTCACTCCATGAACAAATAACAGTGGGCTCGAAGGCAAACTCAAAATTTGAAAGTTACCGAGGTGTTGCGGACAGATGAAACAGCTTTACAAAGATGGTGTCAGGACAGGGAGATTGCAGCTATCAGGAAAGATGGTGCAATTCCCCAGTTTGGGGGAAGGGTGGGGGTTATGATGTCCACAGCAGCCGTTGTTCTGCTGTGGACAGACTGATTATTTGTAGTTTCCAAACATGACATAAGTGGCTTCTTTAACATGGGATGCACAATTAAATAATATAATAATCATATTTCTTCAACGTCTTCAAAACACTGAGATGCCTAGAGGCATATCATAGGGATGTAATCAGACAGACTCGAGAGCAGGCTAAAGAAGTGCAGATTATGAATTAACACCTGTAAGGTTTAAGGGCTCAAAGGAAATCAGGAACAATAATGAAGAATTTCTTACCTTAGAACCGAGATAGATGAAAGTTTGGTGCTAATTACTTTTTGTTGGTTTAAATATATCCTCCTTGGCATCCGTCCATCTGCGGGAGATGATGGTGGGGCTTGGCGTTGTCCTGCTTGGAGAGGGGGATTTTTCACCTGTGATTACATTTCCTTGTGTGAGTGACTAGGCCTATCCGTGACAGGCAGATCCTTCCACAGTTTCCACAGGTGAGGTTGGCTCTGGTCATTGTTCTGGGGAGTCCGTGGCTGCTGTCTTTGACCGTGTTGCAGCGTTGGTGCCTGTGCTCCAGGGTCTTGGACCACATGCTGTCGTGATGTTTCATGCCCGCCTGGATGTCCTTCCTCCACCTGCCACGGTCCTCAGCAGTCGCTTCCCAGTTGTCAGTGTCGACATTGAAGCTTGTCAGATCCCTTTTAATGGTGTCTTTGGTCTTCTTCTTGGTCACCGAGCATTGGCAACCTTCCCATAAAGCGCGTCTTTGGGGATTCGCCCATTGTCCATCCTGTGTATATGTCCAAGCCAGCGGAGGCTCTTCTGCTTGAGAATAGCAGGGATGCTAGGCATGTTGGTTGGAAAGAGGACAGATTCGTTGGTGATTTTGTCCTGCCAAGAAACTCCCAGGATGCGGCGAAGACAGCGAAAATGGAAGTTATTCAGTTTTCGCTCTTGATGTTGATGGGCCGTCCAAGCTTCGCTACTGTAAAGTAACGAGCTCAATACGCAGGCTTTGTAGACTGTGACCTTGGTTTTGGTGGTGAGTTTCCCCTTCTTCCATGCCCGCTGGGTTAGTCTCCCGAAGGTGGTTGCTGCCTATCCTATGCGTGAATTGGTTTCCTCATCCAAAGAGAGGCTGTCAGTCACCATGAATCCCAAGTGGGAGAATTTGTTGACGGATTCCAGTATAGTGGAGTTTAGGCTGATTTGATGGCCCTGACCCATGACAACTGTCTTCTTAATGCTGATTGTCAGTCGATATTCATTGCAGGCATGGGACATCCTGTTCATTAGCCTTAGCCTTTGAAGTCCACCTTCCGTGGGGGCGATAAGTACAGCATCATCAGCTTACAGGAGTTCTCTTTGGTTTAAACATATATCAAAGGAACTAATAATGGGTCCCAAATGGTCTGCTTTGCCATTATACTCTTCCTGTTCTATCTACCTCATCTTATTGTTACATTTTCACTCATGTACGCATCAAGTGTCCCTGTGCAATAACACAACTTACTGCATCATTTGTTCCGAGAGGTAATTGCTCCTCATTTCTTTGTTGGTTTGGTTCAGACATCAGCATTGAAACAGGCCCTCACAGCCCAATGAGTTCACAACGACCATCAGTCGTCTTGTCGCACAAGCTCTACATGATCCCACTTTCTCATCCACTCCCGACACACAAAGGACGTAAAAAAATAAAGAGGCCAATTAACTGACAAACCCACACACCTTTGGGATGTGGGATGCAGATGATACTAAGCTGGGGGGTAGTGTGAATTGTGAGGAAGATGCAATAAGGCTGCAGGGTGACTTGGACAGGTTGTGTGAGTGGGCGGATACATGGCAGATGCAGTTTAATGTAGATAAGTGTGAGGTTATTCACTTTGGAAGTAAGAATAGAAGGGCAGATTATTATGTGAATGGTGTCAAGTTAGGAGGAGGGGAGTTCAACGAGATCTGGGTGTCCTAGTGCATCAGTCAATGAAAGGAAGCATGCAGGTACAGCAGGCAGTGAAGAAAGCCAATGGAATGTTGGCCTTCGTAACAAGAGGAGTTGAGTATAGGAGCAAAGAGGTCCTTCTACAGTTGTACCGGGCCCTGGTGAGACCGCACCTGGAGTACTGTGTGCAGTTTTGGTCTCCAAATTTGAGGAAGGATATTCTTGCTATGGAGGGCGTGCAGCGTAGGTTCACTAGGTTAATTCCCGGAATGGCAGGACTGTCGTATGTTGAAAGGCTGGAGCGATTGGGCTTGTATACACTGGAATTTAGAAGGATGAGGGGGGATCTTAATGAAACATATAAGATAATTAGGGGATTGGACACATTAGAGGCAGGAAACATGTTCCCAATGTTGGGGGAGTCCAGAACAAGGGGCCACAGTTTAAGAATAAGGGGTAGGCCATTTAGAACGGAGACAAGGAAGAACTTTTTCAGTCAGAGAGTGGTGAAGGTGTGGAATTCTCTGCCTCAGAAGGCAGTGGAGGCCAGTTCGTTGGATGCTTTCAAGAGAGAGCTGGATAGAGCTCTTAAGGATAGCGGAGTGAGGGGGTATGGGGAGAAGGCAGGAACGGGGTACTGATTGAGAGTGATCAGCCATGATCGCATTGAATGGCGGTGCTGGCTCGAAGGGCTGAATGGCCTACTCCTGCACCTATTGTCTATTGTCTATTGAAACTGGAGCACCCAGAGTAATCCAGCAGTCACAGGGAGAATGTGCAAACTCCACACAGACAGCACCCAAGGTTAGGTTGGAACTTGGATCTCTGGCAATGTGAGACAGCAGCTCCAACAACTGTGCTGCCCATCTTATTGATCGGTTATTGGTTACCATTGGTACCATCTAATTATTAGATCACCTAGTTTTGGATTCTTCCACAGGTAAAAATGTTCTCTCCTCGTCTACCTACATGCAGGCTCGAAGGGCCGAATGGCCTACTCATATCATATCATATCATATATCTACAGCCGGAAACAGGCCTTTTCGGCCCTCCAAGTCCGTGCCGCCCAGTGATCCCCGTACATTAACACTATCCTACACCCACTAGGGACAATTTTTACATTTACCCAGCCAATTAACCTACATACCTGTACATCTTTGGAGTGTGGGAGGAAACCGAAGATCTCGGAGAAAACCCCCGCAGGTCACGGGGAGAACGTACAAACTCCTTACAGTGCAGCACCCGTAGTCAGGATCGAACCTGAGTCTCCGGTGCTGCATTCGCTGTAAAGCAGCAACTCTACCGCTGCGCTACCGTGCCGCCCTGCACCTATTTTCTACCCGACCCAACACTCAGGTCTCAAAGATTTCTAACTAGCCTCCTTTCTCTGATAACTCTAACCTGATAGCTCTCAGTTCTGTAACCGTCCCTGTAAACATACACAAATCATTTTGAATGCTTTGTTATTTTTATGGTGAGCTGATCAGTACAAGTCAAAATGCAGTCTATCCAGAGTCCTAAACAAGTTTAATAAAATTTCATCCTTTTACATTTCAATTTCCTTGGAAATAAATCCCAGTATTTTGTAATTGATTTGCTACCCTGAAATGATTTGTCAGCTTCATGCCAAGATTCATTTTTTATTTCATTTCATTTTGAATTTGGTTTTCCGAGATGTAATATTTTTGTTTTTCCCTTCAAATGACCAGAAAGCGTAGCTTTATGGTGAGTGGGGGAAGAGTTTAAAGGAGATATATGGATAAAGTTGTTTTACATGGAGGATGGCTGGAATGTGTTACTGGGGTGGTGGTAGAGGCAGTTATGAAAGTAGCATTTAAGAGGCTTGTGGACAGATACATGGTTATACAGGGAACGGAGGGATATGGATTATTTGCAGGCAGAAAAGGGTTGGACGGCATCACATTTGGCACAGACATTGTGGGCCGAAGGGCCTCTTACTGTGCGGTACTGTTCTACGTGCTTCAGTTTAAATTTCTGTTTTTTAAAGCCTATCGCTCCCACACTCTTTGGGATTTTCTTCGCTCTGCTCCTGAAACATGCCTTTGGCACTGCAACAGAGGGGATCTACCTGCGTACTAGATCAGACGGCAGACTCTTCAACCTCACCCGCCTCCGAGCCAAGACAAAAGTACGTGAAGCTCTCATCAGAGACATGTTGTTCGCCGATGACGCAGCAGTTGTGTCCCACACCCAGCAGGAACTACAGTCACTGATGGGTTGCTTCTATCGGGCTGGCAAGGACTTTGGGCTGACCGTCAGCCTGAAGAAGACGAACGTCCTGGGACAGGATACAGAGGCACCGCCTGTCATCACCATCGACGACTACGAACTCGATGCCATCCGCAGGCTGCGGTGGCTGGGCCATGTCCATCGCATGGAGGGTGGCCGTATTCCAAAAGGCATCCTCTATGGAGAGCTGACACCTCGGAGGAGAACCATCGGCTGCCCCCAGCTACGTTACAAGGATGTCTGCAAGAGAGATTTGAAGGTGCTCGACATCGATGTGGAGTCCTGGGAGAGCCTTGCAGCTGACCGTACAAGGTGGAGAGGTACCCTGAACCAACATTTCAAAACGGGGGAAGAGAAACTGATGAACGCAGCGGCAGAAAAGCGGGCACGCAGAAAGGAGCGCAGCAACTTCAACAGACCAGAGACCACACACAAATGTGACCTTTGTGACAGAGACTGTCACTCCCCCATTGGTCTCTTCAGCCACAAGCGACGCTGTTCTAGCCGAGGTTTGGAGCAAGCAGCCAACTAGGATGCATCACCCAAGGTCAGCCATGACTGAGGGAGGGCTACTACGATTTGGTACTTACTTCAAAGTTGTCCATTTCATTTTGCAAGACTCCACTCACTTTAGTTTTAGCCACAGAACAGTACAACACAGGATTGTTCTCTTCAGCCCACAATGTCTATGCCGAACATGATTGATTGATTTTTATTTGCACACTTATGTAATGATGGGGTCAAGTTAGGGGTTTGGGGGATGCACAAGAAGGCTGAATTGGAAAAATCAAAATACTCAAAAAATACAGCACAAGAACAGGCCCTTTGGCCTACAAAGTCTCCAAAGTTTGAGGATGACTTTCATTGGCAGCCTCAGTTTCATCACATCCTGCCATTTAGAGATGCAGGCAGGATTTAGTTTAGTTTAGTTTAGAGATACAGCACGGAAACAGGCCCTTTAGCCCACCGGGTTCACGCCGACCAGCGATCCCTGCATATTAACACTATCCTACACGTACTAAGGACAATTGTTACATTTACCAAACCAATTTACCTACATATCTGTACGTCTTTGGAGTGTGGAAGGAAACCGAAGATCTCGGAGAAAACCCATGCGATCACGGGGAGAACGTACAAACTCCGTACAGACAGCACCCGTAGTCAGGATTGAACCCAGGTCTCTGGCGCTGCAAGTAGTGTAAGGCAGCAAATCTACTGCTGCGCCACCGTGCCGCTCGATTTTATACAGAATGAGCTAGCCTCAGCTGTTAGCTTTCAAATTAAATCCATAGTATTCATTTTAAAATAGAATCGTTGTTCACAAAACTGGGCCCCATGGAGATGCGCAAAGGCAATAGAAGAGAGAACAGTGTAGGACTAGTGTAGGGCTAATGTAGGGCTAGTGTAGGGCTAGTGTAGGGCTAGTGTAGGGCTAATGTAGGGCTAATGTAGGGCTAGTGTAGGGCTAGTGTAGGGCTAGTGTAGGGCTAGTGTAGGGCTAATGTAGGGCTAGTGTAGGGCTAATGTAGGGCTAGTGTAGGGCTAGTGTAGGGCTAGTGTAGGGCTAATGTAGGGCTAATGTAGGGCTAGTGTAGGGCTAATGTAGGGCTAGTGTAGGGCTAGTGTAGGGCTAGTGTAGGGCTAGTGTAGGGCTAGTGTAGGGCTAATGTAGGGCTAGTGTAGGGCTAGTGTAGGGCTAGTGTAGGGCTAATGTAGGGCTAATGTAGGGCTAGTGTAGGGCTAGTGTAGGGCTAGTGTAGGGCTAATGTAGGGCTAGTGTAGGGCTAATGTAGGGCTAGTGTAGGGCTAGTGTAGGGCTAGTGTAGGGCTAGTGTAGGGCTAATGTGGGGCTAGTGTAGGGCTAGTGTAGGGCTAGTGTAGTGCTAGTGTAGGGCTAGTGTAGGACTAGTGTAGGGCTAATGTAGGGCTAGTGTAGGGCTAGTGTAGGCAATAGAGAGAACAGTGTAGGGCTAGTGTAGGGCTAATGTAGGGCTAATGTAGGGCTAATGTAGGGCTAATGTAGGGCTAGTGTAGGGCTAGTGTAGGGCTAGTGTAGGGCTAATGTTGGGCTAGTGTAGGGCTAGTGTAAGGCTAGTGTAGGGCTAATGTAGGGCTAGTGTAGGGCTAATGTAGGGCTAATGTAGGGCTAGTGTAGGGCTAATGTAGGACTAGTGTAGGGCTAGTGTAGGGCTAGCGTAGGGCTAATGTAGGACTAGTGTAGGGCTAGTGTAGGGCTAATGTAGGGCTAGTGTAGGGCTAGTGTAGGACTAGTGTAGGGCTAGTGTAGGGCTAATGTAGGGTTAGTGTAGGGCTAGTGTAGGCAATAGAGAGAACAGTGTAGGACTAGTGTAGGGCTAATGTAGGGCTAGTGTAGGGCTAGTGTAGGGCTAGTGTAGGGCTAGTGTAGGGCTAGTGTAGGGCTAGTGTAGGGCTAGTGTAGGGCTAGTGTAGGGCTAGTGTAGGGCTAGTGTAGAGCTAGTGTAGGACTAGTGTAGGGCTAGTGTAGGGCAAGTGCAGGGCTAGTGCAGGGCTAGTGTAGGGCTAGTGTAGGGCTAATGTAGGGCTAGTGTAGGGCAAGTGTAGGGCTAGTGTAGGGCTAATGTAGGGCTAATGTAGGGCTAGTGTAGGGCTAGTGTAGGGCTAATGTAGTGCTAGTGTAGGGCTAGTGTAGGGCTAATGTAGGGCTAGTGTAGGGCTAGTGTAGGGCTAATGTAGGGCTAGTGTAGGGCTAGTGTAGGGCTAATGTAGGGCTAGTGTAGGGCTAGTGTAGGGCTAATGTAGGGCTAGTGTAGGGCTAGTGTAGGGCTAATGTAGGGCTAGTGTAGGGCTAGTGTAGGGCTAGTGTAGGGCTAATGTAGGGCTAGTGTAGGGCTAATGTAGGGCTAGTGTAGGGCTAGTGTAGGGCTAGTGTAGGGCTAGTGTAGGGCTAGTGTAGGGCTAGTGTAGGGCTAATGTAGGGCTAGTGTAGGGCAAGTGTAGGGCTAATGTAGGGCTAGTGTAGGGCTAATGTAGGGCTAGTGTAGGGCTAGTGTAGGGCTAGTGTAGGGCTAATGTAGGGCTAGTGTAGGGCTAATGTAGGGCTAGTGTAGGGCTAGTGTAGGGCTAGTGTAGGGCTAATGTAGGGCTAGTGTAGGGCTAGTGTAGGGCTAGTGTAGTGCTAGTGTAGGGCTAGTGTAGGACTAGTGTAGGGCTAGTGTAGGCAATAGAGAGAACAGTGTAGGGCTAGTGTAGGGCTAATGTAGGGCTAATGTAGGGCTAGTGTATGGCTAATGTAGGACTAGTGTAGGGCTAGTGTAGGGCTAGTGTAGGGCTAATGTAGGACTAGTGTAGGGCTAGTGTAGGGCTAATGTAGGGCTAGTGTAGGGCTAGTGTAGGACTAGTGTAGGGCTAGTGTAGGGCTAATGTAGGGTTAGTGTAGGGCTAGTGTAGGCAATAGAGAGAACAGTGTAGGACTAGTGTAGGGCTAATGTAGGGCTAGTGTAGGGCTAGTGTAGGCAATAGAGAGAACAGTGTAGGACTAGTGTAGGGCTAATGTAGGGCTAGTGTAGGGCTAGTGTAGGGCTAGTGTAGGGCTAGTGTAGGGCTAGTGTAGGGCTAGTGTATGGCTAGTGTAGAGCTAGTGTAGGACTAGTGTAGGGCTAGTGTAGGGCAAGTGCAGGGCTAGTGTAGGGCTAGTGCAGGGCTAGTGTAGGGCTAGTGTAGGGCTAGTGTAGGGCTAGTGTAGGGCTAGTGTAGGGCTAGTGTAGGGCTAGTGTAGGGATAGTGTAGGGCTAGTGTAGGGCTAGTGTAGGACTAGTGTAGGGCTAATGTCTTTCCTGCCCTCGTTGTTCACAAAACTGGGCCCCATGGAGATGCGCAAAGGCAATAGAAGAGAGAACAGTGTAGGACTAGTGTAGGGCTAATGTAGGGCTAGTGTAGGGCTAGTGTAGGGCTAGTGTAGGGCTAATGTAGGGCTAGTGTAGGGCTAGTGTAGGGCTAGTGTAGGGCTAGTGTAGGGCTAATGTAGGGCTAGTGTAGGGCTAATGTAGGGCTAGTGTAGGGCTAGTGTAGGGCTAATGTAGGGCTAGTGTAGGGCTAGTGTAGGGCTAGTGTAGGGCTAATGTAGGGCTAGTGTAGGGCTAATGTAGGGCTAGTGTAGGGCTAGTGTAGGGCTAGTGTAGGGCTAGTGTAGGGCTAATGTGGGGCTAGTGTAGGGCTAGTGTAGGGCTAGTGTAGTGCTAGTGTAGGGCTAGTGTAGGACTAGTGTAGGGCTAATGTAGGGCTAGTGTAGGGCTAGTGTAGGGCTAGTGTAGGGCTAATGTAGGGCTAGTGTAGGGCTAATGTAGGGCTAGTGTAGGGCTAGTGTAGGGCTAGTGTAGGGCTAGTGTAGGGCTAGTGTAGGGCTAGTGTAGGGCTAATGTAGGGCTAGTGTAGGGCTAGTGTAGGGCTAGTGTAGGGCTAATGTAGGGCTAGTGTAGGGCTAATGTAGGGCTAGTGTAGGGCTAGTGTAGGGCTAGTGTAGGGCTAATGTAGGGCTAGTGTAGGGCTAATGTAGGGCTAGTGTAGGGCTAGTGTAGGGCTAGTGTAGGGCTAATGTAGGGCTAGTGTAGGGCTAGTGTAGGGCTAGTGTAGTGCTAGTGTAGGGCTAGTGTAGGACTAGTGTAGGGCTAGTGTAGGGCTAGTGTAGGCAATAGAGAGAACAGTGTAGGGCTAGTGTAGGGCTAATGTAGGGCTAGTGTAGGGCTAATGTAGGGCTAGTGTAGGGCTAGTGTAGGGCTAGTGTAGGGCTAATGTAGGACTAGTGTAGGGCTAGTGTAGGGCTAGTGTAGGGCTAGTGTAGGGCTAGTGTAGGACTAGGGTAGGGCTAGTGTAGGGCTAATGTAGGGCTAGTGTAGGGCTAGTGTAGGGCTAGTGTAGGGCTAGTGTAGGGCTAGTGTAGGGCTAGTGTATGGCTAGTGTAGAGCTAGTGTAGGACTAGTGTAGGGCTAGTGTAGGGTAAGTGCAGGGCTAGTGTAGGGCTAGTGCAGGGCTAGTGTAGGGCTAGTGTAGGGCTAGTGTAGGGCTAGTGTAGGGCTAGTGTAGGGCTAGTGTAGGGCTAGTGTAGGGCTAGTGTAGGGCTAGTGTAGGACTAGTGTAGGGCTAATGTCTTTCCTGCCCTCGTTGTTCACAAAACTGGGCCCCATGGAGATGCGCAAAGGCAATAGAAGAGAGAACAGTGTAGGACTAGTGTAGGGCTAGTGTAGGGCTAGTGTAGGGCTAGTGTAGGGCTAATGTAGGGCTAGTGTAGGGCTAGTGTAGGGCTAGTGTAGGGCTAGTGTAGGGCTAGTTTAGGGCTAATGTAGGGCTAGTGTAGGGCTAATGTAGGGCTAGTGTAGGGCTAGTGTAGGGCTAATGTAGGGCTAATGTAGGGCTAGTGTAGGGCTAGTGTAGGGCTAGTGTAGGGCTAATGTAGGGCTAGTGTAGGGCTAATGTAGGGCTAGTGTAGGGCTAGTGTAGGGCTAGTGTAGGGCTAGTGTAGGGCTAATGTGGGGCTAGTGTAGGGCTAGTGTAGGGCTAGTGTAGTGCTAGTGTAGGGCTAGTGTAGGACTAGTGTAGGGCTAATGTAGGGCTAGTGTAGGGCTAGTGTAGGGCTAGTGTAGGGCTAATGTAGGGCTAGTGTAGGGCTAATGTAGGGCTAGTGTAGGGCTAGTGTAGGGCTAGTGTAGGGCTAGTGTAGGGCTAGTGTAGGGCTAGTGTAGGGCTAATGTAGGGCTAGTGTAGGGCTAGTGTAGGGCTAATGTAGGGCTAATGTAGGGCTAGTGTAGGGCTAATGTAGGGCTAGTGTAGGGCTAGTGTAGGGCTAGTGTAGGGCTAATGTAGGGCTAGTGTAGGGCTAATGTAGGGCTAGTGTAGGGCTAGTGTAGGGCTAGTGTAGGGCTAATGTAGGGCTAGTGTAGGGCTAGTGTAGGGCTAGTGTAGTGCTATTGTAGGGCTAGTGTAGGACTAGTGTAGGGCTAGTGTAGGGCTAGTGTAGGCAATAGAGAGAACAGTGTAGTGCTAGTGTAGGGCTAATGTAGGGCTAATGTAGGGCTAGTGTAGGGCTAATGTAGGACTAGTGTAGGGCTAGTGTAGGGCTAGTGTAGGGCTAATGTAGGACTAGTGTAGGGCTAGTGTAGGGCTAATGTAGGGCTAGTGTAGGGCTAGTGTAGGACTAGTGTAGGGCTAGTGTAGGGCTAATGTAGGGCTAGTGTAGGGCTAGTGTAGGCAATAGAGAGAACAGTGTAGGACTAGTGTAGGGCTAATGTAGGGCTAGTGTAGGGCTAGTGTAGGCAATAGAGAGAACAGTGTAGGACTAGTGTAGGGCTAATGTAGGGCTAGTGTAGGGCTAGTGTAGGGCTAGTGTAGGGCTAGTGTAGGGCTAGTGTAGGGCTAGTGTATGGCTAGTGTAGAGCTAGTGTAGGACTAGTGTAGGGCTAGTGTAGGGCAAGTGCAGGGCTAGTGTAGGGCTAGTGCAGGGCTAGTGTAGGGCTAGTGTAGGGCTAGTGTAGGGCTAGTGTAGGGCTAGTGTAGGGCTAGTGTAGGACTAGTGTAGGGTTAATGTCTTTCCTGCCCTCTCAGTTTACAACGGGCCAATAATTGAATTGCTGCTGATTGTAAAGTAGCCTGACAAGAGGATTTCAGGAAATCCCACTGTGCTTACTTGAGCATTTGCAGATTCTTGGCGCACCCTTCACTTTCTCAATGTCCCTGCTCCTGCCAGGAGACGAGGCCTCAATCAACCCATTACTGTCCCAGGGGCTCAATCTGCCAATGACCCACCCAGAGCGTGGTTTCCACAGTGGCCCACCTGCTGACATCTACTAGTCAATAATAAATTGATCCTTCCAGCCCACTGTAATTTTGTGGCTGAGTGGTCCTATCTTTAAAGTAGAATCCCATTAGAGGTAGTTGAGGCTGGGACTATTCCAACGTTTAAGAAACAGGTGGATAGGACAGATCATAATCATATTCATAATCATACTTTATTAGCCAAGTATGTTTTGCAACATACGAGGAATTTGATTTGCCATACAGTCACACCAATAATAAGCACCAAGACACACAAAATACATTTTAACATGAACATCCTCCACAGTGACTCCTCCACATTCCTCACTACGATGGAAGGCGCAAAAATAGTTCAATCTCTTCCCATCTTTGTTCTCCCGCAGTCGGGGGCCACGAGCCTTCCGTTGATGGGAGGATCTTGGCTCCCGCAGCCGGCAGTCAGGGCCTCTGCTTCGGGGTGATCAAGGTCCCACATCAGGCGGGGAATCTCGACTCCCCCATGCTAGGCGATCTGAACCTGGGTCAGGGCTGGCCGAACCTCCTGTGACATTGGAGCTTCCCGACATCAGTCTCTACTCGGGACTGCGCGCTCCTCAATGTTGAAATCCACAGGCCGCAGTTGGAGCGTCGATCCCAGGCACGGGATCACAGGCTCCGATGGTAAGTCCACGGACCCGCAGTGTGGCTCAGTCAGTCTCGATCGAGCAAGGCCGCCAGCTCCATGATGTTAGGCAGCAGGGCGACCGGGGATACGATCCGGGAAACAATCACATCTCCGGCAGGGTAAGAGATTGAAAAAACAGGTTTCCCCCGACCCCCTTCCCCACCCCCACATAAAACAAACCAGAGAACATTAACACATACTTTTAAAACACACTAAAAATAACCAAAAATACGAAAAGACAGACAGACCGTTGGCGAGGCTGCCATCGCTGACGGCGCCACCCAGTGGTATACATCATGGAGGGATATGGAACAAATGCTGGCAGGTGGGACTACCGTAGCTGGGACATGTTGGCCGGCGTGGGCAAGTTGGGCTGAAGGTCCTGTTTCCACACTGTATGACTCTATGACACACAGTACTTCAGCTCTCTTACTCTTTCCTGTCTGGTACCTGTGTCAGCTGATTGACAATTTTAATTACAAAGTCACAATTTCTCAATTACATTCCAGGTGATCAGATACAATTTCAGAAGTTACATTGACTTTGGACTTGTGACTCTAGAGAGACAGCTCAGAAATAGGCTCCTCGGCCCACCAAGTCCAGGCCGCCAGCGATATCACCCTGTACACTAACACTATACGACACACATTACAATTTTACTAAAGCCAATTAACCTACAAACCTGTACATCTTTGGAGTATGGGAGGAAACCGGAGCTCCCAGAGAAACCCCACACGGTCACAGGCAGAACATACAAACTCTGTACAGACATCAACCATAGTCAGGATCAAGCTTAGGTCTCTGATGCTGTAAGGCAGCAAATCTACTGCTGGGCCACCATACTGCTTCATTGTGTAGGAAAATAACTGCAGATGCTGGCACAAATCGAAGGTATCACAAAATACTGGAGTAACTCAGCAGGTCAGGCAGCATCTAGGAGAGAGGGAATGGGTGACGTGAAGAAGGGTCTCGACCCGAAACGTCACCCATTCCCTCTCTCCTAGATGCTGCCTGACCTGCTGAGTTACTCCAGCATTTGGTAATACCTTCATGCTGCTACATTGGGTTGCTTCAATGATATTTCAGGTGTGAAATTGGTTTAATGGATTATACATTCACAATGGGGTGCACATTAAGCAAGGAAGTAAAGATCTTTACACCTCCTATCCTTTGGTTTATACCATTGAAACAAACCAAACCCAAGCATATACAGTATAAACAAACAGTTACTGCATGTCAGCTTTTATGAAAACCTCTCGGGACAAAAATCAGACAATAGGTACATCTATTTTACCAAGATGCTATGAATGTTACAGCACCATGGAAAACCAAAACCACAGGAGATCAGGTCCATGTCTCTCCCTCCCTCTGCCACACAGATACAATATTTCACACTGCCTTGGTTCTCTCATAGCAGACTGGGATCTATAAGTCTGGTCAATTCCTGCAGGCATTGCTGCAGCTGTGATTATACACTGAACGCTTGACAGAGGACAACGTTTGTGTTCGTCCTACACTAGATCAACCAGGCATGGGTTAATTATATATTACTTTCCTGCACATAGTAATATCCAATTTCACTCTGAGGCATTTTTACTTCCTAATTTTACATATTATAGACACAATTACCATGCTGACAGTCATCTTTGTGGATCAGGGCTAACTTATTAACAATGCAAACTTACTTTTGCTCTTTATTAATTCTTCAGATCCTCTGCAAGTAATTCAAGTTATTGAAACGTGGCTGAGGTTAGATTTTACTCTCACTCAAAAGAAATCATGGGACATGAAGTGGTTTATAGTTCTGTCAAATTGAAAGTGCCGATTGACAAGTGCAAGAGAACGTGACCCCTTCGACTAACACTCCAGCGACCTTTTCAAAAAACAGGAATAGATTTGAATGGCTAGGGAAAGTGACGATCTTTCCTGTAGTCAATGGGAATTGGGGGGGAAGCCTCTGCTGGTTGGCATCATCGCAAGCACGAGGGGAGATGGTGGTCATGGTTGGAGGACAAGCAACCCAGCCACAGGGCATCTCTGCAGGGGTTCCTCTAGATCGTGTCTGATGCCCAACTATGTTCAGGTGCTTCACCAGTGACCTTCCTTTCATTGCAAATTCAGAGGTAGGGATGTTCGCTGAAGATTATACAATGTTCGGAAACCATTCATGAGCCCGCAGGTAATGAAGCAGTCCCAAACGCTGCAAGATCTGAACAACATCCAGGCTCAGGCAGATGAGCAGCAAGTGACAGATCCCTGCACTTACAACAACTGCGACTTGAAAATGGCGCCAAACTGGCGACACTCTATACTGTATTAATGTACTACTGCTATACGTCTGAACTGTATCTGAGATGCTTATCTAATATGTATCTAAGTGCTTATGTGTAGTGATACTTGTACTGAACTGTATACAAAAAAGAATTTCACTGTACCTCGGTACATATAAAGTACCATACCATACATTGAAAGCATCAGAGCCATACAGCACTGAAACAGGCACTTTAGTGCCATTTGTCCATGCCAATCAAGATGCCCCCATCTAAGCTCATCCCCTTTTCCTGTATCCCATATGCCCATATCCCTCTAAAGCTTTTCTATCCTTCATGCCACACATGTGCCAGGCAATGGTGATATTGAAGAAGAAAAGATCCAGCGAGTACCTCCTGACATTCATTGGCATTGCCATCACTGAATTCCGCATCACCAATATCCTGGGGGTTACCACCAACAAGAAACTGAACTGGAGTAGACGTACACACAATCCAGCTACAACAACAGGGCAGAGGCTAGAAAACATGTGGTAAGTTACTCATCTCCACCCTCCCCAAAGCATGTCACCCATCGACAAGGCTCAAGTCAGGAGTGTGATGGAATACTCTCCACAGTCCTGGATGACTGCAGCTTCAACAACACTCTAGAAAGGGTTGCACGGTGGCGCAGCGGTAGAGCTACTGCCTAACAGCGCCAGAGAACCGGGTTTGATTCCGACTACAGGACCCGAGATCTCCAGTTTCCTCCCACACTCCAAAGACGTACAGGTTTGTACGTTAATTGCCTTGGTGTAAATATGCTTAAAAGATTGTCCCGAGTATGTGTAGGATAGTGTAATGTGCGGGGATCGCTGGTCGGTGTGTACTCGGTGGGCCGAAGGGCCTATTTCTGCACCGTGTCTCGAAACTAAACTAAATCTCAACAACATACTGGATGTAGCAGCCGGCTGGATAGGCATTCCGTCCACAACCATTCATTCATTTCTTCACACACGCATAGAAACAGCAGTTTGTCTCATCTACAGGATGCACTATAACAAGTCGCCAACGGTCCTCAAACAGCATCTTCCAAACCCGTGATCTCGTCCGGCAAAAACAACAAGAGCGGGAAAATCATGGTCAACCCACCACTTGGAAGGTGCCTTCCAAGCCACACACCATCCCCACTTGAAAATATACTGCCATCCCTTCAACCTAACTGAGTCAAAATCCTGGCACCTAACAGCATTGTGAGTATACCCTCAGCTCAAGGACTGTGGCGGTTCAAGAAGGCAGCTCACCACCACCTTCCTCAGGCCACTTAGGAATGGGCAATTAAATGCTGTTTCAGCCTGTGAAGCCCACAACAGAATGAATGAACTTAAAATGAAGTAGGTGTGATCAGGAGTTTGAATTAAGTTACACCAATGCCATGCAACTAAATCAGGCCAGAAGTCTTGGTTGAAGATCCTTCCACATTACACTCACCTTGTATGATATGGTTCAAAACTTTCATAATTTAAAGAAATTATTCATAGCATTAGTCAGAGGGCGGCTGTGCAGTGCAACAGCAAATTACTTGACCTATTGGTTGGTGGCAGGTAAAATAAAATGGATGCACTGTTTTTGCTCAAAAGAATATTTCAGCCGACTTGATATTGAAATCGAGGACAAAGACTGATTCAAACTCAAGGCACAGCGAAGCATATTAATCAACTGGAAGCCTCGTGTTTCAAAATAAAATGTACTGTGAACATCCATAATAACTGGAGGTCACAGAAAAAAGCAGACTTTCTGTGGGCACTATATAATTTTTTTATTATTCCTACAAAACTCCTCTGTTAACTAGATTCAAGACCAAAAGGATTGAACTCACTGTTATGATTCATGATCTAATTAATTTTTCACACTGGTTAAAACACCTGCTGTCTCGCCTGTAATGGCTGTTGCTTCTATCCTTACCAGTGAAACAAAATGAGGTTAAAATATTACTTTGCCACCAATGCTGATGCAATTCCACAGTGGTTATTAAAATAAATCTCTATTTAGCAAGCATTGTTGAAATCTTCTATTTTTAAATGAATATTATGGATTTAATTTGAAAGTTTTTTTTTCAAATAAAAACATTTTTCTATCCTGATCATTTTGCACAGCTCGGTGTCATGCATTTGGAAGTTGAGATAAATGGCAATTAAATTGGAATAGCACTTGCCTTCGCCACAGGGGAACTATGTTTTAGCAACTCACCAACAATCCTGATCCTTCCACATAAATCTGATGCAAATAGGCTATCTGTACCTGCATATCCACACCCACCCACTATGCCCACCCAGAGTCAGGGGAGAAATGCAAAGATAAACCCTCACTTTATATTAGAATTATATGGTTATCTCAGGACTTGCACCCCACATGATGGCTTCCCCTACCAGAAAAACACATTTGGAATTTGCCACAGTTGACTGCTGTTCCCCAAATGTTTGCACCGACAAATAGAAAATCATGGACTCATAGATACAGATTCATGGCAGGAAACAAGGCTTCCAATCTGCAGTGTAAAATTACTCCCAGTGTTTACATGCAAGGAGGCTCATCTTTCCACACTATGCCGATGAGCAAAACTGATCAGAGGACGTATTACTTTTCAAAAGAGAAATATCTTTGAGCCGGGTCTACCATTTATATCGATCATGTTGTGTAGCATGATTGATATACAGTAAATGGCAGAACTGGCTCAAAGAGCTGAATGGCTAACTGATGTTTCTTTGTTTGCCATGACTCTGTTATCCACCTGTTGATGGACTACCTTCATCACCGTAAGATCAGGGGCACTGCAGGACTTTCATATGAAGAAAGACTGGATAGACTCGGCTTGTACTCGCTGGAATTTAGAAGATTGAGGGGGGGATCTTATAGAAACTTACAAAATTCTTAAGGGGTTGGACAGGCTAGATGCAGGAAGATTGTTCCCGATGTTGGGAAAATCCAGAACAAGGGGTCACAGTTTAAGGATAAGGGGGAAGTCTTTTAGGACCGAGATGAGAACGTTTTTTTTCACACAGAGTGGTGAATCTGTGGAATTCTCTGCCACAGAGGGTAGTTGAGGCCAGTTCATTGGCTATATTTAAGAGGGAGTTAGATGTGGCCCTTGTGGCTAAAGGGATCAGGGGGTATGGAGAAAAGGCAGGTACAGGATACTGAGTTGGATGATCAGCCATGATCATATTGAATGGCAGTGCAGGCTCGAAGGGCCGAATGGCCTACTCCTGCACCTATTTTCTATGTTTCTATGTTTCTAGTACATGGCTAATCAAATCCAGCAGCACCTCTCAAACTAGCTGGCTCAACAAGCTAAAAACACAAGGGCCGCATTTGCTCTAAAACAGTCTCATTTAAAAATCCTCCATCTGATTTGGGGATATGTTGGCCTTCTTGTATTGTTGCTGGGTCAATGTTCCCAATCTTTCTTGAAAGCATGTCGGTGTAGCTTCACTCCACAGATAACGAAAAAGCAAAGTGCTTGAGGAACTCGTAGGGCCAGGCAGCATCTGCAGATATTAGTCTGAAGAAGGTTCCCAACCCCAAAACACCATCAATCCATATAGATGGGCTATTGCATGCTAGCCAATCGTAGTGCTTGTTAGTAGTAGTCCTGCCTAGTATCTTCTTAATATTATAAAGCACATACTAGGCGGGACTACTACTAACAAGCACTACGATTGGCTAGCATGCAATAGCCCATCTACAATCCACTTCTCTCCACAGATGCTGGCTGACCCGCTGAGTTCTTCCTGCACTTTTCTTTTTGCTCCAGATCCAGCATCTGCAGTCTCTTTTGTCTACACTGAACAGCAGCCTCTCCAGGGCAAGGCCCCACAAAAGGTAATGGTGGAAAGAGTAATAAACACCAGCTTACCCAGCAAAGCTCACTTCCTGAGAACGCATTTTAAAAAAATGATCTGCAATTTAACTTGTGCCTGCCAGAAAGAAATGCAGTACTACAAATATCATTTATTACATTTAGATTGCTAATTTAGAAATCTAGCATGCAGTTTACAGACTATGACTAGCATAGGATATGGCTAATGTAGTTTGACTCTGGCAAAATTGAAACAAGGTCAAATCTATTATTTTTCCAACTGTTTAAGATTATTTACGAGGCAAAACGTGCCATGGTTTGAATATCATCATCAAAGTAACAAATCAAAGGCAATTTGATTAATTATGACAGAACCACAGAGAGAACCAATCAAAGAATCACAGATCTTTAAAAGAACTGATGTTCTTGTACAGCAGGGGGTTATTTACATGGAAAATATTGTGTCAGAAAACGTTTCTGCTGGTGGTGAGGCCTTTACATGGTGAGAGCAATCTCAATCTTTAATGGATCTTCCCGAAATTCTCCCGAAACAAAATGCAAAGGTTTACACAGTGTCAGAGCTTTGCAAGGCAGAGGGGTTAAACAAAGGCCCACCCATGCAAAAGCTGAGAAACCATTGCCAATTGGCCCCTTGGCTCCATGGCCCCTTGACTAGCCCGGTCTTCAAACCTTTCAAGGACTGACTGAATCTGAATGTCCAAAACATTCTAGACCCCCAAAGAATAAATTCCATCAAAAATCAATGAGGGAGAGAATTACAAAACTACTACTAAAAAATAAATTTAAATTAAAAAATAAATTACAATAATTAAATTTAATTAGGAGAGATTTAAAATATCACTTGCCTTAGGAGTGAGGAGACCATTACTGGGAAGAAAGGGGAAGGACGCAAATTTGCCAAACGGGTTTTCCCAAGAGCAGATTGCCGGTGATATTTTTGACCAGGGAGCAAAGCTTGAGTGGACTCTGCTTCTCCAATACGATCCTCAAAGAGATCTGCTGCTCGTTGCAGCCACACTCTAAGGCCAGAACTACCTGGCAATAAAGTCCCTGCTATGCTGAATTTGGATCCATCCAGCTCTTTCCAAGTTAGAACTGGAGACATCTGTACATTTGCAGCACACCCACATGCAGAGAAGGTAACGAGGGCTCTCGATTCCAAGAAAACCCACTCCATCTTCTTTTCTTATTCAGCATCCAGCAGAGGGAACACAAGCTTTTTCGAGGGTTGTGAGCTTCCTAATAATGGCAGGAGCAATTGACTACATTTTCACCAAAATCCCAAGATGCATAGGAACTATGAAATTTATCACTATTTGAGTATCCATTCAGCCTCACCAGACCATAAGTGGCAAATAATATTCATGGCACTCAAGTTCCAGCCAAAAGATATCTCTAACAACAATGAATCTAATCACCTCCCCTTGACACTCAATGGACATGACGATCACCAGGAAGATTGTTCGAGGGAATTTTGTACTTTACCAGTACTCTATATCTGATTTTACTCAGATAGGCACAGACACAAAATAAAACAACTCATAGATCAGTGGTGAGTCTATCGAACAAGTCGGTGTAATAGACAATAGACAATAGACGCAGGAGGAGGCCATTCAGCCCTTCGAGCCAGCACCGCCAATCAATGTGATCGTGGCTGATCATTCTCAATCAGTACGCCGTTCCTGCCTTCTCCCCATACCCCCTGACTCTGCTATCCTTAAGAGCTCTATCCAGCTCTCTCTTGAATGCATTCAGAGAATTGGCCTCCACTGCCTTCTGAGGCAGAGAATTCCACAGATTCATAACTCTCTGACTGAAAAAGTTTTTCCTTATCTCCGTTCTAAATGGCCTACCCCTTATTCTTAAACTGTGGCCCCTTGTTCTGGACTCCCCCAACATTGGGAACATGTTTCCTGCCTCTAACGTGTCCAACCCCTTAATAATCTTATACGTTTCGATAAGATCTCCTCTCATCCTTCTAAATTCCAGTGTATACAAGCCTAGTCTCTCCAGTCTTTCAACATATGACAGTCCCGCCATTCCGGGAATTAACCTAGTAAACCTATGCTGCACGCCCTCAATAGCAAGAATATCCTTCCTCAAATTTGGAGACCAAAACTGCACACAGTTTTAATAAAGGCTTTAGCGATGTACATCAGGAAGCAGTGTGAGCAAGCTCAAACTACTTCAAAATACTACAGTAACTCTGGGATTCTTATACCCTCATGACACAATGGTTAATTGTGGAGTTGAAATAACAATCATTAATCAATGTCTCTGTAACCTTTCATTTTGTGTTTTTCCCCAAAGTTAATTTTAATCCTGAGTTTCCTGTTGTTCCCCATTGATTCCTGTTGTTTGGAAATCTCCCACCCACATATCTCACATGCAGAAACCATAAATGTCCAGATTCCCCCACCAAATGGAATCCCCTCATAAAAGCGGTCATTAGTTAACCTTTGGGAGACTTCCCAGATAAACACATTGACCAAGAGCAGCTTCAAAGGTTCAAAGGTCTTTTATTGTCACGTGTGCCAATTAAGGTACAATAAAAGTCAAATTACCATACAGCCGTACTAAAAAAAAAAACACTGAGACACACAACTACATAAACGTTAACATAAAAATCCACCACAGCAGATTCCCCACATTCCTCACTGTGATGTAAGGCAATAAAGTCCAATCTGCTTCCCTCTTTAGTCTCCCACAGTCGGGGCAGTCAAAACCATCCGCAGTCGGGGCGATCGAAGCTCCCGCCTCAGGGCGTTTGAACCTCCCACATCGGGGCGATCGAAGCTCCCACATCGGGGTGATCGAAGCTCCCACATTGGGGCGATCGAAGCTCCCACACCAGGGCGATCAAAGCTCCCGCTGCCTGGAGCTCCCAAAGTTGGTCTCAAATCAGGGACCGCAATCTCCACGATATTAAAGTTCGCAGGCTCCCGCGGTTGGAGCTCCAACGTCGATCCCCAACAGGGATCGCGAGCTCCACGATGTTAAGTCTGCAAGCTCCCGCGTTTGGAGCTCCCAAAGTCGGTCTCCAGCAGAGGCCGCCAACTCCACAATGTTAGGCCGCAATGTGGACGGAGATACGACATGGATAAAAATCGCATCAAAAATAGTTTCCCCCAACCCCACACCCCACAAAAAAACAAGCTAAAGAACACTAAAACATACATTTAACACATACTAAATAAAAAACAAAGAAGAAATGGACAGACAGACTGTTGGCGAGGCAGCCATTGCTTGTAATGCAAGATTGCAACAGATAAGAACCCAGCCAGAACTACAAATAACTATCCTCCCCCCTACTGATCAGGAAGCCTGTTCTTCAGCAGAATGTTTTTGCTTTGCTATCCTGACTACATTCTTGGCCATTTTCCCATCATGCTCCCAGTATATGAGCTCCAGGGTTAACCAAACTATAACCTATTCATCTTCCTTACAATTTTCAAAATTCCCTACAACAAAGATATCGCAGGTTTAATATCCAGTTCATTGCACATTACAAGAACGCGATCTAATTCTCACTGGAGGTTGGACGATATCCAGGATAAGATAACCAAATGATTGGCAACCTACCTAGCAACCTATATTCTCCCTCAACTGCTGGTAGGTACATAAGATCATAACGTCATAAGTGATAGGAGTAGAATTAGGTCATTCGCTCCATCAAGTCTACTCTGCCATTCAATCATGGCTGATCTATCTCTCTCCCCTAATCCCATTCTCCTGCCTTCTCCCCATAACGTCTGACACCTGTACTAATCAAGAACCTATCTATCTCTGCCTTAAAAAATATCCATTGACTTAGCCTCCACAGCCTTCTGTGGCAAAGAATTAGTTGTTGCCTTACAGCGAATGCAGCGCCGGAGACTCAGGTTCGATCCTGACTAAGGGCGCCGTCTGTATGGAGTTTGTACGTTCTCCCCGTGACCTGCGTGGGTTTTCTCCGAGATCTTCGGTTTCCTCCCACACTCCAAAGACGTACAGGTATGTAGGTTAATTGGCTGGGCAAATGTTTTTAAAAAAAATTGTCCCTAGTGGAGTGTAGGATAGTGTTAGTGCGCGGGGATCGCTGGGCGGCGCGGACCCAGTGGGCCGAAAGGCCTGTTTCTGCACTGTATCTCTAAATCTAAATCTAAAAATTCCACAGATTCACCACCCTCTGACTAAAGAAATTTCTCTTTGTCTCCTTCCTAAAAGAACGTCCTTTAATTCTGAGGCTATGACCTCTAGTCCTCCACTCTCCCACTAGTGGAAACATCCTCTCCACATCCACTCTACCGAGGCCTTTCACTATGGTCAAAGTGCAAATACAGGCAAAATACATTGTGACCACTTGCCAAGTTGTATTCAACAGCACGCACAAAACTTAATAAGAGGAAGACAAGAGGAACATCCCCTGCAACAGCACTTGCCAGCCAACACCAACCTGACTTGGAAATACATCTCAGTTGTCAGGGGTTATGGGGAGAAGGGAAGAGAATGGAGTTAGGAGGGAGAGATAGATCAGCCATGATTGAATGGCGGAGTAAACTTGATAGGCCGAGTGGCCTAATTCTGCTCCTCTGCTCCACAGAGAGTTGTGAATCTGTGGAATTCTCTGCCTCAGAGGGCAGTGGAGGCCAATTCCCTGAATGCATTCAAGAGAGAGCTGGATAGAGCTCTTAAGGATAGCGGAGTCAGGGGGTATGGGGAGAAGGCAGGAACGGGGTACTGATTGAGAATGATCAGCCATGATCACATTGAATGGCGGTGCTGGCTCGAAGGGCCGAATGGCCTCCTCCTGCACCTATGGTCTATTATTTATGACCTTATGAATTCCATCTTTATCACTTGGCCAGGACCTTGAGATTTCCTTCCTGCACCAGAAGGATTTCAACTCTTGAAGAAGGCAGCCCTGCCCCCACCCCCCATTAACCTCTTCATGGCATTGAAATGCTCTGATAATTGATGCAAGCATGGTTGCGAATGATACACCCATCTCATGAGAAAATATGAATAAAGTCAACAATCCCCATTAAATCACAGCTCCTAACGTACCTTCCATCTGCTCATGGTCATTTCTGTGTTCACCTGGCCCTAATTCAAGGGGGGGGTCCTGTCAGACTGCTGAGAATTTAGCACATGCAGAAGTCATTCAACGTCTTGCCATTACAATGGGAGCTCAACATTTTGCCATTACAATGGTAGCTCAATGGCTTGCCACGCAAGCTCGAAATACTCTCAGTAGGTTTGTGGACAGTTGTGTTCACAGCAGCCTGACTTGTTAGAGCAGACTGGCATATTGTCCGTCAATAAATTAAAGATCTCAGGAATAGATAGTTTGAGTCCTGACTCAGAGCAGTGGCAGCGCCTTCATTGAGCATAAATCAGCCGACCTCTCTGGTAGCACGTGCTTGGTGTGCTTATTGATCTCGGATGAATGGAGTGTATTCAAAGTCCCTGTGAAAATAGATTGTCGGTGATCTCTCTTCCACCACTTTGGATGTCTGACTATGAGATGTTGCCATACTGCTTGGTATTTCCACAGTGAACCTTGCACGTGAAAGTTCACAGCCACGTTCACCTTGCCTGCCATCTTGCTCTGTCCTCGTATTGTATTTAAGGCTGCAGATGAGCTATATATTTTTTTGAGGAGTTCCTTGCTGAATTACAATTGTCTCACACGCCCATTCTTTGACAATTTCTAATGGGACAGTTAGACAACTTTCTTTTTCTTGCCATTACCTTTTTAGCAGTTTCTGTTCTTGGGTCCTTCATCCACTTTGCTCATTCACTATTTCTTACTTTTCAGTTCTTACGTTTCTTAATTTTGAAATGGGTGACTTTGCATTTTCCTGCCTTAGTTTCTGCCTGTTTAACCAATGTGGTAATATCTTTCCACGTCTCGTTGTAGATTCCTGCTTTGGCCTGCACTGACCAATGCTGCATCTTGTGCATTCCATTATACCATCTTATAGAAACATAGAAACATAGAAAATAGGTGCAGGAGTAGGCCATTCGGCCCTTCGAGCCTGCACCGCCATTCAATATGATCATGGCTGATCATCCAGCTCAGTAACCTGTACCTGCCTTCTCTCCATACCCCCCTGATCCCTTTAGCCACAAGGGCCACATCTAACTCCCTCTTAAATATAGCCAATGAACTGGCCTCAACTACCTTCTGTGGCAGAGAATTCCACAGACTCACCACTCTCTGTGTGAAGAAATGTTTTCTCATCTCGGTCCTAAAAGACTTCCCCCTTATCCTTAAGCTGTGACCCCTGGTTCTGGACTTCCCCAACATCGGGAACAATCTTCCTGTATCTAGCCTCTCCAACCCCTTAAGAATTTTATATGTTTCTATAAGATTCCCCCTCAGTCTTTTAAATTCCAGCGTGTATAAGCCTAGTCTATCCAGTTTTTCTTCATATGAAAGTCCTGCCATCCCAGGGATCAATCTGGTGAACCTTCTCTGTACTCCCTCTAAGGCTAGAATGTCTTTCCTCAGATTAGGAGACCAAAACTGTACACAATACTCCAGGTGCGGTCTCACCAAGGCCCTGTACAACTGCAGCAGAACCTCCCTGCTCCTATACTCAAATCCTCTTGCTATGAATGCTAACATACCATTCGCTTACCATTCTTATATAAATGGCTCTATAACTTTGTCAAAATTATTAAAAAGTATCACACACAGCTGTGGGTGTAGAGCAGATCACTGAGGGTATAACTTGCCATGTAGATTGCAAATCTTTTGTTCTCTGTCAATGCCTCCTACCTTACAACTACTTTCATATGCAAACCTCATTTTTGCTGTCAATTTGCTACCTCTCTCCTTGTCAAATAACTTCTGTCTTTTTTTATAAATACTATTGCCAGGCACTGTTAATCCATGTAAGTTACCACTTCAAGAAAAAAGTTAGCTTTATTCGTTATGAATCACCTTTTGCCGTTCCTCTATGATCAATGCTCTCCAATGTGCTTCATCACTTTGCCCGAAATAGGGCACTAATTTCACTAATAGGGCACTAGGTTCACTCATTTCTTCACAACTCGCATTGGATTAATAAATCTTTAATCAAGAGTCAAGAGTGTTTTATTGTCGTTTGATGCAATGTGGTTTCCAGATAGAATAGTTATATTCTTTCTTGCAGCAGCACAACAGGATACGGTTTAATTTCAGAGTTCATCTCTCTTACCCTTCTTAAATGGTCGTGACTTTAGCAATATCTAATGCAAAAGAACATTTCTTGAATCAATGGGGATTTGCAAAATCACGACTAATGCATCAAGAAATTCCATATCTACCTCTGCCTACACCCCAAGGTGAAAATCATTGCACGTTGGAGAATTTGCTACCTTTAACCTCATTAATTTCTCCATCACTTCCTATTTATATACACAAAAAAACAACATGTGTAACCTAATTAGTTTTTCCCCATGATATATAATTGTTTTTAGTTTTTACTGCATCTCAAATTATGTTTCCGCATCTTCGATGATGACTCTGACATGCTTCATTTCATTTTCTGAGAGGATATGGGCAAGGCTGGAAAGATCAGAATTTATTGCCAAAAATTAATTTCCTTGAGACCATGCCGGGGAGCTGCATTTTTGGAATGCTTCATAGAAACATAGAAAAAAATTGGTGCAGGAGTAGGTCTTTCGGCCCTTCGAACCTGCACCGCCATTCAATATGATCATGGCTGATCATCCAACTCAGTATCCCGTACTTGCCTTCTCTCCATACCCCCTGATCCCTTTAGCCACAAGGGCCACATCTAACTCCCTCTTAAATATAGCCAATGAACTGGCCTCAACTACCATCTGTGGCAGAGAATTCCACAGATTCACCACTCTCTGTGTGAAAAAAAACTTTCTTATCTCGGTCCTAAAAGACTTCCCCCTTATCTTTAAACTGTGACCCCTTGTTCTGGACTTCCCCAACATCGGGAACAATCTTCCTGCATCTAGCCTGTCCAACCCCTTAAGAATTTTGTAAGTTTCTATAAGATCCCCCCTCAATCTTCTAAATTCCAGCGAATACAAGCTGAGTCTATCCAGTCTTTCTTCATATGAAAGTCCTGCCATCCCAGGAATCAATCTGGTGAACCTTCTATGTACTCCATCTATGGCAAGAATGTCTTTCCACAGATTAGGAGACCAAAACTGTACACAATACTCCAGGTGTGGTCTCACCAATGCCCTGTACAACTGCAGCAGAACCTCCCAGCTCCTATACTCAAATCCACTCGCTATGAATGCCAACATACCATTCGCTTTCTTTACTGCCTGCTGCACCTGCATGCCTACTTTTAATGACTGGTGTACTACGACACCCAGGTCTCGTTGCATCTCCCCTTTTCCTAATCGGCCACCATTCAGATAATAATCTGCCTTCCTGTTCTTGCCACCAAAGTGGATAACCTCACATTTATCCATATTATACTGCATCTGCCATGCATTTGCCCACTCACCTAACCTATCCAAGTCACGTTGCAGCCTCCTAGCATCCTCCTCACAGCTAACACTGCCCCCCAGCTTCGTGTCATCCGCAAACTTGGAGATGTTGCATTCAATTCCCTCGTCCAAATCATTAATATATATTGTAAATAGCTGGGGTCCCAGCACTGAGCCTTGCGGTACCCCACTAGTCACTGCCTGCCATTCTGAAAAGGACCCTTTTATTCCTACTCTTTGCTTCCTGTCTGCCAGCCAGTTCTCTATCCTCAGATGCAGTGTAAGAGTAGGTGCTTGGTGTCGGGGCTTTCAGATGTATAGGAAGTCCCAGGATTTGGCTGCTCAAAGATGACGAAGAATTGACATGTTTTCATTTGGACGGTAGTGACTTGGAAGTGATGTTGAAGCTGCTGGTGTACTGTGCTCGACACAAGATGCTGGAGTAACCCAGCAGGACAGGCAGCATCTCTGGGTAGAAGGAATGGGCGACATTACGGGTCGAGACCCTTCTTCAGACTGAGTGTCAGGGGAGAGCGAGACACAGAGATATGGAAGAGAAAGGTGTGAAGATGAGATATCAAAGGGGAAGTCACAGGTGGTTGTGGTAGCGAGTCTGCATTAAAACATGGTCGTAGAGCTGGAGGAATCACAGAGGGGGAGCAGTGAGAGAGAATGTTGCAGAACTCTGCGCTACAACTATTTTCGCTCTGTTAAATGGTAGACGTGCTGTGGAGTAATATTAAGAAGGTGAACCCCTTTCTTTCTGATGGGTAATGGGACACATATAAGTGGTCTTTTATCCCGCTGTTGTTGAAGCTCTGCAGAATCGGAGTGACCCATTCCCTTAGGCAAGTGGTGAATATTCCATCACATTTCAGACGTGCAGTGTGGACATTAAAAGGGGTTTAAGACCCAAGAGATAAAGTATTCGCTGTGAAAACTTCTAGTGGAAACATATGACAATACCTAACTTCTAATTTCTTCTTGTCGTGGTAGTACTTAAGTTTCCGATCCATAGCTTTTTTTCTGCTTAAACCTGATATCAAATTTGATGCTATTATGATTGTTCTTGATCAGGCGTTCCATTAATGTTAGATTAGTGACTACTCAATATATCGTGCTCTACTAAATTTAACAATTCCACCCAGAAAACAATTTCAGTCATCTTGTTTTCCTTCATGAAGATGTAGGAATGTTCTTCTCATACCATTTCTACTTCTTCCATGGTTTTCTGACATCCTTTCTCTCTCAAGGTGCCATGTGGTACAATATAAAGTTGTTATATTGCCTTTACCAGCTTCCGTGCCTGGTACTTTCTGGAATCAGACAATAGACAATAGACAATAGACAATAGGTGCAGGAATATAGGTAATATTTCACAATTCCAAGATAGTAAGAAGATAATGGATTATTAGCTCTGTCGAGCCATGCAATGCAGCAATGTCCAATTACATGTGATTACTTTCTTTCTAAACTTTATGAAAATTTTGTAGAATGGGCTTACATAAATCATATTTCACTGTCAGAGCATCGGTGGGAGATTCCAAAGGACAGCCGTGGGATTGTACGAGGGATCAATATTGGCTAATTGTGCAGCCAATAAGAGGAAGGCAAGGAGTAGTGGAGTGGCTGTGTTGGGAGAGAGATGTTGTAGAGAGGAAGTGCTGTGCTGAGGGCGAGTGTGAAGCTTTAGCTCAAGAGGCTTAAGTGCTGTGTTGAGAGTAACCGAGTCTTTGGCTCAAGAGTCTTCAGTGAGGTTGCTGAGACAATAGACAATAGACAATAGGTGCAGGAAGAGGCCATTCGGCCCTTTGAGCCAGCACCGCCATTCAATGTGATCATGGCTGATCATTCTCAATCAGTACCCTGTTCCTGCCTTCTCCCCATACCCCCTGACTCCGCTATCCTTAAGAGCTCTATCTAGCACTCTCTTGAATGCATTCAGAGAATTGGCCTCCACTGCCTTCTGAGGCAGAGAATTCCACAGATTCACAACTCTCTGAAAAAGTTTTTCCTCATCTCAGTTCTAAATGGCCTACCCCTTATTCTTAAACTGTGGCCCCTTGTTCTGGACTCCCCCACCATTGGGAACACGTTTCCTGCCTCTAACGTGTCCAATCCCTTAATAATCTTATACAGTTTTATTGAACATAACTCCTCTTATCAATGGATCCTCAAAAAACTTGGAGCAGATCTCCAGCGGAATCTGTGTCTAGACTTTGATTCCAACTTGATTAATGAGACACGTCAGGGAGCTGGGCCTCGAACTACTAGCACAGAAATATTTTTACAGATGATAGGCGCAAGAAGCTGGAGTAACTCAGCGGGCCAGGCAGCATCTCTGGGTAGAAGGAATGGGTGACGTTTCGGGTCGAGACCCTTCTTCAGACTGAAAGTCACGGGAAAGGGAAATGAGAGATATAGATGATGCTGCCTGTCACGTTTCTCCCCAGAGATACTGTCCGTCCCGTTGAGTTACTCCAGCTTTTAGTGTCTATCTTCGCTTTAAACCAGCATCCGCAGTTCCTTCCTGCTAATATTTTTACAAACTTCAGTTTTACAGGTTGTGAAAACATCCACTGATATTCAAAATTATTAAAAATGACTATTACATAAAAAGTTAGAGTTAAAATTAAAGTAATATGAAAAACACATAAACTAGAAAACACTTAAAATAATTAACTTGACTTGATTTATTCAACAATTATATATCACTTGAAACCTACCTCTGTCCTTTGCAGCCATTTTCTCCATTGGAATATATGTAGTCACTGACAGTTTGCCAGATCTAACTTGGTGCAGGTCCAAAAGCCACATTTCCTACTATAACTGCAGTTTCAATGTTAGAGGTGGGCATATCAACTCTTTGACCAATGTGGCATCTGAACATTTTCATGTTAGAAGTGTATTCCCTTATTGGGCATTAGGAAGCCAGGAAACTACATTCTTGTTACTATTGGTATTTTGTTTTGCACCTTAAGTACAAACCCCTATTTTCAATTTTTAGCCAACATTTGTTGCTTCTGAGCCATCCCTTTCATTTCCTTTCCAATTATTAACATTCATTTCCAATTCTCTCTTAAGTAACAGGTGGGGCCTTTGTCTCATCTCACTTTTGTCCCAATATTAGTGCCCATCCTAGGACAAAGCAACCTAACTTTCCTAATATATTCATCCCTCTGCCTGTTTGGATAGGAGTTCAGTAATAATCTTCAAATCACAGCCCTTGAAGACCCACATTTAACATTGACCCTCGATTCTCATCCTCCATTTTGGCTCTAATGTCTTGCACCCAATATGCACTGTGAAAATTGAATCTTTTGTTATTTTCAAAATTCCTTCGAGCCAAATGCCTCCTCAGACATATCCCAATATGCTTTAATCTGACTTCGAATAGACAAATGTGCCTTCAGAGGATGCTATTTACTCCCTCCCCAAAATGATAGAATCCTCCATAACTATAGTGTTTGTGTTCCATTCCTCCCTTCTCCATAGTGTCGAGGTTACCACTCTGGTCATTCCCTCTGCAACAATTTGCCTGCTTCCTTGCAGATTTTCAATGGTGAGGTCCCAAACTGAAATGTTAAATATTTCTCTTTCCACAGATGCCAGCTGCCCTGCTGAATATTTCCAGTACATTTGGTGTGATGATACATCCTCCATGAGGGCCGTTCTGATCCCCGTCGCTAGGAGACAGGCCAGTGGAAGCCTACGATGTTAACATCAAACACGCCTGGCTGCTGGAAAACACAGCACTCTGGGCTGAGCTGAGGCTACAGTCAAATGAGCCACAACTGGGTCCAATTCATGTTTATTAGATCAACTCGCCTGCACCTCATCAGCCCGACTCCTTGTAAACCCAGGAGCTCCAGCCAGGAGAGAGAAGATAAAGACGGGACAGGAGCAAAGGGAGAGAAAGAGGAAGGCCCACTATTATCTGTGCCTCTGTTCACGGGCTTGGAAGAAGCCCATGACTGCCAGCACCGCCTCTTGAGGCCAGAGTGAGCTGCTGTGATATATCCAAGATAGCCAGCACCTTCTCACTGACAACAAAGGACTATGCCCCAGTGCGGGCCTGGACTTTCACTTCATTATTATCATCTTTAGAAATAAATCATATTACGTGAATTCACCCTACTGCGAGTTTCAGCGTAGTCATTGTTGACCTGGCATCATGACCAATGCCATATCTATTTTTGGATATTTTGGCTTTCCAGCATCAGCAGTTCTTTTTAGGTTTCTTTTACTGTATCTGCAATACTTCAGAAGAAGTAGAGGTGATCATAATAAAACATATAACTTTCTTACACTGATAGGAAGACTGGGTCCGGGGCAGGTATACTCTTTGGCGGTGGGTCACAAGTCCTAATTTCTTAATTGTATGGGTTACTGCAAAATGGAGATAGCTCTTGGAGATAGATGTAAGAAATAGGCACCCTTTCCTCAACACAGGCACTCAGAATAAGACCATTTACAATGGAGAAGAAAGATCTTCACGTAGAGGGTAGTGAATTCTTGGAATTCTGTCATCGAGTTCAGTCAAAACGGAGATCAATAGATTTATAAAAGGAGAGTGCAGGAAAATGTTGTCGATGTTGGTCACCATGATCTTGATAAATGATGAAACTATGGCGAGTCTGGAAACTTGTTCTTTGTTGAAGAAGTTTATTGCGACAGCAATATTCGATTACAAAGTTTTCTTAACAAGATAACAGACAACCATTAAAACTAACTGTCCTCTTCGAAGATGTCTCCCAACTAACTCTTTTCGGGCGCCAATAGCGCACATGACAACGCTGTCCAATCAGCGATGTCGCTCTCTGGACCAATCCCTACGGTCGCGCCCACACGTGACCTTGCTGGCCAATCTGAGGGTTCGACGACTACGACCACTCTCTATGGTCGCTACAAAACACACTTGAAGGGCCAAATAGCCTACTCCCGTTTCTGCTCCTACTTCTTACAGTCCTTTCAGATGCATCCTACCCTGCTATGTGTGACCTTCACCTCTCAGTGATTCCTTGGCAGATGCAAATTTGAAGAAAGTCATCTTTAAATTCTGTCCACTTCTTCAGTGGAGACAGCTCTTGGAATTATTGTCCTTCAAGTTTGCTTTGCCCAGTTCATCCTCCATTTCAGTTCCAGGGCCAGGTCGAGTCACAGTTGAAAGCAGTGGCAGCTTTTTACACAAATTAAAGCTTGAAATAACATGCACAAGGAAACTAATTGTGCTGGAAGTGTCTATTATAAGACACTTGGACAGAGAGATATATGTGTGGGAAGGTAGAGAAGGTTAATTATATATTGCCTTAGGAGGAATGACATCATGAAGTGGGCTGGCGACAAGAAAGCAAGGGGGATGGTGTGCTGTGGAAGTTGTCTATGTCAGTCCTCCAATAGCCTGTTTGAATGTTCCTCCCACATCACACTTGTTCTTTACATTCCCTTATACTTTTTTTAAATGAAAGCAACATTCAAATAAAAAGAATCATTCCTTTTCCTGGGAGAAGGAAAGACTTTTAACTTTTAATTTAAAAGTTCTCCTTTGACTCCTCCCACTTCCTCCAAACCAGAGGCGTAGCTATGGGCACTCGCATGGGCCCTAGCTACGCTTGCCTCTTTGTCGGGTACGTCAAACAATCCCCGTTCCGGGCATACACCGGCCCCATCCCCGAACTCTACCTCTGCTACATCGACGACTGCATTGGTGCTACCTCTTGTACCCATGCAGAACTCACTGACTTCATACACTTCACTTCCAATTTCCATCCTGCCCTTAAATATACCTGGACTATCTCCGACATCTCCCTCCCGTTTCTGGACCTCACCATCTCCACCACAGGAGACAGACTAGTGACTGACATCTAGTATAAACCCACTGACTCGCACAGCTATCTGGACTACACTTCTTCCCACCCGGTCTCCTGCAAAAAGTCTATCCCCTACTCCCAATTCCTCCGTCTACGCCGCATCTGTGCCCGGGATGAGGTGTTTCACACTAGGGCGTCAGAGATGTCCTCATTCTTCAGGAAACGGGGCTTCCCCTCTTCCATTATAGATGAGGCTCTCACTAGGGTCTCTTCTACATCCCGCAGCTCTGCTCTTGCTCCCGCTCCCCCCACGTAACAAGGACAGAATCCCCCTCGTTCTCACCTTCCACACCACCAGCCAACGTATCCAACATATCATCCGCCAACATTTCCGTCACCTACAACGGGACCCCACCACTGGCCATATCTTCCCATCTCCTCCCCTTTCTGCGTTCCGCAGAGACCGTTCCCTCCGTAACTCCCTGGTCCATTCGTCCCTTCCTACCCAAACCACCCCATCCCCGGGCACTTTCCCCTGCAACCGCAGGAGATGCAACACCTGTCCCTTTACCTCCCCCCTCAACTCCATCCAAGGACACAAACAGTCTTTCCAGGTGAGACAGAGGTTCACCTGCACCTCCTCCAACCTCATCTATTGCATCCGCTGCTCCAGATGTCAACTTATTTACATCGTCGAAACCAAACGCAGGCTCGGCAATCGCTTCGCTCAACACCTGCGCTCGGTCCGCATTGGCCAAACTGATCTCCCGGTGGCCGAGCACTTCAACTCCCCCTCCCATTCCCAGTCTGATCTTTCTGTCATGGACCTCCTCCAGTGCCATAGTGAGGCCCACCGGAAATTGGAGGAACAGCACCTCATATTTCGCCTGGGCAGCTTGCAGCCCAGTGGTATGAACATCGACTTCTCCAACTTTAGATAGTTCCCTTGTCCCTCTCTTCTCCTCCTCCTTCCCAGATCTCCCTCCATCTTCCTGTCTCCACCTATATCCTTCCTTTGTCCTGCCCCCTGACATCAGTCTGAAGAAGGGTCTCGACCCAAAACGTCACCAATTCCTTCTCTCCTGAGATGCTGCCCGACCTGCTGAGTTACTCCAGCATTTTGCGAATAAATATCTTCGATTTTTACCAGCATCCGCAGTTATTTTCTTATAATTTAACTTTTAACTCCTCACAGATGAAGGATTCGCAGGCAGCATTCCTTAACCCACATTGAGGACAAGTGAGGTTGTATTTTGTCACCTGAAAATTGGGCAGGGTTGGCTTTTCCTAGCGTGTAGGAGGATGATTTTTCTTTATTGTGTGGGAAGGAACTGTAGTTGCTGGTTTAAACTGAAGATAGACACAAAAAGCTGGCACAGAAATATCTCAGCGGGTCAGATAGCATCTCTGGAGAAAAGGAATAGGTGACGTTTTGGGTTGAGAAGAAGTCTCAAGAAGGGTCTCAACCCAAAATGTCACCTATTTTCCCTTTCTCCAGAGATGCTGTCTGACCCGCTGAGTTACTCCAGTTTTTTTATGTCCATCTTTGATTTTACTTCTTGTTCCCTTATGAAAAGTACCCGGCAGGAACACGAACCAAGACGGTGGTTGGTGAATCCTCTGTATAAATTGCAGAACAGACAAGGTGTTTAGATTGCATTCACACCAGACAATCCAATTTAAATAAGACCCGAGGATCTGCCATAATTCCATGGGCATCTGTAAGCCAGAAGGATCTTGTTCATTTGACTAATCTTCAAGCACCAACAAAGACGTACAGGTATGTAGGTTAATTGGCTGGGTGAATGTAAAAAGTGTCCCTAGTGGGTGTAGGATAGAGTTATTGTACGGGGATCACTGGGCGGCACGGACTTGGAGGGCCGAAAAGGCCTGTTTCCGGCTGTATGTATATGATATGATATGATAACAGGCTTTTTGGTAACAGCAATACATGATATACATCTCACACAAATATCACTCACAGATACATGTATGTATGAGGACTCGAGGGTCTGAGCTACAGGGAGAGGTTTAGTAGGCTGGGACTCTGTTCCTTGGAGCACAGGAGGGTGAGGGGTGATCTCATAGAGGTGTATAAAATCATGAGAGGAATAGATTGGGTAGACGCACTGTATCTCTTGTCCAGAGTAGGAATCAAGGACCAGAGGACATACGTTTAAATTCAAGGGGAAAAGATTTAATAGGAATCTGAGGGTGTTTTTTTCACACAAAGGATGGTGGGAGTATGGAACGAGCTGCCAGATGAGGCAGTTGAGGCAGGGACTATTGCACCAGTTAAGAAACAATTAGACAGGTACATGAACAAGATAGGTTTCGAGGGATAAGGTAGTTTTGAGGGATATGGGCCAAATGCAGGCAGATGGGACTAGGGTAGCTGGGACATGTTGGCCGGTGTGGGCAAGTTAGGTCTAAGGTCCCGTTTCCACACTTTAAGACTCTATGACGATGAATACACACACTTCCCTGCATAAATGCACATGCATGACTCTGCACGTGTATGTGGGTATAGACAATAGACAATAGGTGCAGGAGGAGGCCATTCGGCCCTTCGAGCCAGCACCACCATTCAATGTGACCATGGCTGATCATTCTCAATCAGTACCCCGTTCCTGCCTTCTCCCCATACCCCCTGACTCCGTTATCCTTCAGAGCTCTATCCAGCTCTCTCTTGAATGCAATGGCAATTTTTTTTTTTCCCCTCTTTTACCAGTTATTTTTTAGAAACATAGAAACTTAGAAAATAGGTGCAGGAGGAGGCCATTTGGCCCTTCGAGCCAGCACCACCATTCATTTTGATCATGGCTGATCATCTACAATCAGTAACCTGTGCCTGCCTTCTCCCCATATCCCTTGATTCCACTAGCCCCTAGAGCTCTATCTAACTCTCTTTTAAGTCTTACAAGATCTAGGATCAAAGTTTAGAAATTCCATTTTCATGTACTAGATATATTGAGCCTCTTAGGATCTGTGATACCACAATGGGTATTTTCATTTGCTTACAGTTCTTCTTTTCTCATTTCGAAATTTTATTCTCATGACATCCTTCTATCACCCAATTCTCCTTCACCTTCAATGATTCAACGATACTTTATTGTCGCATGTACTTAGGCGCAGTGAAATGCTTTGATTTTCATACAACCCAGTAAAATCATACAGCAGATCTCACCCAAGCAGCACACAAGAGTCACCACGTTCCTGGCACCGACAAAGTTACAAAGGTCCATTGAACATCTTCTACCTGCAGTCCATCTTCTACCTGCAGTTGCACGTGGCAGTAAGCGGTCCCCTGCCACTTTAATATTGTAATTTCCCTCAGATAAATAGTTTTTGAAGTTGCTAGTTAGGAAGGATATTCTTGCTATTGAGGGCGTGCAGCGTAGGTTTACTAGGTTAACTCCTGGAATGGCGGGACTGTCATATGTTGAAAGACTGGAGCGACTAGGCTTGTATACACTGGAATTTAGAAGGATGAGAGGGGATCTTATCGAAACGTATAAGATTATTAAGGGGTTGGACACCGTTAGAGGCAGGAAACATGTTCCCAATGTTGGGGGAGTCCAGAACCAGGGGCCACAGTTTAAAAATAAGGGGTAGGCCATTTAGAACGGAGACGAGGAAAAACTTTTTCAGTCAGAGAGTTGTGAATCTGTGGAATTCTCTGCCTCAGAAGGCAGTGGAGGCCAATTCTCTGAATGCATTCGAGAGCTAGATAGAGCTCTTAAGGATGGTGGAGTCAGGGGGTATGGGGAGAAGGCAGGAACGGGGTACTGATTGAGAATGATCAGCCATGATCACATTGAATGGTGGTGCTGGCTCAAAGGGCCAAATGGCTTACTCCTGCATCTATTGTCTATTGTCTTGATATTGCATTTTGAGACAAGGCAAATTTGTGTGATTTGCAAGAAGTGGACATTGAAAATGTAATCGATAGATATCATGCAATATAGAATCATGCCCATTCCAGATGTCAGGTACTTTTCTATACTCTTCCCATTTTCTAGAACTGGGCTCACAGACCTTTGTGTCACGTTCATCTAAATACTTCTTTAATTGCTGTAACAGACGTTTTCAGTTTTCAGTTTTCAGTTTAGTTTAATGTCGCGAGTACCAAGGTACAGTGCAAAGGTTTTTGTTGCGTGCTAACCAGTCAGCAAAAGGACAATACGTGATTACAATTGAGCCATTACAGTGTATAGATGCATGATAAGGAAATAGCGTTTAGTGCAAAGTTAAGCCAACAAAGTCCAATCAAGGATAGTCCTTGCAATCGTCTAAGGATAGTCCACCTTCTTCTTGCTAGGATCTCCTCTCTCACTTTGTGATATCTACGTTTAATTTATTCAACAAGACTTCGTTTTTCCCCTTTGTCTGCTATTTTGTGCTGCTCGGTCCCAGAAAGGCACAATGCCTCAATGAAAGAGTACATAATACCATCTTTTATGCATTTATGATGGAGATATCTTTAGAGGCAGGAGCAGGCCATTAGACTCAAAACTGACTGTTTATTCTGATTGACATCTATTCTATTAATTGGATTTCTTTTCATATTTTTCTATTTTTTTCTTTTCAATACCACATCCATTTACTACATAACGCTACTTTCATGGTTTTCTATAGTAATAATTTCCAAAAGTCTATTAAGTGAACCATACAGTGGGCTTGGAAAGGAACTATTGCAATCCCTGCACAACATTGACTAGACATAATTAAATTGGAACATTATCTCAAATAAACCAATATTCCAAGGTATATTGTTGTGAACAAGCCAAGTTCAAGGCAATGAAAGAATGGTTTAAACAGGAAATTTTGTACGAGGACAAATAAAAATCTCTATATAGCTGGTAAAGAGCAAATTAGAAATAAATAGAAGCATTAAATTGCAAAACCCAAACACAATGAAATATATCAATCAATTCAGATGGAAGATAGAATGTGTACAGCCCGATGAGAACATGGCAGCACTTTGTAATCTAAACTGTACCATTCACACAGATCTTTCCCTTAGTTATCAGTATTCATCCAATGCTTTCGAATACCATAATTAAATGTGGATCAATTACCTTTTCAGGCAGTGAATATCAGAGCATAACCTTTCAGCACGTAATAGTTCAAACGTCTCCTTTTGCTCATTGGTCTGTGATTCTTGGCTCTCAAACCATTCACTGGTAGAGTTGCTGCTTTACAGCGAATGCAGCGCCGGAGACTCAGGTTCAATCCTGACTACGGGTGCTGCACTGTAAGAAGTTTGTACGTTCTCCCCGTGACCTGCGTGGGTTTACTCCGAGATCTTCGGTTTCCTCCCACACTCCAAAGACGTACAGGTATGTAGGTTAATTGGCTGGGTAAATGTAAAAATTGTCCCTAGTGGGTGTAGGATAGTGTTAATGTACGGGGATCACTGGGCGGCACGGACTTGGAGGGCCGAAAAGGCCTGTTTCCGGCTGTATATATACACGATATGATATGATGATAATGGACATTTGCACTAAACATTATTCCCTTATCATGCATCTGTACACTGTAAATGGCTCGAACGTAATCATGTATTGTCTTTCCGCTATCTGGTTAGCACGCAACAAAAGCTTTTCACTACACCTCGGTACACGTGACAATAAACTAAACTGACTACCTACTCTATCTGGCACAATCACTATTGTCTATATATCTAGCAAATCTCTCAATCTTATTTGCTCCAAAGGAAATGAACGCAGATTGTTTAGTCCCCCTTTATATTGTTCCAGGGATAGCAGAGTAGGGTTAATCAGGAGTTGCAGGAAAATTCAACAGGCATTGCCCTTCCCTGATAGAGAGAGGTGTTTGACGTGAGAGGTAGATTTCTGGCCCATCTCACAAATAAGCTAAGTGGCAGTCATGCTGGTGGGGAACTGGAAGTATTTATAAAGAAGCAAATATTCTGATCCAATACCTAAATATACAACCTTTTTTTATAAAAAGAGACTGCTGGAAATTCTTCACAGGTCAGGCAGCATCTGTGGAAAGGGAAACAGTGTTAATAAGTGTACAAAATCATGAGAGAAATTGATTGGGTAGGTGCACAGAGTCGCTTGCCCAGAGTAGGGGAATTGAGGACCAGAGGACATAGGTCCAAGGTGAAGGGGAAAAGATTTAATAGGAATCTGAGTGGTAACTTTTCCACACAAAAGGTGGTGGGTGTATGGAACAAGCTGCCAGATGAGGTAGTTGAGGCTGGGACTATCCCAACGTTTAAGAAACAGTTAGACAGGTACATGGATAGGACAGGTTTGGAGGGATATGGACCAAGCACAGGCAGGTGGGACTAGTGTGGCTGGGACATGTTGGCTGGTGTGGGCAAGTTGGGACTGAGGGCCCGTTTCCACACTGCATCGCTCTATGACTCTATGATTCCAGTTGAAGACCCTTCAACAGAACTGGGAACGGAAGAAACAAAGTTAGTTTCATGTTGCAGAGAAAGTGGAGGTGGATAAAATATAATATCTCTATCAGGGATGAGGCCAGGATTGCTGTGGAAACAAGTTGCATGGATCATCTGGTCGATGGACAAATGAGGACAGTTTGGAAAGAGAGGAGGGTTAAAAGCGATGAGATGAGGGCAGTTGGAGAGAAACCACAGACAATGGAACACGAAAACGTTGTGACAAGCAGAGCTGTAGGAAATGACCAGTGGGTTCAGCTCTGCTTATAAAGAGAGGACAAACAGAACCAAAGCCACAGATGGATGACTGATAGCAGAAATGCCCAGGTGCTACGAGAGGGAGATAAAGTTACCAGAAATTGGAGAACTTAATACTGAGTCTGGAACAGAAATGCCCTTCCTCCATCATATGTTGGACCTTGATACAAGGGTGCATGGAAGGACGGACAGACAGATAGGTCAGAGTTGAGGGTGGGATGGAGAATTAACGTGGCAGGCAAAAGGAAACTTCAGGCAGCTGCAATGAGCGGCAGTCTCACTTTCTCTGAATGACAAAGTCCGTAAAGGGAAGGGTAAGACAATTAAAAAAAGGGAAACCGACGTGAGCTACAAAATACTTGTAAGCAGAAGGTAGTAAAATTTAAAAATAAAGGGGAAAAAAAATAATTAAAAGGGAACTTAGGAAAGCAAAGGAATAGCATGGAAAAAAAACAATGAAGGTGAAATCAGAGAAAATCAGAGGTATTGGTAAAAATATAAAAATCAATGGCATGGAAATGAAATAAATAGACAGAGCCTAATAATCAGCAGAGCGCAGTAGGGAACTGTGGAAACAGAGCATGCATTGGTTACCTTTCATAATCATGTGGGTTATGGAACAGTTCCTGCAGAATTAAATATAGCAAATACAATCACGCTATTTTAGAAAGGATTGAGAGCGAAAAGGAAACCATAGACCAATAATCCCAACGTCAGTAATAGGGAAATGCTGACGTCTATTATAATTAACGTGATAAATAGGTGCTTGGAAAATGTCAACAGGATTACACAATGGCAGCATGGATTCAGTTTAGTTTAGTTTAGCTCAGAGACACAGCGCGGAAACAGGCCCTTCGGTCCACTGAGTCTGCACCAACCAACGATCCCCGCATACTAACACCATCCTACACACACTGCGGGCAATTTTTACACATACACCAAGCCAATTAACCTACATACCTGTACGTTTTTGGAGTGTGGGAGGAAACCGAAGATCTCGGAGAAAACCCACATGGTCACGGGGAGAACGTAGAATATGTAGGAAGGAACTGCAGGTGCTGGTTTAAACCATAAGATAGACACAATAAGCTGGAGTAACTCAGCGGATCAGACAGCATCTCTGGAGAAAAGGAATAGGTGAAGTTTTGGGTCGAGACCCTTCTTCAAGACCCTATCTTCATCAGGGATAACTGGGTCTATTTGGAAGTGGTGGGTATTGACTCGTGGGGTGTCAGCTGGCTCAGTAATTGAGTCCCAACTGTTCACAAAATATGTGGATGATCCAGGGGAGGGATTGGGTGTAATATTTCTCAGTTCACTTCGGTCACAAAACTGGGTGGGGGATGTAAACACTATTCAAAACAAGACATCAAGCTGATCTTGACAAGTTAATTGAGTGGGTAAATGCATGGAAGATTCAGCATAAATTTGATGTGAAGTTATGCACTGGTATGAAAAACAGAAAGATAGAGCATTATTTAGATGGTGATGGACTGTGAAAGGTTGATGTACCAAGGGACCAGGTTGTCCTTGTATATTAGTCAATGGAAACACAGGCAGGTGAAGTAAGCAGCTAAGAAGGCAAATAACACATTGGGATTCATTGCTAGAAGTTTGCCTAGAAGTGCACAAATGTCTTATCCAGGGTCTTTTTGAGATGACACACAGAGTATTGTATGCCATTTTAAAAAATGAAAAGAATAATTTGAGGAACAACATCCATGTAATTGAGGCAGTGCAGCATAGGTTCACGAGATTGATCCCTGGGATGGCGGGACTGTCATATGAGGAAAGATTGAAAAGCTAGGCTTGTATTCACTGGAGTTTAGAAGGATGAGAGGGAATCTTATAGACACATATAAAATTATAAAAGGACTGGACAAGCTAGATGCAGAAAAAAATACTCCCAGTGTTGGGGGAGTCCAGAACCAGGAGCCACAGTCTTAGAATAAAGGGGAGGCCATTTAAAACTGAGGTGAGAAGGAGCTTTTTCACCCAGAGAGTTGTGAATTTGTGGAATTATTTGCCACAGAGGGCAGTAGAGGCCAAATCACTGGATGAATTTAAGAGAGAGTTAAATAGAGCTCTGGGGACTAGTGGAATCAAGGGATATGGGGAGAAGTTGGGCACAGGTTACTGATTGTGGATAATCAGCCATGATCACAATGAATGGCGGTGCTGGCTCGAAGGGACGAAGGGCCGAATGGCCTCCTCCTGCACCTATTTTCTATGTTTTCTATGTTTCTATGAATACTCTTATCAATGAAGGTACCGCCCAACTAATTTCTGGCATGGCAGGACAGTCATACGAGGAGAGACAGAGTCAATTAAGACCAACCCATGAGAGTTAGGAAAATAAGAGGTGATTTTATTGAAAGCTACAATATTCTGATAGGGCTTGGATGCAGGAAAAATGTTTCACCAAGCTAAGGGTTCTCAGATGAAAGATGACAGCTTTAGAATATGGGGCAAGGCATTTAGATGAGGAAAAATTTGTGAGGAGTGTGCAGTGAACTTTTGAAACACTTTATCACAGAAGGCAGTGAAAAATAAATCATAAAACATATATAAAGAGTTAGGTAGATTTTTCGACACAGAAATATCAAGGGGAAAGTGGAGAGACCATGGAATGTAGTATTGAAATAGATAATCAGCCAAGATTATTTTGAATGGGAGACCATATGAGCCAAATACAGGTGCTCCTTAACTTACGATGGGGTTACGAAAATGTTGTAAGTCGAGATGCATTTAATGCACGCGATCACGTGGCCGGAAGTCAGCTGGGGCTCGCTGCTGGTCGCTGCCGTTTGCACCATCGCAAAGTCGAAATATCGTAAGTCGAAGCATCGTACGTCAGGGATCATCTGTAGTCCATTGTGGCGGCACGGTGGTGCAGTGGTAGAGTTGCTGCCTTCCAGCGAAGGCAGCGCCAGAGACTCAGGTTCGATCCTGACTACGGGCGCCGTCTGTACGGAGTTTGTACGTTCTCCCCGGGAGTTGCGTGGGTTTTCCCCGGGATCTTCGGTTTCCTCACACACTCCAAAGACGTACAGGTATGTAGGTTACTTGGCTGGCCCAATTAAAAAAATTAAAAAAAAAAAATTGTTCCTAGGGTGTGTAGGATAGTGTTAATGTGCGGGGATCGCTGGGCGGCGCGGACCCGGTGGGCCGAAGGGTCTGTTTCCGCGCTGTATCTCTAAATCTAAAATCTAAATTACTACTCCTATTTTTTATGCTTCTACATTTTACGAGTGCTTAAAGATCAAGAGAATAATTAAGGAAAGCCTAGGACCTACTGTGCAAACACTTGCAGAGTACATAGGCGTACAAGGGACCATAAAGGTAAGCTACATATAAAGGTAGAGAATGGGGACCAGATGGTTAATACACACTTTGTGGTTATCTTTACAAAGAAGAGATTGTTGCTGATATTACACAATGAAAAAGTAACTGTAATTGCCAGAACTGGGTGAATTATATACCAGGGAGATAAGAGCAGTAGGTGGGAAATGATAAAGTCTGACTATCATTTTCCAATGGTGCATGGATGAGGGAGTGATGCCAAAGTCACCCTGGGGACCTTCAGCAAAAATACCTCGTTGTTAACTTGAAGATCCTTGTCCTCCATGCCATGAACAAAATGCTGGAAGATAGCATTATGTTGGTACTTCTATTTGATATTTTCTTTGAGTTGAGTTTAGTTTATTGTCATGTATAAGGAGGTACAGTGAAAAGCTTTTGTTGCGTGCTAACCAGTCAGTGGAGAGACAATGCATGATTACAATCGAGTTAAACCCAGTGTACAAATACATGATAAGGGGAATAATGTGAATAATATTTAGTGCAAGATAAAATCCAGTAAATTCCGATCAAAGATAGCCCGAGGGTCTCCAATGAGGTAGATAGTAGCTCAGGACTGCTCTCTAGTTGGAAGGATGGTTCAGTTGCCCGACAACAGCTGGGAAGAAACTGTCTCTGATTCTACATGTGTGTGTTTCACACTTCGATGCCTGTCGCCTGATGGGGGAGGGGAGAAGAGGGAGTGGCCGGTGTGCGACTCATCCTTGATTATGCTGCTGGCCTTGCCGAGGCAGTGTGAGGTATAAATGGAGTCAATGGAAGGGAGGTTGGTTTGCGTGATGATCTGGGATGCGTCCACAATTCTCTGCAATTTCTTCTCATCTTGGATGGAGCTGTTCCCAAACCAAACTGTGATACATCCTGATAAAATGCTTTACACAGCGCATTAGTAGAAGTTGGTGAGAATTGTTGGGGACATGTCGAACTTCTTGAGGCTTCTAAGGAAGTAGAGGCGTTGGTGTGCTTTCTTGGTCGTTGCTTCAATAAGGGTGGTCCAGGACAAGTTGTTGGTAATATTTACCCCTAGGAGTTTGACGTTTTCAACAATCCCTACTTTGGCGCCAACAATACAAACTGGGGCATGTGCACCGCTTCACTTCCTGAAGTTGATCAGTATCTCCTTGGTCTTGCTGACATTGAGAGAAAGATTGCTGTCTTGACACCAGGCCACGAGGTTCTCAATCTCCTCCCTGTACTCCATCTCATCATTATTTGATATCCAGCCCACAGCGGTGGTGTCGTCTGTGAATTTGTAAATTGAATTGGATTTGTACATGACTGCACAGTCACGGGTGCACAGGGAGTAAAGAAGGGGGCCGAGAACACATCCTTGCAGAGCACCAGTGTTGAGGATTATCGAAGAGGATGATTTGGCTCCTATCCTCACTGATTGGGGATCTGTTGGTCAAGATATCAAGGATCCACTTGCAGAGATGAGTGCCAAAGGTGTCATCAGCTGGTTTGTGTCATGGGTCTGGGCTGCATTCATAATTTTCCATGATTCTTTGTGGTCTTGGGCAGAGCAGTTGCCATAGTGAAGTATCCCTAAAGTATGCTTTCTTTGATGCATTTGTAGTAATTGTTAAGGGTTCTTGGAGACATGCCAAACTTCTTTAGTCTTCTGAGAAAGGAGAGGCATTGGTGTGCTTCCTTGGCCACAGCGTCAATGTGGTTGGGCCAGGCCAAACTGTTGATAATATTTACGCCTAGGAACCTTGTGCAAATGAATAGAAATGGGTGCCTGAATGCAGCGGTGGCTCTGTGGGCTGAAAGGCCTCTTTCTGTTTTGTACAACATTATGACACTATCAGGCAAAGGGAAGCCAAGGGGTGACAGTTCTTAATGTTACAGAAACATTGCATCCTGACCCTGCCTGCCGCATGGCATTACAGAAACATTGCATCCTTAAGGGCCTGTCCCACTTAGGCGATTTTAAGGCGACTGCCGGCGACTAGGCTGTCGCCGAACGTTCGCCGGGGTGTCGCGGGCATGATCGTGAGGAGTCTTCAATGAATCGTAGCGGATCTCGGCCTGTCGCGGAAAGATTTACCTGCTAGAAATGTCTCTGTCGCCAGGTATCGTAGCTTATTGCGGGCGCTGTCGCATGCTGTGCCCAGGTTTGCTAGGTTGTCGCAGATGCATTTAGAAGCACGTAATATTAAATTAAGAAAAGGCATTTGAAGATACCAGAAGATAGTTTTGTTTAACCAATTTATTTACCGTCAGGACATTTGACAGGTAGATTGGAGGCGACAGTTTGACGGTCAGGTAAGCGTGGGAATTTTGCGATGTTTCCAAAGACGGTGTAATCTCTTAGCCAGGTGCTAGTTTCACAAAAAAAGTGACTCGTATCGACCCGACTCGGCATTGTCGTGGTCATTGTCGTAGGGTAAAAGAAAAATTTGGCGATCTGCTACGACTTTGACAGTCGCCGGCAGTCGCCTTAAAAATCGCGTAACTAGGACAGGCCCTTTAGCCTGCCTGCTGCACGGCATCCTCATCACCACAAGCTCTCCCACGACCTCCTCCCTGGCTAAGTATGGATGAGTCTCTGCAATGAATTGACTCTTGATTCATAACTTCAGCCCCAGTCTTTCAATATATAAATGAAAATGATAGCATTGCTGACACCAAGAGAGTCAGCATCTGTGGTAATTGTTGCACGATGCTCTCAACTCTTGATAAGAGTATTAAAAATATTAAACATCTTACAGCAGCATAGCTTTTTGTTTTTGTTTGGGCAGCAATTGCTCACACATATAATTAAAGTTTGAATCTTTTGGTTCCAACTAACAAAAAACAAAACCGAAAAAAAAAAAAAATAACGCCCACAACGATGCTTGGGAAATCAGTTTTGTAAAATGTCTTTTCATGGGTGACCTTTTACTGCCAACATTAAATGTTCACCTTGCAGATCTGACCTTTTACTCCTGGAATGCTGAATAATGCTTTGAAAAGGCAGATATAAATGCTGTCCAATCCTACTTGACTGTTGTGATGAAAATAAAAGCTTGGAACACTCAGCAGGACAAATAGCAAGTGGAAAGTGAAACAGTATTAACAGTTCAGGTTGAAGACTTTTATTCAGAAATGAGAAAGAGAGGTATCAAATTTAGTTTCAAGTTGCATAGAAGATAATAATAATAATAATAATAATAATAATAATGCATTACATTTATATAGCGCTTTTCATATACTCAAAGACGCTTTACAGGGATTTAGAGAACATAGGGAAGTGAATAAATAGATAGATAAGTAAACGAACAGAGAAAGGAGACAGAAGGTGAGATAGATGGATGGTAGATGGAACAAAGGGATGGGGCCAGGTTTTCTGGGATGATGAACTGTTGATTAATGAAGGGTTCCGAGAGAAAACAAAGAGAGATGTACAAGCAGTCAAGTGCAGAGCTGTATGAAATTCCCTGCAGATTAGTGGAGGGAATAAACAGATTCGCGATGACAGACGGATAATCTTACAGTAGGACTGGCCATTTATAATGCAAACTGAGAATGTGAGTTACTTGAGGACACAAGGAACTACAGATGCTGTTTTACAGAAAAAAGACACAATGTGTTGGAGTACCTCAGTGATGCTGGCTGACCCACTGAGTCACTCCATTTACTTGAGATCGTTGAATTTGATATGAATTAACAAACCTTATCACCATGCCACTCTAAATCTACCCTATCAAAGATACTCACTTTGAAATATTGACTCTGCTTCTTCTGAAAATGTAGCATGGCCTGGACTTTATATATTTTTAATATTTCAGATTCTAGCATCTGTAGTGTTTTGATTTTCATCTACTTGTTTGTAGAATGTGCTGTGGATTGAAATACAGACCTAATACACAGGCTGAAATGGGGCAAGAAGAATCGAAAGACATGTGCAATGAATTAAAATGGGAACTGGATTTTACCGAAGGAATTTCACTCCAGAGGCTGTGATTTCAAATAGAAATTCAATGAGAAGTCTTCTGAATTCAACTAACAGTCTTGGAGAATAAAAATCATTAGAATATTGTAACTGACCAGATAATTTTCAATGCTAAACCCATTTCCTTGCTGATTTTAAATTAAATTTCAACATATATGAATAAAGCACCAACACGAATGATGAAATCTTCTTAAAAGGGAGAGGTTTTCTCCAGGTGCTTCGGTTTCCTTCCACATTTCAAAGACGTGCAGACTTGTAGGCTAATTGGCTTCTGCAAATTGTCACTAGAGTGTAGGATAGAACTAGTGTATGGGTGATCGCTGGTCGGTGTGGACTTGATGGGCAGAAGGGCCTGTTTCCACGCTGTATGTTTAAACTAAACTAAACATGCGTTTTCAGCCCCCTACTACACTCCTTATACACGCACGACTGTGAAGCCAAATACCAATCCAACTCAATCTAAATGTTCACAGACGCCACCAACTTAGTGGGCCAGGTATCGAATGATAATGAGACCGAGTACAGAAAGGTGATTGAGAGCCTTGCAACTTGGTGCCAAGACAACAACCTCTCATCAATGTCAGCAAGACAAAGGGAATTGTGTTTGACTTCAGGAAGTGAAGCTGTCACAGACCCCAGTCTACACTGATGGTGCCAAAGTAGAAATGCCAAAAGCTTCAAGTTCCTAGGAATAATTATCATCATCAATTTGTCCTGGACCAGCTACATTGAACTTATGGCCAAGAAAGCATACTGACACCTCTACTTTCTAGGAGGCTTAGGTGTAGGAGCCATTTACGCATCAATTAGTTACTGTTATTATATTTATGGCCATGTTTAATATTTCTAGTTTCTATCTGTCTGTACTTTGGAAGGTGGGATTTGATACGTAGAGGGGCGTGTCTACATCTGAGGAGGATAGCAAAGCCACAGAGATTGGGGGTCAGTTTAGTCCGGAGGATGGAGAGAAAACGTTTTTTGACCACACGGTAACGACCACACGGTAACGACTGTTGTTTGAAGAGGAAACAGTTGACAAGAACGATAAGCTATGAATTATTCGTTTGATTCGTGCTACTTTAATAAAGACCAATTATTCAAGAAACAGCGTTTGGAAGATTCGTTTTTGCTATCTTAGAGTGTATGCGTAAGCTATATCTCCACCCCATCCCCAAGCAGTAATGCCTATCGAAGTTGGACTTTGAGAAGGTATAGAAACTGTCATTACATTAGGAATGTTGGCATGCCCCCAACAGCCCTCACCAACTTCTACAGACCTCACGATAACAACTGGATTAAGATGAACTGAGGTAGGACTTGCAATGGAAGTCGGAGCTGAGGAGAGAATTATTACAGCACTAAACCAGAATAAGCTTTCCAAATAAATTGAATACGTAGAGAAGATTGTGAATGATTTAAGTGGTACTTCAACTTACGACTGTTTACTTCAAATCTACACCAATTTGCATTCTGGTTTTAAAATGGCATTAAAAAAAAATTAACAGCAGCACAAGTCATTGTGACAATTTTCACAACACTGATGATCTCATATCATATCATCATATCATATATATACAGCCGGAAACAGGCCTTTTCGGCCCTCCAAATCCGTGCCACCCAGTGATCCCCGTACATTAACACTATCCTACACCCACTAGGGACAATTTAAAAAAAAAAACATTTACCCAGCCAATTAACCTACATACCTGTACGTCTTTGGAGTGTGGGAGGAAACCGAAGATCTCAGAGAAAACCCACGCAGGTCACGGGGAGAACGTACAAACTCCTTACAGTGCAGCACCCGTAGTCAGGATCGAACCTGAGTCTCCGGCGCTGCATTCGCTGTAAAGCAGCAACTCTACCGCTGCGCTACCGTGCCGCCAGACAGACAGACAGTTTGAGCATGGAAATTATATCCCTATTTCTATATTTTTCAGAAGAATCCTGTGATAAGGAGGAGCTCGGGAGCATCTACGATCGGGTGTTATTATTGAGATTAGGAAAGTAAAAAATATAAAACTAGCAACATCTGGGCTGGTGTGTAGAGATGAAAACTGAGTAAAATAATTGGTCTCAACCGTGGGCTTGATAAACAAAGTAAGGTGTATAGAATGTGATTTTATTTAAATTTGTTATGGCCATGGGAATGTATAAGTGTATTGAGAAGAGCTGGATTGTATCCAACTAACCAGGAGGAAGGAAATTATCACAAAGTTCAGATGGGATATATTTCAGCTAGAATCTAGGGGTGGGAATAAGGAAAAGTATTAAATACAAAATAATAAGGGATATTAAGCAGAAATTAGAGGAATTAAGAAATGAGGAGGCTGTAATCAATAAATCAGCATTTCATAATAGCCTACAAGGTAAAAAGGAACTGCAGTTTCAATGTTTATAGAATGAAATATGTCCATATGAGATCTTTGAAATGCTAAAAGGCATGGATAACTAACAACATGTGCAGCTTAGTTAACTGCATCTCCAATCACAATGTGGAGGATGGAGAAATAAATTGCCATATTTCAAATGAAACTAGAAATTAAGAAAATATTTTTTTCTATCAGACAATATGCGTGTGGAGTATAGTCTGGGCAAAAATAATTGACGCACCAAGAATTTACTCCTTCACAAAAGGAAGCCAGTTAAATGTTTGGGTGGGAGAAGGTTTAGTGGCTATTAAGATAAAATACAGATATAGATGATCAAATCAGTTCTTAACCCAGCTGTGGCACCTTCTCAAAGTGGTCTGAGCTGTAGTGTGCTACCATAGCTGGATTAGAAATAGGGTGCAGGAGCTCTAAAATTAATCACTTGGGAGGATTTAATTACTGCCGAAGTAAACCACTGGAAAATGTGCTTACTTCGCAATGTCAGTCAAATCATGATGCTGCCTTTAGATAAGACTTTAAATCTATGCATGGCTGCCATTTTCAGTAGATATAAAGGTTCATATTGTACTACATTGAAGTTGAGTACGGGTTTTGCCTGGTGTCCAGGCCATGTGTTTATCCCTCATCTAACAAATCGTTAAAATTGGTTCCGTGATCATTTTCATGTTGCTTGTGTGGCAACGAATCATGCATTGCACCTTAAAGTTAATTGATTTGATGTCATGCGTTTTGAGATGTACTGAGGTCTTATAAGTTCCTACACAGCTGCAAGTCTTTCTTTGTTGTCTGGAGTGATAATGTTGCCCATATTTGGACAAACAGCCACATTGAGGATGGTCAATGCATTACTCTTATTCTGAATGAATGAATGAATGAATGAATGCATGCATGCATGCATACTTTATTGTGTCACAGTGATATTATTTGTTTTACAAGGTATGCAAATCGTCGCCACACGAAGGGTGCTGACAAAGTATCCCGTGCCAGGTCCTCTTTGTTCTCCCACTCCCCGACCCCCCCTCCACCAAGGTGGTTCCCCCACACCTGGGCCTCCTTTGTTCTCCCCTCCACCTCTTCTCTTCCTCTGTGCTATCAGTTTCCAGAAAAGCTGAACTTTGACAGGTTAGGCTGGGAAGATGTAATATAATATCAATGAGATATCAATGAGATATAGTAGGATGCTGTTTATCTACATTATACTGGGTTGGTTTATACCACTCCATGGGATTGCTGCTTGGGCCCCTGTACTCCCAAACCTAGCCTGGTACGATGTGGAGGGCTGATATCACGCGTCCTCCAACCCCCTGAAGAGGAATGGTGAGGTTTTATAGTCAGAGAGATACAGCATGGAAGCATGGTCCACTGAGTGCACGCTGAACATCACACACCCATTTTACACTATTATTACTGTAGCCCTTTTTATTCTCCCAACATCCCTATCAACTCAAGACCCTTCAGATTCTACTATTTATCGACACACATGTTATCCAACATGCACATGTTTGGGATGTGAGAGGACACTGGAGCATCTGAAGCAGTAGACAATAGACAATAGGTGCAGGAGGAGGCCATTCGGCCCTTCGAGCCAGCACCGCCATTCAATGTGATCATGGCTGATCATTCTCAATCAGTACCCCGTTCCTGCCTTCTCCCCATACCCCCTGACTCCGCTATCCTTAAGAGCTCTATCTAGCACTCTCTTGAATGCATTCAGAGAATTGGCCTCCACTGCCTTCTGAGGCAGAGAATTCCACAGATTCACAACTCTCTGACTGAAAAAGTTTTTCCTCATCTCAGTTCTAAATGGCCTACCCCTTATTCTTAAACTGTGGCCCCTTGTTCTGGACTTCCCCCAACATTGGGAACATGTTTCCTGCCTCTAATGTGTCCAACCCCTTAATAATCTTATATGTTTCGATAAGATCTCCTCTCATCCTTCTAAATTCCAGCAAACCCATAAAGTCCCAGGGAAAAGGTGCAAGCTCCATAATTTCATCACCAAAGGTCAGGATGGGACCTTGGTGACTGGAGCTAAGAGACAGCAGCTCCACTAACTGCCCCATGATGCCACCCACTCTGTCTCTCTGATCTTAAAACAAATTATTTAAAAACTCTCGCAATGAAGAAAATTATTTTAAATGATTAAAAAAAACATAAAATGCTTGGACGTGTTTTTAAAAAAAAGGAAAATATTTGGCAAAATAGTTTTATTTCTCCTATGTCTCCTAATTCAGAAGCTACGAATATCCATTGAAGTTAATGGTATCTTTGCTCTGCTAGATTTAAGAGGAATATCTATAAACTCTTCTTGGGAGGTTTTGACCATAAATCTATTGATCAGATTGACAGTCAATAACAGCAAGTTGCACCGACTGAAGCACATCCTAATGAAATAAACTGTTAGCAAGCAAAAACTGTGCAAAAGTATTGCATTTTCAATTTGTCTTTTATTGGCCAGTTCCTGTTAGTTCATTACTTTTACATTAATCTGTCAGCCAAATTTCACTACTTCTCCACACAGACTGTCTTACATTTCAATCACTCACACTAGTTTAGGCTCCACAAAGGACGCGAAGTGAAAGATAACTTTAATGTTGCAGCATGACCTCCATCAAACATTAGTGGATCCAATCAGGCTGATTGACTTTAAACATGTAATCTTATATTGGATCTTTCATTCCATGTCACTAAGCCAGTCTTGTCCATGATGCAGAAGAGGTTGACCAGGAGTTTGCCTGGATTGATGGGAATTCGCCATAAGGACAGATATAGATTGTTTTCTTGGAGCGTTGAAAACCGAGGGGCAACCTAATCGACCCATATAAAATTATGAGAAACATGAATAGGGTAGACAGTCTTTTTTCCAGGGTGTACAGGTATATGGTAAAATACCAGAAGGCATAGTTTTAAGGTGAGAGAGGGAAAGTTTAAAGGAGATTTACAAAGCAAGCTTTTTTTCAACCACTTAAAGTGTGGTAAATGGCTTGACTGCACAGCCAAGGAAGGTGGTAAACACAGATACAAGAGATAACTTTTAAGAGGCATTTAGACAGATACTGCACAGTTCCACATTGTATGTTAGAGTCATAAAGTAATACAACATGGAAACAAGCCCTGTAGGAAAGAACTGCAGATGCTGGCTTAAATTGAAGGTAGACACAAAATGCTGGAGTAACTCAGCGGGACAGGCAGCATCTCTGGAGAGAAGGAATGGGTGACATTTTGGGTCGAGCCCCTTCTTCAGACTGATGTCAGGGGAGTGGGCGGTACGGGGATAAAATGTAGTCGGAGACAGTAAGACTGGTGGGAGAACTGGGAATGGGAGGGGATGGAGAGAGAGGGAAAGCAAGGGCTATTTGAAGTTAGAGAAGTCAATGTTCATACCGTTGGGGTGCAAGCTACCCAAGCAAAATATGAGGTGCTGTTCCTCCAATTTGCGCTGGGCCTCACTCTGACAATGGAGGAGGCCCAGGACAGAAAGGTCAGTGTGGGACTTTAACTCCATGGAGGAGGCTGGGCCTTCTCCATTGTTAGAGTGAGGCCCAGCGCAAATTGGAGTCCCATTGAGTTACTCCAGCATTTTTTGTCTATCACAAACAATTGTGCTCAGCCATTTGTGAATCTTTAGCTGTGTTTTATTCCAAAAGAAAATTGCAATTTTTATTTTACATCTTAATCTAATTTTTATTTAAAGCCTGCACCAGCATTAATCTGATTTATCAATATATTTATTTCTAATTGCAAGGTTTTAATTAGTTTTTTACTTTAATGCTCAGTAAATTAAAATCAAGTTAAAATTAATGTTTATTAAATTCTCAGCAGGTTTTGCCAAGAAGATAAAACTAGAGTTATCATTTGCGGCCTGAAATAGGCTAGTGTTGGATAGAGTGGATGTAGAGAGGATGTTTCCACTAGTGGGACAACTCTAGGACCAGAGGTCACAGCCTCAGAGTTAAAGGATGTTCTTTTAGGAAGGAGATGAGGGTGAATTTCTTTAGTCAGAGGGTGGTGAATCTGTGGAATTCTTTGCCACAGAAGGCTGTGGAGGCCAAGTCAGTGGATATATTTAAGGCAGAGATCGATTGATTCTTGATTCGTATGGGACTCGGGGGTTATGGAGGGAAGGCAGAAGAATGGGGTTATGAGGGAGAGATTGATCTGCCATGATTGAATGGAGAAGTAGACTTAATAGACCAAATGGCCCAATTCTGTCCTATTCCTTATGAACTTATTTGCTTTCAAGCTTTATCATCTTCTGCGCAATGATATAGGATAGGCAAAGGAATGACTGGGGTGAAAATAGTTCTTGATTGTGGTGGCTGCTTTACCAAGCAATATGAAGTGTACACAGGGTCAATGGATAGAGGCTGGTTTGTGAGATGGGCTGGGCTACTTCCACATCTCTCTCTAGTTTGTGATCTTTTGCAGAGCTGTTTTGAAACCAATAGGATGCATTCAACAGTGCATCTACAGAAGGTAGGAAGAGCCATTGGAGACATTCCTTAGTCTTCTGAGTAAGTAGAGACATTGGTGCATTTTCTTGGCCATGGCTTCAATGTGGTTGGTCCAGGTCAAACTGTTGATGATATTTACACCTGGGATTTTGAAGCTCTTAACCATTTCCAATTTGGCACCATTGAAGGCTGAACTGGCAGCAGTAAATTTCATTCGGCTGTATGTCCAGTCTGAAGAAATTGATATGGGTTTTGACCATATCCACCTGCCTTGTGGTAATCTCCAGGGAGATATGCCATATGCAGCTACCAGAGGAGTAATGCTTTCTAGACTCTGTTCCTTCAAGGAGGGAGGGGCAAAAGCCTACTGCCTGCTGCTACAACACTTACCGCCACAGAGCCACGTCTCAAATGCCCAAGTGTGCCTATATAGGTTACAGCAACCCTAATATTTCACCTTGTGATCATACTAGGTTGGTGTCCGGGATGTTGCCAATGTTGTTCATTGCCTCAGTGACTCTCATTCTGAAGCAATCAGCATAAGAGGTAATGATTATGTATCATGTCGAGATAGTCCTTTTGTGATGAGCCAAATTAGGGTATTTATGATGTAAAGTTCTGGCCAATAAATGTGCTGCATTATTTGATAAGGGTATTAGGCATATGTCAAGATGGTTTTTGTGTCTTTAGTCCTTTAAACAACTCAATGTGTTGTCTATTATACCCTGCGCTATGATTTACTACATGATCAATTCCTTGTCTAGGGAAGTTCTCCCTGGTGTCCTGGCCAATATCTATCCCCTAACTAACATAATTGAGGAACAGATTACCTGGTCATTATCACAATGACATTTTGTTGGAGCATGTTGTGCACAACTTGGCTATTGCATTTTATGGATTACAACAGTGACTAGATTTTATAAAGTATTTTGTCAATTGTAAGGAGCTTTGGGACTCCCTGGAGTTATGATAAGTGCCACTTAAATACATGCTCTTCTCTTTTCAGATCAGTTTTATATCTCTTAGTTAGGACTGGATCTTCAGCTTTTTGGCAGGTACTGCATGCAGGGGAAAATTATAAAGAGAATCCAAACCTAAATACTGCACATACTAGAATTTAGAAATAAGCAGAAGGGCTTGGAGTAGTCAGCAAGTCAGACAACATGTGCGCAAGTAAAAAACAAGTGGATGGTATTTTGCCACAAATTAAGATGAATAGCTAATAATAATTCTGGACAACGTTTGCCACAGTACTTCTTCAATGAACCGATAAATCAAGAGGGACTCTTGCTGAGATTGTGCATGGGCTATGCCTTGACAGTACAAATCCATTTTGCACAACACCCAATAACATGCAAGCAAAAAGCTGGAGTAACTCAGTGGGTCAGACAGCATCTCTGGAGAAAAGGAATAGGTGACATTTCGGGTGAGACCGTTCTTCAGACTGAGAGTCAGGGGAAAGGGAAACAAAAAATATAGATGGCGATATAGAGAGATAGAACAAATGAATGCAAGATATGCCAAAAATGTACCAATGATGAAGGAAAGAGGCCATTGTTAGCTGCGTGCTAGTTGAAAAAGAGTTACAGTGAGACTCAACAAGATGACTTTGAATCTAATACAATGACGGGTGAGGAAGGGACGGAGAGAGAGGGGATGCAAGGGTTACTTGAAGTTAGAGAAATCGATATTCATACCATTGGGTTGTAAGCTCTATTCGGTTTAAACCAGCAACCATGCACAATAGCTTCAACCATGCACAAATGAAAAGGTGTTTCACTGAAACACTGAAATGAGTACAACGCAAAATACATGATTGGGTTATTTAATTAAAGACAGGAAAAAACAACTTGCAAATTTTAATATCCTTCAGAGTCACAGGAAAAATTAAAGTACTCAGTAGCTAACAAAACACTTTTGAACTGTTATCGCTATTTCATATCAGCGGGAATATCAGCAGCGAAATGTGAACAGCAGGGTCTCACAAGAGTAATATGATAATGACTAAATAATTTGTCTTGCTAATAAATACTAGCAATGAAGGGATCCAGTTTTTTTTCATAAAAGGTTATGGGATTTTTAATGCTCACCCGTGAGGGCAATCTGGATTTTGGTTTAACTTTTTAATCTGAATGTTTTTAAGGCATTAGGGCAATCCTCTCACTACTATAACTACTATATTGAAGAGTTATATTGAGTGTGACCTGAGCTATCTGGAGGACTACCTTCCCCTTTCTTGGAGTCCGAGTTTACTTTAGTTGGCGGCACGGTGGCGCAGCGGTAGAGTTGCTGCCTTACAGCGAATGCAGCGCCGGAGACTCAGGTTCGATCCTGACTACAGGCGCCGTCTGTACGGAGTTTGTATGTTCTCCCCGTGACCTGCGTGGGTTTTCTCCGAGATCTTCGGTTTCCTCCCACACTCTAAAGACGTACAGGTATGTAGGTTAATTGGCTGGGCAAATGTTTAAAAAAAAATTGTCCCTAGGATAGTGTTAATGTGCGGGGATCGCTGGGCGGCGCGGACTCGGTGGGCCGAAGGGCCTGTTTCCGCGCTGTATCTCTAAATCTAAATCTAAAAATCTAGTTTAGAGATGCAGCGCGGAAATAGGCCCTTCGGCCCACCGAGTCCGCACCGTACAGCGATTCTCGCACATTAACATTATCAACACACGCTAGGGAAAATGTCCACTTTTCCAAATAGCCAATTAACCCACAAACCTGTATGTTTATGGAGTGTGGGAGGAAATGAAGATCTCGACGAAAACCCATGCGGTCACGGAGAGAACATACAAACCTGGTCCAGACAGCACCTGTAGTCGGGATCGAACCCACGTCTCTGGTGCTGCAAGCACTGTAAGGCAGCAACTCTACCGCTGCGCCACCGAGTCTTGTGTCTGTTGTTTCAAATGCTCAGCATAATGCTGGGGAACAATGGTCATGGGATTTCCTGGAGTATAGTGGAAAATCCACTGGGGTCGTTACAATGCCATTGTGCTGTTCTTGAGCTGTGGTAGGTTTCCTGTGCAGTAAAATCAATATGCCACGACCCATGTCCTTAATCAAACTTGCCTCCAGCTGGCAATGACTGACCATTGCACGCAAGCAGTGCCCATTAACAGGCAATCCATTCTTCAGGCAGCTCCAGACGAGTGGGAAAAAAAATCCTCAGACAATATATCACTTGCTGACCTTGACAACAATTTTCTTCTCATTGCAGTTATGTAGACACAATGATTCTGACTTTAGGGAAGTCATTGTGAAGTCCGCTTTATTATCAATGGCTGTGTTTGTAATGATTTGTCCAGGTGTACCATTTCATTCCCAGGTGCACACAACCGCTCTCTTTGTGACTCCTTAAACCTATGCTGGGATTAAGGCAAGACCTGCCACGAGACTGTCTACAAACTTAGGCTCTCCCAGTGTTGCACAGAACAGGAAGCTTTTTGACTCCCTCAACTATTTGCGATGTTGTTGGATGCAACAAGGATTTCTGAGGAATCTCTGATCAGAGAAATCAGTGAAGTATGAGGTTTGGAGCTCAGCCCCAATATTGTCCACAGTTAGTGAGAAGGAGGTCAGGGCTCTCCTCAGTGTTGTCTTTACTCACCATTTTAACAGATAGCAACATTACTCGAACTGAACCATGGCACGACACACATACCTTTAAGAACTAGTTCCCTAATGATAATAAGCATGAATGGACCACAGGTACATGTAGCAATAATTATTGGGAATTCTGCATAACCAAGGGAAAGGAAGCATTCTGAGTCATGCTATGCATTCACATTTTAACTAGAATGACGATTGAAAGTCACATCCTTATTTTACCGGCACAAGTAACAGTGGCTTCATGTTCATATTTAAGTGAGAATTAATTTCTAGGCCGCAACCTTCCGATGAGAAAGCAAGAAAGGGGTCACTGAGTTAAGGTTAATGTGCAATTACTGGAGACAATTAACAAGCAGACTCTTCATTATGGCACTGGAACCAAAATGATTGAATGGTCAAACCCACATTCATTAATGCGAGAACGCCAAGTTGTTCACATTATAAAATAAGGACACTTTTTTTTCCCTTCAGATTTTAGTGTTCCCAACAGGTTCCCGCTTGTTCCCATTGCAGTGATGCATTATTGAACACAGAAGACCTTGACTCTTCCAACACTATTCATGTTGAAGACTAATAACTATGCCTTCCAATGCCTTTGCAAGTACTCAGAGTAAAAAGTACAAAGTATCACTACCTTACCTTGAAAATAATTTTCTTTAGCCGTGATGATTCTGACTTTAGGAAAGTCATTGTGAAGTTGGCTTTATCATCTGCAGCTGCGCTCATAATGATTCCTCAATTGAGCTGATTAAGTTTCAGAATAAACAAACAATTTCACAGTTTCATTGTAGCTCCTACACCTGTGCTGTGATTAAACTATCTACAGCTATTTTCTATTAGTTATTCTCTTTGCCCAACTAATCTTTTGTTTGTTGTTTCTGGATCATTCCTCATACCCTTCTCATATTTTGCTTGGGCAGCTTACACCCCAGTGGTATGAATATTGATTTCTCTAACTTCAAGTAACCCGGCATTCCCTCTCTCTCCATCCTTCCCCCACCCAAGTCGCACCAGCTTCTCGTTTTCTCCCAACAAACAGCTAGCAATGGCCTGTTTCCTTTATCATCGTTACTTTTTTGCATTTACTTCATTCATTCTTCTTTATCTCTCTACATCATCATCTGTATCTCTCTTTTCCCATATCCCTAACCAGTTTGAAGAAGAGTCTCGACCTGAAACGTCACCCATTCCTTCTCTCCAGAAATGCTGCTTGTCCCACTGAGTTACTCTAACTTTGGTTTGTTTAATGCCCTTAGCATTCCGAATCCTGTGGAGCTCAGATAAGGATAGAACGTAGCAACGAACCCCAGTATCAAGTTTAACAGTAACATTTACTCCGTTAATGAGGAGGGTGACCATGGGATCGAGATGTTTACCAGTCAAGTCAAGTCAATTTTATTTGTATAGCACATTTTAAAACAACCCACGTTGACCAAAGTGCTGTACATCAGTTCAGGTACTAAGAACAAACATACAATGGCACACAAACATAACAGCACATACATAAACAGTTCACAGCTTCCCCCTCAGAGGGCCTCAAACGCTAGGGAGTAGAAATAGGTTTTGAGCCTGGACATAAAGGAGTCGATGGAGGGGGCAGTTCTGATGGGGAGAGCGATGCTGCTCCACAGTCTAGGAGCTGCAACCGCAAAAGCGCGGTCACTCCTGAGCTTAAGCCTAGACCGCGGGATAGTCATGTCCGACAAGGAATGTATGGTGATGTTCAGTCCATCGATAGCAGGCAAGTCAGGCTCGTTAGGCACAGGTGAGTGCTGTAGTGGCTGCGTGGGAAGGTTCTGGCTGTAGCAGGTGCACAGATTGCTTCCTGCCATGCTCTCCAGTCCCATTGCCGACGATGCTGTTTCACTCTCCTGAGCCTGTTCTACCACCATTCTCATCTCTGGTGAAAGAAAGAAATGCAGGACTGTACCGTACACATGCAGGTCGCACCTGCCAGCCTACCATAAAGTACCAGGCCTAACATAAAGTACCAGGCCTAACATAAAGTACCAGGGCTACGTTTGAACTGCCTTTGGTGTCATTCTCTATCAGCTTATTTATACTTGCCACATATAATCAGAGGTACATATGTTTTGCAAGTAACTACCATATCCATATCTATTTTATTATGGGCCAACTCCTTAAGAGGAAGGATGTAGATTAACCATATTAGATCGCCTTCACTATATCTATCACTACACTTATTATGCATGCTGCACATTCCACATGTGGTCCAGTCCGGATCTTCATCCCTACCTGGACTATGTAAACAGCCTTCCACCGTCTCACACGGGGACTTGATGCTGACTACGGAGAGGATAGCATGTAATGTTTCCTCTGCTGGTGTTACAATAAAGACTATGAGATGTTACTTCTGTGTATGGGTCTGATTGAACAACAGATTTCCAATGAAATGCCTCCCCTTTAACAGAGAGTATATTGGAATTGACCATGTTGCCTTTACCCAACACAGCACAGCAACTCTGAGCTTGAATTCCCAGCATTCTGCATAATAGCTCTGAGCACAAGATGATGAATTACAATCATACTGGCAACACGTTTCATGAAATTAAATATGGGTCCTCCTTATACATAACACACATGTGCAGAGAAGCACTAGGCTGTCAGGTCAAATGGTATAAAACTTATTTTGCTATTGCTTAGACAAAATTGTACTTTGCAGTGGATACCATGAGTCTTGCTCACTGAAACAGATTTTAACCAGAGGATCAAAGCCTGTTTTGACATTATTTCAAGGGCTCAGCTTTAGTTACTGCCAGGGAATTTGAGCTGTCCAACATTCCTTGAGATAGGAGTTTTTAAAGTTTTCTTTGTTAATGTTTGTTCTTCGCAGCCTCTTTTGTGACCAATAGCCTGATCATACATCTTGAGACACCCACCCCCAATCATCTTGGTCGCTTTCTGCTGATGAGATCTGGGTGTCCTAGTGCATCAGTCACTGAAAGGAAGCATGCAGGTACAGCAGGCAGTGAAGAAAGCCAATGGAATGTTGGCCTTCATAACAAGAGAAGTTGAGTAGAGGAGCAAAGAGGTCCTTCTACAGTTGTACAGGGCCCTAGTGAGACTGCACCTGGAGTACTGTGTGCAGTTTTGGTCTCCAAATTTGAGGAAGGATATTCTTGCTATTGAGGGCGTGCAGCGTAGGTTTACTAGGTTAATTCCCGGAATGGCAGGACTTTCATATGTTGAAAGATTGGAGTGACTAGGCTTGTATACACTGGAATTTAGAAGGATGAGAGGAGATCTTATTGAAACGTATAAGATTATTAAGGGGTTGGACACTTTAGAGGCAGGAAACATGTTCCCAATGTTGGGGGAGTCCAGAACAAGGGGCCACAGTTTAAGAATAAGGGGTAGACCATTTAGAACTGAGATGAGGAAAAACGTTTTCAGTCAGAGAGTTGTGAATCTGTGGAATTCTCTGCCTCAGAAGGCAGTGGAGGCCAATTCTCTGAATGCATTCAAGAGAGAGCTGGATAGAGCTCTTAAGGATAGCGGAGTCAGGGGGTATGGGGAGAAGGCAGGAACGGGGTACTGATTGAGAATGATCAGCCATGATCACATTGAATGGCGGTGCTGGCTCGAAGGGCCGAATGGCCTCCTCCTGCACCTATTGTCTATGGTCTATTGTGTATTGACTACTTTGCAATCTGCTCATCACCTAATTTCTCCTAATTTGAGGAAGGATATTCTTGCTATTGAGGGAGTGCAACGTAGGTTCACCAGGTTAATTCCCGGGATGGCGGGACTGACATATGATGAACAAATGGATCGACTGGGCTTGTATCCACTGGAATTTAGAAGGATCTTATTGAAACATATAAAATTCTTAAAGGATTGGACAGGCTAGATGCATGAAAAAAGTTCCTGATGTTGGGGGTGTCCAGAACCAGGGGTCACAGTTTAAGAATAAGGGGGAGGCCATTTAGGACAGAGATGAGGAAAAACTTTTCACCCAGAGAGTTGTGAATCTGTGGAATTCTTTGCCACAGAAGGCAGTGGAGGCCAATTCACTGGAAGTTTTCAAGAGAGGGTTAGATATAGCTCTTAGGGCTAACAGAATCAAGGGATATGGGGAGAAAGCAGGAACGGGCTACTGATTTTGGATGATCAGCCATGATCATATTGAATGGCGGTGCTGGCTCGAAGGGCCGAATGGCCTACTCTTGCATCTGTTTTCTATGTCTGTATGTTTCTACATGATTGCCTCAAATGTGATAATCTTTCCTCCTGCTGCCTTACTCTAATTGTCATTAGCTCTGCCATTCATCCTCCTCTGCCGTTTCCACCACCCGTAATGGCCGGGAATCACGGAGGAAAGGCTGTTGTGCACAGTGCATTATGCTGCTCAGGGCCACATTACTGCATCTTTTCAGACTGCTCATTGTTGCCTGGTTTGATGCGTTGGAGTAGGCTGCTTGTGAGAGAAAGGATAATAGTGGATCCTTGGTCCGCAAAATTGTCCTTCACAAGAGATTTATTTGCTTCATGAGCTGCGATAGTTCGTGAGGTGTGGGTCAGGGGGGTTGGGTAACTATATCTGTAGTGGCTTTAGAATTTCACAACAAAAAAGTATATATAATCAATACCAGCCTCTCTGACTTAATTTTATGAAAGTATTTCAACTTATTGGCCTATCATTTTCTCTCTTAAGTTTTGAACTAAATTTTCCATCAATCTGTCAATTTTATTTTAATCAACCGCTCTGTGGTAGAAACAACATTTCTTCTGCATTGCTAATAAGATTGTTTAGTGATGGTCACATACCCCTCCCCTCTACATATTCAACTCTCATACAAGTGGAAACATCATCCTTATTTCCCTGTCTAACCACTTTAAAATGTTAATGACTAGCAGGTCATTTCTCAATCAAGAGGCAAGAGCTGGGTCTGATAGGACTTTCTTGTTAACGTATTGGACATTGGGGAAAGTACAAGGCAACTTTAGCGAATGAAACAGTGAGATATTGAGACAATGAGCACAGTAAGACAAGTGCAAAGTAGCCAGCACTGCGATATCATTGTTAGAGCTGCTGAGAGGGCAGCATAGTGCAGTTATGAAAACTCCGAAAATAGGTTACGGTGTCTAAAGTTGCCAACAAATGGTAAACGGTAACTTCAGGATTCAGGATTCAGGATATCTTTATTTGTCATCCAAAAAACAAGTTTTTTGGACGAAATTTAGTCACCCACTAATAGTCCAACAATAAAAGCAGTAAAATAAGCAAATTACACAACCCCAACCAACACAAAAAAAAGACACATCCATCACAGTGAGTCTCCTCCAGTCCCCTCCTCACTGTAATGGAAGGCCAGAATGTCTTTTCTCTTCCCCTGCCGTCCTCTCCCACGGTCAGGCTGGTGTCGTTGCCACGTTCCAGGCCGCGCAGGATGGTGAAATGTCCGCGGTGGGCCGACCCAAGCCCCGCGATCCGGGGCGGGCGAACAAGCTGCCGCTGCCGGAGCTCCCGATGTCGGCATCCACACGTCCCGAGCTTAAGGCGAGTCGCAGCCGCTCCCGCAGCCTCTGAGGACGGCCGGCTCCACTGATGGTGAGTCCGGTCCGCGGGCTCTGCGAACCAGAGCCCTGGAGGCCGCCAGCTCCAGGTGTTGGGCCGATGGTAGGCCGCAGCAGGAACGGAGACCCGACCCAGAAAACAAAGGTCGGGTCTCTGTTCGGAAGGGACAAATTTACAATTTTACAGTTCCCCCCCTCCCCCCCACATACACACATAGTACACAACCACAAAAACACGACATCACATCTACAATTAAGACAAAAAAAACAACAAAAACACAAAGACAAATGGACCGCAGGTAAGCCGCAGCTGCTAGGGCAGCGCCGCCATTTTGAAACTGGATCTCAAGTTACCAACAAATTTGAGATTCCAAACTTGTATTCCATCGAAAGCAAAATGGCATTTGATGCCGATAGAATATGGTCTATTTTATTAGCCTACACCGGATCAGATGAACCAAAATATCTGCAGGAACATTGCAGATATTGGCTGTGACTTCCAGAAAGACAGGAAAAATGGGCATCATTTCACTAACACATCAAAGAATGGGATATCTGTATTTGACATTGACATTGACAAGTCCTTGAATTGGAAATGCAATACCTTACCACCTGAGTAATATCTGGAATGATGCCTTGAAAAATGTGACAAGCAAAAACGAAATTTAAGTTACATTTATTCAAGGTAAAATAAAATGGAAAGAAATGCATAATTATATTGATAGATTTTTTTTTAGATTTAGATGTACAGCGCGGAAACAGGCCCTTTGGCCCACCGGGTCCGCGCCGCCCAGCGATCCCCACACATTAACACTATCCTACACACACTAGGGACAATTTAAAAAAAAAAACATTTGCCCAGCCAATTAATCTACGTCTTTGGAGTGGATATAAAGTTATGTCAAATTATTGCAAGAACGAATCGAGTGCAATAGTACATCTTTCACCAGTGCTGCACATTGTGTGTAAAAATACTCTTTGCACGTCTTAAATTGTAACGTAGAAACAGAATTCTGATAACAAGAAGGCTCAACAAGAGCCTACATTTGACTAAGTAAGCAGATTGCAGTGTTCTTAATCATAAACAAATTACTATTTTTCTGTCTACAGAGATATTTTTTAAGACCTTTATGTATGAGTGCGGTCCCACAGTACCCATACTGAAGACGAGTCATCCTTAATGCAACAACCTCTTCTGTTTTAATCATTGGGGACCGTGCCTACTCATTTTTGTGCTTCAATATCAGTCTGAAATAGATGAGGATGACACAATGTGAGCTTGCATGTTTTACAATAATTGCTACTTAACCAGCAATTGAAGAAAGAAAGAAAGATTTAACATTCGGCTGAGCTTTGAATTCTTCATCCTAGGAGGAAGTTTCATGGTATTGAAAAGTTGGTACCTATTTAATTAATGTAAAAAAAATTCCCATTAAAACACAATTAGTGTATGCTATTGATCTAATAGAGCAAGTTAAACACCATTATGAAGTCAACGTATCGCTTTCAAAAGATTGGACGATCAAATATATTCTTATCTCACTTTTACTCACATTTTTACCCAGTTTGTTTTCACATTACCAACTATTACCATTGTTTTCTGCTACCAATCACAATACTTAATTGGTTTCACAGCTTCCTGATTAATTCAATTTCTTTGCAGTATGTCCACTGATATTTGAATTATCCTGCAAAACACTTTGTCGTGTGATATCAGATACACTTGCCTTCTCTTCATCTTCATAAGGAATAGGAGTAGAATCAGGCCATTGGAAGTGATGTCAGAGGCTAAAAGAGAAGCTACATTCCAATTAGTTATTGTTCCCAATAGAAAAAGGGATGTGGGAAGGTCATAAGTCATGTCAGAAGTCAGAAGTCATGTGATAGGAGTAGAATTAGGCCATTCGGCCCATCAAGTCTACTACACCATTCAATCATGGCTGATCTATCTCTCCCTCCTAACCCCATTCTCCTGCCTTCTCCCCATAACCTCTGACACCATACAAATCAAGAATCTATCTATCTCTGCCTTAAAAATATCCACTGACTTGATCTCCACAGTCTTCTGTGGCAATGAATTCCACAGATTCATCACCCTCTGACTAAAGAAGGTGGAACATTGTTTGTTTCCTTTAGAGAATTGTTTGTTTTCTTCAGATTCAGTATTAATTGAACATACTTCTCTTTTAGACCCGAATCACAAGTACTGCGAAGCGTATTGAGAAAAAAAAAGTTGAAAGACTGGAGCGACTAGGCTTGTATACACTGGAATTTAGAAGGATGAGAGGAGATCTTATCGAAACGTATAAGATTATTAAGGGGTTGGACACGTTAGAGGCAGGAAACATGTTCCCAATGTTGGGGGAGTCCAAAACAAGGGGCCACAGTTTAAGAATAAGGGGTAGGCCATTTAGAACTGAGATGAGGAAAAACTTTTTCAGTCAGAGAGTTGTGAATCTGTGGAATTCTCTGCCTCAGAAGGCAGTGGAGGCCAATTCTCTGAATGCATTCAAGAGAGAGCTAGATAGAGCTCTTAAGGATAGCGGAGTCAGGGGGTATGGGGAGAAGGCAGGAACGGGGTACTAATTGAGAATGATCAGCCATGATCACATTGAATGGCGGTGCTGGCTCAAAGGGCCGAATGGCCTCCTCCTGCACCTATTGCCTATTGTCGATTAATATACTTTCACATTTGCTGTGGTTATACATCCCTGATAGCAGAAGAAATATGAAAACTATGTATTCCTCCTAATGATGTAGAAGAACGTTGTTTTCTCTGATTGTGTAATCTCTAGATTTCGAGAATAGTTTTATTTCTCTTGAGAAATGTTCTTTTACTCCTCTTGAAAACTATTTTTCCTTCTTACAAATGTTTTATATGTATAGTATATACATATACATCATTTGCTAATGTAACTGCAAATAAGTGCAATTACTAAACTTTTCTATGTATTGTTGCGTTTAGTTAATGAAATAATTTCTTCAGCAGAATGTTTGCACCCAACCGATAACTTTTTGAAGCAGCATTTTAGTACACTGTCCAAGAAAAGTGTCTGAGCCTTTGGTTCAATGCCTCATCTAAACGTTAGCTCATCCAACAGTGTTTCATACTACAGTTTTATATTGAATTATTTCACTTGGCATAAAACAGTTTGCATCAGAGGCATGAGTGTGACCATATTTGACAATTGTTAGATCTTAATTTGCTTCATTTTTAATCTTGCGTGAAGTATTTTTGGCAAACACTTTACAGTGAGGTCAACAGGAGTGATTGATGTATTTTCTTTGCACTTTGGTGGCCTATGGATATTTTGGGTATGTGTTGTGGATGTAGATTTGACAATATCTATAAAATAGATCTTGTCAGATCAGCAAGTCTCGGGTTATTTTCTGGATGGGTTCACTTTTGATACTTTGGTCTCTCATATTGTTTAATATGCCTGTTGAAAGAACAATTCACCCACTCCCATCTCTTTAAGAACAAATAACCACAGTTTAGACACAAAATGCTGGAGTAACTCAACAGGTCAGGCAGCATCTGAGGAGAGAAGGAATGGGTGACGTTTCGGGTCAAGACCTTCTTCACAGATTTACAACTCTCTGACTGAAAACGTTTTTCCTCATCTCCGTTCTAAATGGCCTACCCCTTATTCTTAAACTGAAACGTCACCCATTCCTTCTCTCCTGAGATGCTGCTTGACCCACTGAGTTTACCTTCGATTTAAACCAGCATCTGCGGTTTTCTTTTCCTAACCGGAGTTTAACTCCATGATAACCAATTCTTCTGCTACATCCTCTTGCAGAGTTTTTGAATGTACAGATAGATAGAGATTTGATATGCAAAAGGTCAAAAGTTTAAATTGGGTAAACGGGAATGCATTGAGATTATGATCATAGAAGCTATGGACGTATTAAATAATGGAGCAGGTTGAGGGGCAATTGACATACTTCTGCTTCTAGTTTGTATGTTCCCATGTTCGTAAGTACATTGGTGTACTTTAGTGTCTTTAGTTGGTGTCACCCCGATCCGTGGCCATATCACCCCCGTCCTTTACAAACTCCACTGGCTCCCCATCCCCCAGAGAATCCAGCACGGTAGTGCAGCGGTAGAGTTGCTGCTTTACAGCGAATGCAGCGCCGGAGACTCAGGTTCGATCCTGACTACGGGTGCTGCACTGTAAGGATTTTTGTACGTTCTCCCCGTGACCTGCGTGGGTTTTCTCCGAGATCTTCGGTTTCCTCCCACACTCCAAAGATGTACAGGTATGTAGGTTAATTGGCTGGGTAAATGTAAAAATTGTCCCTAGTGGGTGTAGGATAGTGTTAATGTGCGGGGATCACTGGGCGGCACGGACTTGGTGGGCCGAAAAAGGCCTGTTTCCGGCTGTATATATATGATATGATGATGATATGATGATATGATATGAAAATCCTCCTCATGACCTACAAAGCCCTCCATAACCTGGCCCCATCCTACCTGACTGACCTCCTCCACAGGCACACTCCCACCTGCACCCTCCAATCTGCTGCCAATCTCCTATCCCCCCCCCATCCGGACCAAACTCAGATCCTGGGGGGACAGGGCTCTCTCCATCGCTGCTCCCACCCTATGGAACTCACTACCCCAAACCGTCAGAGACTCCTCCTCACTCACCACATTCAAAACATCACTGAAGTCTCACCTGTTCAGTACTGCCTTCAACCACTGAAGGTCACCTCACCTTCTGTCTCCTTTCTCTGTTCGTTTACTTATTTATCTATTTATTCACTTCCCTATGTTCTTTAAATCCCTGTAAAGTGCTTTGAGTGTATGAAAAGTGCTATATAAATGTAATGCATTATTATTATTATTATTATTTAACATTAACTTTTAATGAAGAATTAAATATATACCTCAGATAGAACATTTTGTAAAGCTGTGGTGATAAGGGGAAAGGTGTGAACTTGGTTATTATTTGAAAAATCCAACATAGATAGAATGAACTGATTGACCACCCTTCATAGTTGCATGATTGAAAAGGCTTAACATTAAGGTGGAAATGGAAATGAAATATGATGCAAAACGGGGACTGATGAACTCCAATATTGTGGGATGGGCCAGGATTTTAACAGGAATGCTTTGCAGTCACTTTTCCAGGTCTGCAATTAGTTTTAGTTTTTGAGATACAGTGCAGAAACAGGCCCTTCGGCCCACTGAGTCCATGCCAATCAGTGATCCCCACTCATTAACATTATCCTACACATCAGGGACAGTTTACATTTATACAAAGTATACAAACCCAAGCCAATTAACCTACAAACTGTTGTACTTCGTGGTCCGGTACCTGTTGTATCTTTGTTGAGACTCTGGACGGACCACAAGTACACGTGTGTAAAAGGTTACAATGCTGGAGCTTAACTCCAGGCTGTTTATTCCGTGGCCACCTGGAACCAGAGTGACCGCCTAATCACATCATTACCTTATATACACATCACTACACAGGCAAACAAAGTAGTCCTTGTGATACAATAAAGTAGTCCCTAAAATATCACAACACAAACCTGTATGTCTTTAGAGTGTGGGAGGAAACTGAAGTTTACGGAGAAAACCCACGCGGTCACGGGGAGTTCATAGAAACTCTGTACAGACAGCATCCGTAGTCAGGATCGAACCCGCGTCTCTGGCGCTGCAAGCACTGTAAGACAGCAACTCTACCACTGCGCCACCGTGCCACACACAATGCAGGTGGACAGCTGCGATGTGAAGACATGAAAAGGCAAAGTGCTGGAGGAACTCAACGGTTCAGGCAGCATCTGTGGAGGGAAGAAATAGGTGAAGTTTCAGATCGAAACCCTTCTTCGAACTGAGCTATGTGACGTGGACCTGCCTGATCCCCATTCATCCTGTGAAGGGATGCAAGAGAGGGCAATGGATTAAAAATTAAGAACAGAAGGAAACAAACTGAGTAATCTGATCATCACATGGGCTGCCAGGATATTTGAGTTATTGCTGGATTTTCTGCTGAATGTAAGAAGGGCTGGGATGAAGAAACAACCAGCATTGACCAGAGAGTTCAAGTGATACAGGCAACGAGCAGAAGGAATGCACTCCAATCCAGAAAACATTTCTAACAGTAACTAACGTGCTCATGCCCACTACCACCAATGCCATTTATCTTGCCCGAGCCAGCTGCCTGCCCCTTTTCCGGGGTTACGTCCATGCCAGGGTGGTGTTGGAGAGGGACTACGCGCTGTCCACGGGCACCCTGGAGGATTTCCGGGACCGCTGGGCACCACGGGGGATTGGATGTATCCTGGATGGGGATTGTAATATAATTGTATAATAGTTTCAATAGGTATATTTGTTTGTATAATATTCTGGTGGTGTGTTCTGTTTTGGTTTTATTGTATTGTATATATTATTTTAATATTTGAATAAATATTTTTGAATTAAAAAAAAAAAGCAAAAAAAAAAGCCATTTATCTTAATCTTTCCACACTCAGATGCTGCATCAGCCAGCTTACTCCCATACACCTCCTTTATGTTTATAATGCTGTTATATGGTTATAAAGCAGTTATAATACTATTATCACATGTATGCCCCAACGATATTCATATATCCAGCTGGTTGCCATTGCCACCACGTATAATACATCCGCTAGATGCAGCCACAACTCAAAACCCACGACAACAAGCTAATCCTGTTTCTCACCCATTCCTACTCTTGACATCACAGGACAATTTATACAGCTGTCATTCCTGGGTTCCAGTAATAATCTATCCATTACATGCTTCATGTATTCTTGCAGAATCGATTGCAAAACCCTCTGCATGTCTCTAATGGAGCTAAAGAGAAGCTGGGGCCAAAGATCAGATGTCTTTCACAGCCATTAAATCACAACATTCCCAGGGGCTTGACAGGTGGATGTAGTATTGATACTTTCCTTGGTTAGGGGTGTACACCCCTTGGCACGGTGGCGTAGCGGTAGAGCTACTGTTTTACAGCACCAGAGATCTGGGTTCAATCCTGACTATGGCTGCTTGCCTGTCTGGCGTTTGTACGTTCTCCCCATGACCTGCGTGGGTTTTCTCCAAGATCTCCGGTTTCCTGTAACACTCCAAAGACGTACAGGTTTGTAGGTTAATTGGCTTGGTGTAAATGTAAAATTGTCCCTAGTGTGTCCAGGGTAGTGGTAATGTGCAGGGATCGCTGGTCGGGACGGATTCGGTGGGCCGAAGGGCCTGTTTCCCCCACTGTATCTCGAAACTAAACTAAACTAAACTAGGGGCATGGTGGGTGTATGCAGTCTTTGCTGCAAACTATTGTCAGCCATTCAGTATAGAGATAAAAAGAAATGTTTTCACCCAGAGGAATTCAACTACCACGGTTATGAGGGTTCAGTGACTGAGCATATTCAAGACAGAGATTGATAGGATTTTGTATATTGAGAATCAAAGCTTGTGAGAAAATGGCATAAAGGTTAACGATATTATAACCCGCTGAGTTACGTACTCCAGCACTCTGTATCTTTAAAAAAAAATCATTCGTAAGATCATAAGATCATGATCAAAAGTAATAGGAGTAGAATTAGGCCATTTGGCCCATCAAGCCTAGTCAGGCATTCAATCTTGGCTGATCTATCTCTCCCTCCTAACCCCATTCTCCTGCCTTCTCCCCATAACCTCTGACATCCATACTAATCAAAAATCTTTCTACAGTATCTCTGCCTTAAGTATATCCACTGACTTGGCCTCTACAGCCGTCTGTGGCAAAGAATTCCACAGATTCGCCACCCTCTGACTATTATTAAATGGTGGAAGTGGCATGAAAGATCAACTGACATAACGTGGCATTTGGAACCAGATAATGTTCTCAGTGCCGACCAGCACTGGACCACATCGAAGGTATTTATTCACAAAATGCTGGAGTAACTCAGCAGGTCAGGCAGCATCTCAGGAGAGAAGGAATGGGTGACGTTTCGGGTCGAGACCCTTCTTCAGACTGATGTCAGGGGGGCGGGACAAAGGAAGGATATAGGTGGAGACAGGAAGATAGAGGGAGATCTGGGAAGGGGGAGGGGAAGAGAGGGACAGAGGAACTATCTAAAGTTGGAGAAGTCGATGTTCATACCACTGGGCTGCAAGCGGCCCAGGCGAAATATGAGGTGCTGTTCCTCCAATTTCCGGTGGGCCTCACTATGGAGGTGCTGTTCCTTTGTCCCGCCCCCCTGACATCAGTCTGAAGAAGGGTCTCGACCCGAAACGTCGCCCATTCCTTCTCTCCTGAGATGCTGCCTGACCTGCTGAGTTACTCCAGCATTTTGTGAATAAATACCTTCGATTTGTACCAGCATCTGCAGTTAGTTTCTTATAGTACTGGACCACGTTGCCATCTTTCCACCTGCCATAATTCCAATGTGCTCCATGAGATGGAAAAGTCGCAAGCAATGCCAATTTCTCCATTAACAAACACTTGACAAAACCACCAGAAAATATTTTAAAATCACACTGGGTTGAACATACATGATGGAAATACACCTGCCAAGCCGGTAGCGGGATCGGTGAGACATTCGCAACACAAGGAACAATATCTTATCTAACCCTACTACAGGGTTCCTTATGTTGACCTCCCCGAAAGAAATAATCTACATGGATCGTGGAAGATAATCAGTGATAGGAGCAGAATTAGCCCATTGGCCCATTAATCTACTCCGCCTTTCAATCATGGCTGTGTCTCTCGTCCCCATTCTCCTGCCCTTCTCCCTGTAACCTCTGATACCCTTACTAATCAAGAATCCACTTTAAAAATATCCATTAACTTGGTCTCCACATGCTCACTGCTTCACAGATGGAAGATGCTACACAATCCAAAGATATAACTGTGGGCATGAACCCCAAACCAAGGAACGCATGTCTTACACCTGCTCTATAAGATCATTCATAGGAGACCCCCCTCATTTTTACACTTGGAATCTCAGGAGGCCGCTTACTGGAACTGATGGGCAACCAAGTGAAAACCTTTTCATGCCAAAATAAAGAGGGAAGAGATGTACATGGCATGACATACTGTACATAATAAATTAGAGCTGGTTCTTGCTCCACTACCTAGTTGGCAGCAAAAACAGAAGCTTTAGTTCAAGATGACAGTGGAGAGAATGGATTCTATAGTGCCAGCTACTCAGGTGCTGACCTATTCAGTATAATGATCCATGAACCATAGATGCTCTCTGAACAACATGTGATTTGCTTGCTGCCCAGTCATTCTGGCCATATGTCAGAGACGCTTAACCAAAGGATTAAAATAAGGCTTGGTGCCCATTGAAGAAACCCTCCCTGATATTCCACCTGCACAGCTGTATATTTCCTTTATGGGATTTTTCATGCAGACATTGTTGTGTTGGTTAACAGTGAGGATGATACAGAAGCTTATACTGTGGAAGGTTAGATTATTAAGGGATTGGACACGTTAGAGGCAGGAAACATGTTCCCAATGTTGGGGGAGTCCAGAACCAGGGGCCACAGTTTAAGAATAAGGGGTAGGCCATTTAGAACGGAGATGAGGAAAAGCTTTTTCAGTCAGAGAGTTGTAAATCTGTGGAATTCTCTGCCTCAGAAGGCAGTGGAAGCCAATTCTCTGAATGCATTCAAGAGAGAGCTAGATAGAGCTCTTAAGGATAGCGGAGTCAGTGGGTATGGGGAGAAGGCAGGAACGGGGTACTGATTGAGAATGATCAGCCATGATCACAATGAATGGTGGTGCTGGCTCGAAGGGCTGAATGGCCTACCCCTGCGCCTATTGTCTATTGCATGATTTCCCTGTGAGCTTAGGCAATCATCATAATATGACTCCCCCACTTTTTCCCAGGACAGCATGATTTATTTGAAGGTGAACAAAAGCTTATAGATGAGTTTTACATTTGGTTTTAGCTTAGTTTAAGAGATACAGCGCGGAAACAGTCCCTTCGGCCAACCGAGTCTGCACCGACCAGCGATCCCCGCACATTAACACTATCCTACACACACTGGGATCAAGTTACACTTATACCAAGCCAATTAACCTACAGACCTGTACGCCTTTGGAGTGTGGGAGGAAACCAAAGTTCTTGGAGAAAACCAACACAGTCACAGGGAGAACGTACAAACTCCATAAAGACGCCATGATCGAACCCGGCTCTCCAGCGCTGCAAGGGCTGTAAGGCAGCAACTCTACCACTGCGCCACAGTGCCATCGTTGTGAGTGTCTTGTTTCCTGGTGAGTGTCTGTTGTTTATTATACAGTATTTACCTGTATGAATGCATGTGTCTCGTCATGTGTCTGACTGGCTCATTCCCAGTGTGTCAGATGTGAGGAATAGTGAGAGTGTAACGTGCAGCGTAAGTGAGTGTGAGTAGGGCAGACCTTGACGTATGGTACTTCTTACCTTGACTTCTCTTGGATGGCCATTCAGCTTTGTGAGTATCGTGCACACATCCTGCAACTCCAAGCATCCTGAGCTCCTGACATTCAGTTCACAATTACATCCTTTCACTGGTGGGGATGGCGATGACCAGAGAGCTTGCTGCCTTTGTTTTGATCTCTCTCTTCCTCTCCAATGGCTCTGCTCGTAATCTGTGGACGGCACGGTAGCGCAGCGGTAGAGTTGCTGCTTTACAGCGAATGCAGCGCCGGAGACTCAGGTTCGATCCTGACTACGGGTGCTGCACTGTAAGGAGTTTGTACGTTCTCCCCGTGACCTGCGTGGGTTTTCTCCGAAATCTTCGGTTTCCTCCCACACTCCAAAGACGTACAGGTTTGTAGGTTAATTGGCTGGGTAAATGTGAAAATTGTCCCTAGTGGGTGTAGGATAGTGTTAATGTACGGGGATCGCTGGGCGGCACGGACTTGGAGGGCCGAAAAGGCCTGTTTCCGGCTGTATATATATGATATGATATGATACACTCCAGCGGTGGGAAGGAAGAAACACTGGTCACCATGGAAATGACTGCAAGTCCTACAGTTGGCCTTGAGTGCCCACGAGTCAGCTCCTCCATTCAATTAGGATCTGGTTGTCCTGCACCTCCATTTGTTATTCACCTCAGCTCCAAATCCTATTTCCAAAGAAAACTGTCAACATGACCGCAAAGTGAAGGATTCATGAATGGTTCAGTGGAAATTAAATCAAGGCCAAAAAACAAAAAAAAATCCCCCCCAGAAAAAAGACATGTTTAGGAAAAAAATGTTTATCTCTAAAATGGAGCATTAACCGAACAGGGTGAATGTGCCATCATCAAATGGACCATAGCATATTAAAACCATATTGAGATTCGAAAAGAACACTTTTGAGTTAATCTTCATTTGCAATGTATTCAGATGCTTCATGACCTTGCTGCACAACAGGTGGACAAACAGATTCTCTGAAACACCGGAGCATCTGGACACCACCAAATGTAACAGGTGTTGAGCAAATCTCAGCGTTAAAGAGAAACACAGTACCAATGCCTAGTGTGAAGAAGCATTAGCAGCACATTATCTACTCCTGGGGCTTCATCGTACACATGTAATTTATTTTAACCATATTTAACCTACAACATAGACAGTAGCAAGGAACAAAGCATGGGATCAGAGAATGTAAAGGCACACTTATTTGGTTTTATGTTAATGTAAAATGTGTGATAAGATGACGGACAGAGATATAAAATCCATTGCCTATTGTACATCTTTCCCTATTTTAATTGGAAAGAATTTCTCTTTATCACCCATTTTACTACATCACAACATATAAAATTCTGCCATTCTGAACTTATGGATGAAGGGAATTGAAACAAATGACTGTATTGAGAACAAGTATGGAAATCATTTAGATAATAAAAGAGATTCGAAACCTAAGTGGGTGGAATACATGGAGGAACTTTCTCCTGCAATTACATTGCCATAATAATTTCACCCCTCCCCCTACGTGGGTGGGAGAGGTTTAGGGTGAATGTACATCCCAAAAACACACAAAGTCTGACACTACCAAGCAATGACTGCCACCATGTTCAAACTGTGAACAGCAGAGGACCCAAGACCCATGCTGTAGGGAGTGGGGCATTATTAACCTACTTAAATGGATTCCATATTACAATTGGAGACCTAATTTGAAGTTAGTTTGGTTTGGAGGTAGGGTACTCTCAGGAATGCCTCCAGGGTATTGGACATGAGATGTCTGAGCACTTTGTCAGGGTAGTTGAAGGCCTGGAAACCTTATTGTAAGAAACATCTGATGATCTCAGCAACTCTCAGAGATCCCTCTGGACCACGGATTAGCGACAATAATCGGTATTCACACAGGTAACAGGAAGAAGCACATGGTGAGTACCACCATGGCTAGGTTCCTGTTGGATTTGTGAAGGGAAAATAATGAGGGTTAACTGAATAATAAGGGTTACCATAACACAGTTGTATCGTAAAGGATGCCGCAGGTGGCTAACATGGAATGGAGCATCAGAGCAGGAGGGGTGAGGTGGTGCAAGGTTGCAGTACGTTCTATCATCCAGAAATGCTGTGCATGCTGAGCTTTGCTGCCAGAAGGAGCTTTGTCCGCATCTGGTTGGTGCCAAGCTCAAGAGCATCCTACAAGGAGATTTGTTCCCTTCTACACTTTTGTATCTACATATCGTAATAACATAAGTAACAGAGGCAGGAAAAGGCCATTAATTCTCACCCTACTTGTGGTATTCCCATTGTTCTTCCCATTCCCCCTCCATCTTCTCTGCTGCTGAAAACTAATTTGTTCTGAAGATCGACACAAAATGCTGGAGTAACTCAGGCGGCATCTCTGGTTAGAAGGAATGGGTGATGTTTCGGGTCGAGACCCTTCTTCAGACTGAGACCTGAAACGTCGCCCATTCCTTCTATCTGGAGATGCTTGGTTACTCCAGCATTTTGTGTCAATCTTCGGTGTAAACCAGCATCTGCAGTTCCTTCCTACTAATTTGTTCCCTCGGTTTTTCCTGATCGGAAGGAAAGTCTCCGATATAAAACATTAACTTAGTTTCTCTTTTCACAGATGCTATGTGACCTGCTGTGTATTTCCAGCAATTTTTGGTTTGAAGTCAGATTGTCCCAGCAGTTTTTAATGATTTCCAAAAACCACTTAGTTGAAGTAGATTATAGGTCCCTGCCACTGTCCACTTCTCTTTGGGATGTGACTGCTATGATCAACAGGCAGGGTGGATATACGCAGTGATTTCATGCTTTACGATTTGGAGAGTGTGTGTTGACTCATAAAGACTAGCAGGTATGACCTGATTTCCAGGAATTTATAGAATAAAAGCTTTCACTGTTCCATTAGCCTACTCTGGTTCCACTAGTAATTACATGACCACATATTTTCCAGGCTATGAATCTTGAACATCTCTAAATCTATTTTTCATCAGTTTTGCATATATTTCAGGCTGCTGTTTGGCAGCTCTTTAATTCTAGTGGGACCTGTGGGGATGAGCAACCTGACACTACACTGGTGCCATTGCCTCCCATGAACTAATCTTTGGCAATACCTGAACAAAAATATTTTCCTCATATTTCTGTACACCACCAATACAGCTCACCCCCTCCATGACACACTAGTCAACCTGAGGAGTACCTTCAGCAACAGACTGGCTCCACCAAGATGCAGCACAGAACGCCACAGGAGATCCTTCATCCCTGTGGCTATCAAACTGTACAACTCCTCCCCGTTCTTATCGTGGGATAGACTGACTCCCCTCCCCCCACCTCCCCAAATCTTTGCACATCTCCAATCCTTTTGCCTCGTCACTTTAATTTTGTTTCATGTATCTTGTGTTTTATGACTGTTGGCAGATGAATTTCCCTCCTGGGATAAATAAAGTTCTAGCGTCTCGTCTCGTCCCGTCCCGTCTCGTCTCGTCTCGTCTCGTCTCGTCTCGTCTCGTCTCGTCTCGTCTCGTCCATCCCGTCTCGTCCCATCTCGTCCCGTCTCGTCCCGTCTCGTCCTGTCTCGTCCCGTCTCGTCTCGTCTCGTCTCGTCTCGTCCTGTCTCGTCCCGTCTCGTCTCGTCTCGTCTCGTCCCGTCCCGTCCCGTCCCGTCCCGTCCCGTCCCGTCTCGTATCGTATCGTATCGTATCGTATCGTATCGTATCGTATTGTATCGTATCGTATCGTATCGTATCGTATCGTATCGTATCGTATCGGCTCCAGAAGAGTGACATCAAAATCTATTATTGTCTTCATGATCTCATGATCTAGCTGCATTTGCTAGTCACAATCCACAGCAGCCTTCTGTCTCTGAGGTTCCATCACCTGCACTGAGCATTGGGAATATCTACGCATTAGACCAGCCTGCTTTGTTGCTCTCGCCTCATTGATTTTAACTCTCGGTGCAACTGGTGAAACTAATTCTCACACTCAGCTGGGCTCTGACCGTTTTTGATAACCCTCGAGCTCATCAAGGCATGGCTCATGACAAAATATCGTAAAATCTATGGTTAAGGATATGCAAATAATCAATCATACACTTATGTAACAAGGATATTTTATTCATACATCAACTTAAACAGCCACGGGATGAGCAAAACCACTTTCCACTCAATTAAGTCCTCTTTCTTTGCTGTATGATTACTGTTCTAAGTAGAGCCAGGATTGTGCCATAAGTGCCTTTTCATGCCTTTTTGATGATTTCAGCAAGATAATGCCCTTTTCACGATCGAGTGCCTAAATCAGCCTTTTTTTGCCATATTAACGTAACTTACAAGAACATTTCCACCACCGGGACGAAACCGGGGGCACCACCATTGGTCATTCATTCGTGGGTAGTGGACGAGGCCCCGGTTTTTTGCAGTCAGGCTGTAAGTGGGTGTTAAGTGGTGATTGGAGAGGGGTGGGTGGGGAAGGGTCCAGTCTTTTCAAACTGGCGTCAGGCTGTGAGTAGGTGTGAAGTGTTGGTTCGGGAGGGGGGTGGGGTGGGAGGGGGGGGGGGGGGGGGGGGTACCAGGGTTAAGTTTCTATTTATCGAACCTGCAGTAGAACATTCAGGTCATTGGTCAGCTGACCATTGTCCAAGGAGCGGGGCGTTTTCCTCTTGTAGCTTGAAATTTCTTGCAAGCCCTTCCAAACTGAAGAAGAGTCATTAGCAGAGAACTTGCTCCTCAACTTCTCAGAGTACCTTACCTTGATTCCTCTTCTCAGCTTGTACTTGGCCGGCCTGTAGAGGTCTGCATCCCCGCTCCTGTAGGATCGACCCCTGCAAGCGACAAAATGCCTAAAGTCAAGTCAACACCTTGTAAAAAACTGAACGATTTGGTGAGAGTGTACGGGAGTGATATATTCTCTAAAGACAACTGTGTGCTGTTTTGCAAAGCATGTGTAAGAAAGCAGTCAATCATGAAAAGAAATATTTCGTCTCCCAGTATGTACAGACAGCTAAACACAAGTGGGCGCAGAGAAACTGAAGGTGGGAGATACGCTAGCTTGTCTCCTCACTACATTTATTGCTGGCTCCAGTCGCAAATCTGAGCTTTCGAGTGATCTGTGTAAGGCATTCATTGATGCTGGAATTCCACTGTGGAAATTGGAAAACAAATCTCTCAGAGGTTCTTTAGAGAAATACTCAAAGGAACATATACCGAGCGAGTCATCATTACGGGAAAATTATGTTGACAGCAACTTCAACATTGTTGTGCAGAAAATTAGAGATTAAGTTGCCTGCAACAAAATATGGACCTCAATAGACGAGACAACCGATGCTGTGGGGAGATATGTTGCCAATGTGGCCATCGGTACACTGGAGGCAGGTCAACCATCAAAGGAGTATTTGTTGACATCGGAAGTATTGGAGAAGTCAAACAGCTCAACTATTGCTCAGTTGTTTACATCTTCACTTGCTTTACTTTGGCCAGAAGGTATAAAACACGAGAGTGTTTGTGATTGATACAGCTCTGTACATGCAAAATGCTGCTAATTCTCTTAAAGTTTTATTCCACAAAATGTTGCATTTGACATGCTTAGTTCAGGGACTCCACAGAATTGCCGAGCACATACGTAGCTTGTTTCCAAATGTCGATCGCCTAGTTTCCAATGTCAAGATAATCTACCTCAAAGCACCGTCACGTGTGCAGTTGTTCAAGGAAATGGCACCCGTGATTCCGCTACCTCCTCAGCCCGTTTTGACTAGGAGGGGTACATGGCTCTCTGCTGTACTCTACTATGCTGCAAATTCTGAAAAAATAAAAGAAATCATCAACTGTTTTGAAGAAGAAGAATCTGCTGCAGTCAGGATCGTCAGTGAAATCATGCAGAAAATTTCCCTCCACCGTGATCTTGTGTTTATTGCTTCCAATTTTGCAAACTTCCCACAAGCTATCACGTCCCTTGAGAAACGTGGTGAAACATTAGTGAATAACTTGCAGGTTTTCAACAGAGTAACTGACGATATTCGTAACGTTCCTGGCGATGTAGGTAAAGACATACAAGGAAAATGTGAGAGAGTGATTTTAGGTAACAAAGATCTTGAAGAAATAAAAAACATAGCTAAAGTTCTCAAAGGTAGTTGTTATGCACAAGATATCGACATGAATATAGAGTCTGTAGCTTGTTTTGGGTATGCACCAGTGACCACAGCTGGGGTAGAAATAAGTTTTTCACAACTGAAGCATATTCTGTCTGACGGACGGCATAGTTTAACACCAGATCATTTGAAAGAAATGCTAGTAATTATGTGCAACCAGGCAACTTTGGTCATTTAATGTAGTATACCTTTTTAAATTATTATTTTTAACCATATTTTGGTGGTAGAAATACATGCCTTTCTATGCCTTTTTTTGCAAATAAATGCCTTTTTCGTGCATTTTTGGAATTTTATTATGCCTATTTGCCTGACTATTTCAGAGATTTTTAGCCGAAACATCCTGGCTCTAGTTATAAAGAAGAAAAACTGGCAGCCAATTTGGGCACAATTTGGGTCTCAGAAATAGTAATAATCTGAATCAACAAATAATCTGATTTAGGGACATTAAATGAGGGGTAATTTTTGGATTATGTAGTGGGGTTAAAGGCACTGGCTCTGAAGGAAAGATCCCATGTAACTGTTATTTTTAGATTTAGATTTAGAGATACAGCGCGGAAACAGGCCCTTTCGGCCCACCAAGTCCGCGCTGCCCAGCGATCCCCGCACATTAACACTATCCTACACACACTAGGGACAATTTTTATATTCACCCAGTCAATTAACCTACATACCTGTACGTCTTTGGAGTGTGGGAGGAAACCGAAGATCTCGGAGAAAACCCACGCAGGTCACGGGGAGAACGCTCAAACTCCGTACAGACGGCGCCCGTAGTCAGGATCGAACCTGAGTCTCCGGCGCTGCATTTCGCTGTAAGGCAGCAACTCTACCGCTGCGCCACCGTGTCCAACCATTGCACCCATCCATTGCATTCCTGAAGATATAGCAACTGTTTTCTCAATTTCATCCAGTGGGATGTGAAACAAAGTAGTTAAACTCCTTGGACAATCCTTGGACAATCATCAGCTGACCAATGACCTGAACGGATTCTACTGCAGGTTCGAGAAACAGAAACATAACCCTTGGACCCCCTCCCCCCCACTAACTCCTGACACCGTTCTCCAAAGACTGGACCCTTCCCCACCCGCTGCCCCCAAATCACCACATCAATAGACAATAGACAATAGGTGCAGGAGGAGGCCATTCGGCCCTTCGAACCAGCACCGCCATTCAATGTGATCATGGCTGATCATTCTCAATCAGTACCCCGTTCCTGCCTTCTCCCCATACCCCCTGACTCCGCTATCCTTAAGAGCTCTATCTAGCTCTCTCTTGAATGCATTCAGAGAATTGGCCTCCACTACCTTCTGAGGCAGAGAATTCCACAGATTCACAACTTTCTGAGTGAAAACGTTTTTCCTCATCTCAGTTCTAAATGGCCTACCCCTTTTTCTTAAACTGTGGCCCCTTGTTCTGGACTCCCCCAACATTGGGAACATGTTTCCTGCCTCTAACGTGTCCAACCCCTTAATAATCTTATATGTTTCGATAAGATCCCCTCTCATCCTTCTAAATTCCAATTCTATACAAGCCTAGTTGCACCTACTCACAGCTTGACTGCAGACTGCAACACTGGGCCCTCCCCCCCCCACCCCCATCCCTCTGCAATCACCATTTCACACCCACTTACAGCGTGACTCCATTCTGCAAAGACTGGGCCCTCGTTCACTACCCACCCCCTCCTTGCTGCCCAACATCAGTAAGGCCACTACTCCGTCTCCAACAATAGAACTTGAGGAGGTGGAGAGGCTATTCAGGAGACAGAAAAGCCGGAAATCTCCAGGACAGGACAATGATTACCCCTCTACCCTGAAACTCTGTGCCGAGACACTGGCATCGATCTACACAGATATTTTCAACCTGTCCCTGCAAACCTGCACTGTCCCTGCCTGCTTCAAAGCCTCCACTATTGTCCCTGTACCCAAAAAGACAAGGATCATTGGTCTTAATGACTACAGGCCTGTCGCACTGACCCCTGTAGTCATGAAGACCATTGAAAGACGTGCTGGCCCAGCTGAAAAACATCACAAACCCCCTGCTGGACCCTCTGCAGTTTGCATACCGTGCCAATAGATCGGTGGATGACGCAGTCAACCTAGGCCTGCAGTTGATCCTCCAGCACCTAGATCGCAAGGGGACCTGTGCAAGGATTTTGTTTGTGGATTTTAGCTGTGCATTCAACACCATTGTGCCAGATCTACTACACTCCAAACTCTCCCAGTTGACTGTGCCTGAACCCCTCTGTCAGTGGATCATCAACTTCCTGACAGACAGGAAGCAGCATGTGAGGCTGGGAAAGCACCGAACTGTCAAAGCAGCCACAGCCAGACATAAAAACAGCCTTTTTCCACAAGTAGTAGCTCTACTCAATAACCAAAAGTCTGTAGTCTCTTTTTGCTCTGCTTTATTTCACTCACATGTTTAAACAGTAATGATGCATTTTTGATGTTTTAATGTTTTATGCTTATTTTTAATTGTTTACTGTATGTTCATGTTGTTACTTGTGAGCGGAGCACCAAGGCACATTCCTTGTATGTGTACATACTTGGCCAATAAACTTATTATTCATTAAATGGATGACAAAATTCTGAACTTGCACCAATGTTCAAATATATGGTTGCTCTCAGAATCTCCTCTGACCAGGAATACATTACTGGTTTAGAAGGGGCACGGTATATAACAACAGTCCATCTACAATCACCTCCATTTTAAGGGAGCTTTTCATGTTAAAATCATATTGTTGTCTTTCATTGTATTCCTTAAGATCAGAGGTGAGAAATTAGGTGATTGTTATAAACTCCTCCCTTAGAGTAACTACCTACTTTGATTTAAACAGCAGAGGTAGCCCATGCATCTTAGCCTTCTGGTGGGATGTCTAATTATATTTTTTGCTGATTTTCCTGTTTTTGTAATTGGTTTGTCTGACTTGCAAATTGCTTCTTCACACCTGTCAGGATTTGTTGTATTAACAGTAACCGCAGTGTGGCTGAAGGGCTTAAATTTAGAAATTTGTAAGGAATAGTCCCCCCTGGGAACAGTATAAATGCAGACTGTGAACCTGATTGGTCTGAGTTGTAGGTGTTGTAATATATAAGACAAGGGGGATGTTGTGATATTGCTGGGACTACTTTGTGTATCCAAGAACTACTTTGTATGCCTGTGTATATAAGTGATTGGTGTGATTAGGCGGTCACTCTGGATGCAGGCGGCCTTGGAATAAACAGCCTGGAGTTAAGCTCCACCATGATATCATCATAAACATGTGTACTCGTGGTCCTTCCAGAGTCACAACAAAGGTACAACAAGTACCGGACCACGAAGTACAACAGTAGGCACATTGCTTTATGCGGTCTTGCATTTGCTATTGGTGGGATCTCACTTTCCCAAAGGTAATTCCGTGCAGGTAAGGATGAAGCTTTGCTGCCAAATGAAATTGGCACTTACATTTTGTGACAATCGATTTGCTTAACTTTGTGGGTTGAAATAAGGATTAATGCCCAACAACAAAACTGCAGCTTGAATCTTGAGTTCCTGAAGAACAGATCAACTTGGGTGTTTACATTATACCGAAGCAGAGTTGCAAAAGAACAACTGTTGAGTTTCTTCAATAAGAATATTTAATCTTTGCTTGGAATAACTCCACTGTTTTTTTCATATTTTTTACTCATGAAGTCACGTAGCACATCCATCAGTGTGTGTGTCCATGGCAACTATCAAATGCTATACCAAATGTGTAGGAAGGAACTGCAGATGCTGATTGAAGAAGGGTCTCGACCTGAAACGTCACCTATTCCTTTTCTCCAGAGATGCCGTCTGGCCCGCTGAGCTACTCCTGCTTTTTATACCAATGCTATAGAAACATAGGAAATAGGTGCAGGAGTAGGCCATTCGGCCCTTCGAGCCTGCACCGCCATTCAATATGATCATGGCTGATCATCTAGCTCAGTAACCTGTACCTGCCTTCTCTCCATACCCCCTGATCCCTTTAGCCACAAGGGCCACATCTAACTCCCTCTTAAATATAGACAATAGACAATAGGTGCAGGAGTAGGCCATTCAGCCCTTCGAGCCAGCACCGCCATTCAATGCGATCATGGCTGATCACTCTCAATCAGTACCCCGTTCCTGCCGTCTCCCCATACCCCCTCACTCCGCTATCCATAAGAGCTCTATCCAGCTCTCTCTTGAAAGCATCCAACGAACTGGCCTCCACTGCCTTCTGAGGCAGAGAATTCCACACCTTCACCACTCTCTGACTGAAAAAGTTCTTCCTCATCTCCGTTCTAAATGGCCTACCCCTTATTCTTAAACTGTGGCCCCTTGTTCTGGACTCCCCCAACATTGGGAACATGTTTCCTGCCTCTAATGTGTCCAATCCCCTAATTATCTTATATGTTTCAATAAGATCCCCCCTCATCCTTCTAAATTCCAGTGTATACAAGCCCAATCGCTCCAGCCTTTCAACATACGACAGTCCCGCCATTCCGGGAATTAACCTAGTGAACCTACGCTGCACGCCCTCCATAGTAAGAATATCCTTCCTCAAATTTGGAGACCAAAACTGCACACAGTACTCCAGGTGCGGTCTCACCAGGGCCCGGTACAACTGTAGAAGGACCTCTTTGCTCCTATACTCAACTCCTCTTGTTACGAAGGCCAAAATTCCATTGGCATTCTTCACTGCCTGCTGTACCTGCATGCTTCCTTTTATTGACTGATGCACTAGGACACCCAGATCTCGTTGAACTCCCTCTCCTCCTAACTTGACACCATTCAGATAATAATCTGCCTTTCTATTCTTACTTCCAAAGTGAATAACCTCACACTTATCTACATTAAACTGCATCTGCCATGTATCCGCCCACTCACACAACCTGTCCAAGTCACCCTGCAGCCTTATTGCATCTTCCTCACAATTCACACTACCCCCCAGCTTAGTATCATCTGCAAATTTGCTAATGGTACTTTTAATCCCTTCGTCTAAATCATTAATGTATATCGTAAATAGCTGGGGTCCCAGCACCGAACCTTGCGGTACCCCACTGGTCACTGCCTGCCATTCCGAAAGGGACCCATTTATCCCCACTCTTTGCTTTCTGTCTGTCAACCAATTTTCTATCCATGTCAGTACCCTACCCCCAATACCATGTGCCCTAATTTTGCCCACTAATCTCCTATGTGGGACCTTGTCGAAGGCTTTCTGAAAGTCGAGGTACACCACATCCACTGACTCTCCCCTGTCAATTTTCCTAGTTACATCCTCAAAAAATTCCAGTAGATTTGTCAAGCATGATTTCCCCTTCGTAAATCCATGCTGACTCGGAATGATCCCGTTACTGCTATCCGAATGCTCAGCAATTTCGTCTTTTATAATTGACTCCAGCATCTTCCCCACCACTTATGTCAGACTAACTGGTCTATAGTTACCTGTGTTCTCTCTCCCTCCTTTCTTAAAAAGTGGGATAACATTTGCTATCCTCCAATCCACAGGAACTGATCCTGAATCTATAGAACATTGAAAAATGATCTCCAATGCTTCCACTATTTCTAGAGCCACCTCCTTAAGTAACCTGGGATGTAGACCATCAGGCCCTGGGGATTTATCAGCCTTCAGTCCCATCAGTCTACCCAAAACCATTTCCTGCCTAATGTGGATTTCCTTCAGTTCCTCCATCACCCTAGGTTCTCTGGCCCCTAGAACATTTGGGAGATTGTGTGTATCTTCCTCAGTGAAGACAGATCCAAAGTAACGGTTTAACTCGTCTGCCATTTCTTTGTTCCCCATAATAAATTCCCCTACTTCTGTCTTCAAGGGACCCACATTTGCCTTGACTATTTTTTTCCTCTTCACGTACCTAAAAAAACTTTTGCTATCCTCCTTTATATTATTGGCTAGTTTACCCTCGTACCTCATCTTTTCTCCCCGTATTGCCTTTTTAGTTAACTTTTGTTGCTCTTTAAAAGAGTCCCAATCCTCTGTCTTCCCACTCTTCTTTGCTATGTTATACTTCCTCTCCTTAATTTTTATGCTGTCCCTGACTTCCCTAGTCAGCCACAGGTGTCTCTTACTCCCCTTAGAGTCTTTCCACCTCTTTGGAATAAATTGATCCTGCAACCTCTGCATTATTCCCAGGAATACCTGCCATTGCTGTTCTACCGTCTTCCCTGCTAGGGCCTCCTTCCAGTCAATTTTGGCCAGCTCCTGCCTCATGCCTCTGTAATCCCCTTTGCTATACTGTAATACCGACACTTCCGATTTTCCCTTCTGCCTTTCCATTTGCAGAGTAAAACTTATCATGTTGTGATCACTGCCTCCTAATGGCTCTTTTACCTCTAGTCCCCTTATCAGATCAGGATCATTACACAACACTAAATCCAGAATTGCCTTCTCCCTGGTAGGCTCCAGTACAAGCTGTTCTAAGAATCCATCTCGAAGGCACTCTACAAACTCTCTTTCCTGGGGTCCATTTCCAACCTGATTTTCCCAGTCTACCTGCATGTTGAAATCTCCCATAACCACCGTAGCATTACATTTTTGACACGCCAATTTTATCTCCTGATTCAACTTGCACCCTATGTCGAGGCTACTGTTTGGGGGCCTATAAATAACTCCCATTAGGGTCTTTTTACCCTTACAATTTCTCATTTCTATCCATACTGATTCAACATCTCCTGATTCTATGTCACCCCTTGCAAGGGAATGTATATCATTCCATACCATCAGAGCAACCCCACCCCCTCTGCCCACCTGTCTGTCTTTTCTATACGTTGTGTACCCCTGAATATTCAGTTCCCAGCCCTGGTCCTCTTGTAGCCATGTCTCAGTGATCCCTACAACATCATACTTGCCCATGACTAACTGAGCCTCAAGCTCATCCACTTTCTTTTTTATACTACGCGCATTTAAGTACAACACTTTAACTTCTGTATTTACCTCCCCTCTCACATCGGTCACAATTGGCCCTGCCCTTAATTTCTTTTCCCCTCTAGAACTTCTGTTCCCATTCTTCCGAGAGTCTTTTGCAATATCTCCTGTATTCCCTTTTACCTCATCTTCATATTCACAATTTGTTAACCCCTCCCCCCACTACTTAGTTTAAAGCCACAGGTGTCACACTAGCAAACCTGCCTGCCAGAATGTTTGTCCCCCTGCTGTTAAGATGTAACCCGTCCCTTTTGTACAAGTCACCCCTAGCCCAGAAGAGATCCCAGTGGTCCAGAAATCTAAATCCCTGCTCTCTGCACCAGCCCCTCAGCCATAAATTCATACCCTCTATCTCTCTGTTCCTGGCCTCACCAGCACGAGGTACCGGTAGCAGTCCAGAGATAACCACCTTCGACGTCCTACTTCTCAGTGTTTTTCCCAACTCTCTAAACTCCCGCTGTAGCACCTCCTTCCTCTTCCGCCCGACGTCATTCGTGCCCACATGCACAACGACTTCAGGTTGATCGCCTTCCCTCACTAGGATTTTCTGAAGCCGGTCCGTGATGTGTTGAACCCTGGCACCAGGGAGGCAACAGACCATCCTCAAGTCCCTTCTGCTGCCACAGAATCTTCTGTCCATCCCTCGGACGATGGAGTCACCGACCACTACGGCTCTTCCTGACTTCGGTGGAATACCTATTTGAATTCCACTGTAATCAGCACTTACTTTTCTTCTCAGCCAACGGGCGTCCTTGCTCTGCTCCCGGACTTTTCCCGGACATATAGCCAATGAACTGGCCTCGACTACCTTCTGTGGCAGAGGATTCCACAGACTCACCACTCTCTGTGTGAAGAAATGTTTTCTCATCTCGGTCCTAAAAGACTTCCCCCTTATCCTTAAGCTGTGACCCCTGGTTCTGGACTTCCCCAACATCGGGAACAATTTCATTTACCAATAGGTGGTCCATAGCCTTCTATGCCATGGCAATTCAAGAATTTGTCCAGATATTTTTTGAATGTCTCTGTGTCTCCTTTTAAAGGCTCCAGGCCTTTTACATTCTTCCACTTTCCACATACAAAGTGCCTATCCCTGCTAAATGATTATGAAGGTGACTCACTCAGTCATTGATAATGTCCCGAACCAGCTGCTGCAAGGTGCCGAGAAATTACTCCAGTTGAATTTCCATTTGTGCATCCTGGATACGTGATATTAATTAAAGATTGGTTCACATTAAATAAGAATTAAGCGTATCGATTTTGGCTGCAGATATGGCTGTAATTACAGGCTTGTGAAGAATTTCCCATGTCAAGCATTTCTAATGTGGAGACCTGACGAGAATTGCAGGGGAATTAAAAGTTGGAGTCAAATGCATCAAAATCAGGGAGAAAAGGGAGATAAAACAAACAAAAAAAACAGTTTCTCGCTCAGTAACAATTTTGATAAGCTGTACCTAATTAGAATGGATATAAAAATGGACAGATGTTGAATGGCCACAAATTAATTAGGGCTGAATTTCCCTTTAAAGGCAATGAACAGTGATTGCAGTAATCTCACTGGGCTGTGCAATTCAGCAAAATTACACTCACAGCTGTTATTGTTACAAGAATTCTCTGGAGTCTACACAGCAATAACCAAGGGTCACAAACAACTGTGAATAAAAATTTTGTCATCAGCTGCTATCTTTGCCGAAGTGGATACTGAATGGAATTCCAGTTCCTTACTTTGTGAAGAGAAAAAGAGAGATTACCATTCCTTTACCATCATTCATGGCCTCAGGATGTTCAAAAATGCCCTTGCATCCAAAGGAATATGTTTGAAATGTAGTTACTGTTGTTAAGCCATGAAACATGACAGCCAATCTGCACACAGTAAAATCTGCAAACAGCGATGAAATAATGACCAGATAATCCTTTTTATTGATATTGCCTCAGGAATAAATATTGGCCGAGAAAGCTGAGGAGGACACCTTCTTCAAAATATTGGCATATTCTTTCATGTCCATTTAAAAGAGCAAATGTAACTTAACTATCATATTTTATATTTTATAGCAACAAATTTATTGCTTTTGCCTGTAATTTGTTTTCTTCTGATCATCTGATCAAAGAAGCTTTTCCCTTTACATTTGGAAACCACTTAATATGTAATCAGTTTTGATGTTCATTATTTCAATGTCCCGGATTACTCTGGAAACACTATCTATACACTAAAACACTTGTTTGTTTGTTTGTTCCTGAACTACAGTCAAAACGGCACACGATATCACGACAATTTTAGGACCACCTTACTCACCATCGTCCCTTTGGTGCTAATGGAAGAAGTTTCATTGAAATCGGTGTTATATTTTTAAAGTTATTCACATTTTAAAGTTTAAATCTAATCCCTAGGGAGGGAGGGGGAGGGAGGGAGGGAGGGAGGGGGTGGAGGGAGTTGGGGAGGGAGGGAGTTGGGGAGGGAGGGAGGGGGGTGGAGGGAGAGGAAAGGAGGGAGGGTGAGGGATTGAGGGGGATAGAGTTGGGGAGGAGGGGAAGGGGGGAGGGGGAGGGGAGGGAAGGGAGAGGGGCAGGGAGAGGGGGAGGGGAGGGGTAGGGGGAGAGGAAGGGGTAAGGGGGGAGGGTGAGGGGGAGGGGGAAAGGGGAAGAGGGGGGAGGAGAGGGTGCTGCACCAATGCAGGAAAGGTTTGGACCTTGGTCTAGTAGAAACCAATACCTGCGCATTCTTTGCTTTTTAAACATGCTTTCTGTGTCTATCCTTTCACTCTTTTGCTCCACTGACTTTTCTCTGACTGCTTTATTCATTTTGATTTGATAGGGCAAATTTAATGGATTGATGGTTCTGCCAAGAGTCTCTCTCTGAATGAGAGAGCAGACTGGATGTAAGGGCATGGGGGTCATCCCTTCCAATTCGTGCTCCTTCCTGTGCTCTGGCTATTCATTTCAAGGACTGAAAATCAGGATGACAAGCATTAGGGCATCTGTCACACCTGTCCCTTTACCTCCCCCCTCGACTCTGTCCAAGAACCCCGACAGCCTTTTCAGGTGAGGCAGAGGTTCACCAGCACCTCCTCCAACCTCATCTACTGTATCCACTGTTCCAAGTGTCAACTCCTGTACATCGGCGAGACCAAGCGCAGGCTAGGCAATCGTTTCGCTGAACAACCCCGTTCAGTCCGCCTAAACCTACCTGATCTCCTGGTTGCTCAGCACTTTAACTCCCCATCCCATTCCTAAACTGACCATTCTGTCCTGGGCCTCCTCCATTGTCAGAGTGAGGCCCAGCGCAAATTGGAGGAACAACACCCCATATTTCGCTTGGGTAGCTTACACCCCAGCGGTATGAACATTGACTTCTCTAACTTCAAGTAGCCCTTGCATTCCCTCTCTCTCTCCTTCCCCTCCCATTCCCAGTTCTCCCACCAGTCTTACTGTTTCCAACCACATTCTACCTCTGTACCGCTCACTCCCGTGACATCAGTCTGAAGAAGGGTCTCGATCCAAAATGTCACCCATTCCTTCTCCCCAGAGATGCTGTCTGTCCTGCTGAGTTACTCCAGCATTTTATCATATCATATCATATATGTACAGCCGGAAACAGGCCTTTTCGGCCCACCAAGTCCATGCCGCCCAGTGATCCCCATACATTAACACTATCCTACACCCACTAGGGACAATTTTTACATTTACCCAGCCAATTAACCTACATACCTGTACATACCTGTACGTCTTTGGGTCTACCTTCGATTTAAACCAGCATCTGCAGTTCTTTCTGACACATACCGACATCTGTGTTCAATTGTGGGGACTGCCCTTCTTTACGGCAGAGCTTTGATTTCTAAACTCACTCTTTGAAACTTCAAATCGTTATCTCTCCTCTTTTGCTTACAGTGTGCATCACATTTACTAACTTTTCATTATCAATAGGAAATACATCAATTTAATATCCATGCTCTCTGCCAAACATCTTACATGTTGTTATCTTAGCGTTTAAAGATACAGCGTGGAAACAGGCCTTTTGGCCCACCGACCAGTGATCCCCAGTACATTAGTTCTATCCTACACACTAGGGACGATTTACAGAAGCCAATTAACCTAAAATCCTGCACGTTTTTGGAATATGGCAGGAAATCGGAGCACCCGGGGAACACCCACACGTACACAGAGATAACGTACAAACTATGTAGGGACAGCACCCTTAGTCAGTATCAAACTGAGTCTCTGGGGCTGTGAAGCAGTAAAGGGCCTGTACCACTTAGGCAATCTTTTTGGCGACTGTCAAAGTCGTAGCAGATCACCAAACTTTTATTTTACCCCACGACAATGACCACGACACTGCCGAGTCAGGTCGAGATTACAGCGTCTTCTGAAACATCGCGAAAATTCCCACGCTGTCAATGCTTCTCCGGCATGCTGGTTTTTGCTGAAATCACTGACAAGTCAGTAAGTACTTGAGAGTTTTGAACTTGTATGGGTTACTTAAAAACCAAACTTCACTGTAACAAGGAATAAACTGGATTTACATCAAGTTTACTAATAGCTGTATTTAAAAAAATTTTTTTTTTAAGTGGTTCAGTGGATTTTAGCATTCTTTGAAAATGTAAGGTCGATGCATATCAGGTTTCTGGGTTGCATATCTGGGTTTGGAGCTCACTTTAAATGTAATGGCTGAGGCCAAATCATCAGGAAAATTCCCACGCTGTCAATGCTTCCCCAGCTTCCTAAGTTTTGCTGACATCACTGACAAGTTGGTAAGTACTTGAGAGTTTTGAAATATAACACCTTGTCTGGGTTACTTAAAAACCAAGCTTCACTGTAACAAGGAATAAACTGGACTTACTTCCAGTTTATTAATAGCTGTATTTAAAAAAATAATTTAAAAAGTGGTTCAGTGGAGTTTTGTTAAAAGTGTGTGGGCATTCTTTGAAAATGTAAGGGAGATGCATTTGGTTTCTGGGTTGCATATCTGGGTTGGGAGCCTACTTTAAATGTAATGGCTGAGGCCAAAAACATCGCAAAAATTCCCACGCTTACCTGACCGTCAAACTGTCGCCTCCAATCTACCTGTCAAATGTCCTGACGGTAAATAAATTCCTTAAACACAAGCATTTTATGGTATTTTGAAATGACTTTACTTATTTTAATATTGTGTGCTTCTAAATGCATCTTAAGAGAACCTAGCAAACCTGGGGACAGCATGCGACAGCGCCCGCAATAAGCAACGATACCTGGCAACAAGCCAGCTGTCGCCGAGAAATTCCAAAAACGTTTGATTTCTCGGCTACGCGCCGAGATCCACTACGATCTTTGGAAGACTCCTCACGATCATGCCCGCGACACCCCGGCGAACATTCAGCGACAGCCTAGTCACCGGCAGTCGCCTTAAAATCACCTAAGTGGGACAGGCCCTTAACTCTACCACTACGCCACTGTGCCGCCCTGTGTTCTTTAACTCAACATGTACCTTGTACATCAGTGCTCTGCCTGAAAACCAGATTTAGTCACCATGTCCTCTATCAACTTTATTATATCATCCTTGGATGACTTCATTATTGTAAGGTCAGGTGCCTATTTAGGGCATTTGACTTCATATGATCTCTTTCATCTTCTTTTTTGCACTTTGGTATCCAGCACACGTGATATGCCTTGAATTCAGTGCTAACATGCCGACTGTTTCAGGAGCTGAAGGATAGCTTCATCATTATAATGAATTTCTTACATAGAAATCCTGGTAATTATTCATTAGTCAGACAGAAGTCTCCCATTGAATTAGCAGAGTGGTCATATTACTTGCTGGAAAAGGCAGGCAGGTGAACTGCCTTATGTGCCTGAAACTTGCCAGTCAAACCTCATTAGCTGTGCAGAAAGGAACTGTCGATGCTGGTTTACACCAAAGGTAGACACAAAATGCTGGAGTAACTCAGCAGGGGCAGGCAGCATCTCTGGAGAGAAGGAATGGGTGGCATTTTGCGTCGAGACCCTTCTTCATTACCTCACTACCTCACAGTCCCACACTCATTCAAAGTGCTCTACTGACCGGCTGATATTATGGTCTGTCAGTGGTTATGCTCTTCCATGTGATGGAGATAATATTTCAAGATTGTTCTAGGTTCTGTTGTGATATTTGTATTGGAATTTGCTATAACAGCAGGCTTTAGGAATTCACTGTGTGGGCGGCACGGTGGCGCAGCGGTAGAGTTGCTGCCTTACAGCGAATGCAGCGCAGGAGACTCAGGTTCGATCCTGACTACGGGCGCAGTCTGTAGGGAGTTTGTACGTTCTCCATGTGACCTGCGTGGGTTTTCTCCGAGATCTTCGGTTTCCTCCCACTCTAAAGACGCACAGGTATGTAGGTTAATTGGCTGGGCAAATGTAAAAATTGTCCCTAGTGGGTGTAGGATAGTGCTAGTGTGCGGGGATCGCTGGGCGGCGTGGACCCGGTGGGCAGAAGGGCCTGTTTCTGCGCTGTATCTCTAAATCATAAATCTAAATCTACAATCAAATAATTGCAAATTATATGTGGACTAATTTGACTGGACTTTTTTATTTGCCAGCCTCAACTTGTAATGCACGTCCTAAGCCATCATTTAAGTCAATGAAACGCATTGAACAACAGATAATATTAGCTGATATAATGGTGAAGTACTCGTTGGGCAGGGCATTGAAGAATACTTTTGGCATTCCGGCCTTCATCATTAAGGGAATTGAATATAGATGTTGGAAAGTTACGTTGCAGTTGTACAAGAGTTTGGTGGAGCGCTACCCTTGGAGTATTGTGTTCAGTTTTGTTCACCCTGCTCCTGGAGAGATGAAATTAAGCTAGAAAGTGTGCAGAGAAGATTTACAAAGATGTTGCCAGGACCTGATGGACTGTGTTATATGGAGAGAGATGGGGGCAGGCTAGGATTTTATTCCTTCGAGAATATGAGACAGAGGGTGCTCTTTCAGAGGTGTATAACATCATCAGGTGAATGCACACAGTCTTTTTCCTAGGTGAATCAAGAACTAGAGATCATAGGTTTGTGAGAGGAAAAATATTTAATAGGAACCAAAGGGGCAACTTCTTCACACAGAGAATGTGGAACATGATGTCAGTTGAAGTGGTTGAAGCAGGTACAATAACAATGTTAAAAGGACAGTTGGACAGATAGGTGGACACAAACATTTCAAGATATTTTGGTGAGATCTGATTTGATATTCGGGCAAAGCTCAGCACCCATTCAAAGATCTAATTTCTATGCTCTGATGTTTTCATTCTCAACAGCACCACGGAGCTGCTGCGTGTATTCCATCTCCATCTGCCAGTGAGGTCGTAAGGACGATTCTTTTTTTGGTTCTTGATATAAAGCAAAGCATCGGGGATTTGGACATTAATAACAACACAGCACAGAGCTGCCATGTACCACTGCCTTCATCCCTGCTTCAGTGCGTGGTTCTTTGGCTCCAGTTCTTTGGCTTCTTTGAAGCAACTCTGCCCCAAAGTGCACATCGAAGCACTGTTCTATTAAGAGGAATATCTGCACCAGTACATCTCTCCTGCAGCTGCAGATGCTCCGGTTGTAATATACTGTATAATGCAAAGCCAAAATACCACTGAAACAATCAAATGATACAAACTCTCAAAAGAAGACAGCAACGTAGAAATTGGAAATGGTTGTTCAACCCTTTAAGCCTGCTCATCATTCTTCCTTTTGCCATATCTCTTCATACCTTTGGTTAACAAGACCAACTAGTATAGATTTTAAATTAATAATTGACTGTGTTTTGGTTACCATTGCAGAATAGAGTTTTACATTTCTACCACTACTTGCATGTCCTAGTTGTCTAGGGTGTCCTAGTGCATCAGTCACTGAAAGGAAGCATGCAGGTACAGCAGGCAGTGAAGAAAGCCAATGGAATGTTGGCCTTCATAACAAGGGAACTTGAGTATAGGAGCAAAGAGGTCCTTCTGCATTTGTACAGGGCCCTAGTGAGACCGCACCTGGAGTACTGTGTGCAGTTTTGGTCTCCAAATTTGAGGAAGGATATTCTTGCTATTGAGGGATGCAGCGTAGGTTTACTAGGTTAATTCCCGGAATGGCGGGACTGTCATATGTTGAAAGACTGGAGCGACTAGGCTTGTATACACTGGAATTTAGAAGGATGAGAGGGGATCTTATCGAAACGTATAAGATTATTAAGGGATTGGACACGTTAGAGGCAGGAAACATGTTCCCAATGTTGGGGGAGTCCAGAACAAGGGGCCACAGTTTAAGAATAAGGGGTAGGCCATTTAGAATGGAGATGAGGAAAAACTTTTTCAGTCAGAGAGTTGTGAATCTGTGGAATTCTCTGCCTCAGAAGGCAGTGGAGGCCAATTCTCTGAATGCATTCAAGAGAGAGCTACAATACAATACAATACAATATATCTTTATTGTCATTGTACAACGAGATTTGGAATGTGCCTCCCAAACGATGCAATAAATGACTTAGATAGTCAGTATTAATTTAAACAATGAAACAAATTAGAACAGTTTTAAAACAGAGTAAAATGCAAGTAGATCTGTGCCGGTTCACTGTGCGATGTGACCATCCGGCTCAGCGGGACCAGTTCATAGCAGCTATGGCCCTGGGGATGAAGCTGTTCCTGAGTCTGGAGGCGCGGGCGTAGAAGGCCTTGTATCGTCCTAGATAGAGCTCTTAAGGATAGCGGAGTCTGGAGATATGGGGAGAAGGCAGGAACGGGGTACTGATTGAGAATGATCAGCCATGATCACATTGAATGGCAATGCTGGCTCGAAGGGCCGAATGGCCTACTCCTGCACCTATTGTCTATTGTCTATTGCATGTAGAAAGGTGCAGCCAAATTTTATAGAGTGACTTCCAATGTCCCAAACTGGCATCAAGCAATAATCCTGGCCGTTCTTCTTAATAACTAGAAAACTTTGATCAATCTATTCTTTAACCTTCTAAATTCCAGCAACGATACCTCCAGTCTGTGCATTGTCTACTCGTACTTAACATTGAGTTCAGATATTATTCCAATAAGTCCATTTTGCATTTCAAGGGCATTATATCCTGCTTTAGGAGCGGTGGACAGAATTGCTTCCATGTTCTATGTGATTTAACCACAGCTTTAAATAGCTGCGGCTGAACTTTTACCTCTTGTACTCTCGTCTCCGGATAAGAGGACCTGTATTTTATTCACCCTTTAGACTGCTTTCTGTACTATTCCACTTTAGTAATCTGTATTCATGATTCCTAAAATAAGTTTAGCCTCCACTGCTTCTGGATTGTAACCAAATAGAAATAATTTTGTTCTATGGTCCAAAAGAGAGACCTCATATTTGCCTTCATGTGAGGAACTCCATTTGGGACACAGGTGCTGTAGCTGGAGCCCTGATGTCATGTACCCCGACAAGCTTTAGGAGCAAGCTGCTAGCTATAGAGAAACATTGGTAACAGGAGACCAAAGAAGCACTGTGGAAACGGTCACGCGATGGACATCTGATGAGAGCAGAGCTGAAGGTAACTTCACGGCTGGACAGTATGGCCTTGAGAAGATAAGGTGCCTGGAGCGGACATTTCGCAGAATAACTCTCTAATGGGAAGGAGATATGAACAGGCAATACAATTAAAAACTTTCTAGCCTGATAAAGAACGAAGACGTGTTTTGCTTATTCAGCCCTTGGAGGAATGACAACTTGGAATGATTGACTTTAAAGTCATGAGAGCCTTGGTTTAGAACAAAGGCTTCCTTTCGAAGATGGGAGGAAAATTAGTCTAAAAGAAGGGCGGACCGAGACATCGGCAGCGACAGCACGGGAACAACCATGGCAAGAAGGAGGGACCTGAGTTTGAAGCTCAGAGAAGACTACGCCCTACCAACAGAGTGAATCTGGCCAATTCATTCATACGGGAAATATCTGCATCCAAATCATGAGTTTTGTGATTTAGTTTAAGAAGTGATGTTGAAACAGTAAAGTTATTAGAAGTCAATAGTTTGCATGCATGTTTACGTTACTCGGCACGGTGGCGCAGCGGTAGAGTTGCTGCCTTACAGCGAATGCAGCGCTGGACACTCAGGTTCGATCCTGACTACGGGCGCCGTCTGTACGGAGTTTGTACGTTCTCCCCGTGACCTGCGTGGGTTTTCTCCGAGATCTTCGGTTTCCTCCCACACTCCAAAAAAGACGTACAGGTATGTAGGTTAATTGGCTGGGTAAAATGTAAAAATTGTCCCTAGTGGGTGTGGGATAATGTTAATGTGTGGGGTTCGCTGGGCATCGCGGACTCGGTGGGCCGAAGGGCCTGTTTCCGCGCTGTATTTCTAAATCTAAATCAAGTGTTAATAAAGATTAAGTTGTACTAAACCTTGGTTTACAGTCCTTTGTTCGACATGTCAGTTGATACCTTGTAGAGGTAATATGGTCAACAGTGCCCATTCACTGATCCTATTAATAATTCTTGGCAACTTAAAGCTTCTGACAGTAATGCTGATGGTGTTGTCTAGCTTTGAAATATCAGCAAACTTGCAAATGGGGATTTTTTTTTCAGAGTACCTCAGTTTATGTGTACAGTAAAAAATCATAACTACATCATGATTTTATTCGCCTGACAAGTTACTTCCTGCTGATCTGGGTACCTGCATGTTTTTCTTATATTCCGTGACCTGCCACTATTCTTCACATCCAAAACATAGCTTCAGGGTTACAAGCTTCAAATGTTTCATGGGAGACTTTATCAAATGCCTTTGGGAGTCCATTTAAACAATGTCCATTGACATTCACCTGTCTGCTACTCTAATCACTATCTGGAAAATTCATTTGTTGTTTAGCAGATATGATTTAATCTTTGAAAGAAGTATTAATTTTTATACTAATAACGGTAGGAAGGTAATTGCGGAGACTTTAAACTAGTACGGTTGGGGGAGGGACTCAAACACAGATAGCTAATAGGCAGTGTGTGAGGCAGGAGGCAGAAAAGGGAAACACTCAGACCCAATATGTAGGAGAGAAAGAAGGGAAAAGAAATAAACTGAATAAGAAATGATGGGTCCCTTAAATGTGTATATTTTAATGCTAGGAGCATTGTAAGAAAGGTGGATGAGCTTAGAGCCTGGATTGACATCTGGAAGTATGATGTTGTGGCGATCAGTGAAACATGGTTGCAGGAGGGTTGCAATTGGCAATTAAATATTCCAGGATTTAATTGTTTCAGATGTGATAGAATCGGAGGGGCAAGAGGTGGGGGTGTTGCATTGCTTGTCAGGGAGGATATCACAGCAGTGCTTTGGCAGGACAGACTAGAAGGCTCGATTAGGGAGGCTGTTTGGGTGGAACTCAGAAATGAGAAAGGTTTAGCAACACTTATAGGGGTGTATTATAGACCGCCAAATAGGGAACGAGAATTGGAAGAGCAAATATGTAAGGAGATAGCAGATATTAGTAGTAAGCACAAAGTAGTGATTGTGGGTGATTTCAATTTTCCGTATATAGACTGGGAATCACATTCTGTTAAAGGACTGGATGGTTTGGAGTTTGTAAAATGTGTGCAGGATAGTTTTTTGCAGCAATACGTAGAGGTACCTACCAGAGAAGGGGCAGTGTTGGACCTCCTGTTGGGAAATGAGACGGGTCAGGTGACGGAGGTATGTGTTGAGGAGCACTTTGGGTCTAGTGATCACAATGCCATTAGTTTCAATATAATTATGGAGGTCAAATCTGGACCAAGGGTTGAGATTTTGGATTGGAGAAAGGCTAATTTTGAGGAGATGAGAAAGGATTTAAAAGGAGTGAAATGGGACTTTTTGTTTTATGAAAAGGATATAATAGAGAAATGGAGGATATTTAAAGGTGAAATTTTGAGAGTACAGAGTCTTTATGTCCCTGTTCGGTGGAAAGGAAAGAATAATAATTTGAAAGAGCCGTGGTTTTCCAGGGAAATTGGACACTTGGTTCGGAAAAAGAGGGAGATATACAATAAATATAAGCGGCAGGGAGTAAATGAGGTCCTTGAGGAATATAAAGAATGTAAAAGGAATCTTAAGAAGGAAATTAGGAAAGTGAAAAAAAGATATGAGGCTGCTTTGGCAAGTAATGTAAAAGAAAACCCCAAGGGGTTCTACAGATATGTCAATAGCAAAAGGATAGCGAGGGATAAAATTGGTCCATTAGAGAGTCAGAATGGACAGCTATGTGCTGAGCCGGAAGAAATGGGGGAGATATTAAACAATTTCTTTTCTTCGGTATTCACCGAGGAGAAGGATATTGAATTATGTGAGGTAAGCGAAACAAGTAGAGTAGTGATGGAAATTATGAGGATTAAAGAAGAGGAGGTACGGACACTTTTGAAAAATATAAAAGTGGATAAGTCTCCAGGTCCTGATAGGATATTCCCTAGGACATTGAGGGAAGTTAGTGCAGAAATAGCATGGGCTATGACGGAAATATTTCAAACATCATTACAAACGGGGATGGTGCCGGAAGATTGGCGCATTGCGCATGTTGTGCCTTTGTTTAAAAAATGTTCTAAAAGTAAACCTAGCAATTATAGACCTGTTAGTTTGACGTCTGTGGTGGGAAAATTAATGGAAAATATACTTAGGGACAATATATATAATTATTTGGATAAACAAGGCCTGATTAGAAACAGTCAACATGGATTTGTGCCTGGAAGGTCATGTTTGACTAATCTTCTTGAATATTTTGAAGAGGTTACCAGGGAAATTGATAAGGGCAAGGCTGTGGATGTTGTCTATATGGACTTCAGTAAGGCATTTGGCAAGGTTCCACATGGAAGGTTGATTAAGAAGGTTAAATCGTTGGGTATTAATAGTGAGGTTGCAAGATGGATTCAACAATGGCTGAATGGGAGATACCAGAGGGTAATGGTTGACAATTGTATGTCAGGTTGGAGGCCAGTGTCTAGTGGAGTACCCCAAGGATCTGTGTTGGGTCCACTGTTGTTTGTCATTTACATTAATGATCTGGATGATGGTGTGGCAAATTTGATTAGTAAATATGCAGATGATACTAAGATAGGTGGTGTAGTTAATAATGAAGTAGAGTTTCAAAGTCTACAGAGAGATTTGGGCCTTTTGGAAGGGTGGGCTGAAAGATGGCAGATGGAGTTTAATGCTGATAAGTGTGAGGTGCTGCATTTTGGTAGGACAAATCAAAATAGGACGTAAAGGGGAAATGGTAGGGAATTGAGGAATGCAGTGGAACAGAGGGATCTGGGAATAACTGTGCATTGTTCCCTAAAGGTGGAATCTCATGTGGATAGGGTGGTGAAGAAGGCGTTTGGTATGCTTGCCTTTATAACTCAGAGCATCGAATATAGAAGTTGGGATGTAATGTTAAAATTGTTCAGGGCATTGGTGAGGCCGAATCTGGAGTATGGTGCGCAGTTCTGGTCGCCAAATTATAGGAAGGATGTCGACAAAATGGAGAGGGTACAGAGGAGATTTACTAGAATGTTGCCTGGGTTTCAGCACTTAGGCTACAGAGAGAGGTTGAACAGGTTGGGTCTTTATTCTTTGGAGCGTAGAAGGTTGAGGGGGGACTTGATAGAGGTTTTAAAAATTTTAAGAGGGACGGACAGAGTTGACGTGGGTAGGCTTTTCCCTTTGAGAGTGGGGAAGATTCCAACAAGGGGACATAGCTTCAGAATTGAGGGACAAATGTTTAGGGGTAACATGAGGGGTAACTTCTTTACTCAGAGGGTGGTGGCTGTATGGAATGGGCTTCCGGTGGAAGTGGTGGAGGCTGGCTCGATTTTATTATTTAAGAGTAAATTGGATAGGTATATGGATAAGAGGGGATTGGAGGGTTATGGTCTGAGAGCAGGTAGATGAGACTAGGTCAGAGAGAGTGGTCGGCATGGACTGGTAGGGCCGAACGGGCCTGTTTCCGTGCTGTAGTTGTTATATGGTTATATGGTTATAAGTCATTAATCACATTAGGTCCATGACCAAGAATAAGGGGTAGGCCATTTAGAATAGAGATGAGGAGAAACTTTTTCAGTCAGAGAGTTGTAAATCTGTGGAATTCTCTGCCTCAGAAGGCAATGGAGGCCAATTCTCTGAATGCATTCCAGAGAGAGCTAAATAGAGCTCTTAAGGATAGCGGAGTCAGGGGGTATGGGGAGAAGGCAGGAACGGGGTACTTATTGAGAATGATCAGCCATGATCACATTGAATGGTGGTGCTGGCTCGAAGGGCCAAATGGCCTACTCCTGCACCTATTGTCTATTGACCACTCCCAGGAGGGCGATCCTATTAATTTCATTGCCCCTCTCCTATTTCTCTGCTACCCTACTTCTTATCATATAAATGTCCATTAACATCTCTTTGTTTCTTTTCACCCTTAACCTACATTAATAAGTAGAGTCATAGAATCATAGAGTGATATAGTTTGAAAACAGGCCCTTCGGCCCAACTTACCCACATCGGCCAACATGTCCCAGCTACACTAGTTCCACCTGCCTGCGTCTGGTCCTTATCCCTTCAAACCTGTCCTATCCATGAACCTGTCTAACTGCTTCTTAAATGTTGGAATAGTCCCTGCTTCAACTACCTCCTCCAGCAGTTTGTTCCATACACCCACCACCCATTGTGTGAAAAAAGTTACCCCTCAGATTCCTATTAAATCTTTTCCCCTTCACCCTAAACCTATGTCCTCTGGTCCTCGATTAGCCTGCTCTGGGCAAGAGACTGTTCATCTACCCGATCTATTCCTCTCATGATTTTGTACACTTCTATAAGATTACCCCTCATCCTCGTGCACTTCAGGGAATAGGGACCCAGCCTACTCAACCTCTCCCTACAGCTCACACCCTCTAGTCCTGGCAACATCCTCGTAAATCTTCTCTGTACCCTTTCCAGCTTGACAACACTTTTCCTATAACATGGTGTCCAGAATTGAATACAATCCTCTAAATGCCGTCTCACCAATGTCTTATACAACTGCAACATGACCTCCCAACTTGAATACTCAATACTCTGACTGATGATGGCCTATGTACCAAAGCCTTTTTGACCACCTTATCTACCTGCAACTCGACCTTCAATGAACTATGCACCTGCACTCCTTGATCCCTCTGCTCTACAACACCTGGAGGAAAACCGTGCATTCAGGAAGAAAGTGCAAACTCCACGCAGACAGCATGCAAGTTCAAGATCAAACTTGGATCAGTTGAGCTGTGAATTAGGTGCACTAATTGCTGCCACACCTTGCCAGCTTTCTCCACAATCAATTGGTGGTGCCGATGACCATATGCACACTTTTAATGCTGCAACATACTTTGTATTAACCTCTCATTATCGCACAGAGTGACCTGATGGTGCTTCACAGACAGAGCAAACTGATGGATTATTTCCTGCTCAGTCCATAGCATATTAATAATCCATACACATGAAGCAACAAGGTAAGTTTAACCTCTACTGCATCTGCTTATTCCGAGGAGGTCTCCTATTCAAATGCTGACTGGAGACTTAACTCCGTCTGCTTTCTAACATAGCAAATGGGATCAGCCTGGAATGTCAGCTTGGTTGACATGGGCAAGGTGGGTTGAAGGCCCCAGTTCTGTGCTATGTCGTTCTATGAATCAATGTCTTTATGACTCTATTAGGCATTTTCTGACCAGTACAAATAATCCATTATAATTATAGCTCCTCATAGTTCTTGACAACAGATATCAGGGGAGCTGTTTAAACATTTCCTGGCTTCCTATGTTCACAAAACTCACAATCAGAAGGAATGGAAGCAGAATCAGGAGAACCTGCGTGAAAGCATAACTTTTGTGAAACCCTTCTTGGTAAAAACAACTGGTCCTGGAATTCAGCAAGTCCATCATATCTTTACATTTTTATCTGCAATATTATCATTATCTAATTTTAAGGTGCACATGTATTTCCCGACCCCATGTGTATTTATTTCAGCTCTCTTTCGTAACTCTATTTTGTCACCTTTCCAAATTCGATGAAATCTCTCGCCTAGTTTGTGTGATGGACTGGGCTGCCATTACAACTCTCTGCAATGTTTTGCATTCTGGGGCAGAGCAGTTGCCATACCAAGTTGTGGCGCATCCCAATAGGATGCACTGATAAAAATTGGTCGGAGTCATTGGAGACAAGCCAAATTTCCCATGTCTTCTGAGGAAGTGGAGATGTTGCACTCCTTTCTTGACCATAGCATCAATGTGGTTAGACCAGGACAAATTGTGATATTTAGGCCTTGGTACGTTGAACATTTGACCATCTCCACTTCAACACCACTGATGCTGGTTGCTGTGCAACCAACCATATTCAGCACTTGGATTCCTCATGGATTCTACTGATAAAGTGCCAAGTTGTGGCAAGTTTTAAGTTCTCACATCTACCAAGAAAAACCTGCCCCAAGTTAAACATGGTGCAGGAAGAGTTGATCCATTCAGTTGAAATGAGAATGATTGCAGCCAAGGACCAGGAATCATTTACAATTATTGAATTAAATGCTTTAAATTATATTCGTTTTTGATCGTTTTAAGTGCTGTTCTCAAATAATTTTTAGAAAGTGTTAATTGATTTTTACATTTTTGAAAGTTTCTAAATGTCTGGACTTGCCTCTCTGTTCTAGTTAATAATACTGACTAATAATGGCTCCACTTTGCAGTGTTCCTGTTGCAGTCAATACTGCCTGATCGAGTACATTGAATCCTTTTTCTTGTACAGATCGTTCTAACTCCAGGACATGACATACTCCAGTACATAACATCCAAGCTTGGATGAGTAAAATTTCTCTTCTTATTAGCCAGAATCTATCAATCATATATTTAATATGGGCAAAATGTTTAGCTTGATCGACTGTTTGTAGAAGGGGTTACCAGACTCCTGCCAACTTCTGCACGTGGAACAATTTATTGATCATGAACTGGGGTTTAAATGACCAGCAATGGAGAGCATACATTGAGATCACAATATGTGAATAATAATAATAATAATAATAATAATAAATTATTATTATTATTATAATACCAATACTACTACTACTACTACTACTACTACTACTACTACTACTACTACTACTACTACTACTACTACTACTACTACTACTACTACTACTACCACTACTACTACTACCACTACTACTACTACTACTTCTACTACTACTACTACTAATAGTAATAATAATACTAATAGTAATAATACTAATACTACGACTACTACTACTACTACTACTACTACTATTACTACTACTACTACTACTACTACTACTACTACTACTACTACTACTAATAATAATAATAATAATAATAATAATAATAATTATTATTATTATTATTATAATGTAGGAGCCATTTGTGTTTGTACTAGCTGTTTGGCATATTATATTATTTTGTATCTTGCTGTTTTATATAATTGCTGTTTTATATATGAGTACATATATGGCCATAATGGACTGGGAGGAGCCAGAATTAGAAGTATATCTGGGGATGCAGAGATGGGAGGAGTCAGACATAGAGGAGCTTGGCAAGGTATAGTTCTTACCAAACCTATGACGAGAGAAAAGTTTGGATAGATACATATCTGTTTGTATTACTACTTCAATAAACGACTAATTAAACTGAAACGTCCTTAAGATCTCTTTGTTGTTGGTTTGCGTCAAGATCGTTCACTCCAGGTGGCGAGTGGAGAAGACTTTATTGTAAGGACTGAAGTTGCTACGGCAAATAATAATAATAATAATAATAATAATAATAATAATAATAATAATAATAATAATAATAATAATAATAATAATAATAATAATAATAATAATAATAATAATAATAATAATAATAATAATAATAATAATAATAATAATAATAATAATAATAATAATAATAATAATAATAATTTGTCATTGTTAACCATTTGTCTCCATTGCAGTATATATACAGAATATGTACTTTATTGCACGATCCTGATTATGGTTTCCAGTCCTAACTAAATATTGAGGAATGACATTCGTGCAGCTGCTAAAGCTATTGTCTCGCAACTCAAGTGACCTAGATTCAATCAAGTACTGGCTATGTGGAGTTTGTGCTTTATCACTATGACCACATGGGTTTTCTCCGGGTGCCCTGGTTTCCTCCTACTTCCCAACGATATGCAGGTTGGTAGATTAATTGGTCATTGTAAACTGCACAGAGTGTGTCGATGTGGCATATCAGGTATACCTGAGTAGGGGGGGGGGTTGTTGATGGAAATGGGGACAATAGATTGGGTTCAGTGTTAATCGGTATTTGATGGATGGTACAAACTCGGTGGGCTGCTAGTCTAATCTCCATGTGGCATGACTCTATTGTATCCCTGATGTTATTGGCCCACCCTAAAGATCCACACTTTGCTCATACTTACAGGGCCCCTCACATCAGTTGAAGCCTTCTCCCCTTAAAGGGTGTTCTCATTGCTGGTGGATGGCATCCCACAGGTTCCGGATGCCTTCTGGCACCAGCAGCAGCAGACATTGACATTTTATTCTTAGCTCAGAGGCATTGGTCAAGAGAATGTGGAATGTCAAAGAGATCAGAGCGCAGGAAACAGTCTAAATATTGTGGCAATGGCAGTTGGAAATGAGGTCTATGCCACTGGTGAAGCCCCTGGTGTATTAGAATGATTGCCTCACCTGAATATTGAACTCAATGATGAAATCACAAATTTTCATAATATTTTCCCCAGATATACTCCGACCATTCACTTGTCAATATTAAACTAAACAATAATTTGATTAATAGAGATTATTGTTTGGTGTAGTCTAGTAATACGCACACATGCACGCACGCGCACACACACACACATGAGCATGCACACACACACACCCACGCATGAGCATGCACACACACACACACACTCTCTCGCACACACACACTCTCTCACACACACACACACACACACACATACGAGCATACACACACACACACACTCTCTCTCACACACACTCACACACGCATGAGCATGCGCGCACACACACACACACACACTCACTCTCTCTCACACACACACACACACACACACACACACACACACACACACACACACACACACACACACACACACACACACACACACACACACACACACTTATTTCCATCTGCCTGGCTCTTAAATAACAGTGATTAATGTTGCCACATGAAGATCATTGTTGAAGCTCTCACGCAGTTCACAAAGATAATTCTTCTCAGGCAACATCTCACAGACAACCTGATCAGTGCCAAGCGCAGTGTTCACTCTGGAGTCCACCATATTTAGTAAGTGTCAAGAGATATTTTGCCTCTCCAGAACACACCTGGGCTTCATTGATGACTATCACTGGGAGATCCAAGAATTAATTAACTGAAAACATGAAGATTCTTGATTTGGAAACTCTGCTTTGTCTCAAAAGAAAAGAAACAGCTCGACAATCAATAATAAAGCTGAGGCCCAACAGAAACCCGTGACCCTAAGAACAGATGGTGGATCCAGGAAATCGGTCAGTTTGCTGATAACTGTGATGTGCATGAATTCCTCAGCATTGTCAGGAATATCCAGGGGTCAAATACCTAAGGCCCACCTAGCTGATAGCCAAGAACTGAAGTGAACAGCAAGAGAAGAGATAACTGATAAAAGTCAAGGCTTCTGTCTGAGCACCTCAGATGTGACTCTGTCCAATGTATAAGTTCCTTCAAAACTATTCTTTAGCAAACTATCTGCCCAGTCATGCCTTCATCCAATAATGAAAGGCCTGGACAAAGTGGATTTGGAGAGGATGTTTCCACTAGTGGGAGAGTCTAGGACCAGAGGGCACAGCCTCAGAATAAAAGGACATATGTTTAGAAAGATGAGGAGGTATTTATTTATCTAGAAGGCTGTGAATCTGTGAAATTCATTACCTCAGATGGCTGTGGAGGCCAAGTCTTTGTGTATTATTACAGCAGAGATTGATTTATAAGGGTGTCAAAGGTTACGGGCGGAAGGCAGGAGAATGGGGTAGAGAGGGAAAGATAGATCAGCCATGATTGAATGGCGGAGTAGACTTGATGGGTCAAATGACTCTATTCTGCTCCTATGTCTTATGGACCTATGAATCTCTGACCAGCAAGAGACCAAAAAGGCCATATGCCAACTGACAGGGAACAAAGCCTTGGATGCAGACATCACTGCTAAAGTTTGAGACCTTGACAGGGAGGAATATCGGTCACAATTTCACAGCTAGGAAGAGGAGGACAAACCGGAAGACGTCAGAGACACTGCAATTGTGACCACCCACTAGAATGGAGACAAATATGATCATAGTAAGGACAGACACATCTCACTGAGGGAAAGGCATTGCATATCTCCGGTTTCTTCTAGCCCAGTGGAGCCGTAGTGGAAATGGTTGAGAGCTTCAAGTTCCTCATACAATACAATACAATACAATATATCTTTATTGTCATTGTACAGGGGTACAACGAGATTGGGAATGCACCTCCCATACGATGCAATAATTTAATTAATTTAAACAACAACAACCCAACGAAACAAATTGTAACAGTTTTAAGAGAGAATAAAGCGCAAGTAGATCTGTGCCGGATCACTGTGCGATGTGACCATCCAGCTCAGCAGGACCGGTTCATAGCAGCTATGGCCCTGGGGATGAAGCTGTTCCTGAGTCTGGAGGTGCGGGCGTAGAAGGCCTTGTATCGTCTGTCCGATGGAAGGAGTTCGAACAGACTGTTGCAGACTGTAAATACTACTGACAATTTATCCTAGACTAACCACAATGAATCTACGGGCAAGAAAAGACACAAACACATCTACTTCCTCAGAAGACTAAGGAAGGACTCCGTCAACTCCGACATACTTCTACATATTTACCATGGAATACATCCGATTGGAATAGATCAGCTTAAATAGATTGAATACAACAGCATTGCCCAAGTCGCAAGACTTTTTGGAGAGTTCTGGATGTAGCCCAGACCGTTCGACATCAGCATCCATGCATTGACTTCATCTGCACTTCACGTTGCCTTGGGAAAGCAGAGATTCTGACCAAGTCCATGAGGATAATAATTTTTGCAATTTACCAAGTTATGGAGATTGTGTGGTATGAAGTCAAGCCTGCTGGATCTTTAGCAGCTTGATGTCATTGTGAAAGTCAATTTGGGTCCTTTTTGATGCAAATCAATGGTCTTCCACCGGCATTGCCACACAAGAGCAATGGAAAAGTCTGCAGAACACATCCACACATTCATCTGTGGTTCTGCACGTTTTATTGTCCTGATTGGATTTATAAAATGATGGAATCCTTTTGGGACATTTTGGGAACCTAAACGTTGCCTAATCAGTCTGAAGAAGGGTCCCAACCTGAAACATCTATAGATATTCTCCGGAGATGCTGCTAACTCACTGAGTTACTCCAGCACTTGGTGTTTTTCGCATAAAGTGGCTCACTAGGTTGAATTGTGGCTTTTATTCTTCATTTATGGTAAAATTGAGATTGCTGACAAGAAAGGGAAGGCGAGAAGGTGACCATGGTAGAAGAGAGAGCACTTTTCATTTCATCTTGTCCACACATGGCATGAGGATATCGTTGGCAGTTCAGACTTCACTGATCAGCCTCATGGCCTTGAGAAGGTACTGGAGAGCTATCTACTCATGGTGCTGCAGAACTGTGATGGAACTACTCCTTGGTTCTGGGCGGTGAGACATTCCAGGACTGAGACCTAATGTAATGGATGAATGGTAACATATTTCCAGGCCATGGTGGGGCCTGATTTGGGGGTAACCATAGACAATGCCTTTTCCATGTTGCTTAAACCATTCCATATATTGGAAGTCAAGGATCGGCATGCATTGATGGGTCTGAGGAGTAGCTGCAGTCTATTCAGTAGATGCTGCATACTATGGTCTTGGTGCACTTGTGCTGAATGAAGATTACACTCAGGGTGGTGGATAAGGTGTCACTTCTTGAATGCTGTTATGCTTGAGTTTGTTTGCATCTGCTTTCAACCAGACAATTACAATGTACCCTTTGCAAATGGTGGAGACAATGTGGGAACATGGGATTTGTATTCTATACCCACAAATAATCTTCTATTTATAAAGTTCCTATTAGGTTTCTCGGGGAATGGTGGCCAAGGTATTCATAGTGGGGAATTCAACATTGGTGAACCCTTTGAAACACAAGGGGAACCCTCTATTTCCTTGGAGCTGTTCATTACAAGGTACAAATGTTACTTATCGGATGCCAACTTGTAACTGAATGCTGCCAAAGTCTTCCTGCATGGTTCATGGGGTGCTTCTTTAGATCCAGGCTGTCCCGTGCTAAAAGCACTTTTGATTAGTTTATCCCTGAATGTGTGGGTACAAACGGACTGTTGACATTACTCCCTCCCATTCTGCCCCCCTGTACTTCTTCCTCTATATCGCAGCCGTGCTTGCAAACCTGCCAGGCTGCAGAAGACTCTTCATTCTGCTCAATGTTGGGACTATCTGCAGAGAGGAGCAGCCAATACGACTTGCGTAAGAGCTTTGATTATAAGATCATAAGGTCACAAGGGATAGAAGTAAAATCAGGCCATTCGGCCCATCAAGTCTACTCCGACATTCAAACATGGCTGATCTATCTCTCTCTCCTAACCCCATTCTCCTGCCTTCTCCCCATAACCTCTGACACCTGCACTAATCAACGATCTATCTATATCTGCCTTAAAAAAAAGCCACTGACGGCCTCCACAGCCTTCTGCGGCAAAGAATTCCACAGATTCACCACCCTCTTACCAGTGTTGCAGTGCTAATTTTTTAGGTGCCGGAGCTGTCACTGGTGCCAGAGCGGCCCCTGTTAAATCCCCCGCTGTTTATTTTGGCTTTTTTCACAGAGGTGCCGGAGTGGCACTCCGGTGAGCTCCAGCAGCACTGCTCCCCTGCCTCTGACTAAAGAAATGTCTCCTCATCTCCTTCCCAAAAGAACATCCCTTAATTCTGAGGCTATGACCTCTATCATATCATATCATATCATATATATACAGCCGGAAACAGGCCTTTTCGGCCCACCAAGTCCGTGCCGCCCAGCGATCCCCGTACATTAACACTATCCTACACCCACTAGGGACAATTTTTACATTTACCCAGCCAATTAACCTACATACCTGTACGTCTTTGGAGTGTGGGAGGAAACCGAAGATCTCGGAGAAAACCCACGCAGGTCACGGGGAGAACGAACAAACTCCTTACAGTGCAGCACCCGTAGTCAGGATCGAACCTGAGTCTCCGGCGCTGCATTCGCTGTAAAGCAGCAACTCTACCGCTGCGCTACCGTGCCGCCCTAGTACAAGACTCTCCCACTAGTGGGAACATCCTCTCCACATCCACTCTATCCAAGCCTTTCACTATTCGGTATGTTTCAATGAGGTCCCCTCTCATTCTTCTAAACTCCAGCTTCTAAACTACACCATATATCCAGGATGATCCAGGATGGGGAGGAATCTGCCTACAGAGGGGAAGTGGCACAGCTGGCATCCTGGTGCCATCGCAACAACCTGGAGCTCAATGCTCTCAAGACAGTGGAACTCATTGTAGACTTTCGAAGAGATCCCCCTCCCCTCCCCCACTCACCATCAACAACACCATAGTCACATCTGTGGAGTCATTCAAGTTCCTTGAAACCATCATCTCCAGGGACCTTAAATGGGGGACCACCATCGACTCCAGGGTCAAAAAGGCCCAACAGAGGATGTACTTCCTGCGGCAACTGAAGAAACACAATCTGCCACAGGCAATGATGGTCCAATTCTATACTGCTATCATTGAGTCCGTCCTCACCTTCTCCATCATGGTCTGGTTTGGCTCAGCCACCAAGCACGACATCAGGAGGCTGCACGGATCGTTCGCACAGCTGAGAAGGTTGTTGGCTGCAACCTTCCCCCCCATTGAACTACTGTATACTGCAAGGGCCAGGAAGCGAGCGAGCAAGATCATCTCTGACCCCTCTCACCCTGGCCACAAACTCTTCAAAGCACTTCCCTCTGGAAGGTGACTCTGGACTGTCAAAGCAGCCACAGCCAGATATAAAAACAGCTTTTTTCCACGAGTGGTAGTTCTACTCAATAACCAAAGTCTGTAGTCTCTTTTTTGCTCTGGTTTATTTTCACCCACATGTTTAGACCGTAATGGTGTATCCTTATTGTTTTGATGTGGTTATGCTTTATTCTTAATTGTTAACTGTATGTTTGTGTTGTCATTTGTGAGCGGAGCACCAAGGCACATTCCTTGTATATGCATACTTGCCCAATAAACTTATTCCTACATATATAATGCTCATCCTGTGATCATTCTTGTAAACCTCCTCTGGGCCCTCTCCAGAGCCAGCACATCCTTCCTTGGGCAGGTTGTGTGAGTGGGCAGATGCATGGCAGATGCTGCATAATGTGGGTGCATGTGAGGTTATCCACTTTGGTGGAAAGAACAGGAAGGCAGATTATTATCTGAATGGTGTCAGATTAGGAAAAGGGAAGGTGCAACGAGACTTGGGTGTCCTTGTACATCAGTCACTGAAAGTAAGCATGCAGGTACAGCAGGCAATGGAGAAAGCAAATGGCATGTTGGACTTCATAGTGAGAGGATTTGAGTATATAAGCAAGGAGATCCTACTGTAGTTGTACAGGGCCCTGGTGAGACCACACCTGGAGTATTGTGTGCAGTTTTAGTCTCCTAATTTGAGGAAGGACATTCTGGCTATTGAGAGAGTGCAACGTAGGTTCACCAGGTTAATTCCCGGGATGGCGGGACTGACATATGATGAAAGAATGGATCGACTGGGCTTATATTCACTGGAATTTAGAAGGATGAGAGGGGATCTTACAGAAACATATAAAATTCTTAAGAGATTGGACAGGCTAGATGAAGGAAAAATGTTCCCGATGTTGGGGGACCCAGAAACAGGGGTCAATGTTTGAGAATAAGGGGTAGGCCATTTAGGACTGAACGGAGGAAAAACCTTTTCACCCAGAGAGTTGTGAATCTGTGGAATTCTCTGCCACAGAAGGCAGTGGAAGCCAATGCACTGGATGTTTTCAAGAGAGAGTTAGATATAGCTCTTAGGGCTAACGGAATCAAGGGATATGGGGAGAAAGCAGGAACGGGGTATTGATTTTGGATGATCAGCCATGATCATATTGAATGGCGGTGCTGGGTCGAAGGGCCGAATGGCCTACTCCTGCACCTATTTTCTATGTTTCTATGTTTCCTCAGATATGGTGCCCAAAATTGCTCATTATCTTTAGAGCTATATTGTGGGTGGGAGATGTATAACGTGTAGATTCTATCTTGCTGCCTCAGCAATGGATGGAGGTAAGTGACCACGTACTGATATTCCTTGTGTAGGAAGGAACTGCAGATGCTGGTTTAAGTCGAAGATAGACACAAAAATGCTGGAGTAACTCAGCAGGACAGGCAGCATCTCTGGAGAGAAGGAATGGGTGACGTTTCGGGTCGAGACCCTCCTTCAGGTATTCCTTGCCTGATTTGGTCTGGCGTGGATAGATTGAACATATAGTGGATTGTTGCATTATGAAGGAGTTATGGTGCTCCCAGAGCTTTGTTCAAAAGGTTCAAAACTACTTCAATGTCAGCAAAGTTCTGTGATGCCTTGAAACTGTGAAACACATCACAAGCAGAGCAAGTTCCTTTTCTTTTGCTTTCTACATTTGCGTGATGGAAGAGAGCGTGTGGTGAATTATTAATTGTCAATGCTGACCCAGAAAGGTCTGGAGAGGGGCAGATGTTGCTGAGATGATGCTGAGAGTGAACACTGGTTGCATTGTGCTCCGATAAAATATATTTAAATGCTACAGTTTTACTTATTCTCTTTGTGTAGGAAGGAATGGCAGATGCTGGTTTAAACCGAAGCTGGACACAAAAAGCTGGAGCAACTCTGTGAGACAGGCAGTATCTCTGGAGAGAAGGAATGGGTGATGTTTTGGGTCGAGACCCTCCTTCAGTCTGAAGATGTTGAGTTACTCCAGCTTTTTGTGTCTATCCAATTATTCTCGTTGTTGCTTCAAACAAATTATTGTCACGTCATCACCTCCCCACATATTAAGTAGGGACAAGTTGTTGCTCTTTGTTGGACTTGAATAAAATTACATCTGACAAAGTACTCACTCTTAAAAAAAGTGGACACAATTGTCAATTAACTTCCAATTGCTTTTTAAAAAAGATATGAATTAAGTAAATAAATACCCAGAAAACACAAATAAATAATCGTGTGGCGAACTTGTAAATGTTAAGCCTGCTCATCCAAGTGCAACATGCTTGATCTTTGTTCTATAACTTCAACTTTCATGAAATTCCAACCCTTTATTTTAATAGTTGCAAGCTTAACAGCCTTACAGTAAGTTCATTTCCATTGTGTGCAGAATTGCTGCTGACAGCTGGTTGGGATTCATAAAGTCATAAGGATTAGAAGTAGAGTTAGGCCATTCGGCCCATCAAGTCTACTCTGCCATTCAATCATGGCTGATCTATCTCTCCCTCCTAACCCCATTCCCCGCCTTCTCCCCATAACCTCTGACACCCGGACTAATCAACAATCTATCTATCTCTGCCTTAAAAATATCCACTGACTTTTCTGGCTAAGAATTCCACAGTCACCACCTGCTGACTAAAGAAATTTCTCCTCATCTCCTTCCTAAATTCTGAAGCTATGACCTCTAGTCCCAGACTCTCCCATTAGTGAAAACATCCTCTCCACATCCACTCTATCCAAGCCTTTCACTATTCTGTGTGTTTCAATGAGGTCTTCCCTCATTCTTCGACACAAAAAATAGTCATTTGGTGACTTGATGACAGTCACCAATAGCTGGAGTATATTTCAGCAGGAATACTGTTGCACAGTTGGAAAAAAATATGATATTGTAGTGAGTCCAAAACGAGCGTTATTGTTCAAAGGTCTTTATTCGTAGGAAACCGTAACAAACTGCAACTGCTTACTTTGGACACACACTCCTTAACTAGCCAATACAATCTAATCTCATCTCTCCAGCTGGTCGCCAGACACAACTATACCTCGCGCTCCCGCATCTCGTGACTCGTTAGACCAACCGAGGGTTCGAGACCCCCCTGCTAATCCGTATGTCCCTACATGACCCATCCCAGAACCCTCAAAACCATACCTCATGGGTGCCCGGACCTCCCTCCCGGAACGCGTACGGAGGGGGGAAACCGATACCGCCAATGTGACGGGAGGCGGGAAGGTCGCCGCCGCCGGAGGCGATGGAGGAGCCCCGGAAGCGGAGGGCGTAGGCGACGGAGAGCGCTTGATCGGGAACGGGGGCCCGGGCCCAACCATAAGTGGCGGGGGGCTGAGGGGTGGCAAACAAGGCGCCGTTGGCGGCACCAGGGGGGCGGCGGCGGCTGGGCCACCGACACAGGGAGGTCCTGGTCCAAATGGGCCGGCTTAAGCCGGGATACGGAAACGAGTTCCTGGCGATTACCCACCTGTAAGGTAAAAGTGACAGCCCCTCTCTTCAGTACCTGAAACGGGCCCTGATAAACCGGCTGAAGAGGGGGGCGGTGGGAATCTTTCCGCAGGAACACGAAATCACAGTCCCGCAAGTCCGACGGGACGTGGACCGCCGTGCTTCCATGCCAGGAGGTCGGGACTGGAGCCAGAGAACCTACCCGTGCCCGGAGGGAACCCAACACCGACGTAACGGGTGGTGGCAAAGCGGGGGCGGAAGGGAGGATGTCACCTGGTACCCGCAGGGGCGAACCGTAGACGAGCTCGGCCGAGGATGTGCCTAGCTCGGCCTTCGGGGCCGTACGAATGCCGAGGAGGACCCAAGGCAGCTGGTCAGCCCAATCGTGGCTGTTCAGTCGGGCACAGAGGGACGCCTTCAGCTGCCGATGGAAGCGCTCAACCATCCCGTTGGATTGGGGATGGTAGGCGGTGGTCTGCTGTAAGCGAGACCCATACAGCTGTGCCAGCACGGCCCAGAGGGACGAGGTGAACTGGGCCCCCCGATCTGTGGTGATGATAGCCGGGACGCCGAAATGGGCCACCCAATGCAACGCCAGGGCCCGTGCACAGGAGGCCACCGAGGTGTCCGACAATAGGAGCGCCTCCGGCCAACGTGTAAACTGATCCACCACCATCAGGAGATGAGTATAACCCCTGGAATAGGGCAATGGACCCACCAAATCCACGTGGATGTGGAAAAAACGGACTGGGGGAACCTCGAAACTCTGGTATGGGGGCTGGACATGGCGATGAACTTTGGAGGTCTGGCACGGAATACAGGCCCGTGCCCAGGCCGCCACCTGCTTCCGCAGGCCGTGCCAGACAAACCGGGTGGCCACCATGGCCGAAGTCGCCCTGATGGAAGGGTGTGCCAGGCCGTGAATGGCCTCAAAAACCTTATGCCGCAGGGCGGCAGGCACCACCGGGCGAGGGCGTGAAAGGGAAATGTCACACCACAACTTGGTACCTGTGGGACCATACGCCACCTGCTCCAAACGCAGTCCCGAGGCTGTGGAGGCGTACACCTCGGCCGTTTTTTCCAGGCGCTGAGCCTCCGCTAGCTCCTGGAAATCCACCTGTCCGCCTACCATGGCAACGGAGGGAATGGTCGGCCGGGACAGGGCATCAGCAACAGTATTAAGCCTACCCGCAATATGACAGACATCGGTGGTAAACTCCGAAATCAGGGTGAGGTGCCGCTGCTGGCGAGCTGACCATGGATCAGAAACCTTAGCAAAAGCGAATGTCAGAGGTTTGTGATCCGTGTAGGCCACGAAAGAACGGCCTTCCAAAAAATATCGGAAGTGGCGGACTGCTAAATAGAGGGCCAGGAGCTCCCTATCAAACGCACTATATTTGAGCTCGGCTCGCGAGAGCTGCCGGCTGAAAAACGCCAGGGGCTGCCATTGACCTTCGACCTGCTGCTCTAAAACCCCACCCACCGCCACGTCTGAGGTGTCCACCGTCAGCGCGGAGGAACGTGGGTGCACCAGCATGGTGGCGTTGGCGAGGGCCTGTTTGACCGCGACAAAAGCCGTCTCTGCAGATGCGGACCATACCAACTCTGCGGGGTTACCCGCGAGGCATAGAAAAAGGGGGAGCATAACCCGAGCTGCTGCAGGCACGAACCGGTGATAAAAGTTCACCATGCCTACGAATTCCTGCAATCCCTTGATGGTAGTAGGACGTGGAAAAGAGTGGACTGCCTCCACCTTAGCTGGCAAAGGGGTGGCTCCGGCCGATGTAACCTGGTGACCCAAAAAATCTACCGCCGACAGGCCGAATTGGCATTTGGATGGATGGAGAATCAGGCCGTGGTCCTGCAGCCTCTGGAATATAGTGCGGAGGTGGACTCAGTGCTCTTGGACCGAACGGCTGGCAATCAAAATGTCATCGAGATAAATTAACACGAACGGCAAACCTCGACCCACACGGTCCATGAGACGCTGAAATGCCTGAGCTGCGTTTTTAAGGCTGAAAGGCATGCGCAACCACTCAAACAATCCGAACGGAGTAATGGTAGCCGTCTTTGGGATGTCCGGCGGATGGACCGGGATCTGATGATACCCCCGCACCAAATCGATCTTCGAAAAAATTGTAGCCCCCTCCAAGCTGGATGAGAAGTCCTGTATGTGCGAAATCGGGTAGCGGTCCGGCCGTGTTGCCGCATTAAATCGTCGGAAATCCCCACATGGTCTCCACCCCCCAGATGCTTTGGAAACCATGTGCAAGGGTGAGGCCCACGGACTACTTGAAGGCCGCACAATTCCTAGCCTCTCCAAGTTGAGGAACTCCTCTCGAGCCATGGCCAGCTTGTCGGGTGGGAGGCGCCGTGCCCGGGCAAAAACCGGCGGCCCCTCGGTCGGAATGAAATGCACGACCCCATGCTTCTCGGAAGGTGCATCGAACCGCTGAACGAGGAGCTGCGGGAACTCCGCTAGGACCGCATCGAACTGACCGGGGGGCCATGATGGCCTGGATCGCTGAACTGGGTGGGGCGGCGCTTGGAGGGGCCGCAGGCCCCGTACTTCTGGGCCGTACGTCGGCCGAGGGCTGCAGGCCGCTACCGTGGACGTCTACGACCAACGAAAATGCCCATAGGAAGTCCGCACCCAAAATGGCCTGACCCACATCCGCCATGATGAAATTCCAACGGTAGGTCCTAGACCCAAAGGACAGGGACATAGTCCTCTTACCATAAGTGCGGATGGCGCTACGGTTCACCGCAATGAGGGGTGGCCCCTTCCCCCCCACTTGAACTTCACAGCCGTAGGGAGGCACAATACTCACAACCGCTCCCGTATCCACCAGAAACACGATCCCGGTCTCTTGGTCCGTCACGTAGAGGCGGCAATTACGGCCAATCGAAACTGCCTCTACGTTCGATCGGCCCAGGCATTTCCCAGAAACATACACGGGGCTCTGCAACTTCGGGCGTCACTGCCCCACCGCCGATGGAAGAAACACCAGCCGCTTTTATTCTGCCGTGCTGGTTGTGCCCGCGACCAATAAACATGATCTGCAGCCCCCTCTTGCCTGGCAGACTGCGAAATAGCGGCCGAGCCGTCGCTCTCCCAGCCGCTCCCCCGACTGCCGCTGGGCCTCGAGACACGATTGACCGAGTCGTCCCGGGTGTGCCGCTCCCTGACGAGCACGTCGGCTTTCGCGGCGAACGTTTCCGGGTCGTCGAACGAGACGTCGGCCAACACCAGCCTGACGTCCTGGGGTAGCTTCTCGCGAAATGCCGCCTCGAACATCATGCACGGCTGATGGTCGCTCACCAAGGTCAGCATTTCTGTCATCAACTCGGACGGCAGCCGCTGCCCCAGCGCTGGTAGATGGAGCAGCCTCAGAGCCCGCTGGTTCTGGCTCCAGCCGAATTTCTTCAGTAGGAGCCTCTTGAGCCCCACGTACTGCTCCGTTTGGGGTGGACTGGTCAGATACTGACTGACCCTCGCCGCCACCTCCGCCTGCAGACAGCTCACCAGGAGTGGAACTTCTCCAGTTCGCTATCCACCTTTTTAATATGGAACTGCGACTCCGCCTGATGGGCCCAGAACGGCAGTAGGTGCACCTCGCCCGCGCTCGCTCCCACTTGCGACATTCTGCGTGTTCTTCGCGTTCGGGTCACCAATGTAGTGAGTCCAAAACGAGCGTTATTGTTCAAAGGTCTTTATTCGTAGGTAACCGTAACAAACTGCAACTGCTTACTTTGGACACACACTACTTAACTAGCCAATACAATCTAATCTCATCTCTCCAGCTGGTCGCCAGACACAACCATACCTCGCGCTCCCGCATCTTGTGACTCGTTAGCCCAACCGAGGGTTCGAGACCCCCCGCTAATCCGTATGACCCTACAATATTGTAAAAGGATAATTATGCATCATTACTATCAAAGCACAATTTGGCCTTTACATTCACAGTGAGATAATCAAGACTGTGTTTTTCTTACATGTTCCAATGTGAGAAGATGGCCATTGAGATGTAACTATTATCTCCAGTGGTCTGTAAGACACCTCTGTGGCCTAATTCACAAAGGTATGCTTTTTAATATCTCCTTCAAAAAAAGGTTCATACACTCTGGTGTAATTTGTGGCAGACTTTTCACTTCAGCGTACCCATTGAAAATCTCCTTTAAGCACGCCTTTAATGAGCACCAACTTTCTTTCTTTACCCGTAGCTGATGTGGAGCACACGACCAGTGTCAGGTGCAAACCTTCTGTTACAGCATCAAACATGAAGACATAGAAACATAGAAACATAGAAAATAGGTGCAGGAGTAGGCCATTCGGCCCTTCGAGCCTGCACCGCCATTCAATATGATCATGGCTGATCATCCAACTCAGTAACCTGTACCTGCCTTCTCTCCATACCCCCTGATCCCTTTAGCCATAAGGGCCACATCTAACTCCCTCTTAAATATAGCCAATGAACTGGCCTCAACTACCTTCTGCGGCAGAGAATTCCACAGACTCACCACTCTCTGTAGAATGTACGAATGTAGCCTTTATGTAAGACGTGAAAATACCAACATCTCTCTGACAGAACTAGTCTAACATCTCTCTGACTGACCTCTGACACCTGTACTGATCAAGAACCTATCTACCTCTGCCTTAAAAATATCCATTGACTTGGCCTCCACAGACCTCTGTGGCAAAGAATTGCATAGATTCACCACCCTTTGACTGAAGACATTTCTCCTCATCTCCTTCCTAAAAGAACGTCCTTTAATTCCGTGGCTATGACCTCTAGTCCTCGACTCTCCCACTTGGATTGGTATTTGTGTTGACACTTCTATAAACCTTTTATTGCCCTTCAATTCCCACTTTCTTGTTGTCTTTGACTTTATGCACTTTATTTTATCAGTACTTTTTCTGTAACTTTAATGCTAAAGCACTGTAACGCTCTCTTCTGCGCACTGTTTGTTGTTCTTTGCACTGTTTGTACTCTTTTAGTTGCACCTGTGTATAGTATGATCTGACTGAATAGCAAACAAACATTGTTTTTCACTGTGTCTTGGTGCATGTGACAATGATAATGAACCAAGCCAAACTATTGCATGCCATGATAATGTGTGACAGGTGATTGATAATCCTTCAAGTGTGACCATTAATATTTTTGGATAGGTAGTTATCTAGGATCTCCCAAGATCCTGGCACGTGGTTGCGATAAAGGGCCGCTCTTGGCAATTTTATGCCACAATCGTGCCAGGTATCTTAATTTGCAAATATATTGTGTCCCTTTGCCCAGTCCATGTATTCCCTGAATGCTTATATTTACAGTTGTTCTCATCCACTTGTACATTTTTATCCTACATTGATTTTGTTCCACTCTCCTTATTCATCAATATTTCCTGGCTCTGGGTCTTGATGTGCCTCTCAAGGTAGTGTTGTGAACTCATTAATCAGTGTAGGAGAGAACTGCTGATGCTGGTTTAAATCAAAGGTAGACACAAAATGCTGGAGTAACTCAGCAGGACAGGCAGCATCTCTGGAGAGAAGGAATGGGTGACGTTTCGGGTCGAGGCGTCTGGAGAAGGGTCCATTCCTTCTCTCCAGAGATGCTGCCTGTCCCATTGAGTTACTCCAGCATTTTGTGTTTACCTTCATATTAATCAGTCCTCTTTTTCATCTAGCTTAATGTAGCCTACAATGATCCCTGTGATTTGGCCAAGTATCCCAGAATGTCACACGGTCAGGTCACATTTGCCGTGTGTCTCATCACTGACCAAGTACAGATATGCAGATACATGTTGAAGGGCATATTGACTGGTTGCATCATGGCCCGGATCAGCAACTTGAATGCGCAGGAGCAAAGAAGACTGCAAAAAGTTGTGAACACTGCCCAGTCCATCACCGGCTCTGACCTCCCCACCATTAAAGGGATTTACCGGAGTCACTGCCTCAAAAAAGCAGCCAGCATCATCAGAGACCCATGCCACCCTGGCCACACACTCATTTCACCCCTGCAATTGGGAAGAAGGTACAGGAACCTGAAAACTGTAACGTCCAGGTTCAGGAACAACTTCTTCCCTAAAACCATTCGGCTATTATACACTACAACCTCAAATAAGCTCTGAACCACATAGACTATTATTGTTATTATTGCACTATTATAGTTTTTTTCGTGTGTATGTATGTGTGCATATGTATGTGTGTCTGTGTGTGTGTATATATATATATTCCTTTGTCCCGCCCCCTGACATCAGTCTGAAGAAGGGTCTCGACCCGAAACGTCACCCATTCCTTCTCTCCCGAGATGCTGCCTGACCTGCTGAGTTACTCCAGCTTCTTGTGAATAAATACCTTTGATTTGTACCAGCATCTGCAGTTATTTTCTTATACTATATATATGTATATATATATATATATATATATATATATATATATATATATATATATATAAGAAAATATAAGAAAATAACTGCAGATGCTGGTACAAATTGATTTATTCACAAAATGCTGGAGTAACTCAGCAGGTCAGGCAGCATCTCGGGAGAGAAGGAATGGGTGACGTTTCGGGTCGAGACCCTTCTTCAGACTGATGTCGGGGGTGGGACAAAGGAAGGATATAGGTGGAGACAGGAAGATAGAGGGAGATCTGGGAAGGAGGAGGGGAAGGGAGGGACAGAGGAGCTATTTGAAGTTGGAGAAGTCGACGTATACATATATATACACCAATGAGCCAAAACATTATGACCACTGACAGGTGAAGTGAATAACATTGATTATCTTGTTACAATGGCACCTGTCAAGGGGTGGGATATATTAGGCAGCAAGTGAACAGTCAGTTCTTGAAGTTGATGTGTTGGATGCAGGAGAAATGGGCAGGAGTAAAGACTTTGACAAGGGCCAAATTGTTATCTCCGAAACGACAAGCTTGTGGGGTGCTCCTGGTCAGCAGTGGTGAGTACCTACCGACAGTAGTCCGAGGAGGGACAAATCACAAACTGGTGACAGGGTGTTGGGTGCCCAAGGCTCATCGATGCGCGAGGGCAAGTGATGGCACCAGGATGCACTGTGGGAAGACGACACGCCGGTGGAGGGAGTGTGATGCTCTGGGCAATGTTCTGCTTGGAAACCCTGGGTCCGGCCATTCATGTGGATGAAAATTTGACACGTGTCACCTACCTAAACATCGTTGCAGACCAGGTACACCCACCCCTTGATGGCAATGGTATTCCCTGATGGCAGTGGCCTCTTTCAGCAGGATAATGAGCCCTGCCACACTGCACACATTGTTCGGGAATGGTTTGAGGAACATGATGAAGTGTTCACGGTATTGCCCCGGCCTCCAAATTCTCCAGATCTCAATCCGATTGAGCATCTGTGGGATGTGCTGGATCGACAAGTCCGATCCACGGTAGCTCCACCTCGCAACTTACAGGACTTGAAGGATCTGCTGCTAATGTTTTGGTGCCAGATACCACAGGACACCTTCAGGGGTCTTGTAGAGTCCATGCCTCGGTGGGTCGGTGCTGTTTTGGCGGCACACAGAGGACCAACAGCACATTAGGCAGCTGGTCATAATTAATGTTTTGTCTCATCAGTGTATATATATATATATGTGTCTGTGTATTTGTAAGTATATACATTAATGACTTAGACGAAGGGAATATACATTAATGACTTAGACGAAGGGATTAAAAGTACCATTAGCAAATTTGCAGATGATACTAAGTTGGGGGGTAGTGTGAATTGTGAGGAAGATGCAATAAGGCTGCAGGGTGACTTGGACAGGTTGTGTGAGTGGGCGGATACATGGCAGATGCAGTTTAATGTAGATAAGTGTGAGGTTATTCACTTTGGAAGTAAGAATAGAAAGGCAGATTATTATCTGAATGGTGTCAAGTTAGGAGGAGGGGGAGTTCAACGAGATCTGGGTGTCCTAGTGCATCAGTCAATGAAAGGAAGCATGCAGGTACAGCAGGCAGTGAAGAAAGCCAATGGAATGTTGGCCTTCGTAACAAGAGGAGTTGAGTATAGGAGCAAAGAGGTCCTTCTACAGTTGTACCGGGCCCTGGTGAGACCGCACCTGGAGTACTGTGTGCAGTTTTGGTCTCCAAATTTGAGGAAGGATATTCTTGCTATGGAGGGCGTGCAGCGTAGGTTCACTAGGTTAATTCCCGGAATGGCGGGACTGTCGTATGTTGAAAGGCTGGAGCGATTGGGCTTGTATACACTGGAATTTAGAAGGATGAGGGGGGATCTTATTGAAACATATAAGATAATTAGGGGATTGGACACATTAGAGGCAGATAACATGTTCCCAATGTTAGGGGAGTCCAGAACAAGGGGCCACAGTTTGAGAATAAGGGGTAGGCCATTTAGAACGGAGATGAGGAAGAACTTTTTCAGTCAGAGGGTGGTGAAGGTGTGGAATTCTCTGCCTCAGAAGGCAGTGGAGGCCAGTTCGTTGGATGCTTTCAAGAGAGAGCTGGATAGAGCTCTTGAGGATAGCGGAGTGAGGGGGTATGGGGAGAAGGCAGGAACGGGGTACTGATTGAGTGATCAGCCATGATCGCATTGAATGGCGGTGCTGGCTCGAAGGGCTGAATGGCCTACTCCTGCACCTATTGTCTATTGTCTATTGTCTATTGTCACACTGAACTTTTTTTTTCTCGCTCGTTTATTCAATTGTTTACAGTGTACTATGTTCACATATTCTGTTGTGCTGCTGCAAGTTAGAATTTCATTGTTCTATCTGGGACATATGGCAATAAAGCACTCTTGACTCTCTTGGCTCTTGAATCTTGAAGATCAGGATTTCTTTCACTGCAACCAAAGTCGTCAGAAATGCTGTGCATTGTTCTGAGAACTATTTGTATTAAGCGGCTGTTGTCTGCGTTACCATCACATAGCTGTCATTCCAACATTATAATCGATAGCAGTCCTTGTTGGCATGGGCATGCCCTGGTGATTTCAATGAATGATCATCCCTGGTTCAGCATGGAGAAAGACATGGAGGGAGTAGGCCCATCCAGGCCTAAAAATGATGGGACGTCAGCCTAATGAAATTGCAGTTCAGGAGCACATGCATGCTAAAATATAAAAATACAATGCACTAGCAGGGCTAAGTGATCTCATAACAAATGGAAATTCAATTATACCAGTCAGATAAATACTGTAACTGCAACAGTGGGTCAGAGGCTGAGTATCCCGCATCAAATGACTCACTTTGTCACACCACAAGGCTTATCCGCAATGTGAAAAGTCACGAGTCAGCAATTAGATAGAATACTTTCCTTGCCTGACTGATCGCAACAGCTCTCAAGAAACTCAACATCCTCCAGATGGCATGATTGGTAGCCTATCCATCATCTTATATATGAATTCCCTTCAGCATCAGCACACAGAGCTGCAACGTGTACCATCTACAAAATGCATTGCAATTACTTGCATGCACTGCACCGTCAGTTCCCAAACCCACAATCTCAGCCACTGAGGAGGACTACGGCAGCGGGTGCATGGAAGAACCACCAGGGGCAGGTTCCGTTCAAAGTCGCACACTGTCCTGGCTTGGAAATGTATCACCGTTCCTTCATCATCAATGTGTCTAATTCCTGGTACTCACTGCTCAACAGCACTGTGATATTATCTTCAACAGAAGGACAGCAGCACGTCAAGACAACATTCCACATGCATTAAGCATTAAGAATGGAAGACAGAGAATTGGGGTGGGAGAATAATATTCTGGCTGGAGGTGTAAGACCAGTGGTGTTTCGTAAGGATCTGTGCTGTTTTTAAGCTAATAGCTCTTAAAAGGGACTTTATTTTAGAAAATCCTGCATGAAAAAATAATTTGTTATTGTGACTTTGAAAGTCCCTAGTCCTAACCCCATTTCCCCTATTAACACCCTTATTTTTATAACGCTATTTTCTGTAACGCTAGGTTTATTAGGAGTGCAACTATCGAGTTTTCGCATCACCTGTATCTATAGAAATAATTTGGTTCTTGCTTATTATCAATGGTTCCTTGACTAATCCATTTTGATTATTTTGATCGATCAGTGCTTCCTTAGGTGCCAATATACAGAGAGTGGCGTATTCAAAATAACTGTGGGATTCAGAGGGCTTGTAATGGGTATTGATGTTAAGCTATCTCCTGAGATGGAGATAGAGAAGCTAAGAATGGAAAGAAGAGAGGACCGCGTTTAAGTGAAAGCAATGTAGTAATTAGCAACAGAAGTATTGACATTTTGCAACTCTTGCAAAGTTCTTGGCTAGGGATTCCAGCATTTTGTAGTCATGATAAAGAAATGATTCAGTAGTGATAAAGACTGCAATACATTTCCACTTACAATGTTCTGTGACTCGGATCGAAATGTGCAGGTGGTGGTCTTCCTTTGTACCTGGTCACCTTGTCCTTTCTGATGCTGGAGTTGACAAGTTTAGGAGAGGCTAATTAAATATGCTCTCGTTAAAGAAATGTTCCATCAATGTTAAAAGAAATGCCACCTTTCATTCGATCACAGGCTGACAAGTTTTCTGATAAGTTGCTGCAACATCACTACTGATAAAACATCAACTGAGTTTTTTTTTCCCTTCACAGAGTGCCAAGAATGGGAACCGCAATGTTGAAGCCAACTCTGACACGGTCAGTAGAAGAGAAATAAAGAAATCAGACAGAGAATCACAGTAGAGCATAATTAGAGAACACAGTCAAAATAAATCCAAAGGTTTGAGTAGAAAATCATCACCGCTGCGACCAAATTGGTTGCCTGAAAGTTTCTAAAACTATATTTCCTGACACAATTTTAGGTTTCTGCATATTGGTCACATTTTCTCTCTTAGGGTTCAAAGACGTGAGAGTTGAGATCAATCTCTGTCCTGATGATTCAGATCTAGTTATAATGGGATGGCGGGACTTTTATATGAAGAAAGACTGGATAGACTAGGCTTGTACTCGCTGGAATTTAGAAGACTGAGGAGGGATCTTATAGAAACAAATAAAATTCTTAAGGGGTTGGAGAGGCTAGATGCGGGAAGATTGTTCCCGATGTTGGGGGAGTCCAGAACCAGGGGTCACAGCTTAAGGATAAGGGGGAAGTCTTTTAGGACCGAGATGAGAAAACATTTCTTCACACAGTGGTGAGTTTATGGAATTCTCTGCCACAGAAGGTAGTTGAGGCCAGTTCATTGGCTATATTTAAGAGGGAGTTAGATGTGGCCCTTGTGGCTAAAGGGATCAGGGGGTATGGAGAGAAGGCAGGTACAGGTTACTGAGTTGGATGATCAGCCATGATCATATTGAATGGCGGTGCAGGCTCAAAGGGCCGAATGGCCTAATCCTGCACCTATTTTCTATGTTTCTATGTTTCTAAGTGAAGTACCAGTAGTTAACCAAACACAGATTATATCAAGAATAGAGAGGCAAGGTCGAAATACAGATTTGAGTCGGAGCCAGGCAAACATGTTCGTGGAGGAAGTTCCTAATGAAGGTCAAGATTAGTCTTTGAAGGGAAAAAAAGTCTCCTGACTCACCATGGAATGAATACCAATTCTTACCCAACAGCCTGAAAGATTTGAGCAGGAGCAGAGGTACCCTCTTAGAATGTGGAAATCAGTGATTAAGCTTAATTGGTAAAGTACATAATTTTGCTATTGAAACTTGACAGGGTTATGGCCTTCTAATCGAGTCCACATCACAAGATTAGAAATTATTCAGCCAGTGCTGAACACACTTCTCGGCATCTGCATACAATGGCGTCTTGTGCTTCTTGTGCTCCTTGTGCGTAGTGGTGGAAAGATTGGTGGAAACAGGGCCGCCATGTGAACGCTCTTTCCTTGATCATTATGGTGAACAGTTATCATTTAATTATAACAATATTCTAATTATATGTATTAATTATATCTAATTATATGTATTTTCAAATACATATTGATTAAAAAAAATGTCCTTAATGGAGGACAAACATAATAACACCTCCTCATGGCTGGAGGAATAAACCACTCCTGTGAGCATTGTGCATTCAACAGACCCTCAACAGGGCGGCACGGTGGCGCAGCGGTAGAATTGCTGCCAAAGCGATTACAGCTCCAGAGACCCCGGTTTGATCCTGGCTACGGGTGTTGTCTGTACGGAGTTTGTACGCTCTCCCCGTGATCAGCGTGAGATTTCTCCGAGAACCTAGCTTTCCCCCTCACACTCCAAAGACGTACAGGTTTTGTAGGTTAATGGGCTTGGTATAAATGTAAAAATTGTCCCCAGTGTGTGTAGGATAGAGTTAATGTGCTGGGATCGCTGGTCGGTGCGAACTCGGTGGGCCGAAGGGCCTGTTTCCGCACTGTTTCTCTAACCTAAACTAAACACGTACACACATGTCGAAGGTATTTATTCACAAAATGCTGGAGGTCAGGCAGCAACTCTGGAGAGAAGGAATGGATGACGTTTCGGGTCAAGACCTTTCTTCAGACTCGACCCGAAACGTCACCCATTCCTTCTCTCCTGAGATGCTGCCCGACCTGCTGAGTTACTCCAGCATTTTGTGAATAAATACCTTCAATTTGTACCAGCATCTGCAGTTATTTTCTTACATGTACACACATGTACATGGAAAGTATCCCTATCTCAAAATCTTATGCACCTTAACTGATCTCTCATACTCTTTATTTGTTCAAAAGAAAACAACATCAATCTCCTCAGCCTTACTTCATAAATATAATTCTTTCAGCTCTGAAACTTTGTTGTAAATCTGCTCTGCCTCCTCTTTACGCTTTCCCTAATACATTCTTCCTGTGGAAAAGTATTGACATCTGCAATATGGATTTGGAATCAAACTGGCTCAGGCAGCAGATTGATCTGGAGGCAGGAGGCAGACATGCAAAGAATAATGGGTACATTTTCAAATTGCAGAGTGTGGCAAGAGGTGTCCTCAGGGATCTGTGCTCGGGTCAGCTTCTGAAACTATTAGAAATGGCTCGAAGGTAGGAATAGAGAGCAACATATTTAAATTTGCTGATCGAGTTAGTGGCATAGTAATTAGTGTAAATAGGAGTATAAATTATAAAGGGACACAGTGCAATAGAGTTCACAAAACTGGCAAATGGGGAGGTCTTGCGGAGAATCATGGACGCCTTGTGATTGAACACTTTGAAAATAAGGAAGATAGACACAAGATGCTGGAGTAACTCAGCGGGACAGGCAGCATCTCTGGAGAGAAGGAATGGATGACATTTCGGGTTGACACCCTTGAGTGTCTGCTAAGTGGTGTGATGCAAGGATTTGTGCAAGAACAGAAGGTTTAAGATGTCCGTGTGAAGCCGTCACTGTAAGCCTGGGGGACAAATACAAAAAACATGATTTAAAAAATATTCATGATTACCTCAAGGACTGGCATACGGAGAACTGAAAGTAAGATAAGGCATAATCTGAAAATTAGAGCTGGGTCAATAGTAATAAAGCGTACTTCATCACACATAAACAATGGAGATCTGTAACCTCCCCAGCTGCATTGTTGAGACAAGATCTGTGTAAATTAGATTCTCAGACGAATCAGGAGAAAGACGCAGTTTAACAAGGTTGGTGAAACATTTCAAAACTTAATAAAATATATCTTTGCTTGGCAAGTATATTTATGGCTATAAAACCATGGTTACCAGTGTCACTGTTGCAAAGGTTAGATCAGCCTTCCTGCATTTGAAACCATGGAAAGCAACTGGCCCAGACGGTGTTCCTGGCCATGTCCCTCGTAGCTGTGCGGACAAGCCTGCCTTAAATACCTCCTCTGGCAGCTTGTTCCATATACCCACCATCCTCTGAGCAAAAATGTTACACTCGGGTTCCTATTAAATCGTGTCCCCCTCTCACCTTAAACCTATGTCCTCTAGTTTGTTATTCCCCAAGGCCGGCAAAAATAATTTGTGCATTCTTTCTATCTATTCCTCTCATGATTTTGTACAACTCCAGCACTACAAGGAATAAAGTCCGAGCTTACCCAAACGTTCCCTATAGCTGAGGCCCTCAAGTCCTGGCAACATCCTCACAAATCTTCTCTGCACTTTTTTCAGCTTAGTGCCACTCTTCCTCGAACAGTGTCCAAAACTGAACACAATACTCCAAGTGTGGCCTCAACAATGTCTTGTGCAACTAACATCCGTGTCACCTGTGACTCATCTGTGACAAAGTCTGTATATTTAGTTTAGTTCAGAGATACAGTGCAGAAACAGGCCCTTCGGCCCGCCGTGTCCGTACTAATCAGCGAACCCCGCACATTAACACAAAACGAGGGACAATTTACACATACACCAAGCCAATTAACCTACAAACCTGTACATCTTTGGAGTGTGGGAGGATCTTGGAGAAAACCCACGCGGTCACGGGGAGAACATACAAACTCCGTACAAACAGCACCCGTAGTCGGGATCGAACCCGGGTCTCCGGCGCTTCAAGCGCTGTGAAGGCAGCAACTTTACCGCTGCGCCATTGCTACCACTATGCCTCCATTCCCACGTAACCATCTTAGAACCCATTGAAAGCTGAAGAAGGGTCATCGACCCGAAACGTCACCCACTCCTTCTCTCCAGAGATGCTGCCGGTCCCGTTGAGTTACTCCAGCATTTTGTGTCTATCTTCCATTGAAAGTGAGTCATCCTCAAGTGAAGGAACCGCCTAAGAAGAAGAGCTCTTGCCACAACTGTTACTGATGAAACCAATGAGATCGCAAGAATCTTCCTGTCCACTATAATTTATTATACAAATTAAATGGCAGCTACTTTGTCTGTTACTGGCCATAGGTCTGTTTTTTTCTAAACTTGATCAATCTGCAGTCAAAAATGTTAATGATTTTTTGTGGCTCACCTCTCGAGTCCCGGGAGCAATATATGACATGCATGTTGAAATATGTACATCACTTTAGACCTACTGGGCAAACAAACGTACTTTGCCTTGTGTGAATGGGCAGGTGTTCGCTAAAATCCCAGGTGTCTGTCTTGACGCATTCATTCTGTCCTTATTGTCATTTCCCAGGCATTTATTGACAATGAGAGCTTGTGGGAATGGTAGGTAAGTGAGGTAAAACAGCTTTTGTGTGGATTAATATGTGTCACCGTGACCAGGTAATGTTGTGTTTGCAAATTTAATTCTGCCTTTGATTTATTACTGTGCTGACAGCTGGTCAGGCCACAAATTACAGCTGATGAATTAGTCTCACACGATTTACACTGTCACCCAAAGACACCATTACAAAGCCCACTCCCCACCCTCGCCTACCCCGCCCCCACCTCACGACTGACCTCCCCATCCTTCATCTTTAAAGCATTCACCGTTAGTAGAACCAGTTGGCCCAGATTTGGATAGGGAAATAAGCAAGCATATAGGATTTTGGAGTTACCCATGTTTGCAAAGTGTGTAGTTTCCCTGAGAGTTGTAAATGTTATTATGACATGCGCTCTGCAATAGGTAGTGTAAGAAAATAACTGCAGATGCTGGTACAAATCAAAGGTATTTATTCACAAAATGCTGGAGTAACTCAGCAGGTCAGGCAGCATCTCAGGAGAGAAGGAATGGGCGACGTTTCGGGCCGAGACCCTTCTTCAGACTGATGTCAGGGGGGCGGGACAAAGGAAGGGACAGGAAGACAGTAGGAGATCTGGGAAGGGGCAGGCGAAGATAGGGACAGAGGAACTGTCTAAAGTTGGAGAAGTCAATAACTCCTCCAACCTCATCTATTGCATCCGCTGCTCCAGATGTCAACTTATTTACATCGGCGAAACCAAACGCAGGCTCGGCGATCGCTTCGCTCAACACCTGCGCTCGGTCCGCGTTAACCAATCTGATCTCCCGGTGGCTGAGCACTTCAACTCCCCCTCCCATTCCCAGTCTGACCTTTCTGTCATGGGCCTCCTCCAGTGCCATAGTGAGGCCCACCGGAAATTCCTCCTCACAGAAACTGGCCACTTTGCATGGCTTCGCTTCCTGGTGGATCAGTATCGTCTGTGTTTTGCTGAAATTCGGGGGAAGGCTGTTGCCTCGACACCAGCTCACGAGGTTCACAATTCCTTCCTGTACTCGGTCTCATCCCCATGATTTAATATCCGGCCCACAATGCTTAAGTCCATACTCCGCCAACTCCAGTTTAAATTCCATTTGGAATTTTTTGGAGGACCAAGAACCAAGAACCAAGAACGATGGTGTCATCTGTGAATTTGTAAATTGAATTGGATTTGTGCATGGCTGCACAGCCTTGCGTGTACAAGGCGTAAAGAAGGGGGCTGGTGGAGAACACATCCTTGCAGAGCATCAGTGTTGGGGGTTATCGTGGAGGATGATTTGTCCTCCATCCTTACTGATTGGGGTCTGTTGGGCAGGATGTCAAGGATCCATTTGCAGATATGAGTGCTGACACCAGGTCCTGTGAGTTTGGTGATGAGCTTGGATGGCATAATGTGGTTAAAGGTAGAGCTGTAGTCTATAAGTAGGAGTTTGATGTGGGTGTCTCTCTTTTCCAGGTGTTCCAGGGATGAGTGTAGGGCTAAGGCGATGGCATCATCCGTGGAACTGTTGTGGTGGTAGGCAAACTGCAAAGGCCGCTGGGTAGACTGGATTTAATGCATTTCATACATTGCCTCTCAATGAATTTCACGATGGTGGGTGTCAATGTCACTGAGTGGTCGTCGTTTAGGCATGAGATTTTTATTTTCTTCATCACCAGGATGATGGTGGTCTTCTTGAAGCAGGTGGGTACCTCAGAGCAAAAGTCAGTGGATATGTTTAAGGCAGAGATGGATAGATTCATGATTAGTACAGGTGTCAGAGGTTATGGGGAGAAGGCAGGAGAATGGGGTTAGGAGGGGGGAAGGGATAGATCAGCCATGATTGAATGGTGGAGCAGACCTGATGGGCCGAATGGCCTAGGTGCTCCTATCAATTATGATCTTATGATCTTACGATTGCCACCCCAAAATAAAAGCAAAATAAACTATATCAGCAGTTGTAGGTGTTTTCACAATTTAGTGTGCATATCATGTACCAAGAAAAAGATGATGCCTCCAATGTCTGATTTAAAAATGGCTTTGCTAGTTATTTTTCCCAATAGCCTATAATTATCTCACAGCAATACTGCAGAGTGGGGTTTTAAAAAGCCTAGGTTGAGTTGTGTTAGTTGCTGGTTCCAAATAACCCCTTGTGTGTGGTAGAGCTTTTCTGAACATCCACCTCTAGGTCGCTTTGCTGGTTGCCTCTAGGTGGTTGTAGGTTGTGATCAAGGCAGTTTCTAAGAAATAATCTACTGTAAAAGCCACCAAGGCTGCCAGTAAAATAATAAACAAGAAGTGAATATCACCACCAGCCCCCAAGATCCAGCAAACCCTGAGACTGACACCACCAAAATCACAAACCCAACACTGTCAGCAGTCCATGTAGATTTAATAAATATTTTTTCTGATCATCCATTTTTGGGAAGTCTTTTGATCAAAATGGTTGTTATTAAGTTTTTGAAATAGAAAAAGTCCAGCATATTTTCAGCAGTGAAGAAAGAAAGACAACAGTCTTCAAAATACCCTTTCATCTCGGGTGAATGCTAATTTTATAACATCAATTCTGTCATGTGTTTTAGGAAATAGAAATATGAAGTGACCAATAATTCCATGTCTGTTTAATAGTGAATTACTTCCCATTTACGAGCACCTACACTGATTATTCAAGAATTTAAAACATACAGATGGCTTAAAATCTTGTAACAACAAACTGACATCCATTACATTTTTGCTATAAACATTCATAAAATAAATGAACTGGGAATTCACTTTTTTTTGTGTGATAGCAGGGACTTTAAACAATTGGTCTCAATTGTTATCAAGCATCCTAAGGCTTAAGCCAACTATAAAACTGAACTGATACAGTAGCTCTGGTTGCACTTTATATATGCCTTTAATGTTGTCATTTTCTATTAAAAGTATGAGAACAAATTTGTGTGGTTTTACTGTTGCAAGGTAGAACACTGAATCTGATTTAAGATCAACCCATCCTGAAGGGGCAGTGGGTACAAGGGGAGCAGCTACAATTGGGAGTATAAATTTATTGCATCAAACTGGAACAGAAACCTAAAAACTGTGGGTGAATAGGATCTGAAACACACCCTCGAGGGGACAAGATTTTGCTAATGAACACAAAATGCTGGAGTAACTCAGTGGGACAGGCAGCATCTCTGGATAGAAGGAATGTTGAAACCCTTCTTTGGACTGAGAATCAGGGGAGTGGAAAACACAGAGATAAGAAAGGGTAAGGTGTGAAAATGAGACATCAAAAGAGATGTGGTCAAGGAGAATGTAGAATAGATCATTATTAGTTAGGAGAAGGTGACAACAAAGCAAACAGAGATACAATGTAATCAGAGGAACGGTCAGACTGGTTGGAGAACTGGGAAGGGGAGGGATGGAGAGAGAGGGACAGCAATGGTTACTTGAAGTTAGAGAAGTCAATATTCAAGCTGCCCCACCTTACCCTTCTTTATCTCTGTGTCTCTCTCTCCCCTGAGTCTCAGTCTGAAGAATGGTCTCGACCCGAAACGTCACCCATTCCTTCCATCCAGAGATGCTGCCTGACCTGCTGAGTTACTCCAGCATTTTGTGTCTATCTTTGGTGTAAACCAGCACCTGCAGTTCCTTTCTCCACATTTTGCTAATGAATTCAGGTGAGGGTCTATTGACATTATTTGGACCGTTGGCCTGTTTAACGGTGATGCTGCTGTGTAAATTGCAATAACTTCAAAACACGCTTGCAAAATCAGCATTTTCCACATACTGGTGGACGGGGTTAATATTGGAAAGATTATAATTGTTTGAAATTTGGAAACAACGTATTTCTCCACATGGAGCCCAGCAAAATAAGAAAAATCCATGGGATGCATTTTGATCACCTGGGAAGAAAGCTAGGCCGCATCTTGAATTCCTTGGGGCCAGGGAGAGTCATAATTAGCAGTTTTCATAGAATTTTCATTCGTAATGATTCTTGTGGTTCTTACATCAACACAGGTGGGTTTCATCAGTTTACAATTGAGTTGGCAGAAAAACAATCAAAAGTTTTAAATCACCAAAGAGCTCTGATGAAACAATGATTTAGTAAAATGTCAATTCAAGCTATTCTTCATTAG